>NC_081826.1:128907500-129605000 GCF_030867095.1 Alligator mississippiensis
CCATTGCTCTCACCTTCAGGGAGCATGGCCCGCTCAGTCCCCTGTGTCCCCACCATCATGGCGGCGAGTTGCCACTTGTCTGAATGCTTCTTCTCACTCTGGTTGGCTGTTTGTCAGCCAATCAGAACACGAATAAAAGCGTTACAGACAGATTAAGGCTTTATAATATTAGAATGGAGGAATTACAGGGGTATTCCTACTTCGGCCTCTGGTTCCTGTACTTCATCTATATTGCTCTGCCAATATCTTCCAATTCCATCTGAGGGTTCAGATATAGTCTATAGCTAGGGTATCAAAGAAATAGCTCTCAGGCTGGATTTGGTCCCATGAACTATTTCACCCAGCCTTAAGGGCTTCCAGATTTCCAGCTGTGTAGAGTCCTGTTGGGAACACATGTTGGAACTGGTTATAGCTGCATTAACCCTTGTGCTGCTGTCACTCAACCTGCTACAGCTGCTGGTCACCCTGCTGCCACAGGGCCTGGGTCCACCTTGTTAAGAGCCCTGGAGTCAGGATCTGACCCTGGGTCCCAGGTGAGTTTGACACCACTGGTCAATAGCATGTAACTTTTGTAACTAGCTCTGATTTGTTACCAGAATGTTTTTGCCCGAGTTCAGAAGATGTCGAGATGGTCTCAGTCTCTCTCTCTGTCTCTCAGATTGTGTCTCTCTTTTCTTTTTTGTTGTTGTTTTTTTTTTTTTTTTTTACTGGAGTTTTCCTTTCCATCTTATTTTTTCCTTTTCATATATATATAGAGAATATTTTAAAGTGACAGCCTTACCAAGTGTTCTGCAGATTGTGTATGTGATTCTGCTCATCTGTGTTAGAGGAAGGGCAAAAGTAGGGTTGGGCTGCAGAATATATCTTTAGTTTGGATTGATATGGATGAAGTACAGGATTTCTGTGGATAAAATGGACAAGTCTTTCCCCTGTCACTTTTATTAATTTATGGATGTTGTGCCTGCATATTCTTATGATTAAAAGAACAATACCTTTGGAGAAGATAAATCTGTGCATGTGTGCACACATCTATAACCTCTGCTCTATTTCTCGAATGCCTCTGATTCTTTGTTTTATGAATTTATCCTAAGCTGCTTACCCTGGTTTACACAGTTTCCTAATGATAATAACCAGCATTTGACTGTTGCTTTCAACCATTGTTACTGGGGTTCAGAGTTGGTGCTTGTCTGATTTTTTTTTTATTTTTATTTTTTTCCCCCTTTCCTCTCTCTTCAATTTAAAAATGTCTTCTATAGAACACTCCCACAAGGAACAGTCTATTTGCTGCACTCTCAGGAATTGTTCAATAAGGAAAATGGCAAAAATTACAATAACTGCGCTTGCTCAATACTGCTTTTGCTTATAGCACCCCAGGAGAAGTAGCAGAATATACCAGATAAGTATTCTGGTTTCACTTTGCTGTTGTTTTGAGAAATATTGTGATCAGGAGTGAATCACTGGGAGGGGAAAGAAAGAAATAAGATCTCTAAATGGGTAAGAGCCCCCTCCCCTCTGCAAGGCATCCTATTCGAAATACAGCCTGCCTTTCTCTGGCCTACTAATCTGCAGTCATAGTTAATAGGCTTGGTAAGCAAAAATTCAATGTCTCTTTCACTTAAATTGAAATTGGTCTGGTGGAAAAACAAATCTGGACATGCACCAATTTACTCAAATCCAAGATGAAGTTTTTTCCCCCAGTCAGCATTGGGGGGCAGGTTATGGAAAGCTTTGTCTTGCATTTGAGTACTGGGCCCTGAGCAGGCAGTGACTTGGCATTGGCTTTGTTCCCTGGCTGAAGCCAGAGTTGAACTGCCCCCTCCCTTGGGCTGGAATAGCTTGTTTGGAGGAGGAGTGGGCACGTGGGAAGCAGGAGGATGGGGAGAGACTGGAGTAAAGGGGGGAACCTGCAGCCTGCACCCCATTCTCTACTCACTATGCCTACACCTCCACCTGCCTCCTCTCCCCCAGTACCTTCTGCTCAGGCTCCAGTGCCTCCAGCCCTGGCCCTGACTTGCCACTTTTCCCTGACCATTCTGGGCTGGGGTCATGCTGCCGAGTGCCCCAGACCTAGAGCAGAGCTGCAGGAGAAAGTAAGAGGGGAAGCAGAGAGTGGGGGCAGGAACAGACACAGGATTCAGTGGATGAGGGGGACAGACTGCAGTGGGAAGGGGAGGGAGTGGGCAGACACAGTGGACAGGGGGCACCAGGGTAGGGGGCTGGCAGTGGGAGCTAGGCACAGACATGGGGTGCAAGGGGCAGGTGGGAGGGCAGGCATGGTGTGGGGACAAGGGGCAGGGGAGCAATGGGCCCCAGGGGGCTGGCCCCTTGCTCCAACCACTGCTTTCCCCATTATAGCAGTGGAGAGTGGAGGGAATCAAATGTAAAACAACCTTCTGGTAATTCGATTGTATACGTATAAAGTTTATAAATGTGTTATAGTTTTCTAATTTTATGTATTTATTAATTACAACACATTTGTAATGATAAATTATAACAAACATAATTTTCCACGTATAGAATCTAATTATTGGGGATCGTCTTAAATTAGAAGTCATCTTGGATTTAGGTACGTAAAGTCCATTAAGTCTCTGCAATATCAAATGTTCTTTTCCACATAGATGTAATGGATAATAAGCAAAGGTTTAATGTGTCCAGCTGTTAGTTTGCCCTGCTGTGTTTCAGTATGGCTTTTAACTAGAGTAGTTGGGAAATGTAAATCTACTGCTTAGTGGAGAATTCTTTTTCTTTAAATACCTGAAACTTAATTTTTTTCTCTCTCTTTTTTTTTTTTTTTGCTAGACTTAGCACAATCAATCTAAGTATCTTATCAAAAGCTGTGGGAGGGTGATGTTTTTGGATACTGCTTTTAACTCATTTTTGTTGTGGGGGAGCAGGGAGAAACAAATGCTCTCTATACTTTGTGCTGGAATAAGAGAGGCATCAATGACCATTAGGTGCGGCATGCTCTGGGTGGAAGGGGGCAAGCGGCAGCAGGGTATTGCCCATGCACCCTCCACTGCCACGCCTGCATCAGCTCTGGGAGCAGGGACGCTGTGCTGCTGCCACTTGCTAGCTGGCACAGGAGGGTGTGGGATGTGGGCACGACAGTGCTAGGAGCAGAAACTATGCCCTGCTGCCACTTGCCCCCTTCCACCTGGAGTGAGCCGCGCCCGCCCCAGTTGTGTAAGCAGCAGCAAGGCAAAGCCCCCGCTCCAAGCACTGCCATGTCTACATCTCGTGCCCCCACCCCAGCTGGGCAGCTTGTTCCAGCCCCAATCCCTCCCTCCCTCCCCCAACCCCAACTGACTTACCAGCTGGAGGCAACTGTCAGCTGCCTGTCTAGTCTATGGCTGAATCTCCGAAGCGGCACCAAATCTTTCAGATCTGATTCAGCTGAGTCGAATCGGGACAGTGATTTGAATCTCTGAATTGAATAACTGTTCTCCAAATCAGCCGAATCCAAATTGGAAGTGAATACTTGCTGCTTCACACAGGCCTACCCTCTACTCCTCCTTTTTGTTTTTCTTCGCTTACTACTCACTTTAGCATCTACAGGAATACAGAGAGTTAACTGTTCTATGTGCCTCTCTGAACCAGTTACTCTAAGCTACCACCTTTCCCTGGCCTTTACCTACAGAAATGTGTTGGGTTTTTTTTCTACAACCCTTCACACTTGCTTCCAGTTTGTCTGTTGTTCCCGCATGTTTAGGCTGTTGATCTTCCCCCAGTTTGCTATCAACTGCTGGTTCCATTTTCCAATTAAAAAAGAATACTTGTTTTATACATGCAGAGCTTTATCAATGAGAGACCCTTAAAGTAAAAAGCTACAAAGCCTAGTAAGTATCCTTCTTTAAACTTGCTTCTTTTTTAATGCCTAGAAAACTTGGAGGGCAGTGACCATTGCCCAAATAACTAGCTGCAAGTTGCTTGCTTGAATTTTGTAGTAAATTATGTGACAGATTTGCAGCGCTATGTCATTCAGGGTCAAACTGTCACACTGGCTGTAAGGGAGAAGAAAGAGTAAGAATGCACTACATCTTTGTGCATCTCATACTTTTGGGTTGTGCTTAGATGGGTTACCATTTGCTACATAAGAAACCCAGGTAAAAGGACTTTGGGTTTCTTGAATTTTGACAAAAACTTTGCTAATGCAGAGGTGAGGTTTTCCACATGTGTTTGTAATGTTTTTTCCTACCTTCAAGTTCAAATTCAGTAAGACTGACCCCCTGAAAACCAGGAGAATCAAGTTATGTATTAATACAACCTTAACTCTGCCCTTTGAGCAATGACCCAATATTTACATAATGTACACCACACTTGTATATGCTGGAAAGAAGTGAGGGAGAATATTAAGATGTGGGTAACATTTTAAAAAAACCATACTGGATAGCATGCTGATGAACAATATATAAAATTTGGCTGGGTGGGGAAAAATGTGGAGAAAGGGTGATAGTGGACAGTAAATGAGATGAATTTGAAGTAATGTTTGCAGCAAAAATACATAAATAAAAAGTTTGGTTTGAAGGTTATGTGCATAGAGGTAAATAACTACTGTTGGTGTGTAGCTGTTTGGATTTTTCTGCCACTACTGTATTTGCCACAGTAGGGGACTCGCTTGGAGTGGCATAAGCAGATATAGGAGAGAGAGAGGAGGAAATTGGGATGGCTATCAGAACAGGTAATATTGATGAGATCTTCAACTGTGCTCTCAGAAATAAATGGAGGGAAGTCCCTCTAGTTGTTATTTTTTAAAAGTAGACCAGGTAAAACAGGTACACACTATAGGGAACAGTCCTGTATTGGCAGGAGGTGAACTAGATGACTTACTATCCTTTCCATCTCCAAATTCTGTGATTGATTTTTTTTTTCTCCCCTAAACAGATTTATATGTACTCTTCTTTTCCCCCCCCCCCCCACGTTCTCTTCCTGCCTGACATCTGCAACACTGATGTGAGCACGCTGTCATGCATCCGTGTAGCAAGAACAATTATGAATGCTGCCATGGGCAAGACTTTAGCTGCTTATGGCCACCCTGAAGACTGGGGATTGAAATGCTTGCAGCTGCTCCAGAACTTGATTTATATGGCATTGCTAACGGGAACCTTTGTGCTGTTAGGGAAGGAGAAAGTTGATAGAGTGCCCTGAGGCTTAGGGGCTAAGGTGAAGGTTTAGCTTGAGCGCCTGTTGTTTTCGGGGAGGAATCAAGCTGTTAGGAGCAGGAGGGAAGGGAACATAAGGCATCATGGCTCGTGACAGTCAACACTTTTTCTGAAGTGATGCTGTGTTCATGAATGCTGTATAAAATAAATCTTTCATCAGTCTCTTACCTGAAAGTGTAGCAGCCATGGAAAGGGCTGCTGGAACTTTTACAGGTAGCAAAAATGATTTCTTTTTGCAAGTGGAAGGCAAAAGGGACAGATAAATTTCTAAGGCGACACAAGAACATACCTCCAGTAAATAAAGATATAGTCTCCTTTTCTATTGCTAGGAAATGCAAATAGCCACCAAAGAAACAATTGGCAAAGAGAAAGACTTGCACACTTGGCTAGGAGATTTCCTTTTAAAAAGCTGAAGTGGTTTTCATCTTTGGCCATATGTAATAGGAGTCAAGGGAAAACTATTTCCCTTGCCTTTTTTAACTCGTGCCCCCCCCCCTCCCTCCGCCATTGTTGGGGATCCAATTTGTGTGTGTAACGGTTAGTGTTCATCTGCCTGTTTGGTCACAGGACCTTCCAGAAACACAGTTGCTTTCTTCTTTACTCCTTCCTTTTTTTCCTCTTTTCTTTCCTGCCTTTGCTTTTCTCCTTGCTCTCCCCACGTGGTTATCTACAGGGAGCAATGTAAAGAGGTTTCTGCTAGTTTCCCCACAGCAGCACTTTTAACTAGAATCAATTTCTGATGCTTGGATCGAGTGGCCTTTTTCAACTGGTACTGAGGGGTTTTGTGTGTGGTGTATGAGAGAGAGAGGAAAATAGGCTAATTTTTTGTTCTTTAGAAGTGAAATCTTGCCAGTTGACTCTTGAGCTCATTTCTGCAGATTTTAATTTTGAGCTTCACTTGCATGTTTTGTTTCCAGTTGCAGTGCTGTAAAGGGAAGACATTTGTATGGTTAAAATGGACTTTATTAATTTATTTTGTTTTTTTAATTTGTGTGTAGGCATTCCACTGGTCCAGAATCTGGGTTTCTTTTCCTCAGTTGGGTGGCTTTCTCTGTCCCTGTTCATAGATTGTAAGATCGGAAGTAGGGTGGCCATCATAGAGGACAGTCTGGTTGTCCTGTATCCTCTACTGATATGAAACTGGACACCTTTATGTCCTTTATTTTTCTCCTCAGGAGAGAAAAATAGAGGACATGAAGGTGTCTGGTTTTGCATCAATAGAGGGCAGAGTAGCAGAAAACCAGAATGTCCTCTCTGATGGCTGGAAGGGACCTTGGAAGATCATCGGGTCCAGCCCCCCTGCACCAAGCAGGAAAGACAATTGAGGTCATCTGGTGATTGTCCAGTCTCCTCCTGAAGATTTCCAGGGTAGGCAATTGCACCACCTCTGAAGCTTGGTTCTTCCCCATGGCTCCTGCTGGCCAAGTCTGGCACTCCTTTGGGGATCCAGCCCTTAGGCTAGGAAGTACTGACATGCCTGGACCTGTGAATCTTGTGGAGTCTGGCACTTACCTCTCTGGAGTCACTTTTTGAATCACTCATCCCCCTCTGTCACAGGGTTCAGTAGACTCGCTCTTAGTATGAGAAGCGCTGGAAGCTGGTGGCTTTAAGAGTCAGAGTGCAAGATTACCAATGTGGAGGCCCTTCAGAAGCTAGGCTCCTCTGCTCTGCCCACCTTGCCCCCTCATGCAGCATTAGTGCAAAAGATTGTTAGCAGAGGACCAAGTAGGGGAAGGGAGCCAAGAGAACTCAGTGACGTCCGTATGTTCTCCCTGTTGCAGCCCTCTTCTACTTCAACTTCTGGAGGAAGGTGATTGGGGGTGGAAATGATTAGAAGTCTACTTCTTAATGGTGATAGAGGGCGTGACCATTATGCACTTCTTAAGAGATTAATGCTTTCCTCTCCCAGTTCCCCAGAGGAGTGTTGGATGGATGTTTAGGATCTGACCATCGCAGATGCTTGTGCTTCAGGGAGCCTAAGCTGTCAGAAGCCTTCCCATTGAGTCGTAGCTGAAGTGGAGCTGTTCTTGTCTGAAGGCAGTACATGGCAAATGCTGATGCTTTTTCCTTGTCTCTTAGGAACGAATAGTGCCTTCCAGCAAGACAAATCCTGAATGTTAATTTGATGTCACGTAAAACTTGGCTTTGTACAGGCTGGTATGGTAGTCTACCTCTTCTTTGTGTGGCCACCCCACCAACCTCCCCAGAAACAAACATTTGCTGATTTAAAACGGTCACTTCGTGGGTTAAATTTGAGTTGGGTATTTTGTAGAACTCTATGCAAGCAGTATATGGTTTTTGTTGAGTATTATAAATGAAGTGTTTTAGCATCTGTGAATGGTTCATTTGGTATTGAGATGCACAGTGTTTGCTTAATGCTAGAGCTCCCCCAGCCTTTCTCTGCTAATCTTGTCTCCAGTGTTCCTTGCTCCAGGCCCCTTCCTCGGTCTGTGTTCACATGTGCAGTACTGTATGCTCAGAGGATAGCATCAATACATTATTGTTCAGGGGTAAAAATAGTTCCTGAGACTGGTATTTTCCTTGAAGCAAAAGCTCAGGCCAGCCTCTTCCCTCTTCAGTTTTCCTCAGAGATTTGTATTTGTGTAGTTGTTTTAGTGGAAGTCTTATTCTCTTCCCTTACCTCATTTGGAGGCAAGGGCTATTCCTAGAACCCCAGTTACTACCTTTCCTCACAGTCTGTGTGGCAGTGGATTTGGGGATTTTTTTTCATCCTCATTTTTCTCTCTTTTATTCCCTCTGATTATATCACCAGCATTCAAGAGGACCTTGGTCACGAGCTCTCTCTAGTGTAGAGAGCAACAGACCAAGAGCCCCTCTATGGTGTTTCCTCTCTTGATAACCAACAAATACAGGAAAGTGGGATAGGTCCAAACCACAGTGAAGCTAGTAGAGACAAGAAAGGGGGCTGTAGCTTTTGGAACTGTGTTCACCTCTCTGCTGTTCATATGGGAGTCTGTGATGAAATTAGATGTATGCAATAGCTTTTATTTGCCTGCCTCTGGTACCTGCCTTTAAAGTTATAGCACATGTTTAATTTTGATCCTAGAACCATGTTTTAGTCATTATGGTTTATTGAAAAAAGTGTCTCATGCCATGTGGATTATCTCCTAGAGATGGTTTAAAGAGTAGGGTGGGTTGTTCATTGCATGCTTCTTTTGTGTCAGTCAATCATATTTCACAATTTTCCAGATTCAAAGAATTTGCTACATCTCTTTGCGTTTCACAATTTTATCTTGACCAGTTCAGTGATGATCTAGGAAGCCTGAGTTTGATGTTCTTCATCATGGGAAATGGGTATCATTTTCCATTCCTGGCATGTTCTGCTTTTATACTTGTGTATTTTGAGCTGCCAAAAAGTAGCTATGGAGATTAGAAACCAAAGAGGTAAATGAGGTCACAGCACTTCGTCAGTGCTAGCGAATTGACGGTACAGCCTGTAGAAGTTCTGAGAAGGAAAACATTCAAGAAGGAAGTAACCAGTGGGTTATTAAAAATTTAATTCCTGGGAAATAACTTTTACTAATGGGAAATATAGATTGTGTGGTGGCAGAGTGGTTGCTGTCACTTGAGGCATAAGATATGTTTTCTGTCTTCTATAAATCTAAATTATTAATTCATTGGTATACTTAAAAACAGTCCGGTGGTAGAGTGGGAAGGAAGAATGAGACAGTGGTGTCTCGACAAAAAGCTACATGTTTATGTGTATGCTTAGGTCTAATCCTGCAGGTTGATCCATGCAACCAGACATCTGCAGCTACATCAAGCCCTACTGGTGGTTTTTAACTGGCCTGTGTATGGGTGTGAACCTGTGAGCTCCAGTTGGCCTCTAAGATCAAGGTCTTAATGTATAAAAGACCACAACCCATGTGATAAAGTGTTTTTATCTGTTGGTGTGTGTATCTGTGGTCAAAACCCATTGAAAGGCAGAATGGAAGCTTGGCAGATGTGCTCCATGTTGATTTAACCACTCTGTTTCCTTCAAAAATTCAGTTGACAGTCAAGGATTCAAAACGGGGAGTGGGGGGCGGAGAGAGTGTGTGTATGTGTGCACGCACGTGTCTGATTGGGGGCAAGGGATATATTACTTTAAGAACAGACTTACGGACTTGTCAGATGCCCCTAGAAAGTTAAGTCATTTTCTAGTACCAGATGTAGAATGAGTATGGGTGCGACTTTAATTTTGGTACAACACTGCTCAGTTAGAATCGGAGGAATGTTCAGCCGAACTTCCCGGTTTATACTTTGTTTTCCTGACTTTAAATAAACATTAAAAAAAATAGTAAGGTCATAAATTGATAGGAGGTTAAAAACCCCTTTCCAAATAAGTGTCTGGAAATGGGAAAATGTTTCATCTACTTTCATCCTTGCCATTTTTTTAATCCTAAAGTAAACCTGAAGAAGTTGAGCCAATTTCTGTTAAGCAGCTCACTTTGCTTTCTTATCACGTACTGAGCAGACAATTGATGGCATATTTCCAGCTGGCAGGGCTGTTGAAAGGTAGCATACAACTTCAACTCTGTTTTTTTTTCTTTTCAAACATATGATTGTGTAAGTCTAACTAAATTCATTGGAGAGTAAATATTCATTCAGTATGCAAAATAAAGAGTAAATCTACAAATTGGATTCAGTGAGTAAACAAAGTATCATGCTACAGATTTTTTTTTTTAGTCAACAGGTGCATTAGGCGTACGGATTTTCAAAGCTAGTGTAATATCACTAGGTATTGACTGTTTGTTTAGAGCCCCTTATTGTACCATTTTTGTTGTTTGTTTTATTTTTAGCATTGTAGGTATTGATATTGAATTTGCTGACACTCAAATGTGAAAATATTCAACTTTAATTGGATGATTTTTATTTTCATAAATAAGGCAAAACAGTATTGGCACATAGTGTTGTTTTTCATTTAGTTGAATATTTTGTTTAGGAGTATGGGTCTTAAAATGCTGCTGTTTTGCTCTTACCACACATTACCTCTTGATGTAGCATATACAAATATTAGCTACTTTGCACACTACTCCTGGAATGCAGATAAGGTAACTCTGGAAAATAGCTAGACCTCAAAAGAAGTTGGCAGCAAAACTCCTACTAAATTCAGTAAAGGTGTATTTTCACCCATTCTCTCCCTAGCTAGGGGCCAGATTCTGTCCTCGGGTGTAGCTCTGCAACTTCATTTTGTTCAGTGGGTTTTTAGTAGCTGTAATTAGCAGACTTGGACCACTGTAGGTGGGGAAACAGTGACATAACTGTTAAATTAATTGTTCAAGCCCATGTAGCAAATCACTGATTCAACTGGGATTAGGACATGGATGTTTCTGGGTCCTACTGCCACACTATGCCATTGGGAACAGCACATAGTGACTTTGAAGACCTTCGACATACTGGGAGTGCTCAAAAGGGGTTAAATGGGTAAAATAGCAGAGTAGGTAGGTCTGTGGAATCAGTAGTGTCATGATGAACCTAGATTATGTCAGTTCTTATTATGTACTAAGACTCTTGCCATGAGTGGGCAGATATGAATCAGATCTCCATTTAAATTAAAATTAAGCTGGAGTATATTGCTCACTTTTATCTTGTAAATTGGTCTGCTGTTCATGTGAAAATGCGGAGGTAGATTGTTTTAGATTATGCTGCTACGCACAATCAGATAAAGGAAAATATATATATATATAGTTGCAGCATCAATTTAAAAGTGTACTGTTATTACAAAACTTTCATATGCTTTACTACAAGTAATATCTCGGGTTGCTATTAGATATTAGAGAACTAATTTTCTTTGTTTTTCAGTTATGTTTATTTTGCACATGACAGCATTTTGTTTAGTCAATTTGTTTTCCTTTCACAGTTAGTCGGCATCCCCTGTTGAGTGTATGAGAGTTTCTCAGAACAACAGGGGAGAGAGAAATATTAAAATAATAAGAAATTGCAATCGTAAAGCCACTGCAGTTAGTAGGGAGGCTCAGCATCAAGAGACTACCATAATCTCAAAAAAAAAAAAAAAAAAAAAAAAAAAAAAAAAAGGCTAGTTTATAATTTGGTTGCATTCCTTTTAATACCAAGATGGGGAAAAAAAGTTAAATGTTCCTTTCTAACTTAAAATTTAACCTGTGCAACACTTTCCTTACATAAATAAATAGGAAGGTTCCCACTCACCCCTCTACCGATGCAGTCAATTCATATCTGAATTTGAATTCAGCTGACACCTCTTGGTCATTTAGAGCACATTAGTATATCTAGATTCACATCCTATGAATAGGTGATTTCTTTACAAACAGGAACAAATGGGTTATTGTTTTTCTGCCACATTGTTGAAAATCAGTTGCATGATGTAGAATAATGTGAACTAGTGGCTTTCCAAAGCAGAAACAGTAAGCTGATCACATATATTGGAAGCTGAGTATTAGACTCTGTATTCTAAATACTAAGCCAGATGGTTATATTTTACAGCTGGCAGAGCAAAACCATCGACATATATGTGTTAGTTGCATGATATGTATATTCCTTCAGTATTTTTCCCATGGACACTGGAACCCAGCTATATCATATAACAAACAAGCCATTGACTCTGAAGCTTCATGGGGAATGGGAATAAGGAGAAAACAAGCATGGGAGTGGTTTTGTCCAGTGTACAACTGGCAAACTGTTGATGGGAATCTGTTGAATTTGCTTTGTTGACTTTGAAGTGTAATGTGATATGAAAATAACACTCTTCTCTCAGACTAGATAGTTTTTAAATTGACAGCCTCCAAGGCAGCATTTAATGATATCTAAATACTTGGATAGATGTTTTCATAGTAATGTCCAAATCTGCAATGAGTGCCTAAAAGACTGAATCAGATTCAGTCTGTGAAAACATCAACTAGCTACGCCATGCCTTTGGTAGAATATTTTATGTTGGAACCTGTTGGCATAGAAATGCAAGATTACTGGGGAGTGGGTCGCTTATGAAATAATCCTAAATCATTACAATTCTTAACTTCCTATTTATATGGGACCAGGATTTCTGAACTTTCTCATCAAACACATATTTTAGGGTTAAGTTACATGGTACACTTAGACTGCACTAAGGGTACTTAAAAAAACTTGTGCTAAATGTTCTCTGAACATCTAAAAATTATGGGACATCAGACAAATGTTATCTTTGGGCTGTGCTACTTAGCTTGTATTACGGAAACATCAGCTTGCTCCACAAGATAAAATGAGCAATTTTCAGTCCTCCAGCGTCCCAGGATGCACTAGTCCCAGTCTGCTTCCCCACCCAAAGCTGGGATAGAGCCAAGGTGTCCTGGCTCCTCGCTAGACCCCTGTTTGCCAGCCTTCTAGTGACAAGTCAGAACTGTGCAGGCAAGAAATAATACTAACCCCTAACGTGACACTGCTCACAGCACACCCGAAATTTAACACCACTTACTATTCCACAGATTTAGTATGGCCTACATGTAACTTTACTCTTTAGTTCAGTTCCCTCTTTCTGTTAGGACTGCTGTTTTCAGCAAGCTGTTGTGTTCTTGTAATTGGGCCAAATAAAGGTATGCTGCAGAAGCAGAATACTTTCTCACAGCAATGTTGATATAATGATGTTGCATCTGCTGGAAGGTATTGTCTATCTTGTTGGGTTTACAAGCCTCATCTTCAAGGATCTAGTAGCATTTTACTGGAGTGGCAGACAACAGTGGCAAAATTCAGGAAAGGCAACTGGCCAGCTTTTAATTTTGCTTCCGTGTGTCTTTTAAAGTCCTCTTTTTGTAGGGGAGGGGTGTTAGGGCTGGTCGGCATCACTGTTCTGTTCAGTTTTCTTGTCTGCTTTGGGAAATTGAAAAGGAGATGGGCTAGAAAAGGTGGATTCTTTTATGCCTGCATATCACCATCAGGAGTGGGTTCTAAACTCTGATCACTTTGCTTGCCATTCTGGGATTGGGGGCCAGAAAGAGGAGGAGCAGGGAGGAACTCATTCCTGTCTGGGTGGGGTGTCTGCTTTAGCCAGCAAATCGTTGCGCTCAGCTTTTGGATCTTGATATTGCTTTTGCCTGACAGCACAGACCATAGTAAACTCAATAGGCTGTGGATTACAGAAAACACAAACACAGCTCATAAACTTGCCTGGAGGTTTCCTTGTGTTCTCTTCCTTTACAGAAAGGCTGATGGCAAGTCTGTGGGAGCATGAGGATACAAACACCAGGTGCTGCTCTCTGACCGTGTTTTTTTTTTTTTTTATCCTTCTTCTGTTCGCTGTCTTGTCTTTCGTGAGTACCCAGCAATATGCAAACCATGAGAAGCTCATTGTTGGTTTTGAATAGGTTATCAGATTGAGTTTGTTGTAGAAGAGGCGGATGTTTCTTCCTATCCTGTGGGTTCTAGAGCTTGTTACGGCATGTCTTTTGAGCCTGTAATTTTACTCTGGCATTAGCTGACACTGTGTTCATTATCAACCTTGACTGGTTTCTGGGCCATTTGGGCCTAAACCCATGCCTCATAGATCTGTTGATCCCACACAATTTAAGTTGAAAAAGTGATTTGCCTTTCGAAAGGTATAGGGGTAGATGTGTGAATTATAGAATGTACTAATAGCAGGGTATAGAGGCCTGGATTCTAACAATCAGTCTCCAGATTGTCTCCAGATTGCAGTAGGTTGGTTGGTCGGTTGGTTTGTTCAACATTATGGACTGGGAAGAAATCCAAAGTCCTTTTATGATACTAGAATCTGAAGATCATGGCACCTATAGTTTTTACCCAGTGAAGTGGCTAATTTTGTCTGTCCTTGAGATTTATTGTGTTTGGGTCAAGTATTTCTGTGTTGATGGTTCTTTGCTGCAGAGTTCCTTCCCTTCCCACAAGTGGCCCAACAAAACCTCTAACTAGCTGCCCTCAGCAAATGCACAGAATCTTGTCTTTCTGAAATGGAGGTTGTAGTGCTTTGCACAGGGACCAGTACTGTACTATTTACCCTCTGAGATTCACCCTTGTGTAGGTAGAGTGCTGGTCTCAGGAGTACCTGGGGTATCCTGGTCTACTGTTCCATTTTTGTATTGCTAACTGCCTAGGTAATACATTTGCCTAGTGGTTCTTGGAAATATAATGTTTTGTATTCAGCTTCTGCTAAGCAGGGCATAAGCAAACCTGTCAGGGCTTTTCTATGCTCTAGTTTTGTGGGAGTAGTTGGTGGTATGAAATGTTAAATAGATTGAAAAAATGAATTAACTAGTGAAAACTCTGAGAATTTATTTTATTTTTATTTGCCCTAAATACCAGAGCTGAGGATTTTTTTCCCTAGCAGCAGAAAAAAAAATCCCATAAGTGTGCAAGTACCTTACTATAATGGAATAATACTAAGTTCCCATCCTGCAGGTACTAAAGTGTTCCTTTGAACCAAGCAGGTGATTAAAAGCTAGGAGTGGTCCCCTTTATAGCAGATTATGTACTCTAAGGCAGAGCATTTTAAGAGGGGAATTTTATGTATTCTGATATAACAGTACATTAAAGTTACTATGACAGTATTAACTTGGGTCCTTTGGTGATAGCGACTATAGAAAAACCTAAAATAGATTAATTCATAATTGTCTTTGTGTTTTTATTGTGGCTTCAAAAATGAACATTTGAGGTCATTAACACTTTTTATGTTGTCCCATGTGGTTTATAATATATCAGTGGATTTTTAAATACTGATAGCTTAAAAGTAGCAGTGCTTAGACTGCAGTTTGACTTTTGCCATGGCAGCTGTATAATTCATTGAAGCTCAGAAGCTTTAGGGTTATAGCTCTGATGCCATTTGCAGCTTATATGGAGAAGCTCTTAAGTTTGTGAAATGTGTTACTTTTTGAAGTACATTAAAATTATAATTTGAATTCTCTGAAATCCTCTCCAAGAAAAACAGCTTTGAATATCATTTCCCCTTTAAAAAATGAGGGACTAGAGCAGGAGTGAAAGCAAGTCTCTTAAATTGAGCTGTAAAACACAAAGATGGATTTGTAAGTGCTAAAATGTCAATTAGTGCACTTAAAAGCTTAATGGCTGTCTTTGATGTGCGTCTGATAACTTTGGTAAAGTTTGAATGTTTCCATTGATCAGATGGAGAGGGAAAGGGGAGAGCAGGATGCTAAACAAAACAGTTCTGGCAGAGCCAAGCAGTTTGTTTTGGGGTTTGAGATCTTTCGGATACATGATTTCCTTCAAAAGCAGAGTAGGAAACAAATTTCAGGCTGTTTTGTGGTATGTAAAAGGGGTTCTTTCTTCCCCCCCTCCCCCCCCCCCCCAGTATTGTGATATATAGCAAAGTTGATTGGGAAGAACTGAAACACTTTCGTATGACTGAATTTTTCCCACAAAATATGTAATTAAAAAATAAATGACCATTCGTCAGTTCATAGAAAGACTGGAACACATTTTCATGGCAGTTTCAGAAATTTAATTTTTTTGATCACTTCCATCAGACAGCTCCATTTGTGACATATCCGTGCACTTCTGTTGTGGCAGGTTTTCCTACCTGACCCTTTCATGAAACTCCCTCTGGCATTTTCCTTGTTTTTCCCAACCAAAATACATTACTTTAGCTGCCAAAGTTTATCCCTTCAACTGCAACCTTTGATGGAGGTGATGTTTGGCTACATAAGTAGAGCCAATTACTGGAGTGATATCTACAGCCATTAGCTATTTTGTCTGTAATTTAAAATGTATTGAGCACAGAAGACCAGGTGTGCAAACACATGGCACCGAGGAGCAACAAATGAATCCCTTTTTAAAGACTTCTGTATAACTTTGTATATTTTTAAGTGCTTAGCTTTGTCATGACCCAAAAGTCTGATTTTTTTTGTGTGTGCTTCGGCACCAGAATTATCCCCGTGGGTTTACAGCTTCATTGCACGGTGGAGTTTTGCTGTACAGAGAACCCGCGTGCAAAGGAGAGAGTTCCCGCCACTTTGCAGCTGTCTTTGCAGGGTGCATTTTCTTTGCAACACAGAAATGCACGGTGCAAAGAGTTCCTGCTCTTCGAATGCAAATTTGTGTCCCGCTATTGGCTAGTGCTAAATTATTCCCACGTGGCGGCTAGCGATTGGCCTGCTAGCCGTATAAGAGGCTTGAGCAGTTTCCGCCCAAGCCGAAGAGGACTCCACATCCATCTCATGGGGACTCTGGGTGCGTGGCAGGGTCATAGAAGCCCTGTGTGTTATTCAGAGGAGTTTGGCGGCCTGATCCACCGCCCACCTCTTCCCATCTTCGAGCGGTAACTTTCTATAAGACGTATCAACAAGTTTTCAGTTTTGAGGCGCGCTTGTCCTGGACATCCGGAGTTCTGTCTGCGTGGAGCCTAGCAAACTCCACGTGATTGTTCGTGTTCTTTCTGTTTGTAACCGCAACTCAAGCAAGTTTTCAGCCTGCACTGCGACCATCTCGGTGTAAGTAAACAGTCTTAAAATCAACCGTTACGTGTCTGTGCCTAATTCTAGCTCGGCGCCTGCTCTCTCTGACCCGGCCTGCCCGGGCTGCCAGCCACAGCCCGCGTGCAGCGCGACACAGGGCCCGGGTCCGACCCGGCCCGCACAAGCTTCAGCATCCCTTGTAATCTGCTTGTGAGTGCAATTCCCAATAGTACCTTTTGGCATGAATTATTTGGAATGGATGTTCTGTGTCTTTGGAAGTTTTTGGACAGATTGACTTGCTAATTATCAGGTGAGGTGTTTTGGACCATGTCTCATTTTATTTTCTTAGACCCAAGTGAAGTAATCAGTTGTGTGTTGGCTTGTCGTTGGGACTCAAATTGTTTTTCAAGAAAACTGTTTTGCTCCTAGTGTATGCATGGGCTTGTCTCCTGATGCAGCCTCCTTGGACTAAAAGCCTGGTCTTTGCAAAGAAAGTATACTTATTAAGCTTGTTCAGTTAAATCTGTAGGGCCCCTTGTATGGACACTGTTAAATTGGCTTAAGAATGGTTAATAGTGATTTAGCTTAATTGGGTCTATTGCCAGCTATAAGTTTGGTTATTTATTTCAAGGTAGGGGTGTCAGACACCCAGCCTGTGGGTTATCTAGGTACAGGGCCTTCTTGCAGGCTATTCTTTGTAATGGCTTCATAACTCAGAGATTTAATGCTGCTTGCCTTAATGCTCCCCCACAACCCTCTATACCTATCTCCTGAAATCATGGTTTTAGCCTATAATCAGTGGCAGGAGAAAAGGCGGGCCAAGAGGTAGCACCTTTACTTTTTGGGTTCCAGAGTCATGCTAATATGGCAGCTCAAGAGGCCACTGTGATTAACACCTGTGCTTGTGGGTCATCCAGCCTTTGGGGCCCAATGAGTTTGACATTCTTGCTTGAAGGCAGCTACTAAGACAAGGAAACAAAACTGCTAATAAAAACTTACTTTGTTACCATAGTAAGTTAAATTTATTATTAGCTATTTTTACACTGATGTAAATGTGTCCTTATGAAGAGGTTGCTTCAACTAAACTAACTTTTTTGAAACTAGTTTATTCAAACTGGTAAAATTCAGGTGTGTAGATCAGGTCTGAATGTCCTACAAGAGATTTGTCAAGCCGTTTCAGAATGGTTTGGGGGTAACCTTGCAAAAATCTCTGGTAAAAACCAGAATGATAAAAACCATTTTTTTTCCTTCTCTTAATGCTGGTGACTTCCTTAATGAGAGATGTGCATGGATTAATCTGAAGGAGAAAGCAGCCTAGTTAAACATTTTCAGAGGAAGAGGGTAGAATTCTTGTTGGTTAATTTATGCCAGGTCAACACTTAAAACTTTTGCCAGCATAGTCATACCAATTAGGAGTGTGAAAACACTGCATTCTTTGCTGACAGTAGCTGGGTTGACAAAAGCTCCACTGTAGACCTGGTTACAGTGACACAAAGGCCTTGGGCTGGTATAAACTGCCCTCCCCAAAGGAAAGTTTGCCAGAATAATTGTATTGACAGACTTTTCCTAGTGTGGTCAAGGTTGTAGCTTCATTGGTCTATATTCTTAAGTAAAATTAAGAAAGAAAACTAAATTTAGCACTGTACTATTTCTCGATTTAGTAGGCTGAGTGACTGGCACAGCTTTTCTGAGTTGTCAATTTTATAAATGTCCAATGCCCACGATATGACCAGAGACACCTTTAGGTACAACTACACTATTTGAGCCTGTTAAAAATAATACATAGCAGGAAGAGAAGAGAAGGGATGGCAAATCTAGCAATGGACTTTCAAGCTGTTTTTCTTTTTTCTTTTTTCTTGTTTTCTCATGGCTGAGAGTCTGGCACTGGTATCCTAGCACATAATGGTCACAATTCTGTGAGTGAAGGATAGGGCATTGTGTTCCGAGGGTGACTCAGTGTGAAGATAATTAAGAGTCAGCATGATTGGATTGAATACAAATAAAAGTTCCCCTCTAATTTTTATATATAACCTGTGAACTCTGTAGGTCACTGCTTGCTTTTCTGTATTTACTGCATACTGTGGCTTTAAGTACAATATAAAAGTATTGAATCAAAATTAAATTCTTATGAAACAAGATACTTGAGTTTTACCGATCTAAATTGGCTATCAAATACCTTTTCATTGGTGCCTGCTAGGCCTTATAGGTATTGCTCAGCTGTACTTAGAAAAGAGGTTTTAATGAGAGCCGGGAGACAAAATTGCCAATTCTGCCCAGCAATTGTAAGTGGAGGTGTAAAGCTTCTAGAATTAGCAATAATTTGTCAGGTTTTTACCTTCCCATTCTCCTCCTGACACCCAATCCTTCACCCCTGCACTCTTTTTTCCTTCTTTTTTTAATTTTAAATAAGCTAGTGTTTATGTCCTGATTTATAAAAGGAAAGTCCTTCTCTGGTTCTTGGTCTTCTGCAGTGTAATCAAAATTGTCGGATCAACAGCTGAAGGAGGTTTTACCTCTGTGTTTAATGGATCTCTCTTCTCTGTTCTTTGACTGTACCATTTAACCATGAATGTGTAGGGCTCTGGATGTCACAGTACATGTGGCTGCCTTGACTACTGTCTCGGATGTCTGACATGCCCAGACTCCAAAGAGCTGACTTGGCAGCTGCCCAGCAGCTTTTTAGAAAGGCTCAGTTGGTGGCCAAAGATTCAGGCTGTCAGAGCTGTGTTATGCAATAAATCGTTTTTCAGCAGAAATTCCTAATCCAATTTCAGCTGTAGTCTTTTAATAGGCTGTAATCAAAGATAAGTACACGTTATTTCATGGCGTTTCATAGAAGTAAAACTTGCTGTGTCGGAACCTACTTCCATCAGTTTCTTGTGCACAGGAATAGGTCTTCAGACTAAAAGGAAGCACTGTTTTTAAATTGTTTTCTGTCAGTACCCTGGGCATGCACATGTCTGCGTGCCTACTTTGTGCAATTAAAGTGACCATCACATTTGTATGTTAAGGGATTTTGCTTATTTAAAGCCAGTTGCCACATGAGTGAAATTTTGATAAGAAATTGTAAAGGAGTATTTTGGTCGGATGTAAATTGGCTTCAGGGAATAGCCTATATATAAAGATTGTACTGTTATAATAAATATACCTAATTTTATGACATCAATGAAATATTGAGGCATGGTGTCTTCTTTTTAGGAATAAATCACTTGCACTTTATATTCATTATACAGGTGTCTCTCTTTCCTCATATTTAGGTCATTCTAGATTGAAGTAGATGTTGATTTTTTTTTTTCCTTTTTTATTTTTTTTTAAATACAATATCAGACTTAAGTATATGAAGTGATGACTGTACTCATTTTAAATGTATACTACGTAACTGCTGAATTCACTTGCCTGTATAGCACAATGCCCATCTAAACATGCTGCCTAGTGCTTACGTAGTTAAAAAAAAAAAAAAAAAAAAAAAAAAGAAGCATCTAATATACTAACTGTGACTCTCTACTTTCTAACTAATTGTACTCCATTTAACTATACCAGACATAGTGATGGGGAAGCAGCTGTCAAAGGGTTGCTATTAGAATACTTGAAAACGATGAAACCCTGTATTTTCAAGACTTCTACTATCGGCCCTGAGACGGTCTATTAGAAGGCTTGAAAACAAGCTTGGGGGAGATAGACAGTTTCTGGGTTGTAGATTCAGTAATAACATTACTGTAAATGTCGCATTAGGTTTGGGTAAGGGCCAAGGTGTTTTTCAGTCCCAAGGCTATGCACTTAAATGGAGTATGCTGTATTTTGCTATGTGAATACAAGGAGTTATACCAACTTTGAAGGCTGCGGGGTGGGATTTGGATATTCCCTCTTGCTATATATTTTTTTCCTTTTGATCCCTTTCCACCCCCAGAACAGCCATTAAGTCTTTGGAGATGTGTTTTTGTGTATGTTGAGCCTTAATCTCCTTTATTTCTGGATCAACTAGATGTAACTGTAGGTTAAGGTACTTGGGGCACTAGAGCAACTATTGGCAGATGAGAGACAAATAAATGTAAAGCTCTTTTCTAATTTGATAGATGAGGAAACAGGAACACTGAATTCAGTCTACATTTATTGTTTGGGTTTAGTGTTTCTTCAAGTGTTTATCTTGGCAAACCAGCAACGGAAACAGTTGATACATTGCATGCTTTCACTATTTTCATATTGAGTATGACTTTTAGAAGTGCAAAACATAGCTGAGGACTATGAACTTATGCAAAAGGAGGTGTTACCCCTGCGGCCAATATTGAATGGATATTTAACATCGTAAGGCCAGGATTTTAAAATCTGACTAACAGTTTTGCACGCTTCAGTTCCTGGGTACCTGTGTTAAGATGCTGTTGTTGGTCGTACCTGGACATAGGCAGGCAAGGTTCTTTGGGCAGATGTGATATCTTTTTTTACACCAGCTGAATAGTTGGGGGAAAGTTCTTTGCAAGCTTCCAAGCACAAAAACCTTTTGTCAGGCATAGGGAGACTTGGGCGGTGTTAACACATAATCATGATAAAGGGTGTTTGTGCCCAAAAGTTTGCGAAGAACTTTTTTCCAATTATTTATTTGGTCTAATAAAATATATCACATCTGTTTAAAGAACCTTGCCTGCCTGTGTTGAGATGCACTTTTTATTTTAGTGTCTCATGAGAGAGAGAGATCTATATATAGATATCATCGTTCATCTCTCTCTCTCTTTCTCTCTCTCTCTAGATATAGATATCTAGATATCTATAGAGATATAGATATCTATAGATATCTAGATAGATATATGTATATTAATTACAGGCATGCGCGTGCACACACACGTATGCAGCGCCATTTTAAATACGTGATCTTTCTTTTGTCTCAGAGCAGGTGCCCAAAATCTCTAGTCACTTGGATTTGGAAAACAGTTTTCAAATATTACTGTCCTATGCTGAAAATATTTTTATGTGCACACAATGAAGCTGATTAAATTCAACTGTGCCTAATGGCCTTTTGTTTCACAAAAGCATAGGGAGTATCAGCTTCCATGCATTTATTATTTGACCTCTCCCTCTCCAAAAGAAAGGTATGCTTCAGATGCAGCAGAAGGTAGAGTATTTATTTTAATTTGCTGACCTTTCAGGATTGGAAGGGCTGAGAAATGAAATGGGAACAGTAGAGCAGAGGGGGAGTTGTACTTCCTTCTCATAGACACTTGGGCTAGGGACAGTCATTACACACAAACCGATTTAAGAGGTCAGAAACTAGTTTAAATCTGTAACAGAACAGATGGTCAGTGCACATAAACCAGTTTGAAAATGGCTGAACCCAGTTTGAGATAAACCTGGTTGAATGTAGTATCAGACATAACTGGTTTAGCTCAGACGGGTTTATGCAATATCTATCCCAGCCCCCTTGCTGGTTTAAGTTAAACCAAACTCCCTGAGTGGGTCTTGCTGCTCCAGAGTAGAGCTGGCCCCTCCCCTCTGCACCCTGGCTGGAGCTCCAGCAGAGACTGCAGGCATCTGCCTGGTTTCACCCTGCTCCCCTCCCCCTCTGCTCCCTAGTCCCTGCTAAGCAGGAATTATTCCCCTATCCCCTCTGCTTTACACAAACACCACTCAGCATTAGCTAGTAGACCACATGCTGGCTGCAGCCTGTGGTATAGCAGACAGGAGAAAGGCAGAATCAGCAAGTAGTTGGTAATGTCCCTCTGTTTTCTTAATTGCCTGATGAACACTGAGTTAGTGGTGATAAACGCTGTGTTATCAATTCCCTGCTGAGCTGGTCAGAAGTGGTCCCTAATCAGTGTCCTGCTGGCCTGGCCAGAACCCCCTCAGCTCAGCACTGGAAGGGAAGGAAGGGCTGTTCTAGTGCTCCCTGTCTTCTAGCGGAAGCCACTGCTGGCATGTGCCTGCATTTCTGGGATGTCTGCACAGTTACAAACTGATTCAGCCTAGCCAAGTTAGACTAACCTGCAAAGTTTGAATCGATTCAGGCTTTTTGTGTGTCTGTCCCTAGCTCTGGGGTAGACTGAAAAGAAGGGTTTCCACTCTGCCCCGCTCCCCTTTGTCTGTCAGTCATGGATGAGGTTCTTCCCCAAATTTAACCCTAAACCTACCAAAATCTGCAGCATATCTGAAGTTTTTAATGGAAATTGGGTAGGAAATATTAGAAAAAAAAATCTTCAGCCAACTAATTACCAGAAACAGCCAATGCTGATGCTCCTATAAAATTAAGGAATTCTCTCCCCCCCCTCACCCCCTAATTAGTTAAGTTCTTAAAAACATGACCAAATTTCCTAAATTTAGATACGTTAAGCCTGAACTTTATTAGTTCAGAGAATACGTTTGGTGAAGGCTAAATGAAAAAACTATACAATGTTAAAAAAAAACAACCCAAAAAAAACACCAAACCAAAAAAACCCCAACCTAAAGTGACTAGAACTGTAGTTTGACATAATACAACATTTTGTGTTGTAAAAGTCTAAGCTGAATGATGCCTGCTAGGATCTGTAGTTTGTTTGGTTTTTTTTACTTTAAATAGCCATCTTATAGAATAGTAGGAAGCTTTTTTTTTTTTTTGTGCTGTAAGTCTAGCTTCTGCTGGTAGTATCATCTATGGACAATGGTTCATTGGATGCAGGCATGAAACTAACCTCTCACACCTGGAAGTAGGTGAAGTTGAGTTAGTGGGCCAGAAAGAAGTTTATCCACTGCATGGAAGATTTGTAGATTGGGGTGGTCACTTTCAAATATTTACTGGGCCCTGACCTTTTTAAATAAAAATAACAAGAGGAATGAATAGAAAAATTAAAGTTGATAGAACTTCTTCAGTGAAGATGACTGCTAACTTGAAGTGATAGGAGAGACAGATGCATAGACGATATAGTAAAACTTTGCATCTTCATATGAAGATCTTGAGAGTTCCTTACAAATATTTAATGAAGTGGGTTTCACAACTCCTCTGTAAGCATCATAAACTGATGGATGTACAGAGAGCAAACCCAAGTGACAACAAGTGATTTGCCCCAAATCGCACAGAAAATTCATAGCAGAGCTGAGAGCACAATTGAGGTTTTCTAACTAGACCGTAGGTTACTTTCATGGTGTAGTTGTCCACAGTAATTGTTTTATTAAAATTCTAGGTTATACAAAAATGAGACAAAATGTATTGAATGTCTTTTTATTTAGTAAACAAAGACATCAGTTAAGCCCCCTAGTGGAAAAAGAATTAATTGGAGCCTAATTCTCCTTTAAACAGTAAAGGAGGCAAAAGGCAGATTTTTTTTTCTCCCAAAATTGGTCTTCAGGAAAACAGTGTTTTAAACAGTTCTCCCTTTAAAATATCCCTGAGGAAAAGGCAGAATCTTGTGGTTTGTTTTTCCCATTGCTTCAAAATGACCTCCTTACATATGTGGCAATGATTGCCTTGGGGCTGCCAAAACCATGAAAGTGTATTTATTCATTTAGGGTAATAGGTACCAGAGTAAGCTTTACCAATTGGTGACTCAAAACGGTGGTTTTTTTAAATTGGTTTAGTTGTTCCTGGCAGAAAGAATGGGGTCAGGAGGTGCTTACTTGGGAAAGACCTAAAGAGAGCCTTGGAAATAGGCCAGACCTAGTGAGTCATAATCATAGTACCTTACAAAGTCCTGACGTTTGAAATAAAACCATCGCTGCTGTTAAAGTATTTACATAAAGTAAAACAAATAGCTTTATGCACTGCATGCTCTCTCCTTTGCTCCAGCTGCTTTTTTACCTTCTGAACTATGACTTGTATTTGCTTAAAACAAGGCTAGGCCAGGGCAGAGTACATGATAATATCTGGTGATGAAGGAACAGAGAAACCAAAGTAATGGATATCTAGGCTTTCTGTGCTGCTTGTTAAAGCAATAGCATTCAACAGTATATGCTCGTAGAGAGTAAAGTTCACCTGTATGTGGAGGACAGCACAACGCTACACACCACTTGCATTGTATTTTGAGGATGTAATTGGACTTAAGTGTTGCATAGGCTTTGTCTTGTTTATTCAGGGATGAAGTACACTCACAGTGAATGAACTGCAATCTCTGGATGCCTGGTGAGGTGCGAGGTGGTACAGACAAAGTGATTTTAATTTTTTAAATTGTATTTCAGAAGAAGGTTGTGAGATAGTTATAACATGTTCACCATTGTACAACCAAAGAAGCCTGAAAGCCACTAATCTTGGAACAAGGCTGTTCTTGCTCTACTTAGCTGAGCTAATAGTTCTGTAGTGGCTTAATACTTGCCTTTTATTTGGTAAAGAGTCATGTTCAAAACCTAGACTGGAAGAAGGTTGTTCTTCCCTCTCCATTGTATTCACTGATGATCTGTCACTGTAAGTATTTGGTAGCTAAAGCTCAGGTACTCAGCTTGAGGTTCTGCAAATTTGTATTGCAAATAAGATTTATGGATTGAACTGTTTCTTAGCAAATTAAAGAAAATATTGCAATTTAAATAGACAAGAGTTAAGGTACTAGACTTCCTCAATTTTCACTCCTCTTATTTTAATTATGAGCAAAATTAACTCCTCAGTTGTAGCACCAGAAGGGAACATTGTCTGACCTGGATAAAAAAGGGTCATTCATTCCCGGAATAAATTCCTGTTTTAACAAGGGCATATTTTTAAAGGGAAATTGTCCTGTCCTGATTATAATTTTATTTATTTATTACTTGCCAGTAATGGAGATTCTACCACTTTGCTTGGTAAACTGTTCCAGTTGTTAGTTATCCTCATTTTTTAAAAATTTTGCTCCTAAATTCTGGTCTGAATTAATTTATCTTCAACTCCCCAGCCATTGAATCTCGTTATATATATCTTGCCTGCCAAACTGGAGAGCCCTTTGTCACCAAATTTCTGTTCCCCACACAGGTACTTATAGAGTTATTAATGCACCCAGGAACCATGTCATAGATAAAGGTCAAAGAACTTGCACTAGAAGGTATTAAAAAAAAGTTTAATATACATGCGAGCTATTTTATAAATGGAAGTAGTTCTTACCCTTGGCTGTTAGTGCAAAATGAGAGATACTGTAGTTCTTCCTTAGACAGTATTACAATATGGAAAGTTCTGACCCATGCCATTATAATTAAAGGTGTCAAGAGTTGCAAGTTGTGAGCTAAAAGAACTCTTGGGCTCCACATCTTTCTAATTTTGCTTGCTTTTATGTTGGATGCTTGAGGGGAACATTATGCTTATTTTTTGTGGCAGATGTTATTATGCTGTAACATCTGGAGATGTACAAAATATGGTCACTCTCAGCAGCCTGGACCCTCATTTTCCTGTACTTGGATGACAGTGTGTGGAAGAAGTTGTGATCTTTGAAGTGGAGCAGCTGCTTTTTTATCCACTTATATTACAGAATAAGCAGGACTTTGACCAGGCTGGGGAAGCTTGGGTGTGAAGAGGCCTTCCTTTTTTAAAAGTATTTAATTTGAGAATTCTGCTAATGGGGTGTAAATGTTAAAGCAGTATGAGTCCCTTTGGTTCTTCAAATACAAAAATGAGACGGCCATATAACAAATGTTATCCTGGTGCTGCAGTGGTCAGCTAATCAGATAATTTCTGATACTGTTGTTCCCTGATGCAGTGATTACACACAACCTTGCAGCTGTGGAAGGGCTTTCGTCAGAGAATGGACTACAGAGATGTTCTGGCTTTTGGTTTGAGATTGTTGCTCCCAAGTTTTACAGTAAATGTGCAGCCAGTATTTCTTCATATTTAAAATGCAGATTAGGCAAAGCAGCACTTGGCCTTTGATGCATGACCTTTAAAATAATTTTAAATGATTTTTTTTTTTAAGTAAAATCTTTAAAATGGGGTAAAATAGATCAGGAATAAATTTTTCTTTTACTTCCTTTTGAATCAGGTTGATAGCTAGGGTGTTCCAAAAGATACCGTACCTTTCATAGGTCACTAACTCAGCTGCAATATGCTGGCTGATCGGTGTATGGCAGGAATGCTTTAGATCAATCCTGCCTTCAGTTTTCACTTTGATGCCACTGCAACAAAATAATGCTGTCGCAGTGGAAGCCAATTTTCACGTAGTGGTTAAGTGGATTTCAGATTTCTCTAATTTTTTTAAATCTTTGTGTTTTTTGTATTTGTTTTTATTAAAGCATCTGGGATGAACAAAAGATACTTGCTTTCAAGCAAGTTTCAGATCACTGCAGGATGTAATGTCTTGTTTCCACTGATGGAAAGGTGGGGGAGCGGTTTTTTGTTAGTAGTGTTGCCAGTGTGATCAGTACATCTTAGAAAAAGGAGAGAGGGGAGTTTCCTGACTTGCTCTAGGGAAGGAAAGGCATCTTGACTTTGGGTTGTCCGAGGAATATAGTATAAATAGTAGAACTTGATAATTATCAACTTTTTTTTGCGTATATGGCTTAAGTAAAACCATGTTACAATATGGGGTGATATAGTTTTATTGCCTCTTGTTTGAAGGATGTGTATTTGTGGCTTCACAGCTCAGAAGCTATGTACTCTGACCACATTTGAAGTGCCAATAAAGCATAATGTGTGGTTTTACTTTGCCCCTCCATCTATATAACACTGCGTGCACTTGCAAATGCTAACACATTACAGTAAGGCAAGAGGTCGAGCAATTTCAGTTATTATTTGTTAACAGAATGAACTTAGACAACTGCATTAAATGGCCAAGGGCTATGTCCGTCCCTTCCTCCACGCGCAAAAATTTCCTAAGTCACGCCTAATAGGGGAGAAGAGAAATCTGTGGGGTGCATTTGTGGTGGCAGAAAACTGGTAAACTGAAGTTCTGTTTGAGTAAACTTCTTTTGTTACACCAACTGAGCGCATAACACTCCCCTTGTGTATTCTTGCCTAGAGAATTTTTCCTGTACTATTGCTGTTCAGTTTTGAGTTTGCTTTCTTGGCTTGAAGTTCCCTACACTCCATAGCTCTCTGGGCTTAGTTTTGTGGTGTTTGTAGTCAAGTAGCATGTCCCCAGTGTACGTTGAACATCCTGCTGAAAGAATGCTACCTACTGTCATCTCATTGTAGTCATTGTTTTGCTTTTCCCTCTCCCACTCTTTTTTTCCCCTCCCTCTCCCTCTTTTTCTCTTTCTTCCCTCCCTCGCTCCCTGCTTAAATAATTTGCTGTTAAATGGGAGAAAGCATTTGTGATGATTCAAGTGTCAACAGCCTGTCTCAATCTCAATCTCAAATATTTCAGTGGAATAGCTAAGGAGGTATCAATGGTCACCCTAAAATAAGTTTATTTTTTTTTTAAGCGAATGTTATCGGCCACTTCTCTCACTGTATAAACTTCATTGCCCTCTGAAGTGGATCACTGATGTTGGTATTTTGGTTTCTCAGTGAAGTGTGGCAGTCCGCTGGGCTCTGCTTACCTATACAAGGACTGTCTAGAAATTGTAATCTTCCCTCTCGGGAGTGATGCAGACTTTGAGGAAGTCTAGGGTCAGAAAGCATAAGTAATGCTTGTAAAATTTCTGCTACAACAGAGAAGTTAAAACACAAGAAAATACAGTTGTAAAGAAAGAAGATAAATATTTGTGCACAATATTCTAGCTCTACCTGCCTGAATGCTTAAAATTGTTATGGAAACGATGTGTGGGGAATTAGATATCTAGGTGAAGCAGCTGCTAAACATTACATAGTGTGGTATTGCCTTTTACAATACTGTATTTTTCTCCTAAAAATAAAATTGAAAATAATATACCAAAGGGGGCCAACATCCCCTTAGCTATATTCTGAGATAAATCCCTTAGTAGCTTCATTGTCTTCAAATGCGTTGTCATGCTTCAGTGAAGATAAGACTGCTAAACTAGAGAGCAGACGATGTTGCATCACTATATAAAGATACTGAGGCGTGAGACAGTATCACAAAAATGACAGTGAGAGAGACTGATTTCACTGCATTTTGCTCAGTACTTCTTTGCAGCTAAATTCAGTGTTGTTTCCCTCCTAATGGTCTCTGAGAGTGTTTCCCAGCTGTGATAAATTTCTCCATAAGGTAAGGTTCATCATAGGGATTTAAAAAATAAATTTTACTTCCTCTCTAGTACCTGATAGTGGTTCCTGCCAGAAGCAGGATAATGGATGAGATGGACTAATGGTCTGATTTAGTCGAAAACGGCTGCGTGCCTGTTACGTGTCAGTACCTCTCGTGTGCAAATTACGTGCGTTTTATAACACAGCATTTTATTCTTTAGCATCTCTTTTTCTAGGTAGAAATGATCTTTTTAGCTCTAAATTTTTAGACCCTTACAGTTAATGTTTCCTTTCCATTATCATCTTCTCTAGGACGACAGTGATGGGATTCCGTGGTCAGAGGAGAGGGTGGTACGAAAGGTCCTTTATTTATCTCTAAAGGAGTTCAAGAACGCACAGAAAAGGCAGCATGGTGATGGTATTAATGGCAGCCTCAAAACCGTGAATGGTAAGTTTCTTCCTTGGTACCACTGGAAGAGTTTTTTTCTCATTTTTATGCTTGGTTTTCAAAATCTGACTGACAAATGTGCAGTTCAGGATTTGTTTTTGAAGTATTTAAAAGGCTCACTTCACCTATACTGACATGTTTGTCTCTGGTGAATTTAAGTATCTATTAGGAATGTATTGGGAACTATGTACTGAGAGAGCCCTGCTGCCCTTGGGATTTGAAATCATGTATTCACAGTCTGCACAGTTTTTAACCTTTTGGGCAATTGAGGAAGAATTTCAGACTGTCTTTGGTTGAGAAAGACATGATGCCTTGAAGGGAAAGTGTAAGATGTGGCTCTTATGGACTCATTCAGCTTTTAAAAAAGCTTTATTTAATTTCATTGCACCTGGAAAATGATGGCTAGCAGAGTTCAGGTTTCTGGGCAAGTCAGGTGAAAAGGAAAATACAAACAAGTGTTTGAGAGGTTTTTGGCAGCTTCTTCTCAGTATGAGCATGTGCTAGTATGTGCCGCAAATTAGCCCTCACCCTCCCCAAATGCCACTCTGATTCCCCTGCTGTGCCTGATCGGTTGCTTTACTTTCTGCTTCCTTCCCTGTACTCCCTGCCCAACCTGCTACTTTGCCTTCTGCTCTCACCCCTATCTGTCACTCTGCTCCCATCTGCCTCCCCAGTCCGCTGCATGCCACACACATAGGCTGCCTGTGCCACAGGTTGGCCACCCCTGTGCTAATACATTAAAATAGCAGCTGGGTGCTTGCTTGTTACATTATCGTATTTCTGTGCAGCTTGTGCTTTTGCCATGGTGAGTCAAATTTCACTGTTCTTTAACTGAGAAGCTTGCATATTACTAGCAAAGCAAAAAGCTAGTTGAATGGCTAGTTAAATGCAGACAGACTGTGTATGACCAAGTTATTGCACCACAGGAGCAGCAATGACCTCTTCAATGTGATTAAGAAATACTTCTGATTTCTGAGTTCACTAATAATATCAAATGATCTGAAGGGAAGGAACACTTCAGCCTTAGCACCAAGTCAATAATGAGCATGGAGAAGTACACAAACCAGCTTTGGCTTTCTTTTTTTTTTCCCAACACCTCTGCTTCATTGATCTTCTGTCAAACAATTTATTTTGGAAAGATTCTCATTCCATTATGGGGCTTTTCTTTAGTCAAAGGAAAAAAGTCTACAGGCATGAAGCGCAATAATTGTATGTTAGTAAGCTTTGATGATGTGCCAGGTTACAGGATGACTGAGGTTTTTATGGTGTCTGGTTTCTCCAAAGGCAGCTTAGATGAAAAGTGAGTTGGCTGGGAATGCTGTGTCAATGCAGGTACCAGACATGGAGTATGCCACATATTTATTCCAGCAATGTCACGGCTCATGCCTTCAGAGCATGCTTCACTAATTTAGGTTTTTATAGTAGCATACTTCCCCCTAACTCCTATCCCACAAGAAGTGGGTGACTAAGCTTTTCCTGAACTTGTATGACATCCATTCTAATTCCCTCTATTCATGAAATGGTTCCCTAAGCTTCCAGCCTCTGTACTGCTCCATTTCAGGAAGACAACTGTCTTTTGAATATTTTTTAAAATCAGTCTTAGAACAGTGGTTCTCAGCCTATGGGTCATGATCCAAAAGTGGGTTGTAAGAATGTATGAAAGGGTCACAAATGGATTCTCCTTTAAAGGAGAAAAATGTGGGAAACCATGGCTTTTCCTTTGCAGCCAGTCCCAGCCTTCAAGGGGCTGCTTGAGGCCTCCCCCTATGCCCCCACACTGAGGGGCTGGGATCTGACAGTGAGGGGCACTGGGTTGGGACTGGCCATTGCTGTTTACAAGTGGGTCCTGGTACGAAAAAGGTTGAGAACTGCTGGTTTAGAAGACAGGCTGGCTTTCTTTTGAAAAACGAGTTTTTGGGAAAGGGAAACGGATTAATAGTAGTGTGACATGGGAAAGACAAGTAATAAGATTTAAGAACATATACATGTCATGACATCTTTCAGAACAGATCCATTGCTGCTTTACATAAGTTGTGTGACCAACACTTTCAAATGAGCTAAATGCCTAAATGTGATGTTATGTAAGTGGCTTCCTTTATATTGATACTGAACTCCTGTCAATTTTATTGAAGAAAGCTGAAGTATAAATTCTGGCATCAGTGGTGCTCAACACACCTGAAATGCTAAGGCCTTTGTTTAGGCCCCTAGCCTTAGGTTTCCAAGATTTGAAAGTTTATCGTGCACATATAACAAGGAGTAACACCAAATTTTGTCAAATAGAGATCCTGGGTTGCACAACTCCTTTAACAACTGTGCTGAACTTGCTATGGTGTCTTCAGGTTGTTGCAGGTAGAGAGAACCTTTCAGCAGCCTACAGACATAAGGAGACTGGGAGCTGGGCAGTGATGCTGAGAAGAGCTGGGCAGCTTTTTCCACATCATCAGTCACTAGGTTGTGGGTCACTTACTGAAAGGAGGAGGTACTTTCCCTGATCTTCCTCTCGTTGCTGGCATACTTGTAGAAACCCTTGTTATCCTTCATGTCCTTTGCTAGGTGCAACTCCAATTGCTCTTTGGCCTTCCTGATTTCATCCCTTCATGCCTGAGCAATATTCTTACACTCCTCCTTAGTTATTTGTCCAAGTTTCCACTTGTGAGGTTTCTTTTTGTGAGTTAGCTCACTGAAGAGTTCCCTGCTAAGCCAAGCTGGTCTTCTGCCATACTCGCTGCTCTTCCTGCACATCAGAATATTTTATTTCTGTGCCCTCAGAAAGGTTTCTTTAAAATACAGCCAGCTTTCTTGGACTCCTTTCCCTTTCAGGCTGGCCTCCCAAGGGATCCTGCCATTCCCTGCGTTGGTCAAGTCTGCTTTTCTGAAGTCCAGGGTCCTTCTTCTGCTGCTCCTTTTTTTTTTCTTTTTTTCAGGATTGTGAATTCTGTCATCTTATGGTTGATGCTGCACAAGTTGCCATCCATTTTTATATTCCCTACCAATTCTTCCGTGTTTGTGAGCAGCAAGTCAAGAAGAATATGGCTCCTAGTTGGCCTCTCCCAACACTTGCAGCAGGAAGTTAGTCAGAGCATAGGATAACAACAGGATAGCCTTTAGCTACAAAGTGCTGTGCTTTATAGATTATCTTCCAATGTGTGGGAACTTCAGAAGGAGTCTTTTCCATCAGTTGTCAGAAAACCCTTTGTAGTTCTAAATGGAATAGTCTAATTCAGCTTGTGGAAACAGGGTTGCACACTGAAAAAACCCAAAGGATATGCATTGTGATTTTGATTATTACTGCCTGTCACTTGTGATCAGATTTTCATAATAGAGTCTGGGGTTTGGAATTTGTATACCAATTTTCAGAAGTCTTCTCCTAAGAGGAAAGCTAATTCCCATGGGAAATGTTTTTTTCCTTTTGTTGCTTTGAATGTGAAATATGGTTGTAAAAAAAGCAGTAAAGAATATGATTATTGCTTGCATTGTGTTTTAAAAGTAAATTCACTGTCCTCAAAAAAGTAGCTTGTAGAAGCTTGCTTTTACATTACCGTTCATAAATAGTAAAAGTACAAAAGATCATTTTTTGTTCAAGATGATCAGAAATACCAATCTGTAAAGATGACAGTGTAGTCCTTGAAATATTCAGATGTGTATTGTATTGTCAATGGCCTTAGGTTAGTCTTACAAGGATGATGAATGAAACCATCTCTAAATGTGTTGTATTGGTTAGGACTAGTGAAAAACACGATCTAATTAATTATGAATGTTAAAGTATAGGATAGAAGATTTTGGTTGATGTTGAGCTCAAAGGCTTAATCTCCAGGTATTTTTCTCTTTAAAGCTTTAAAGTGTTTCTTGATAATAGTGAATGTGATGTTCTGTTCTGTTTTGTTTATTTCATCTTCCCTGAACCTTAGGGCTGTGAGAAATTTCTTTCAGTTTAGTGAGATTTAGATGCATGCTAGGAATATCCTCCTGTGCATATATTTCAGGTACCCCAGTCAGTGCTTTTAAAAATGCAACAAAGTGCCAAAGTGCAGTGGTACAGTTGAGTATAACCCAGTGCCAGCAACCAGTAAAGTAAGCATATCAATTTGGAATATTATTTAATTTTTTTTCTGGTCTCTATACCTATTAAATTGCCAAGGCTAGAATTGGGACTATGCAAATCATTATTTTAAATAATCTGAGGCTCACTTATATTTATGCAGGATTTCTGTATAATCTTTGTATTTTTTATCTAAATTTTCAAAAGAGCAAGTCAAAAGTCTCTCTCTTATGCACATTCAAGATTAAATAACAGCTCTCTTGCACTCTCAGGAACCCGGGTTGGGTACTACTGAAAATTCCCAAATCTCTTTTCCTTTCTTTGTTTTTACCATATATTTCATTTGAGAAATTTTCATTCTCTCGAAATTGTTAATTGTTTGAGAGAGGTTTTTTCTGAGTTATCCATGAACAGTAGCAAAGATCCTGGAGGCCATAGAATGCCCTTGGCAACACCTGTCCAATGCCACTGTTTTCAGAGGATGCTGTCATTACAGCTTTCAGTGGTATAAGGCAGGGGTCTCCAGCCTGTGGATCAGATTCAGTCTGCAAGGCCATGTAATCTGGCTTCCCCATTTGTCTGTCTGAAAATTTGACTGCAGAGGAGCAGTGACCTGTAGGGAGCCCTACGAGCCAGATGATGGGGTCCTGCATGCTAGATTGCTCTGGGGCACCATGGAACTAACACATGAGGTTGGGTTGGCGCACAGGATCACACCAGTATGCTGACCCCATGCCGGGTCAGGCCTGTGAATACTGACCCCACTCATGGTACTTGGCCTGTGGACCAGCTCTGCACCACTTGGCTGGCCTGTGTGGCCAGATGCGTGAGCACTGTCAGTGCTCTAAGGAAATTAGAGGAAATGTTCTCTTTAAATTAATCCTGCCCTTCATTTTTTCCAAAAGTTAGAGACTGCTGTCATCCTATGACTCATTACTTTGAAACATCATTTCACTCTCCTCCTAGGAAGAGCTGCTGTTGTCCCTAAGTCTATTTATAGTTAAAGTCATTCTGAAAATAACTTCACCTGCCAGCAGTCTTTTACTGTTAATTGTGGATGTGAGAGGGTAAGAAAGATGATGTGTAAACGGCAAGGGTAGCTGTGCGGTCTGAGGAGACAAAAATTAATAATAATACATTTGTTAAAGTTGCTGAGAAGAGGCCAAGAAGAGACCAAGGCCGTGAAAAACAAAATTATGTATAATACCAGAAAAGAAATACAAAGCATTAACCAAAGGAGAGTGCCTGATGGGTTTTGGAGATGCTGTTCTCAGTTGTTGGTTGGAAGGACAATTGCTGTGTCATGAGAGTGGATAAGGATGTGGGAAGTAGTAGATTTTGCAGATAAGAAATAGAGGATTTGAAGCAAAAGGATAGAGAGGATTAAATGAAAAACTGTATATAGGAGAAAGGAAACAAAACCAGAATCCAAGGGTAGGAAAATAGCACTAGTATTGGTAGTGGTAAAATGAAATCTTGCTCAGTACAATACTGTAGAAAAGGTTGAAAAGCCAAACAGGGTGGTGGGGAGACACTCAACTCATAAATAGAAAAATGCTTTTGATTAATTTTAGTCGTTAGCCTGTTTAACAATTCTTTTGGTTTGCATCTAACAGTAACAATTAATTGGACTGGATGTCAAATCTTGAAAATAAATCCTTTCCTGTCTACAACAGAAAACAACAAGATTATATTATTCAGGGTCATCTTTGCTCTAGTTTAGTGGCTAAAACATTGTTTTTTTCCGCTAGTGTCAGCAATGTAGACCAACACGCTGAAGCCTGGGGACGAGCAAACTGCATTTTGTTCCATCTCCTATAGCAATAAAATTGCCAGCTAAATTCAGACCCTGGAATCTTTTTATAGCTGATGTATGCAGCAGGAGGAGCACAGCTACCCTTTCATATATATGGTAGAGCTTGCAGTGCTGTCAGAAATCATAGTCTTTGTCAATCTCTGTATTTAATTTACTTGTTTCAATCATTTTTATAGAGTAGCTTTTCTGGCTAGAACCACATGAAGTCCCTACAGTTTTATATCTAGATACACCAGGATTTCATGTACCCTGAACTCACTATATGAAGATACTTGACAGAATAGACATTTGCTAGATAATCAGATTTGTTAGGCTCTTCCTGATATAACATTGCATCTTGGACTGCAGAACACCCATTTCTTTGGCATACAGATAGGAATGAATATTTTTCTGCTTTATGCAGACTGTAGATGATGAGATTTCATGAGGATGTTGAGAGTCAGAAAGTGGGCTGAAGCAGTACTCTCCAAACTGCAACAAGTTGGGGAATATGCAGAGCAGTTGGTGGTGGCCTGGCTGTTGCCGACTGGTTCTTGTTTGTAGCTGCAGAAGAAGCTAAAGATACCATATATGTTTTAATAGCTCTACTGTTCTGTGCACACAATTGATGCAGGAATGCTTTGGGATTCTAAGTGACCTGGAAACTGGACCATAATGCCATCTGTCTAGTAGGCAGGGGTTCATACTAGGAAAAGGTTTGAAAATGTCTGTTTTACAGCCTTGTGACATATTTAGGACATGTTAATTGTATTTAAAAAGTGGGCATCTGCGCAGTCGAACAGTAAAACAAGTGCAAAGTGTAGTTGCATTATGCTATATGTGATTGTATCACAGCAAAGTTAGGACTTCTCATGTGAGGAGTATCTCAAGTTTGCATTAAGTATCGTATGCACTTGGATACAAGATGGGAGCTTCCCTCCCGTTCAACATCCAGCAAGAAAAGCCCCTCATCTTGGATCTGAGTACAAGGCAGGGGGCTGTGGCCCTGGCCTGAACCAAGTTTGGCTGCAGCTGCTGCCCCCTCCTTCCCAGCTACCTCTACACCCTCCCTCCACATTGCTGCTTAGCCTCAGTCATGTCTCCGGCTCTGGCTCTAGTCTGGGGCACAGAGCATGAGATGGCTTTAGCCCCTGCCTGTCCAGGCATCAGTGACAGTGGTAATTGAAGCTATGACCCCAGCACATTACACTTAGAGATCATAGTGCACGTTACTATGCAACTTCTCAGAACACATTCAGACTCTTAATGTGGCATGATGAAATGCTTATGGTAATGCTAAATAAATGATGTGCTAAGTGTCCCATGTAAAAAAGGCCCTTAGAGTATGGGAGCAATATGGGGAAGAAGGCAGCAACAGAAGGGAATAGTCTGTTGGACAGATGTGAAGAAAGTCCTCTTCCTTCCAAAAACTGGAAAAGAGAATGAGAGGCATTAAGCAGTCAAACACATGACCCATGAACCAGATCCACCTCCCAGAACCATATGATCCGGCCTGTCAGTTGCTGGACCAAGCCTGTGTGTCGGCCCAGGCCTGGTACGCTGTGTACAGTGTGAGCTGGACCTCCTGTAGGCATGTAAGAGGTCCAGCAGGAGGTCAGGCCAAAGTGCCACATGTGGCCTGCGCACTGGCCCCTTGAGTCGCGTGCAGTGCTGAGTCTAGCCCACACACCCTGTGCTGGCTCTGGGGGCCCTATGCACAGTGAGCTTCCAGGCTGGTGCATGCTGCATACAGCGCACAGGCCTGGACTGGCACAGGGTGCACCTCCCTGTGGCACCCTGCCAGATCCAGAGCCAGCACACAGGGCTCCATGGAGTGTGCACCCAGTTGTGCCACACACCTCAACCCTCAGGCCAGCACAGGGTGTGCACTGCCTACGGCGTGTGGGCTGAACCTGGCACTGCTTGTGCACAGAGGGTCTAGGCTGCATACAACGTCCCAGACTGATTCTCTGCACTGCCTGCAGAACCAGGTCCAGCCCAAGTGCCACGAACAGCATATGCTTTGTTCCAGCCCTGGGGGCTGATGTGTACTGTGCGTCTGACCTGGCACTGCGGTTGCTCCCCAGATGGGCGATCCCAGTCCAGCCCACAGACTCTCTCAGGGATGTTCATCTGGCCCCTGGGGCCAGATAAGTTCAACACCCCTGTTTTGGGAAGGGTTTCTTGTGGGTTTTTAGATAACATAGAGTCATAGAAAATGAGGGTTGGAAAGCACCTCAAGAGGTCATCTAGTCCAACCCCTTGCTCAAATTAAGACCATCCCCAACAATATCATCCCAGCCAAGGTTTTATCTAGTTGGGTCTTAAAAACATTCAAGGATGGAGAGTCCACAGTCTCTCTGGGTAACCTGTTCCAGTGCTTTACTACCCTCCTAGAGAGAGTTTTTCCTTATATCCAGCCTAAACTTCCCTTGCTGCATCTTGAGACCATTGCTCCGTGTTCTGTCATCTGCCACCACTGAGAACAGTCGAGCTCCATCTTCCTTGGAACCAGAATTCAGGTAGTTGAAGGCTGCTATTAAATCCCCACCTCAGTCTTCTCTTTTCCAGACTGAATAAGCCCAAACATACCCACCATATATCTGATTAGTGCATGTTTATTACTGATCTTTACTAATCTTTATTAAAATCTTCAAGAGCAGGCAAAAGGATTAAAAGCTAGTGTAAATGTGAGTACATGATGTATAGTTGCAGTACAATACTCTATCCCAGTGACAGTACTGCTGATATCACACTGACCATTCAACAAGTTCCTCACCTTATTGATAAGGGGGAATCTGTTCATTAAATCCCCTGGCGTTTGTCTTGCATAGCAAACAGGAAGGGACATAACAGATGAGTCAGTAGGATAGGCATGGAAATATCCAAAATAGAAAACAGCAAAATAACAAAAGTAAAAACAGCATCAGTTGAGACAAAGATGTCTTTCAGACCAAATGTACCTCTGCTTGTTTGATTATTGTTTTAGAAAGGACTTTATGTAAACCAAAGGGAATTTTATTTTGTGAAACCATATGCGTACACAATCATCTGTGCTTACCCATGAGTAAACTTTTTCATTTTTAGGGTTTTTTTTTTCTCTGTTTTTTTTTTTACTAGTGTTGTAAACTATACTTTCTGGAATATTTCCAAAACGTTCAGGGAGGAAAAAAACATTTTTTCAACCTCCAGAGCTCTTAGATCAGTGTTTTTATTCTTAGCCCCTATTGCTTTTTTTTTTTTGTTTGTTTCCTCAATAAAGGGGGCATTTTAGAAATGTTTTACCTTCTAAAACTGTGAAACTAGTTTGGTTGTTGAAACTAGTTTGGTTGTTGACCCAACAGAATGTTTTTAAATCCATTAAGCTGTGTTTAATCGGTGCAGATGTCATGTATGCTATAAAACCTTCTCATGTCAACACAGGCAGTAAAGTGGCTTTAAAAAGTAAAGTTTAGTGACAGATGGCTATAACCACAGATGAGCACAGTGAGTATTACTGTACATTTCCTGACACAACTGCCAAGATACCTTATTCTTGACCTTGAAGTACCCTGCACTACCTGTGTCCTTATCATTAGGCCTTTTTAGTAACCAGGTTGCCAGTCAGCACAGGTTGTGAATCTTTTATGTGACATGAAAACAGTCTGAGTACTACCATAAATTCCTACTGCTGAATTTCAGTTGTGACCCAATCCACGTTTTAAAACATGTATTTTACAGCCAAGTTTTTAAGCGCTTGCAAATGAACAAAATATAGACCATTTGATTAGCCATGTAGGCATGAACTACTCCAGTACAATATTAACAGTTAATGAGTTTTATCTTTATTATGACTAGCTGGGATCCAGTATTGGAGACAAATGAGGAGTCTGCTTCCAGGGTGAGTTGATCAGAGTATCATTCTGGTCATTCTTAATGAGTTCCTTTCTCTTGCCCCATTTTAAGTGAATTTTAGTATCGGTGAAAGTTGTCCGAATCATAGTGTTACAGAGGCCTTCACATAAGCACCCAACAAGATACAGCAGTGGCATGACAGTATAAAGTCCCTCTTTGCCTTTGTGTCAAATCGTACCTGAAGTGGCCATCTCCTAAGTTAAGAGCAATTAAATTTGCATGATTATCAATTCTCTTGCGGCACAGGCAAGATTACTGGCAAAAGTTCCAGCTACATTAAGGACTGTGTGATGTCAAGACCTGTCCACTAAGCGGCAAGCTCATTCTAGATAAGCTACTGAACACGCAAGGCTTTTTTTTTTTTGTTTCTTTTTTTCTCTCTCTCTCTCTTTTTTGAGTTTGCTCGGAATTTCCTGTGCTTTGTTCTGCATCTGTTTTGAAGACTGTGCATCTTTGATAGGGTTCATCTTATTTTCTTTATTTAGGCTATATGCTACAGTGTGTGTGTGTGGTGGGGTGCTGGGGGTGGAGAAGCTGAAAGGAGTGAAAGGAGCTCAGCTGGAACATTTCTTTTAGAATCCCACAGAGAAAAGAGCTGGCAAACTCAGACCCTCTGCATCTGACTGACCTCTATTATGAGTTAGCTTTTAGCTCTTGGCTTCCCAATCAGGCAGGTGCTAGTTTTATCCCCAAGGATTCACCTCTATCATCCATTCTGCCTAATGCTTTCTCTGGAGCCAGGACCACACTGCCCACTCCCTTTCATTTACTCCTTTGCTTTCTTCCATCAGTTGGCTTTAGCAGCAGTTGATCTAATGATTTTTTTTTAATTCAGTATTTGTTTGTCCCCTGAGATCTTGCAAACAGACATCAGAGAGGTGACTCAAACCATGACTTGCTCCAGTTCATCGAGGTCCCCTCAAGAGCAGATCTCTTCCTAGAGCACTTTGGAGTCATACAATCGTGTCTTTTGGATTTTGTAAATAGGGAGACCTCTACAATGTTCTTGGCTAATTATTAAAACTACTGCTGTTTGTTGCGGTTGCTAAGCAGCTCAGCATTTTTGTATCCTGCCTGTACTGGGTGTGGAGGTTGAACAAAGCCTAAAACATGGTTTTGGAAAAAAGTGCATACCTGTGTGCAATATTTATCCCTTTAGTCTGGTTTCTCAATCTTCTTTATAGAATGATCTCTTTAGAAACACTAAAAGCAAAGCCAAAATTGAGCTTAGTCTTCTGGTTGGTGGCCTGGCAGCATGGTACTTCTCCAAGAATAAGAATCATGCCAGTTTGTTTTAACATGATGGTTTTTCAGGGTAGTATGGGAAGTACAGGAAGGAAACTTCTACTTTTCTGATGCTGTTTGTACTTTTACTGCTTTTCTTATATCTGGGAATAAGCCAGGATTGAAATATGTTGCCACTTCTTCTTTATATCTTCTCAAGTATGAGTTGAAGACGGATTTTTATGTAACTGAATCGATTCTGTTGAGAGGGACCAAGTTTGCTTTAGAGAGAGCTCAGTTCCCAAGCCTAAGAGTTCTGAAGAGAGAAATCCCAAATGCCGTTTTAGCTTTGGTCAGAAATGACCTTTGACAGTTGAAGTGGCCAGTCTGTTGTTAGGGTAGGTGAACTGGCATGGCAAATTGCAACTTTAGGTTTAAACGCATATTTCCTGTGTTTACATAAGCTAGCATCTTTCCCCATTTAAAGTGTGATCCTCATAGCTTGTTAATTAAAGGAATTGTGTGAAGAACTGTAATCTAATACAGTCTTCCTTTAGCCCAAGCATAATCTAGATATGTTCATAATTCAATGAATGCTTGATAAAAGTTCACTTTTTGCCATCCTGGAAAGCAAACCAGTCAAGTTGGTATATAAGGTTTTGAAGGTCAGCTGCTGTCCAAAGCATAACATGCGCCTGCCTAAGTACTCCTGCTGATGTAAGTAGAAATGGACCGGTGACGGAAGCATTGCCTACCACACAGAATTCTTTATCTCCAAGTAACTGATATAAGAGATCTGCCTCTAATGTCCTAAAACAAGGTTTCTTAATAGGAACTTAACCATGCAGAACGCTGAACTGAAGTTCTGTCCTGTGTTAGACACTTATTTTTTAGATTAATTAAACATAAGCAACCCTTTGACTTGGGTATAACAAAGATGTCATTGTTTATTTTTATCACCTTTGTATTTCCCTCATGTTAGATAATCTATAGATGAATAGGGGAAGTTCAGGGCATTGCCTGCAGACTTCAGTTTTATAGAACATAAAACGGTCTTGTTCCTGCTTTTCTTGCCATTATTGGATATCTGGATGACACTGAATCTTTCTGGCTAGGAATGACTACCAACTGAATTTCTATATAGAGGGTCTCAAAACCTCTTGAACTGCTAGGTAGAATAGACAAGAGAGTTTTCCTCAACTTTGTCTAACTCCTGTGATAAGACAGGAAGAAGTTTTACTAATTGGGTGCAAGGTAGACTTTTGTTTTGATAAAGGGTGGGTTTTAACTTTGAATTCTGATTTAGCACTGTCTGAGGAGTAGATGGCTAGTAAACAGGAAACTGACTTTACTGTACATTGCATCTTTTTTTTTTTTTTTAAACCAGAACATTATTCTTTTAGGGGAGAATAGCAAACTAAAGCCCTCTTGGGACATGTTGAAAATAAAAGAGCTTACTGTTGAATTGTATACAACCTAAATGTTGATTCTGAACTTCTAAGTCTGCAGTTCTCTCACTAGAGCCTATGGTGTTCCTTGTGTTGATTTTAGAAAAGATGATGAGGGGTGAGATGGCAAAACTTCAGGATGACACAAAAATAGGCTAGTTAATACTAGAAGTCAAGATTCCTGCTGATTGTACAACCCAAGTAGCAAAAACTGTCAGTGACACCAAGAGATTTAGCCTCCAGAGTGATGTCAGGTTCTTTCACCCCTTGATACATAATCACTTTTCTTGAGACCTAATTGCCATCCTGAAGCTCTTGCTTGATTCACAAAATCTGCCCAAGAGATTTTGCAGGGAAGATTTCACTGTGGGCAACTAAGGCCATGTCATCTGCAAACAAGAAATTTCTCAGAACCAGTTCTTTCACTTTGGCTTTCAATCTAAACCTTGCAGTGTTGAACAAGTCTACACCTAGTCTGGTTCAAAGATAAATGCCATCATTGCCTTTCTTGAATAGATGAAACAGGAATGAAAAGTAAATGTTAAAAAGCATAGGAGCTAGGACACACCCCTCTTTCACCGTGTCGTTGATATCAAAGGCATTTGATTCTTTGTTTTTATACACTACATTTGCCTTCATACTTTTATGTCCAGACTGTGGAATAAACTCCCTCCAGAGGTGGTGCAGTTGTCTACCCTGTAAATCTTCAAGAGGAGACTGAATGGTCAGCTTGCTGAGGTCACCTGACTGCAGTTGTCTTTCCTGCCTGGTGGGGGGGGAGGGGGCTAGACCATCCCCAACTAAATCATCCCAGCCAAGGCTTTGTCTAGCCGGGTTTTGAAAACCCCCAAGGGTTAAATGTCTAGGAGTATCAATCAGACAAGGTTCTTTGGGTGAATCTGATATCTTTTATTAGACCAACTTAAATAGAAAAAAAGGAGTATCAAGTCATTGCCTCTAATGTGTATAGGTCTCCAAGCCCTACTTATTTTACTGGGGTTTTAGGTAAAACTGACAAGTTTTGGTACCACCACTGTGTATAATGCATTGATGTAATCATGTATCCCCTTCTAGATATGAATATCACAAACCACACTATTTCTGGCTCTATATTAACTGAAAACAGAATTGTGCACTCTACTAGAATTAGATATTAAAAGTAGGTACATTACTCCTTCAGCCCAGTACTGCATCTGCTCTGAAAATTTTCCATTCTGTCACTTTCCTTTCAACCATCTTTTCTACTTGAGAAATGCAGTTAAAAAATTACTGAAATGAGAGATCATTCCCCCACCCCTTTTTTGTTACTTTGTAGCCTTCTCTCCTACTGAAGAAGGTAAACAGTCTCATGCGGTTAGTCAGTTCAGGGGCTTTCTGCTTGAGATATTAAACAACAGAGTTGTTGTATCTTGTTTTGCATCGACATAGCTGTCATCTACTATGTACCATGTTTACTTGAATCCAAGATGAGATTATTTTCCCCATTCAACATGGGGCGGAGGGGGGGCCTTGTCTTGGATTCAGATACAACAGAGGCAGGGTGCAGGTGGCTGCTGGGTCTCCATCTCTGGCCCCACAGGCCAGGGGCAGAGTCAGAACTACAGCAGCTGCCTGCCCCCTTTGCCTGCTGTCAGGCAGGTCTCCTGTCAGGCAAGAGGGGCACAGGGCGCACTGGGAAGTGGGCAGGTTACAGGGGGGGCCAAGTAGTGGGGGCTACTTGCCTTCCTGTCATCGCTTTTCCCACTGCAGTGGTGGCGGAGGAGGTGACTTTAAGATGACCCTCTGATAATTTTGATTCTATACATGGAAAATTATAACAAATTTATAAATTTTCCATGTATGGAATCAGTTTTTTTGTGGGGGGGTCATCTTAAATTCAAAGTTGTCTTGGATTTGGTTAAATACTGTATATGTTAGAGAATTTTAGGAAATAACATGCAGACATAGCGTGGATGGTGGTCCAGATACTGGAAACGCTTAGAGACCTGCCTATACTATGGCTTCCACAGTGTGGTCATGGTGAGCTGACCTTGTTAGGTAACCATAAGAATCTGTTACCTAAATGTTATTAAGGCAAGCAAGGCCTACGCTTTAAGGGCTAGGAATAGCACCTGATGTTAATGTTCAAGAGGTGTTGATGAATCAGTGCTGAACACGTTCAGTGCCATTTCAAGAAAAGCAATGAAAACCTAGTTATAGATTTCTGAAACAAGCCTGGCTTTGTTCTGTATTGTAGAAAAAACTGTGCTCTCTATCAGTTTAGCTACACCCATTGTTGATGGCCATTTGTCAGCTGTATTTTTATATTCTATAGTGCTGGTTCTCTTATGAAATGTATTATGGAATTTCTACTTCGTAATTCACTACAAGATAGATCTGTAAAATAGCTCTCAGAAAAATTCTGTTTCCACACTATAAAATGATGAATGTGTCCATTTCTTCTTGTGTTGTTTGTCTTTTATTTCATAAGAAATTTCTCCCTTCTCTTTCTTCTGTTCCTCATCTCTCCTTTCCCACCATAAGTGGGGGAATTTTTTCTCACTTTCGTTTTTCTTGTTGTCTTATCTCAGTTCTAGCCTTCTTTGTTCTTTCTCTCTTTCTAAGTTTTGCAAATGTTCCTTTCTTCCTGCATTGTGTGCTCCCTTCTGCCTGTTGATTGCTTTAAAAAAAAAAAAAGATTTTGTGGGATTGGATGGACTTTGTTAGTTGTGGCACCTTGCTGAAGCCATGTCGCATATTTATGGACCATCCTGACTGTGAGAGCACATTGGTTTTAGAAATAGGTTCTCTGAATTCTAATACGCCCTGGTGATGTGCTGGCAAGAGGCATCGGTGAAGCATACCAGCTCAGTTGGAGCCCTGACTGTATGTTAATTCTTTAACTTATAATTAGCCATATTAAATTTCAATTTTCTGAAAGGAACTATTATCAAATAACACTCCATCTGTTTGAAATCTCAAAGACACATAAGGAATGAAAGCTTAGTGCCTATTATGCTTTCATCTTTCAGAAGCAATCCCTATCTCAACATCTTGACCTACATTTTCTTTTTACCCTCTCCAAGAGACAGTGTGTGGATTTAAAGTCTCAGAAGGGAGGTAAAGATTTTTTGAGCGCATTAACACACAGTTTGGGGTAAAGGCAACGTGGCCTACATGTCCTCGTTCTTTTAAATACTTTATTTCTTTAAAGTGTTTCCTCACTGCCTGTAAGGCAGAGTTAAGATTAGGTGTGGGGGGAAGTTAAAAAGTGCACCCCTCTATTCCTCTGTGCACATGCTACTTTCATGTGTCCAGCTACTGCCAAAATCCACTTCTGGCTCTACATTTCAGAAAAAGGAAAAACATAATAGTCCCTCCTGAATTCCCTTGCTGTTATCCTGGTTTTGAGCTGGGATCCAGTAATGCTCTCTCTCTCTCTTTTTTTAAGGCAGGGTTTCAACACTTTAAATATTTGCTTTTATGCATGTGCTTTAACCCAGTGTTTGTGCTTACATTCACCATTGCACTTTTCATAACTGTTTTCTATAAGCCTCTTGCCCCTGTCACTGTGATACTATTTGCCCCTTCCCGGGGTAGCAGCATAGGTCTTGGCGGGTTAACGTCGTACCAGAATGTTTTTGCGTTTAGACGGTGAGGGCAGGCCTTGTGGACATGGGTGACTGGTGCCTCCTGGCTCTGGAGGGGCACCAGCTGCTGATCACTGACAGGGGAGGGGTCCCCGAGCAGCCGATCGCTGATGCTAGTGAGAACGCGGGCAGCACATACATCCCCTATGGCCCCAGGCTCTGTCTTTTGTACCTGGGCCCTCTGTGGACCGTCCTTTGTTGTACTGTTACTCCTTTTTTTTTTACCTAATAAACGTTCGTTTAAAAAAAAAAAAAAAAAAAAGTCTATAAGCTCCCTTGTCTGTATGGAGTTAAATCTTGTCCTTTGCTGCATGGGTGTGCTGGGACAAGGAGAGAGGCTGTAGACAATATCCTCTCTCCCCTTCTCCCTTCCTAGCCCCTGCTACCACAGCTTTTAAGTGGGAAAATGGAGAGGGAGACTGACTTCCCAGTGAGGTGCCCTATAGCCCAGTGTACAATACTTAGATCTGAGGAACCAAAACCCGGGCTAGGGATCTAAAGGTTCAAGACTCAGACCAAGTTGGTGACTCAGGTGGAGATTCCTTACAATTGCACGTGGTTGTGATTACACTTAAGCAAACAGGTACACTTGGGTTTATTTAATGCCCAAAGGGAGAAAACATCCTTTAAAATAGGTTTCAATATGTTACTTTTGATTGCTCATTTTACATGGTGTCTGACTGAAGGTGGAGAGATGTTTTCCACAGAAGGAAGGCAGCATCCCAACTGGGCACCCAAGAGGCCCAGAGAAAAAAGGATATTGGTTTGCTATGCTAAGTGGTGTATTACTCATACCAAGCTCATGCCAGTCATAGAAATGATATTACGTTACATTATAGCAGCCCTAGTCAGGGCACTGTACAAACAGAGAATGAAACGGTGCTAAACAAATGTGATTTTTCCAGAAGAAAGCCTTTTTTGGGGGGTCCTACAGATGTAGAAGTCCCTTGTCCTGTTTTTAAGCATCTGTGAAGTATGTGAGAAGATAAAATGTGCTAACACCTTATCTATTCGCCCCCTTTGCCTTCCCATTAACTTGAATGGCCCACAATTAACTTAATTACACATGATTCCAGGGACAACTCCATCAGGCTGTAAGCTCCTGCTGGCCACCTACTGGAAGAGGGGCAGCAATGAAGCTTGGAAGGGCTACATGTATAAATGGCTGCACCACTCCCGTTTTGATTAAAACCCAAGACAGGCAGGAGCACCTTAAATAAGACATCCCTTTACAGGCAAAAATAGTTTTTGGCCATGTATTCTGTTTCTCTAAACTTTGTGGGGTCTTTACCTGGCGTGGCTTGGGGTGGCCAGGGCAGCAGCCTTGGGCACTGACTTTGGAGAGAAGGGTGAAAAAATAGCAGCTGCCACTGCAGTCGCATGCCCATGCTGTGGCAGCAGCCAAAAGTCACCACTGCCTCTCTCCCTGGCATTAGGTTAACTTGTTAGCCTCTAGGCCTCCCTGCTTGATTCATCATTTACACCAGAAGGATGGTACTGATTAACTTCTATGTGGCTGGCACCACTTTTTCATCTTCATCCAACCATCTCTGGCTCCAGTTTGTACCAAGCGTGGTTCCCGCTTGATGCAGATTCCTCAGTGGCCTTTAATCCTATAAGGATGCACACCCAGTTTCTGTCCTACTAGACAGACCAGATCAGCCCGTTTTTATAACACATTGAAAACATGAAGTGCTATGTATGCATGCAGCAATAACAGCAGTGTATACCCATCTTTGTAACTTGTTTGGTCAGGGTGGTAGTACTTTGAGGCTGCCCATAGATGTCTTGAGATTCTCTGAGAGAGAAAAATGGGTGGGGAGAGCCAAAGGTGCTTGCCTTAACTGATTTATTTTGTGTGGGGTTTTTTCACAGTTAGTATGCATCTTTTACTGTACTTGGTGTCATAAAATGTACAGAAGGCCTCAAGGTATTTGCTTTAGTGCTTTTATTTCAGTGTCATGTAACTTCATAGAAAAATGAGGTTGTCAGGGTTTATTTGAAGTTTAGTTGTATAAATCCAAGCCTAAATCCATTTTTTTTTCAGTCACAATGATGTAATAACATTGAATATGCATGTAAAAGCTTTTGAGTGTGTTTTTGGTTTTACGCATTATTTGCTTCCTGCCTTCTCCCACATGTGGTGCCCCCATTCCCCCCCTGCCTCCCAAAAGCCTCTGTGTATTGTACTGCTTTTTGTATCTAAACAAGAAGCAAGTCACATGCTACCAACTGTAAATTACAGTGAGGAGCACGAATAAGAAATTAATTCTGTGGAAGCGCCGTCTAAATAAATCTTGCCATCTTTGCCCAGTTTTAAGAAAATAAACACAGTCCTTTAGAAATTAGACTTAGTAGTATTTTATCTAAACTGTTTACTCAGAAAGTCAGTGTACTGTTTCTATTGACAAACGATCCCCATCACTTCTATCGAGTAGCAAGTCTTTTAATTTGGTGCGTTTTTACCTCCACTGCTCTCCTGAAATGTGAGCAAAAAAGCTTTTTCATGTTAGTGCAATATTTAAGGGCAGTGGGATTTCTTTAAATCCTTAGGAAAAAAAAATCTCCTTAACACTTCAGAACTACTTTCTCCAATGTCAGATTTTCAAATGGCTGGCCCCCTGCCCTCCACCCTAATCTGCTCCCCCTGCGGTTCATCTGTAGAGATCTTACTAAAGGAGAGGTGAGGGTAAGGTTAAGCAGTTGGCTGCAAGTACTACAAATAGAAATGAAAATTGCTTTGCATATGAGGAACGTTTCTTAAAAGCTGTAACATCAATGGCAATGCATATACTTGTACTTCAGAGGATTTTATTAATCTTTATAAGAATAAGGTAGATTTCGTAAGTAAAATCAGGGCACTCTGCACACACTTACCCAAATCTTTGGCAATCTATTTCAGTCTGTATTATCCAAAGCATTTGCGTGTAAGCTTGTGTCACTCTGGATTCGACCTATGCCTAGTTCCCATGACGAGATTCTCAAAGATTAAGTGACCACTGAGCACGGCTTCTCTTGCTTTGTTTCCTCATTTTCTCTCAAGTCACTGATCACATTATTATCAAATGACACTGCAGTGCCAGAGCCAATCTAGGAGAATGCTGGTTTCTTCTAAGCGTGTTCTTCGCAGCTATAAATTTATTTCCTGGTGTTTTCTCTGAATTGCACGTGCCCAGCAGGTAGACAACTGCTGTGCAAGACATCAGACAGTCCCTTCCCATTTCTGTCAGAATCGAGTGCAAGTGGTACTAGGTAATTCTTACCCTGGGTAAGGCTTTAAAACTAAACAGAGGAAATGTGTTACACCCTTTGCATGCATGTATGACAACATTCATTCATTCACGTTGGCTTTTCATATTGCACTTGCGATTTCAGTACTTGATGATTGGGCCTAAATACTTTAATGTCATAGCTGCATGTTATATAGTTTCAGTTATTCCAAGATTAATTTTCCAAATAAACTGTGAGGGTAGGGAGGGTCAGTCAAAACTGGCATGACAACTTGCCAGCTTAGGCATGAAATCTATTTATCTGACCTTTATGATGGTGATGAGATATTTTACTCAAGCATTTATTCACTCCAAAGAAGAGAGTGAATGCAGTTTTCAAGGTTAAATTATAGGAAGATTTTTTTCAGGCTGTTCTTGAAGATGTATTCTGTTACCATATCAAAAATACACTAAAACCTACATTGGCATCATTATTTATGATGCAGAAGAAAAAAATGTGCAAAACTTCACTATCACATTAGGTACATACAAAACTGATGATAAGAAAGGAAGAGGGGGACCCCAACAGTTTGGAGTTGGGTGACATTCAGGATGCTCATCGAAATGTTGCACAGTTATATGGCCTCTAACCATCCTTTTTGATAGGCTGTAGCTGTTTCTTCTCTTCTGTTGCCTTCTGGGAAACTTTGTCTAGGTGAAGACCAGAAATAGGACAGTGCTTTAGGCAAGGTAACATAAAGAAATTATTTGGCTTGGCAGAAAGTAAGGAGACATCCTGGGTTTCCAGTAATGCCAACTCTTGTGAAAAAATCCTGAGACTCGTGATTTCCAAGTCAAATTAACTCTGACTCATGATCTAGGGAGAGCACCCTCAAATCTCTGGACTTTTTTTTCTGACCCATGTAGAGAACGCTCAGCTGGTAAGTCTGTGGAGGGGAAGCAGGGAGGGGCAGATCGAGGCCCCCACGCTGAGGGAGGGAGTGGGGCAGGGGCTGGGGTGAGTCATTGGACATAGCCATGGGCGACTCATCCAGAGGCACAGAGGGGAGGGGCAGCTCCTTGCCACTGCACACCCCCAGGAAGGCATGGAGGGCACGTGACCCCCAGATTTGTGCACAGGGCGGAGGTAGGCTGTGGACTGCGGCTCTGAGCCCCGCTGCCTTTGCCCTGGGAGCCACGTGATGCCAGTGTGCCTCCTGCCACCCGTCAGGCAAGCAGGGGATGCACGGCATGGCCAGCGTGAGGCTCCTGGGACAGACTTTGAGGAGCATAGAAAAGAAGAATTCTACACAAAATGGTATGAAACGGATTTATGAAGAAAGGAAAAGTCCAGATAATGGATTTGCAGGACTGGGCAGAAGATTAGTCACGGGTAGGATGACCATGCCACACGTGTTGCGGTTTGACCAGGATGCTCCAGGATTCCATAGCCCGGTCCTGGCCGGTTGGTCACTAGTTCCAGGCCGACGTCCGGCAGGGAGGTGGAGTGGCATGGTGTGCCAGACAGGCACGGCTGCTCCTCTGCTGCTTCTCCGCAGCGGGTCTGGGGGAGTTGGAAGACGGGAAGTTTTAGGTAAGAAGAAGAAATAAGTCAGGATATGTGTGCATTGCTACAGTAAACCCAATTTTTATAAATTTCACTTTCCGTAACTCAGTGTGCCGTTGGTTCTTTTACCTATGGCATTTTTCACAAAAGATGCTGTTTTGGAGCACAGGAGCAAGCTGCAAATAATGCAGTCACAGGTGACTCAGTTAAGTAATTTTCACTGCTGTCACCACCTAAAAAGGAGTCCTCCTGCAGTTGTTTCCTGCAAAAGAGGGAAATTAATGACTCCATGCCGGATAGTTTGTTTCTGCCAAGTGAAAACGTTCACTCCTTGCGAAGGAGTGTCTGTAATTTGCTCTGCAGAAAGCTGCTTTTTATGTGCCAGCGGGGACAAGGAAAACAAAATAAATGCAGTATTATAGGCAAAAGACCGACGTATGCTTCAGGAAATCAGTTGGCTTAAAATTGGTTGAGAAACATTTGTGAAAGGCTTCCTTCTTTTCTCCTCTTCTGTTTGTCAGAAATGTTGTGGGGCCTCAGGCTGGCTTGGTTGTCAAGCAGCAACACCGCACTGGGGGCTCCAAAGTGATGTCTCGGCACTCAGGCTGGCAGGGAGTTTGAAACTTTGCAGCAGGCCATGAATGCTCAACTCATGAGCGTAGGAGGGAGCGATGCGCCTGGCAATGCACCTTCCTTATTCCAAGCTAGTACAAGCAATTGTATTTATTAGTGAGTTCCAGAGGGAGCAGCACGGTGGCTTCCCATACAGAGGGTGGGGTCATTTCATTGTGGAGCCCAAAGTGTTTTTTGGAAAGGCAGTTAATGAGGTTCATAGCCTTTTCCAGTTGGGGGAATGCTTTAAAAAAAAAGTAGTCTTTTTTTTTTTCTGCTCTGTTTTCTCTCCCTTTCACCACTTGTTTTGAAGGTATTTATTGAGACATAAATGTAGCCTGATCTCTAAGGTTAGTAAGAAATATAATGAAAAATACATTTGTGGCTCAAAAGTCAAAGAGTATCAGCCTCCTGGGGATCATATTCAGAGTTTTTAGTAGAAGGCAGGACCTCAAGAAAAACAACACATTTTATTTTTGTACTAAATTTGAGAGCTAAACCAATAAAATGTGTGTTGGATAAATTCTGTCCCTTGTCAATGGAGTGTATGTACAGCTCTCTTTGTGAGGAAGTAGCTCACTAAAACGAGTGACACTGATTAGTCCTGCTGTCCTCAAATTACAGCTGTTTTTCAGTGCAGAGCTGTGTGTGGAGCATTTAACCAAGCAGAGTGTCTAGCACAGAGCAAAATTTCTGTGAGAGACTTCCTGCTGCCTCCTCCAACTGAAAGCCTAAAGCAGCAAACTGTCTCAATTAACAGAGGATTAAATCAGCATTCGTGCATTCATGGTGTAGGAGGGTCAGCATGACATTACCAGGTCACGTGTTACTGCAGTAAGAGGGATCTTCATAACAGGTGTCACACTGGAAAAATATTTCTTCGGTCTGTCTGGAGGGCTGCCCAGGCTCTTGGCAAAAAAACATGAAAGGCAAGTCCTGAATGATATGCATTACAATATCAAATGAGGCTATACAATTGGAAATATGTCATTCAGCATTTGCCTTTCCATGGCTTTTTGCCACATACCCAGGTACAATTGCAGATAATTAGAGGGAGAATAATCTTCTCCAAAGGACTTTTTGACACCTTCCTCTTCCTCTTTCAGGTGCATGCTATTGCTGCGATTTGTTTTCTGCTGAGTCTGGTTCTTTACTAGGCCTTCTGTTTCTATGCCTCTTACACACTCAGTCCTTCTGTCATTAGTTGAACTAGACATACTTTTTTTTTTTTTTTTAAACAGATAATTTGGGACACCTCCTTTTGCTACAGATGACTCCAGTCCATGGTGTCTTCACCTCTTTAAAGCCGAACTGAGCTTCTGCAGTCTTCTCACTGTGCTAAGTGTACAGTTCTGGGTGCTAGTGGTACGTAGCCAGAGCAGGTCAAATAGCTTTACAAACTGCAGCTCTGGGAAGCACTATCCCAGTGTCCTTCATTTAATGTTGGTGGCTTTCTTGGAGGTGGCAAGGACACATTGTTTCAGACCACGAGCATGGTTCTTGTTGAAGAAATAAGCCAGTTATAACCTCATCCACCATGGTCTGTTGACAATGTGCTTTTTTTAGAGGAAAAGTCTGTTTAAAAAAAATAAAATAATAATAATAATAATAATAATAATAATAATAATTAGGTTGTTTCTTTCCAGTGTAGTGTATGTGTACTGGTTGTGAGACTTAAAAACCACTACAAACAAATGCAGCCCAGCACTGCTCTGCACTTCTGGTTTTAGTTTCAGCTTGAGGGTTTTGCTGCTCTTGGTTTTTCCTTCGCAAAATTATCAAATATTCACCCTTAGTACAGTGTGCCTGCTTGCTTCTTATGATAGTGGGTCACTCATTATGTTGTTACTTCTCCAGTCAACAGATTCTTGATAGTCTGTAATTGCTTCTTCTCCTAACTTTCTTTTTATGGAGAAGCATTTAATTTGTCCTTCTGCCTCATAGAAAAGCTATTTTCCAGAGGGATGCTGTATACATGTAACTTGTCCACATTGGCCTACAAACGCATGCTGTGTCTTCATCTTTGTTGACCTTCTGTTTGTCCCTCCTTCTGAACTATAGATGATTTTTTCCACTGACCATCAGTTCCTAATGGTATTTTAGTCTGTTGCTGTTAAGCTACCGGGGTTAAAAGCATGTATCTGGGAATCATGAGTGGCAACTAACAGACTTGAACTTTGAAGTATGGTAATAACTGATAATTAGTTGGCAAATATGTTCCATATTTACTTAAATCTAAGGCAAAGTTGTTTTTTTTCCAGTCAGCACTGGGGAAAACACCTTCGTCTTAAATTCACATATGGAGTGGAGGGGGTGGGGGTAGGCAGCTGCTGCAGTATTGACTCTGTCCCTGAGCCTGGGTTGGGGTCAGAGTCGGACCCACAGCAGCCACCTGCCCCCTTCTGCTTGCCATCTGCAGCTTCTGTTTCCCGCTCTGTCCCCTTTCCCCGCACCTGCCAGGTGCAGCTTGACTCTGGCCTCTGCCCAACCAGTCAGCAGTGTAGGCTGCACTTCTACATGCTGTGCTCCAATAAGGGAATAGAGTCTGAGCAGCGTGTGACAGCAGTGGAGGCTGTGGGGAAGATGTAGAGACTGGGGAGTTGGAGAGGGCAGGGGAAGCTGGGGTGGTGGGTGCAGGTGGCAGGGTAGGGCAGGAAGGCTGCAAGGGAAAGTCTGAGAGGGGGACAGAAGGCAAGGGGGTTGCCTGCTCCCCGCCCCCCCCCCCAACTGCGCTAGCTGTTTTCCCTGCTGTGGCAGTGGGGGTGAAGCGGATACACAAATTTAAGACGGCCATCTGATACTTAGATTCTGTAACTGGAAAATTAGACTGTATTTATCAATTTTACATGCATAGAATAATTATTTGGGGGTTGATTTTAAATTCAGGGTCATTTTGGGTTTGAATAAATACTGTATTACAAATGGAATGGAGCTGTAAATTTGACATGGAAATGGAGAGGAAATGTCCTCTCTTTTTTTGCCTTTGTATCTATCATCTGAATTTTTTAACTTTAAGTATCGTAAAATATTAGATCCTTTCTGTCCAGTCATAGCAGAAGCTTGCTGTGGAGCCCTTGACTTAAGGGTCTGGGGATCCATCTTTAAATAGATATCTTTTCTTCCAAACGTTCATCCAAATTCTGAGTTAAACAAAACAAAGGTGCTGAAGAAAAAACCCCCACATCTATAAATAGTCAAGCTAAAAATGCCTCCTCTTCAGTTGTTGTTTTTTTTATACCCCTGTCATTTGTGATATCCCACTAGTTCTCCAGTCATCCATAAAATAGATGAGATTTTGAGAGGAAAAGAATGTAATAAACATATTGATATAAATTATTTTATTAACAACAGAGAATCTTATTCAGACTTTGTTCTTTATCAGATATAAAATGAAAAGCATGGCTTTTAAAAAAAATATCCTGAGGTACCTTTTAAGTGCAAGGGATAAAGCTGCAGTGATGGCAACTGTGGCTGCATGCATGTGGGAGTGTATTTGTAGTTTGTTATAAAATATGCTTGTAACTCCATTTCTGAAGTGCATGTTACTAAATAAGAGAAAAGTAGCAAGGTCAGTCTCTTTTGGAGGAGAGAGGTCCTCAGGCACAGCTACATATCAGCAAGGCAGTTGCTTTCCCCAGGCACAATAAAGCCATTCTGTCCAGCACGAAAACCAATGTGAGGTAAAAAGCATTTTGTTATTTTGATGATGGTACCAGGGGTGCTTCTCATCCGAAGATCTCTAAGTGCCTTCCAGGGGAGGTCAGTATCATTTGTCCCCATTTCACAAGTGCAGAGAGGTGGAGCAACTCACTCAGCAGACCAGGCAGAAGGTAGGGCAGGATGACACCTTAGAGACTAACTGGTTCAGAGAGACATGAGCTTTCCTAGGCAGGAAATTACTTTTATCAGATGCTGAAGTAGGTTGTTGCCTATGAAAGCTCATGCCTGCCTGAACCATTTGGTTTCTAAGGCCGCGTCAAGACGAGCATGGTCGTGCAGTGTGTGGCTCTGCAGACGCATCTGCAGTGCATCTGCAGTGCCACATACAGCACATTCAGCTGTTCTCCACGCTTTAAGGGAGCAGTACAGAAGGGTTTTTTGACTGCTATATCCAGGGGTCAAAAAAGCTGTAAAAAAACAAAACAAAACCCAGAGTGGTGCATGCAGTGGCAGCAAGCCAGAGCCTGGCTGGCCAGAACCACTCCACTGCTGGCCAGGCTCCATGTGGCAGGATCGCTGCTATTGCAGCCATGGGACCCCAGGTAAGGGATCCCAGTCCTGGCCCCAGCCTCTCCTACCCCACCCGGAGTAATTTGCTGTGGGTCAGAATGTGCGTGGCATGCGCATTCCCTGGGGACAACTAACAGCGGCACAAAGTGCACCTCCGTTAGTTGTCCCCAGGGAACCAAACATCCACGCATGTCTGGATGTGGCCTAATATTCCACTCTGTCCTGCCTTCTTCCAGACTTCAGATTAACACACGCAGCACCTCAGAGCAGACTAGTGCAAGACTCAGGAATGAGCCCCAGTGTCCCGAGTCCTCATGCAGTATTCAAATCTGCTAGACATGTTGCATTGCTTATTCAAAGTTCCTCTTGCCTGTGATGGGTGGCTGCTGCCTTGCATCTAAAGGTCAATAGTTAGCACAGGCACTAGTCCTTCTAAGGCACCTGTCAGCTTTACACCAAAAATACTAAACCAGAGTTTGGTCATTCTGTTGAAACACAGCAGCGCTTTAATGTAAGTTTATCAGACACTTACTGGCACCATCTAGATTTTTATATGCACAGCACTAAGCATAATATCATGTATAAGGAAATTGCATAAATATCTTTGGTTGCTCAATAGCAGTTTTGGATGGGAGGTTTGGTAGGGGTTAAGAGCTTCCTTCAACTGGCATTATTAAACCAATTCTCTTTTGGTGATCTCTTCTTTTGACAAGCTGACAAAAACATCTTGTGCTGTAATGTTATTCATGCTTGGCTCCCATGGTAATGATGTATATCTACATATAAAAGCACTGTTGTAGTCATTTACCAAGACTGTAAAAAGCTATTTGCTAATAGTTCTTGGCATAACATTACTACTGAGTACATATGCTGTGTTATGTACCACAATCAACTTAATGTCCAGTGTCTTGTCATCTGCAAAGGCTAGGCACTATTAATTACTGTTAGGGTGGCAACATGGAGCCTGGGGTGGCATTGGTATTGACTTAAAAGCATTCAGAATGTGATGTATATGTTATAGCTTTAGAATATCATCTCAGGCATTTTCTTCACAATAAAAGCAATGATACAGTAGAAACAAGGGCAGGCTTTTTATCTCTGAGAATTATTTTTTTAATATATTATTATACTTTTTGAACTCCCAGTTCTTCAAAGATAAACATGGCATGAAAATGGGCCTTATTTCCTAAACTTGTTTCTTTTTAATATGTAATGGGATCCCTTGTCATGCTGTGACAAGGTGACAGATGGTATTTGCACTATAAAACTAAATTATCTTTTGTGTATAGCTGTACAACAGCTAAATACAGTAGCTCTACTATATGCTGATTAGTGCCTACTATTGCAGATGTTTTTGAAGTCCTGGGATATTTTAACTTGGCATTAAAAGGTTCAAGTTTTTTTAAACTTACTTTCCAGGTCACTGGTAATAATTGAGTACATAACCTTGAAACATCACATCTGTTTTTTTGATTTTTGGTAGCTTTATATGATTAGAGTAGCAGAGAAAGATTCCTATTGTGATTACATTTCAACTGCATCTGCTTGTCTGTTATTAGTGGCAAAATAAGAGGTCTGTTAAATGAAGTAAACTTGTAGCTGAAGCTGTAGTTCATAATAAACATAAAAGAAAGTTAAGCAGTTTAGTCATCGCATACTTTGTACTTGTCTCTTATTTGTGGGGAAAATCATACCAATTGAAAATACAGTGCAAGTTATGTTAAACTATTCTTAAAGTTAAAAATACAGAAGATGATCTTTCACAGTAATATTATTTCTCCACAGTGTTTATCTGGATTCGTACGTGTCCTCTGATACAGTGCAGTTCCTATGTCAGCCAAGTACAGTTGCGTGTATCTGTGGTATTTGGCAGTCAGAAATAGCCTATGTAGTACATTTTAACAGTGTAAGCAAATGTATTCTTCATGTCCAAATGGACATGGTTACAAAAGAACATGAATTTGAAAATGTCCTGGCTTGAAAGTTTACATTTGTAACATTACTGATGTGTTACTGCGTTTGTGTGCAATTTTCCTATAAGCAAAAATTAAACAAGATGAGATTAAGTAACTCGTCTCTCCAAAAACTTATTCTACATTTTCATAACTGCATACCTAAAATTTGGAGAGTCATGATACTTTGCAAGTAAATAGAAGCCCTAAGCTGTGTTTATATATGTAATCCAAATCTGCAATTCATTTACTTTTGTTCCATGGTCTTGTAAATAGCATTGTCATTATAACACCATGAAACTATTGCGGTGCATATGTCTAACCTGTTTTATAATGTACTTTGAACTCTGTTTATCCATTTTCCATCCTATTGATTTAGTTATCTTTCATATTGTCTTGGAAACTAGGCTTTCCTACCAACATGGATAGCATTCAGTTGAAAACAGTCAATTATGAATGCAGATCCAGATCTCTCTGTAGCAAAAATCACATATTTGGGTAATCAAAACATTGGGAAAAAATTGTATTTCTCACTTCCTAGTGCAGAGCTGGATAACAGAAATACGATGGGCTCCTCTTCTCAGAGTTAAACAAACCCTGTGCTAACTATTGACCCCATATGGAAAATTAGGAACATAATTGTGGCAAAAATTTCCTGTGTCATAATTAATTAGGTCAGCTTATGCTCTTAAATACACTTGGCTTGTGCTGTACCTTGTTGACTGTTATTAATGTTATACTGGAACAGCTCTTGTCAGTTGCTTCTGACTGCAGGCAAGGGGCTGGAAACAAAGCATCTATTTTGAACATCTAAATTTTCTCGGCAAAATGAATCATAATGTGCAGAAAGAGTTACTGTACTGCATTCCTGCTTTTGGAGAAAATGGAAACCTTTAATTCTATGGGCCTTATATGTAGGAGGCTAAGAAATACATATTGAAAGTTTTGCAAATTTTATAACAATCTCTCTTCAAACCCTTTTTTTCCAAGTATACGCGCACACACATCTCACATAATTATATGCATGTACGTATGTATGAAGCTGTCGTATTTATCGCTGAGCTCCAGAGGGAGCAGCATTCATCATGTATATGAATACTGAATGTGTATGCACTTACATAGGTACACACTGTTGACCTTTCCCCATCTTCCATTGTTTTATTGCAGCCTTTCCCTCATCACTTCCATCCCTATGCCTCACTCCTGATTTGATACCCTAAGAAATTTCAGTATATTAAGTAATTTAAGTTTTTCCATTGTAAAATAATTGATTTTTTCCCACCCTGATTAATTCTTTCTAGTCTCTTAGTCCTCTTGGTACATGCTGCTAGAGGAGAAAGTGAGACGATTTGGAGTTTTAGTGCCACCAGTATACTATCAATAATTAATCCATGCCTGTTTCTATAGGCACAAACATTGTGGTAGATACGTTTCTGCTCAAGATTGGGGCTTGAGTGAGAACTAGCTGGCTGGTGCTCATACCAGATCAGAGCCAGTTATGCTAACAGGTTGAGAGCAGCATCTATAGCAGGGGTGGGCAAAATGCTGCCTGGGGGCCAGATGCGGCCCACCAGCCCATTCTATCCGGCCCATGGGGCCCCTAAAAAATTTAGAAAATTCATATTTATCTGCCCTGGGCTGCCTGTCATGCGGCCCTTGATGGCTTGCCAAAACTCAGTAAGCGGCCCTCTGCCCAAAATAATTGCCTGCCCCTGACCTGTAGGGAATGGTAGGGGTAATATTGGTTCCCTTGATTATATTTGCTGTCATTTCACCAGTTCCGTTTACACATGGGGTGCTTTGTCAGGTCCTTGACTGCTTCTGATGATGGATATTAAAAGGAAGGCTTGATGGAATCTGATGCACGATCCCAACAGTTGCACTTCCTGTCATGCCACACGTGCATGGCAGGAGGTGTGATCGTGGGGAATGGGCATCAGATCCCATCACGCCTTACTGCCAGTGCGGGGGGAGGCTGGTCTGTGTCTACTTTGTCTGGAGCCCAATCATGTGATGAAGTTCCCAGCTGCAGGGGCCACCTTGTACTCCTGCAGCTGTGATCCTTATTAGCAGATCAGGGCTCTCAGTGGGGGAGCTCACTGTACTCCCCCAGCTGGGACCCCTGATCAGGTGACCAGGGCTCCCAGTCTTCAGGGAGTATGTTCCAGAGGCTAGGAGCTCTGGCCATACATTCAGTTAAAGGCATGATAGGAATAGCAACAAAGTTATTATGCATTTTACGTAATAAGTTTGTCCCTTATTCCTGGTTTTATCATCCCTTTAATTGAATGAACGTGTGGCCAGGTCACTGCTTAATGAGTTGATTCTGTCTTGACTGTAATGTGTGTCAGGGACCTGAATGCTCAGAAAGCATGTAGGGGAGGGGAGCAGACTTGCAAAAGGGCATGTTCTTACTTCACTGCTCTTTCCCTCTGTGTATTCAGTCATACCTGCTACCTTGAACAGTGTACAACTCAAATGTGTTGCTTTTTGCTCTTGGTAGCTTTGTAAACCCCAACAGTGAGCACATGGGGATTGGGATTCTGTACCTCTTTGTGTCAGCAAAATTATTGACTTAATTCCAATATTTACCCCTGTGCAAAAGTAGTGGGATTGCACTGGTGTTACTGGAGGCAACAGGTCACTTGAGATGTTACCACAGTTAGGACTCGTGGTTTGGGATTTTTTTCTCCTGTACCTGGCAAGGTGTTTGTAACCTTTGTGGCTAGGGACAGATATTCAAAAATCCTGAGCCAGAATTGATTCAACCTTTGCAGGTTAGTCTAACCTGGCTAGGCTGAACCAGTTTGTAACTGCACAGATATCCCCTCTGGACTGAAGAAATGCCAGCACATGTCTGCAGTGGCACAGGCTAGAAGCCAGAGGGTGCTAGAGCAGCCCTCCCTTCCCTTCCACAGTGCTGAGCTGAGTGGGGCATGACCAGGCCCCAGCAGGGTGCTCTTGTTAGGGAGGGGTTCCCCCTCACTTGCTGTTGAAAACAGATTATTGAGTGACACAGTAGGGAGTTACACAGAGAGTTGTTAGCTTTTTTTCAGCCCATCAGCAAAACAAGAGCCTTCAAGCTCTTCTTAAACAATTTTTTCTAAGGAAGGAATGGAGGAACATTACCAGCTACTTGCTGATTAGCTCCAAAAAGCCCTAAGCGGAAACTGTTTTGTCTGCCTTTTGTCTTGTCTCCCATAGCATGGACCGTAGCCAGCATGTGGTCTGCTAGCTAATGCTGAGAGTTGTCTGTGTTAGGCAGAGGGGATGGGAGAATCTCTGTTTGAGCAGGAAGAGGTTGGGGTGGGGGGGGCAGAAAGGGAGGAAGCTAGGCAGACCCTGCTGTACGTGCAGTCTCTACCAGAGCTGCAGCCAGGGAGCAGAGGGGCAGGACCAGCCCTGCTGGGCTAGAGCAGAGCAGAGCCCCACCCAGAATTGCAAAGCATCTGGGGTGCTGGAGGACTCTGATTTAACTTAAACAAAGAAGTGGTCTGAGACAGACATTGCATAGACCGGTTTGACCCAAATCAGGTAAGTCTGATACTATATTCAACCAGGTTTATCTCAAACTGGTTTCAACCATTTTCAAACTGGTTTATGTGCACTGAACATCTGTTCTGTTACAGGTTTAAATCAGTTTCTGATCACTTAAACTGGTTTACGTGTAATGTCTGTCCCTAGCCTTTTAGACATGTGTGGGCCATGTGTGGGCTTCCAAATGGGACTTTGCAATAGGCTATACTTGAGGAGAGGAAGACTGTTGATTGTCAGTTCACTTCACTGACCAAATGCCTTTTGCCTAGAGTTTTAGATCTGAGTTGCAGAAACTGCACTGACTTTGATTCACTTCAAGTTTAACTTGAAGGTACTTTGCTTACATTAGCTAACATCTGTTATCTGATATTTTGTTGGATTTTTTTCTAGCAATACAGAGCATTACATAAATGGAGTTGTCAGGAAACGAGGGAATGTTGGGTTTTGTTTTGTTTTTTTCACCCTTCCTAAAAAGGGCACGTATCACACTTGACTTCCATATGTATGGATAGGTTTGGCAGGTTGAGAGGATATATGGCAAGAAACTTCCACATGCATGAGAGCTGTCAGCCCAAGAGGTGGTTTTCTTGACTCATACTTCAGGTTGCTCGATTTTACATATGGCATCTCTCCAGAACAAATATTACTTTTGGAATACGTAGCCAAATTCTGTCATACTGGTTAACTTACTGAATGTGAAGCCTCAAAATGATATGCTTGATTTAGACTTCTCTAGAGTTTGCAGACCATACATTTTATCAGCAGAGTTTTAAAAATAAAATGCAAAGCAAAAAATTAAAACACTGCTAAGTACACATTTCCAGTAAGGAGACTTTCAGTGCAGAAGGAATCTGGTTAATGTTTCTTTTGCTTTTTAATTTTCCTCTCTATGAAATCTTGAAACTTTCTGGATGACTGAAGGAAATCCAGAATATATCATTCTGTGACATTAAAAATACCATTGGTTTCATAAGCTGCAATGAAATTAATATCTGGCATTTTTCATGTCATAATTTGAGAAATCCCTTTTGTTCAATCTCTTTATTTCTTGGCTTACTAAAAGGTAAGTAAGAATTTAAAGCTGGTTGTTTAACATATTTCTGTGCTGTCAGCCTCATAGCCAAGATAGCATGGGTATTTTGCACAGAAATTTGTGCTTAATTCAGTTTCCACTTTTGCTTTGTGGTTTCCCTTTAAGAAAAAAATTCAGAGAATTAATCTTATTTTATTTCCCTCCCACAATGAATTTCAGCCTTCTCTTTTTGTATGGGGTGTTTTAAAAAAGCAGCATTTAAAAATAATGTGCACAACTGCAGCCCTCCAACTGTAGTCATCATAGGCGCATCCCCACGAGTGGGAATGTGCAATTCCCTGGGGACAAATAGCAGCAGCAGCACATATTTGTACCACTGCTACTTGTCCCTGGGAACACCGCTGTGTGTGCACTTTGGTGCATAATCAATTGCCCCGGGTGCGGCTAGCACCTGGGTTGGTCTCAGCAGCCTTACCTGGGATCCTGGGGGCCTTCTGGAGCTGCACTGGTGGTGATCCAGGTGTGTGGAGCCTGGCCTGCATGGCTCTGGCTGGCCAGGCTCGTTTCAGGCGGTGCACGCTGCTGTCACATGTAGCGCACTGTTTTTGTTTGTTCTTGGTGTGGTTTTTTAAATACCAGCATTTGCAGCATGGCAAACGGATTAATGTGCTGCCTGCATTTTGCAGTGCCTTAAAAGGCTTTGAGGTGCTACAAACTGCACATTCCTGCTCCGTGGGGGTGTAGGCCATGTGTCTGCTTTTAACTCCACTTCGAGACGTGTAACACAATCCAAAGTACATAAATACAGACTTTGACAAAAAAGAAAATGTAGGTAGGATGAAGTCTTTGAATTGGGCAATTTTGGAAATACAGAAAGTGCACTGGGATTGAAAGTTCAAAAATGTTAGATTTAAATAAGAGATGGGTCATCACACCGGCCCACAACATCAAAGTCTGTCCTGAAGAAATGGGTGCAAGAGGGGAGGGAGTCTTTGTCCTTTTCCCCTTCTTAATGCTAGATTGCTTACTTAATGACAGATGGCAGGCATTTTAAAGATGGGTCTATTTACATCTGGAAGCTTCTTTGAAGATGTATGAAGTCAAGCACTGTGTTGTACGATTATTGTATTGATAGAGTGCACACTGTTTTCATGGCAAATTGTGGTTTGAAATGGACCGCGATTGTGCAGCACTCGTGATTTACTTTTCATAGGTTTCAGACATTGGGGCTGAACTCTTGTTACTTAGGTGTTATTACATTTGTGCCTCTGCAAAGCATCAGTATGCTGCTCATGCTGCTGGTGTTTGGAGGCAGCTAAGCTGAAGGGGGGAAAGGGGTGCTCAAAAGAATCAGTGAAGAAAGTGCTACTCCCAGTTGGGTGGACTGAAACCTCTGCAGTAATTCCACACATGACATTTGCAAGAATATTTTTGTAGCTTGCAGTGAAGGGCTGTAATCTGCCAGAAAGAATTGGAATTCCTGCAGTGATCAGTTCTTAAAACCTTAAATAAATATTGACCAGGTAATAGAGTGATATTTTTTTTTCTCTCCTGTGATCAATTGAGAAATACCTATCACTATTGTAATACCACCAGAAGGGTGAGTGGTTTCAGTGTCTTTTGGCATGCTGCTAAAGTCATGGGTCAAATCATGCTGTACTTGCTCATGTGAGTAAGATAAACAGCATTTGGCAGTCAGTGCAGTTAGGCAAGGCAAAATGCTCCTCTTGTTATCAGTGGTTCTCCTGTCTATGCTCTTTTTTAGGAAGGGATGGAAAGATGGGCCTAGTGCAGCTTTCACTTGTAGCCTTCAGCTACTGTGCCTGAGTAAGGTTTAGTCAGAGGCTTAGATCAGAGTCAGGGGAAAAAACCTTTTTCTCACTGCACCTTTAAGGGTCGCAGTTTGAAAGCTTCCTAAATTTAAAATGGTTAGAAGCAGCAGAAGGAAGAAGAGGAAGAAAACAAACCGCCCACATGGCAACCTAATTTTAAATTGATGTAGAGATTTATGCAAATGACTGTCATCAGTGTGAGCTACTGTGGCTTGAATAAAGTCTCTAATGCAGAGATGCATTTATACCACTAAAATGACGCCCTTTTTGTAAAGCCCATGAAACGATTTTCATTGCAACTTTAAACAGTTTTCCACATTCTCATTTGGAATGGGTGGTTTGCAGTTCTCTGCTGCAAGGTTAAAAAAAAAAAATTGTAAACTCATCCATTTCTAAATGGAGATTCCCTGTATAAAACAATCCTACCCACTCTTACAAAGTCTGCTATCTTTTGTGAACTCTGTTTGGCTATCAGTGTGAATGCTATCTAGGCCCATTTGGCATTGATGATACATGACTTGAATGTTTCGTACCCTTTTTGTGTTGCCTCTGCAGGACTCCTCACTAATGGCCAATCTAAGGGATTAGGACCAGGATCGGAACAGTTGGAGAATGAGAAGGACGATGCATCACAAGTGTCCTCCACTAGCAACGATGTTAGTTCTTCAGATTTTGAAGAAGGGCCATCAAGGAAAAGGTCAGTGGTGTTTTTACAGTTCATATAATCTTTTTATGAACTACATATCAGCCAGATATAAGGCCATGCTTATGTTCTCACTACTGCTTGCCTTGGTTTGCTCCCATTTTACCATGAGTAGATATTGAAATATTTTCAGAAACAGAGATAAAGCTTTTTGTGGGTGATATCTTTTGTTGGACCAACTGTATAGTTGGGATGGACAAGTCTCTAGTGAGACCTGAGGAAGGATACTGTGGTACCCAAAAGCTTGTCCATATCCCTCCCAACTACATTTGGTCTGGTTTAAAAGATGTAAAAAATCCTTGCATCTAGCATTTTTCCTGGAGCAGCACAGGTGCAACATTACGCTACCACTGTTCAGAAGCTGAGAGTTTAAAGTAACTACAAAGATAGGTTACATGTTGGATCCATCTTTCTGGCTTCTTTTTTAAAGTGAATAATCTGTAGCTTTGCTATGGAAAACATGGAACGGCTGTTGTCATTTTGCAGTGAGTGATTATTAAATAAAATGTCTAGTCATAGTCTTTTTAGGTGTCTTGTAGTGTAAGTGTCACTGTTCAGTACATACAAATGTAATTTCTTGGACAGGCTACATTGGTGTCATTAAATTAGATTTGCCGTTAGATTTACTTTGATTGAAAACATGTTCAAATGGTTTAAAATATATAGATCCTCTGAAAATAGTAGTTGTACAGTAAGCTTCACTATGAGGATGTGGGTTATTGTCTGTAAGGACTACTTTGAGATAATGATGTGGCAAGCTGGCCTCTATTTCCTAGAAGTCAGTTATGAAATCCTTGTTGAACTCTCATTATGCTACAATCTTGGCCAATTTCCTCATGTGCAAAATGTGGGTTAAAATGTAGGATTAGAGCCAATTTCATGTAGAAAATATGCTGAAAATGCAAGCAGAAGTCTGGAATTTTGCCTCATAAAATGAGAACAAAAACTGGTTCCCTGGAAAATTTAATTTACCAAAAGGCAAACCCACACCCCTCCCAAAAATCCAAACTTACCACCCCCTCACAAACTGAAATAGGTTTAAAGTGGGGATCCTCCTGAAACCGCTTTCTTCCACATTCCTATTTCCTAGGTAACTTTAAACAGTTCTTGGGGAGATCTGATGGGGAGGAAGAAAATGGCCTCTTCAAATTGAACGAAAAGATTCTGCTTCCGAATGTTTGCCTGGCTCATGCGTGTATTTCAGGACAGGATATGCACTGATTGCAAAGTTTCTATCAATACAGAGCAAGGACTTAATACTACTCCTCACTTAACATTGTAGTTATGTTCTTGAAAAATGTGGCTTTAAGCAAAACAATGTTAAGTGAAGCCAGTTACGTCACAGTAGTTACCTACTAGCGGGCAGCAGACAAACAACGTTATGACCGAACATTGCGCAACTTTAAACGAGTATGTTCTCTAATAGATCAGCAACGTAATAATGAAACGACGTTAACTGGGATGATGTTAAGTGAGGAGTACCTGTACAGTACAGTGTTGCTAGTGGGGAACTTTCAGCTTTTTATCAGGCATAAGTCAGCCTTGAAAGATTTTTCTGCTTTGAAACGTAAGCGTTGTATGTGCTATACTTGAGAGAGACAGCATTTGATTTAGGAACAAGTCAGCTTCTGACATCACGCATTCTGATGAAGTGAATCTGAGCAATCGAGAAGAAAGGTCTTTTCATTTGGTTGGGTTGGTACAAACGTTTTGTTAGCTCTTGTTTAATTCTAACACCTGAGAGAAGGCCCTTGTGACTAGTTGAACACCATGACTGTTTCAGTTTAGGTATGTGGAAGTCCTTACTCCAATTTTCTTGGTCTCCAAGGATTGAAATCTGGGAACTTGATACCTTTGATATTTTAAAAGGGTTTTTTTCTTTAAAAAAACCACAAAACATAACTGCCCCCCCCCCCCCCAAAAAAAAAAAAATTCTGCAGGTTTTTGTGGAAGTGGGAAAACATTTAGGTTCTTCTTTCATTAATTGTAAAGTACCATAAATTTATTTATTTATTTTTTTTGCCCTTGCAGGCTACAATTATACAGAACTCCCCCATTTTCTTCCTCCCCTATACACTTATTGGCATTCATGCACAACGTGCCTTCTCCTTCTGTTCTGCATGCTGCTTTTTTCAGAATACTCTCTTCCCCACCTACCACCTTTGAGACCTGTCTTGACAGTTTCTCTAACTCCTCTTCCTCAACATTGTATCTGGTACCATTTTGTTTTCCTGCCTCTGAGCTGAAGACATTTTAGGAAATTATACCCTGTGGTCAAACTTCTCAGTGTTCCTTCCTTTACAGCATACTGTAGCAAGATGGATGTCCTGCTGCTAGCTGAAATTTGCATTTAAACGAGGGACGTGCCAATACCAGACTAGCCACAATTTTCTCACTCCCGTAACTAAAATATGCATTGTCCTTAGTATTCTAGAAATGCCATGTCTTACAGCTGCAAGCACATAGAAGAGAACAATTTTACTGGTTTGCAGAGACAGTGAAGTGTACACCTTTGGGAGTCATGCTGTTTAATAAAGCAGGCTTAAGGTCCTGTAGCACTGTCTGTTTGAACTGGGGATGTATGCAAACCTTCTTTGCAGGTTGATATTTTTCGCACGGGAGAGAGGTCTCTTGTGAAATATGACTCTGTATTTTATACAGGTGGAGAGGTTACCTGTGTCCTGTAGCATTAGCTTTGTGTTATTTGCTGATGACAGTCATGGCAAGAAGTGTAGACCTCTGGTGTAAGACTTGTTGGTCATAGCCTAGTAATCTAAAATAATCATTCTACTTGAATTTCAATTCAGATTTGTTTCAAAAGATTCTTCTTTACTCACCACATGCTCCCCTTCGTCAAAGCCTTTTTACAAATTGCATTGTTGTTCAGTTTTTATTTCTTCTTGAAGTTCCAATCAACTTTGGTGTTACCTAAAGTGAACTGGGCTTTCTGATATAGGTTAATGTCCAGGCATTGTTTATGCCCAAGATAAAAGGGAGAGTAACTGTTTTAAAAAATGGGCTTTTGGGGAAATTTCTTGGCTCCTGAGACTTCCACAAAAATGACAGGCTCTGAGCTGCATGGAAGTCTTGATTCTGCAGGGTCTGCAACCTTGAAATGACATGATGGGAGAGAGAAGTGCTGATCCTTTAAGGTTATAAAGGAGGCAGTTAAGGAGATGACTGCTTGTCTGATGTTTATATGCTATGCTATGCATGTCTTTGATCCAGACTACAGAGGGAATGTCTGTGAATGTGAAAGGGATGCTTTTTAATATCCAGCTGTTACACGGGCATGAGTCTTTAGCAGCAGTTGGATTTTCACTCTCTTTATACCATGCCAATGATTTTATTGTTCTGAAACATTCTGAAATTGTCTTTATGACATATTTCATTTAGCTGTGGAATGGAGGCCTTGGCTACTTGCAGGATGCACCATGGGAAGGTATATGTTTACAAATAGTGCCTACACCTGCAAACTGGACAGTGCCCTGAATTCTGCATTACAAACAATAAGTGGCTGCCCAATATACATGCAACATGAAAACATGTCCATCTTGGCAGGAGCCCCCCCTCATAACACCAAAAGGTCTGGAATACTACATGACCTGTCAATCAAAGCCCAGCAGGAAGACCATCCACTACATGACGTGATTGAAAAATACCCAATGCAGAAACATTTAAAAAGCAGAAAACCCTTACCTATCTGCCAGAAACATCAGAGGAAGCAGGAGACACCATACTGTCATCATGGCCCCAGAGAAGGTGGGAAGAGCAATGGAATAACAATCACACCCCACTATACAACTACATATGACTACCATCTTCACACCCTCCTGGTCATAAACTCCCACGTAAGGCATAGGTAAACCTGAATCAACTGTGATCAGGTGATCAGAGCTTTCAACAAAATCAAACAAAATGAGCCTTACAAACTCACTATCATGCCCCTGTGGCAAAGGAGATCAGACAGCCCAGCGTATGTTATCTCACTGCTCTTTATATGATCCACCAGAGGGAGTGAACAGTCTGAAAGATTGCAGTAATATTGATGGATCTATTCTTAAATGGTTGGAGGAGTCAACTTTTTAAAGTCATACACAAGAAGAAGAAGAAAGATTGTATTGTTTTGAAATTTCTTGGGAAAGATGAGAGACTGGACTTTTCCTGCGAGGGTGGCTGGGCAGAGAACTCCAATCCTGTACTTGTTGAAACTATGTAAAAATCATCCTTTAAGGGATTGGAGCACAATCCCACCTAGAGCAAAAATGGAGGAGGGAAATTATAAAGGCTACCTTTATAAAACAGCAAAGTTGCTCTGGATATTTCTTAGACCTTGTCTACAGAGGAGTTTTAAAGGCTGTGCCTGTAGACTCCCTCTCCCTCCTCCCCCCATCTCCTTTCTCTTCTGGACACTTATTTGAGCATAGAAGTGACTTTTTTAAATTTTAGTTTAAACCCCTTCCCAACTGAGAAGCTGAACCAAAAGCTACTTTTATACAGTAATAAGTGCATACAGAGTGGTGGGGATGGGGGGAAGGGAAGGGAGGGGAGGTTTAGGCTAGAGTAACTTTACACTAAATTACACCGAAAAAAACTTTTTTGTGTACACTGCTGTTTCTTAGCAAGAGCAGCATGTACGTGGTCTGCACAAGCTTTTAGGCCAGGTACAGACTTTACACTTTTGCTGGTATAAGTGATCAGAAGCTGGTCTTTACCTGTAACAGAACAGAAGTTTGGCACACACCAACTGATTTAAAAACGGCAGAGTCCAGTCTAAGATTCTCTTCCCCCCCCCCCAATGTGTATTCTGTTCACTATGGATCTAAACTATTCTGCTTACAGGAAACCGTGCAACTTGGTTTGCTTCCTCCTTGGGCTTTTTGAATGTCTGTACCTAGCTTTGATGTTACTGAATCTGCTAAACTGGTTTAAGGCCTTTCCTTCAGTTTGGCTGGAGGCTGTCTTTGGGCAAAGCTAAATTTGCAGTCAAGGAGGAAGCAGAGAAAGGTGTCTCCACAATAAACTAGCCTCAGCAAATACCCACCTGGATACTGGAATAAAACAAACCATGTCCCAACTCCAAAGATCAGGTGGCTAATATACTGTTTGTATCGACCTGGCTCTGCATGTGTCCTTTCTAAATAAAGTAGCACTACTGTATGCAGTCATCACTATACTGCTGTTCATTGCAACCAACAATACCAAAAGGTACCATTATAAATTCTGAAGGCAGCCAGCATGGTGGTTCACACTGCTTTGAACTGTAATCTGTTAACTTTCTTGATTGCATGCCACAGCCCACAACTGGAGACTCATCTGTGCAGGGAACATTTAAAACTTGATACAAGCTATATATTTTCTTCTTTGGAGATACAGTAGAGCAATTCCTTCCTCTTCCCCTACCTTTAAAAAAAAAAGAAGTAATTTTTTTTAGTCTTAAGTCACTCTGTGAAGATTGTCCAGCACTGGACAGCCAGGTCAAAGTAACACACTGCCTCTTCTGGGCATGTGTTGGGCTAAGCCTTGATGTCATTGAGTGTGCTGAATTTAAAGTAAAGTGCAGTTTTTGGTTTTGGTTTTTTTTCCTCCATGTTTGCAAGAAGCCATACTGTCTATTTTTGTTTCTTCACAAATTGTCTTGAAACAAAATTAATCCATCTTTTTAGTAGAAGTTTTTAAGATTTTTATTTTTCCATTAATACTTGCATCATTTAGATTCTCCCATTCCTTTCCATCACTTTAAACAAGTACATTCTTTTTGTGTGGGAGAAGGAAGAATGAGAAACATGATTAGTGGAACTTCAACCAGAAGAACTAGGAAGGAGAGCTAAAGGTGTTTAGCCCTCACTAAATTCCTTTTCTTGTTGCATTTCTGGTAGCAAGTACACTTTTGTATATTAAGCCCTGCAGGTTGCTTACTCTAGTCACCACCTGTAATTTCAGTTGGTTGATTTTGCAGATATAATGGTCTTATAACCCAGTATATGTGGCCTGGCTAGCCATCATATTTATTCAAAGCCATAATATATATTCAGAATTAATCACTTGAAAAGTATTGTAGCTAGTGCCCTGGACTCTGCTGGACTATGTTATTGATCTGTGTATTGATATGATCTCATTACACTTACTTGTCATTAGTGTTCTAGGTACGTGCTCCACATCTGGCTTCATTGGAGAAATGAAGTAAAATTATGGTTTGGGAGGTGGTTGAGTGGGGGAAATGTGTGTACTACAAAGACATATGCAAGCAGTCCTCTGGTTTTCTGCATTATTTTTTAGAAGTTTTCATCTGTCCTCTGATAGTCTCTAGGGCTAGGGCCAGACATTCAAAAAACCTGAGCCCGAATTGATTCAGTCTTCGCAAGTTAGTCTAAACTGGCTAGGCTAAACTGTTTTTTAACTACACAGACATCCCAGACATGCAGGTACATGCCTGCAGTAGCTCAGGCTAGAAGCTGGGGGGTGCTAGAGCAGCCCTCCCATCCCTTCCACAGCAGTGAGCTGAGTGGGGGCATGGCCAGACCCCAGCAGGATGCTCTGATTAGCCCTGCCGGGAATTGATAACAGTGTTTATCACCCCATTAAGAAAACAGTAGAGGGACATTACCAGCTACCTGTTGATTCTGCCTGTTGATTCCACATGGACCTGAGCCAACATGTGGTCTGCTAGCTAATACACAGGCACCTCCTCAGCAAGGCAGAGAGGAAGGAGGAATTCCTGCTTAGCAGGGTGTGGTGAGGGTGAGGCGGGAGCAGTCCACAGTCTGTGCTGGAGCTGCTGCCAGGGAGCAGAGGGGAGGAGCCAGCCCTGCTGTGTGGAGCAGAGAGCCCTGCCCAGCCCAGAGAGAATGCCGGGATGCTGGGAGTATCTGGTTTATCTTAAATCAGCAAGGGGTCTGGGATGGACATTGCATAAGCCAGTTTGACCCAAATCAGTTGAGTCTGATACTACGTTCAACCAGGTTTATCTCAAACTGGTTTCAGTTATTTTCAAACTGGTTTATGTGCACTAAGCATCTGTTCTGTTACAGATTTAAACCAGTTTCTGATCACTTAAACCAGTTTATGTGTAATGTTTGTCCCTAGCCTAGCAGTTTACAGTCAGCTGAGCCCCACAAGTATTCTGTGAGGATAGGCAAGTATATATAAGTTGCTCTTCTAATTTAGAAGGTGATTCTTTTAACACCTGATTGTTTTATACTGAAAGTACTTGAACTGAAAAGTGTTTCTTACAATAAAGCTGGCAGAAGCGTGAGATTTTTGTCACAAAATGTTTTTCTAGCTAATGATGAATAGCCTCCTTAATACTCGGCTATTGACATTTTGCACATAAGCTGTAAAAGAGGGATAATCGTGTGTGTGTGTGTGTGTGTGTGTGTGTGTGTGTGTGTGCGCGCGCTCGTGTGTATGTGTGAAGGAGAACATTGACTTGAAATGCTGAGAATGATAGATACAGTAACAGTGCAGTTATAGAAGTGAGGGAATGTTTGTAACAGTCAAGGATCTTCTCCATTTTCTGTACAGTGAATAATCTTTTAATTAGTGAAAGCAAAGTACAGTATTTTGTTTACCTGTTGCTTGCTTTCATATGCTGTAACAAAGTGCTTTCGATATATCTACTTTTGATCAAGTTATGCAAATGTGCATTAGTCATTTTACTGAATCAGGAAAACACTACATAAATTCATAGAAAAGAGGAGGATGGAGACACAAGGATTTATATACAAATCAATCAGAATCCTGTAACTTAAACCTTCAGCAGAAGAGGACAACAAAAGGACAGAAAGAACCTCTTCCTACCTAGATTCCTTGGTATTGTCACAAGAGGCATTGCTTTTGTCACTGGCAGCCAGCTACTTCAAGGCTTCCCAGGGCCTCCCGTTTCAAATCACGGTGACCCTAGACATTGTAACCAAAGTAATCTAAGAGGGACCTCATAAGCTCTTTAATATAACAAGCTAGTAGACCCAGCTGGGATCACATGGGCCCTGTAAAGAGAACATACTTGAGCTAGTAAAGGACCTGTGTCAAACATCAACCACTCTTCTCACCCCATCTCCTGATACAGAATAGGGAAACATCCCCTGGGAACACTGATTTAGCAAGCTGGAGGAGGTGCGTATTTTGGGCAGCCATTCCCAAAGTCAGGCCATCCTAGCACAAGGAATATTTGAATGGACAACCTGTTATATCTCTTTGTCACGAGTTGGCCAGTGAATCTCAAAGCTCCCCCCCATGCCAGTGGACATCAGGATTCATTCTACCAGACCTCAAGCAACACTGTCTGCTGTAAAAATGTGCTACTTTTTGTGCTCTGTTAGGCAGCAGAGTGGACTTGCCGTGTCTGGACAAATTTGAAGGGGAGAAAGGGAACGAGAGGTAACTTTTAGAGTGTGTGTCAGTGTGGGAGCCTTTCACTGACTTTCATAAGGTATCAAGCATTGAACTTAGCTGCCAGGTCAGATGCTAGATACAAGAGAGCAGTTTGATTCCACACTCTGGTAGGGGTAGTATTTGCCATGCACTTATAATGGCATCCACAACGATATCTGCTCAAAGAAGGAAAATGGTTAATTTTCCCTACAGTAACAGGGGTTCTTGAAGATGCTACTGCCAGCAAGGGTTTCATGCCCTGCTATCCACCCCTCCTTTTTTTCATTAAGAGTCCCGAGCTACTGCAGGTTTCACTTTGTGATAGAACAGGGGAAGAATCAACCCTCTTCCACACTTTGTCCTCTTGCGTGGGAGCACCAAGAGACCTCAGGAGCAATGTTCCTCACTGAACATAAGGAAAAATTTCTTTATGGTTTGAGTGTCCAGAGTCTGCAACAGACTTACCCCAGAGGTGGTGCAAGCACCTACTCTGGAAAGCTTAAAAAAAATGTCTGGATGCTCACTTTTCTAGGGTCATTTGACCCCAGCAGTTTTTCCTACCCAAGCGCAGTGGGGGCTGGACCTGAAGATCTCGTGAGGTCCCTTCTAGCCCTAACATCTATGAATAAGTGTAGCCTCCATAGAAACTATTTAAAGAGTCCGATCCCATATGCATTGGGAATGTGTTCACTTATTGTGGTGTTCATGCTGACTATGACATCTTGGAAACCTATGGTTATTGCAAAGTGAGTAACCCTTCTTTAAGGCTTCTTAAAGAACTTTGCTCATTAACCAGGGGCTTTTCAGTTTTGTTCTTCCCCTGCTCTCACATCTGTTCCATATGCTACTTAAAGAGTTATTTTTCAGGTTGAGAGATTTATTCTTAAGAGCTATAGCAAAGTGCTAATAAGACCAAGCTAAAAGCAGAAGTTTGGGAAATAACCTTTAGAGGGGGAAACAAAAAAGAACCCCCCCCCCCCCCAAAAAAAAAACAAACAAAAAACCCCCTGCTTTTTGGTCAAAAGAAACTTTTTGACCTGGTATATTAACATGGGGAGCAGGGGAAACCCACACACAACAGCATGGTTGTAGGTAACTGTAGTTCACAATCAGCCACTCTACCACAAAGCAGCACAAAATAATTACAGATTATGTGGCCTTTTCTCATTTTGCTCCATCCTTGACTAGTCCAAAAGAAAAAGTAGAAGAAAATTTCCATGGAAACTTTATGATGCAAAACATGCATGTTTCTGTTAAATTAAAAAGGGGGGAGATTAATTTCTGCAAACAAGCAGTTAAACACAAGCCTGGAAAAACTTTTTCATTAATATATTGTCATCTTCTTGCTTAGGGGGAACAAGAGGTTATATGAGGAATGAATCATTGACGGTCCTGTTTTCATAATTAGCCCAGATAAATTCAGCTTCTGACATCTGGTATTAATCAAACCCACACCAAAAAAGTTCACTTCTACAGATAAAAATAATTGAATGAAATGGTGAAAGTAGAGAAACAAACTTCCAGATTATCAAAAGAATTAAAACTCAAAGCTACAGTAACTGATCAGGCAATTCACTCAAGCTATATGTACTTGCAGTTTGCCCTGGTTTAATTTTATTTGCATATGTTACTTAACAATAAAATAATGCTAGGCATTAACAATAATCTGAAGAACAAGAAAAAGAGGAGATTGGTTATGAAACAGGATATTTTTTCTTCTCCGTGGTAGAACTGGCTTCTTTAACTCAAATCTAGCAATTGGGAGGTAAATTTGACAAAACAAAACAAAATGGTGCACTTACATTTTAATAGGCTGCATGTCCTCTCGCTGACTATATTGGTAACATGCATACTTCCTTACCCTGTAGTCTTTGAAGATCTAATATCTAGGCTTGGCAGAATTTGTTGTTTTTATTTTTTTTAATAATTTTAATGCCAATTTTTACTTTTAAACACTTATTTAGCTTTTTAGCAATTGCTTTTTAGCAATTTAAATTTTCAGAATTGCATGAAATAAGAGGTATGGGGGACAGACAAATTATTAATGGCAGTATACTGGTATTATAGTGCCATTTAATTGCTTGCCATGACAAATGTAACTACTGTAGGATTGCTGCCAGCTGAATGGCAGAGCTGTCATCATTCCTGGCTCCACTTGCCTGCTTTGTCACTTCCTCTTCTTTTGTTCCCAGTCCCCTGGGGTTTCTAGGAGTTGCAGTTCAAACTACAGTCAGCACAGTTCAGACCGCTCCTCCCCTGTTGTCACATCAGCCATAATTTTTCTTGTGTTCCCTTTCTATAAATTTAGTTTATTAACAATGGAAATATTTTTTTCTGTCGGTCTGTGAGTGTGAGGTGAAATCTGTTTATTAACATTTACCAATAAAAATCAAATCCTGCCAATCCTACATATAGCTAAGAAAGGTAAGAACTGGTCAGGACTTGAATAGAGTACCTAGAAGACAAAGTAAAATACTGTGGTGATTTGTTAGATACTACTAATTTGAAGGCAAAACATTAAGCCAATTCCCCAACATGTTATAAATTTTTGTGGGATCACAGATACAAGTGTGTACAGTAGGTGGGTTAAATTTTATATTGTACAAGACTGGGAAAGTGTGGGGGGGGGGCAGAAATTGTGATGCAGAGAAATGTGGGAAGTTTTAATGGAAGAAAGGAGACAGATTTGTTAGGTGGAGCACAAGGTTTAGCTGTGAGGGGATTTTGGTTGCTGGATGAAGTCTGAATTTAAAAAAAAATCTGATCATATTTTGTTGACAGGCAAATGAACAAATTCTAGCAAATTGAAAGGGGCTGGGGAATATGTCATGTGTCACCTGTTCTACAGTAACTGTCCACATTTACAGTCTTTTCCCACGGGAAGTGAAAACTGAACGACAGCAACTTAATGCTGTTTCCCTGAGGTTTTGCTCTTCCCTCAGTTTGAGTTAGTCCACAGACAACAACCATCTGTGGCCCTCCCTTTAACTTGCTGTAATTTGGTTTGTTGATCTACACCCTTAAATTTCATGCCTTAATGAAGGTTTTGTTATAGGATAATGTGCCTTTAGATGGAATGTTCCTGCTTTGCTCACAGTTTGTCTAGATTTAAGAAAAAATGTCCAGGTTAATTTGGGTTTAACTCGCATCTTAGCTTAATCCTTACTTTCTCCCTAGTGTAGATATACATTAGCACTTTATCCTTTCATTTAGCTGTCTGTCTCTTTTCTTGATGTAGATAAATCTTGAGAGAAGCTTCTTTACCTGGCTGTGGGAGTAGAGAGAAATAAGTCATAAAAAGGTAGCCCGTGAGACACTTGCAACAAACCAGCTCCTCCTTTCCAAACCCTGGAATCCTGAAGCTGTCCTGTCTTTGGTTTCAGTATCAAAGAAGATGAGGGTTTTTTTTCTTGCTAGTTCCAAAAAAACTAAGAGTTGGAGAAGGTGCTCCCCCTATCCTTGAACTTGACTGGCTGAGTCTTTTCATTGAAATTCCCTTCCAATTGGAGTCAGCAAAGTCTGCAATCCTGTTCATTAATCTCAACTACTTCATAACAGACCTCGATAGCAAATAACACTGGTTTTAGGTCGTTCCTCTTATCAGTAATGGTTCATTTGCTTACCCCTGTCCCCTCCAATCCCCACTACTTCCGAGTTGTTACTCAGAGAGAAGATTATAACAACATCAACCCCATAGCTAGATGGGTCTTTAATCCACGTGTTATCAAAACCCCATGACTGCACCTGTATTTTTTACTCCAGTTATCTTGGCCACTAAGCATTATGGCAAGTGAGACAGAGTTTTCTAAATCTAGTTTGAGAGGAAATGCCCCGGAGTACATGGTTCCACTATTTAATCAAGTGAGAGAAATCAAACAAAAGGGTCCCTCAGAGAAGGCTTAGGGTGTCTGTTAATTACCTTGCCTAGCAAGGTAAAGCAATCTGGTGGGTCAAGCATCACACAGTCACCTTTATTCTCTCCTCCCCCCCTTCCCTCTCCCCAGCAATGCTTTCTTGAAACAAACATTTATCTATAAATCTATAATCTATAAATGCCATTCTCAAATGGAAATCAGTGTTAATTCAGTTCAACTAAATGATTAAAAACCAATATAAATGATTAAAAACTAATATAAATTAAATTGATGTGACTGGTAAGCCCTAATTACCAAGTTATCAATGTCTACAAGTATAATAAACCTATTAGTTCTCCAGTCTTTCACAGAGCCTAGAAGGTTGGCATTTCTAATGTTAAAACAGAAATGATTTTTTTAAAAGAATCCCCCCTGTCTCCGTGTTCCTTCCTCCAAAAGAGGTCCTGTATATCTACTTCATATTTTATGGAGAAACACAGAAACAGAGTGGGGTTTAGGTTAATTTTTTAAAATCTTTATGGGCCACAAAAGCTCTCATTTAAAAAAGAAAAGAACAACTTCTTGCCCCAATAGAAGGTGTCTTTAAAAATCAAGAAATGGAGCTGGAAGTCTTGAGTACACTTTCTGTGTGTGTTTTAGAACGGCATTCCTATTGGCAGCTGCATCTATTGTCATTTTCTGTGTTATTCTAAATTCTTATTTGTATGGAGAGAGAGTTTAGGAGCTCCAGTATGCCAGATGCTGTGTACATATATGTACAACAGAAAAATCCACCAAGCTTACAATCTAGAGAAATGCTAAAGCTGCACTGTATTTTTTTTTTAATATTTGAAGATGCAATATGTATATGTCCAAGTAACACTAGAACAGTAGGAACATTTGAAGGATTTTTATCTTTGGTAGCAGGTTGGAAAGCTCCTCAGTGTTTGGATGGGCGGTATGTTTTTTGGCATGTACTTTCCAAAAGAAAGTGGAGCCATGAATTGTTAGGGTCACAAAAAATCACTTCAGTTTCTTAGGCCTATCATAGAACAACGATTCAGTGCTCAGGAGGGTGCAGTTCTGGAGGTGTTTTCAGCTGGCTAGCTTAGATAATGGAGATGGTGGGGAGGGGAGCACTGTCCAAATTGGGGTCTTTTGCATCCATCTTCTGTCCATACCATAACTTACAGCTTTTAAGTGGAAAGAGTTCTTTGTCTTTTGAAGACTGATCCAGATCCGGAATAATAATGTCTGCCAGGGGATCCTCCAGTTATTAAATCTCAGGTGTCTGGTATTAACATAAAAATCATGTTGGCTTTTAAAATAAATCTCTCAGCTTCTCCTGGTATAATGCTTCAGTTTACAGTACTGTCGAGAGTATCTGGCTAATTGTTTATGTCTGGGAACATGGTGTTTCCTGATAGACGCTCAAAGAAGTGTGTTGTTTTACTTCAAGCAACTGTATTTTCCCTGCCTTCATCTCTCACCATTTGTTTTTGCCTTTGATTAAATAAGTTTGCACCATGAGGCTGCTTGTTCCCCACCCTCTCTTGATATTTGACATGTTACAGTGAATGTCTACTGATAGCATCCTTACTTCTCACTTTGCTTTTACCATGGAGACTGCTGCCCACCCCTCTTGGTCCTCCTTTGCTTCCTGCTTCTTGACCCATAGCTCTTTCAGTAGTTTTCCTCTTTTGCTGTTGTCCCTAGTTTTTGTCCAGGTCCTATTTTCCTAGTATCACTGTTGTAAATTGTTATTTTTATTACAGTATTTACTCCAATCCAAGATGAGGCTTTTCCCCATTCAACAGAATGGGAGGAAATAGGTTCATCTTGGATTTCCATATTAGCAGAGGGCAGGCAGTGCCTATGGCTCTGGCTCTGACCCTGGGTCGGGGCTGGAGCCAGAGCCCCTGCCTGCCCTGGACCAGGGCTGGGACTGGACCTGTCACCACTGCTGTTGCCTGGAGGTGGCACAGGTCTGAGGATCGGGCACCCTGGGGTCAGAACTACTGACACTACTACTAGCTGGGATTGAGACTGAACTGTGGCCAGAGTTGTTGCTGCTGCTTGGCCAGGACTGGAGCCATTGTGGGGTGGGGTTGGGGGGGATGTTAAGAGGCTGGAGTACAGGCGCCAGGGAAGAGTAAGTGGTGAGATCTGGGAGTCAGGCTGCCAGCCCCTTCCCCTTACCTCTGGCTGCTCGCCTCCCCATGCTTGCTTCCCTTCTATTTGCAATCCTACTGCTGCCTTCCTTGCTGCAGGGGTGGGGGGACATGAGTTGGAAAGGCAGGCCTCCAATAAGTAGATTCTATATGTGGCAAATTGTTTAATTATTATCTAATTGTTACCATCTAATACTAATTATCATCTAATTATTGGATGCTTGTCTTAAATTCAAAATATCTTGGATTTGGGTAGATATGGTATATGGTTATAGTTTGATTAATAACGTTGTTCCTTCTACACTCTGTGCACACATTTTTCAGGACTCAGAATTATTCTTTTCCAAAGTTGCCAGATGGAGGTTCACTGGGATCTAAGACTGCAGTGTGCCGATTCTCCTGATTGTTGTGAGAAAACCCAGAGGTTTCTAGAGGGTCTTACTTTTCTGTTCAGGATTATACAAGCTGTGTGAATTGTGGTCACGTTGGAATTTTACCCCTCAGCCTGGGTGAGTGCTACCTGTGCTGGATCAGGCTTCCAGGCAGGAGAGGTGGGGGTCCGCAGGCCTTATCTGTCCTGCCACTTATCTGGTCCACAGGTCCAGATGAGTTGGCCCCCCTGCTACAAAGCATTGTTTCTGGTTTGGGGCATTGTGCCTCGTCATTGTGTGTAGGAGTTCAAAGTGGCCGTTTTGAGGGGTTCTTCGAATGAATTCAGCAGCCCAGGATGTCCCTTCCAGTCCCATCTGTCAACTGGAAAGAAAGATGCTTTTTTTAAAACTTTTTGTTTGCTTTGGGTTTATGTTAATGATATGCTGATTGAGATCAATGCTGGCAGTTTCTATTTTGGCCAAAAAATAATAAAAATACCAGTGTGTCCACAGCATGGGCTAGTTCCCAGTGTGGGCTTTTCTTTAAAATAACAATTTGGAGAATTTGCTTTGGTTTAAAATGCATATTAAACATTTCATATGAGGGAGTAAAAGTAGAGCCAGCTCTCTTTTATCCTTTAATCTGAGTAGACTTCTTAGAGCATCCCTCCCAATTTACATAGTGCCTTGTAACTAGCTCTGTATTGGCAGGTTTTAACTGTGGGATGTGTTTTAATTGCCAGCAATCCTGTCCTGAATAGGACCCTTTATTTTGTGCGTGCATGTGTACAGATGCTGTGTGCCTATTTTATTTCCAAATTGACTGTTCCTAGGTACCAGTTGTCCATTTGACGATGCCACAGCATCATCAACTGATTCTGAAGTCCCAAGGGCAGACTTTAGAAGCTCATTCATAGCATCTACAGTAGCCTTCTCCCATGAGAGAGTCCTGCCACTGTAAAAATGAGTGTAGATGATGCAGGAGCTCTGAAAACACATGGATGCTGGGACTTGTGTAGCAGCTTAGCTATACAGATTCAAAAGAATCCCCTCCCTCTCACCCCCTCCAGTATTCGTATTAGATTAACAAATTATACTGAATTAAAGGAGAAAGGAGGAGGCAGGGGGACTTAGTAGGCATCACCTGGCCTACAGCAGCTTGTGTGTCTCTTTCTATTCTACACTAAAAGGAAACTTAAATGGGAGAGGTTACCTCAAATGAAACCAGAAATTACACTTACGGTGGGACATGAGCGGACACAGATGAGAATTACTAAAAAATGTTCTCGACCCCTTCCTCCTTTGCTTCCCCCACCCCTTTATCCCAGTAAAAAAATGTTCTTTTGCTTGTGAATAAGGTGTATGGAGTATCACTGCATGAATGTTTGATTTAGGGCTGTTTGTTGCTGTCCAAGAGAAAGCTATTCCATCAGAAGAGATAGTTTAGATTAGAACAATCTGCTAGTTGAAGCAGAACTGCTGGAGTTGTCAGATAATGCAAATTATTTTCTCTCTTCTTGCAAGCACCATGTGTTTTTGTATTACTGCAGAACAGATAGTTACCTTGTATGTTTGACCGCCATTCCTTCCTACGTGGGAATTTAAAAATCCTTGGCTGCTCTTCAGATATCCTTTTAAATTGTCCAGCAAAATATACTTAAAAATAATTATTTCCCAGTTTTAAATTCCTTTGCAATTTAAGTGGATGTCTAAAGCTTTTCTTTGAAATGTTTGTAGTATCTAGTCTTGTCTGTGATTAGAGACCTAATAAAGAATATCTTGTATTCGAAAACTTGTCTAACTTTATACCAACTTTTTGGTCCAAAAAAAGATATCACCCCAAGAAATCCGTGTCTCTAGTCTTCTCTGCAGCCTTATTAGGTGAGACCCATCAGGGTAATCCTTTTTTATTTAGTGTCATATTTACACCTTTACATTGGCAAGCCTAAGATTTTGGAATTGGCCTTAAGAAATCTTGCCAAAATCTGAATTCAGATTAGAACCCTTAAAATAAGTGGTTCTGTTGTCTCAGGATGGTCAGATTGTACATGCCCTGTCCACCTCAGAAAAATTAGCAATTATTTTACCATTTACTGAAATCTGGTTCCTTCTACAGGTAAACTGAAAGTGAAGAGCTAGGCAAAACATGTTCTATACAATTTAAGAAAACTGCAATTTTAAAACAGGTAGCCCCACAAACTCATGGAGTCAGAATAATTACTGAGGATGTTTAGGCAAATTCAGAGGCATAACAAACGGGGTTGATGCCGTGAGCAAAGCCTGTGGAAGAGAGCTGAAGGGGCACGGGTTCTGAGGCAGGGGGCACAAGCCGTACCCATGTCAGGGACTCAAAAACAGTTGAGTTGCTACTGCCACCACCACATGGATTATCCACCCCAGATATTGCTTTTAGAGCAGTGGTATGGTGTCTGGGACCCAGCTGTTGCTGCAAGATCTATGCTGTAGGGCTGCTTTTTTTGGCACCCCTCCTAAATTGGTGCCTCCTGCCCACCCCTAGTTCTGCTACTGGTTAAATGTTAGTTTGATCCTCACTGAATCTTTTAGTAGTTTTGTGAGATTTATTAGTTTAATTTCACTTTTGTTAGATCAGAAATCTCAGAATCAAGTTCATTCTTAGAACTGTGGTACATGCTACACCAATTAACCTAACTTAATTGGTTCCAGTTTTCAGATAGACAGCAAAGTAAACGTGAAAGGTAAATCGAATGAGAAATGGAACATAGGAAACATAACATTGGAATATAGGCCACTTTCTTCTTATCAGCAGAACTGGAATAATTCAGATTGTGAACTGTGTAGAAAAAACTCAGTTCTTCCACCAACTTCAGGTTTTGCAAGACCATAATTACAGCATTCATCTGAATATTTCCTTCTGTTTGTACAATAAAAATACAATATTCCCATGTACCTTAGTGCTTTAGGTGTAAAGCTGGAAGCTGTGCATTTTCGATTGCTGATCCTGTTGTTTGGCTTTGGCTATATGTCTGTTAATCTCCGTGTCTCTTTCCTCATTCCCCTCTGTAAAATGAGGAAATTAATTATACTTGCAGGCTGCTTTTTTAAATTTAGGTGGTATCTACCTCTCATTTTTTAAAATATAAAGTGCTATGATGCAGTGTCTGTTTTATTTATTTAACCATTCAAAATTTTTCCCCAGGTCATTTTCCTTCCATAAAATGAATAGGGATTCACATTTAAACCAAATAAAAACCTCTCCCTCACGCAGTGTTATAAAAATATTTGCTTTATCTGTAAAGCCACATTCAAGTCTATGCTTAAACAGTAGGATTTAAATCTGGATTCACTGAAGTGAACAGTTTAAACTTCCGTTGGCTTTAGTGAGTCAAACATTTCCCACTGTCATGCACCAAATGAAATACCTTGCATCTTGGCACGAGAAAGCCACATCTGGGGGTAGTACTCAATCCTCTTCAATTCTAGATTCTCCAGCAAAGATGCTTTCATATTTAGTTTCTCGTTAGTGTCTTATCTTGTTCTCCCTTCTAGTTGCAATATATGTGTGTGTATTCTCACTGTGAACGTTTGTCCACCCAAAGCCACAATGAAGTGACCTCTGTTCATGAGTCTTCATTTGTTTCATGTCTGCTTTTCATTTTCATTGATGGTGGCTTCTAGCATTGTAAGAAAGCAAGTAGTTTTCAAGTGCCTGGCTACCAGTCAGTCTCATGATTCTTGGTAACTCTTTCATTATAATTTTAGTTTCTGGGAAAGACTTCTTCCTCAGATGCAGAACTGCTTATCTGAAGCAGTTTGTATTTGCAAAAGGTGTTAACTTTTACTGAAGGCTATATCTTACTCCATCTGTAGCCACCCTGATCTCAGTGGGTGTGCAAGTAGAGAGGAAATCAGTGGGGAAGGATGGTATAATCTCTCTCTTCTTCTCTCCCCACACTCCCTACCCCCACCCCCAACCCAATCAGTGCTGTATTCAGTTCTCTGAATGGGTAATACCAGGTCCTACGCTCAGCTGCAAATACGTTGTTTGCCTGAACTGCATCACCTTTCTCTATTTCCATTACCAGAACTTCAGTGAGGAGCCTCTTCATCTTCAGTTCATTTCTTTCTGCTTTTTACTCATGGCTCTGTGTGTTGCCTTATTTTTTCCCCCCCCTTTAACTGCCACTCCTAAGAAATGTTAATTGTTTTGAGGCTATTTGTAGCTTGGTGTAGTCTTTCATTTTCTGGTTTTACACAGTGTTTTCAGTTCAGATCTACAGATCGATGTTCTTCTCTGTTGGGTTTTTAAAGGTTGCTTCAAGGCCCTCTGCCTGCTTAGGGATGCAGCTGTATTCTAATTACCCAGTTTCCACAAAACATTCACTGGTCCCAAACCGGACAATTCATTCTACTTGCCACAAGAGAAGAAATGTTCCAGCTTAGGGAGTGGATGGCTTGATGATGGTTGGCTTGCTCTTGTAGTTCTCCCAAGTCCTTCAAGAGAAAGGTGCATCCCTACTCCCTTCCTAAGGTAGAACCATAGGCAGATTTAGGATTTTGAAAAGGGGGTGCAGATGGTGTGGTGCATATATAAAACTACACATTTTTCTCCAGTTAAAGTGGAACACAAAGATGTACTAATGTGGTAGGGGCCTACTGCTACATTACTCAGTTTGGGATCAAAGCAAAAAAAACAATGTAACGATTGGAATGTGCACTACTTTGCTAGATTATAGATTATATTTAAAAGAACACAACTAAGCAAAAATAATCAGAAGACATTGTGCCATTAATCCTGTAGTCATTATAATTAAACATGCATATCTTATTCAGATTTATAAAACAAAATTGAGGCTGCTTGTGCATCTTGAAAGTACCTCCACAGGTTTCCCTCACTTTATGGTGTACGTGCATTCCTGGAAAAATGTGCATAACTCGAATTTGCATAAAGGGAACCCACTTTACAATGTAACAAATAGGGATATGTTCCAGGACCTGGACTTGACTGACCCCCAAACCTATTTCTGCCACTTTTACAAGACAATTTTTGGTATTCACCAACAGCAGACAGTACAAACAAGCACAGGGTGGTGGTGAATGTTCCCATAATGGGAATGGCAACTACAGAAATATGTCACAGACAACGAGCGAGGAGCACAGACCCACACAGGAGACATTATTTTTGTGCACGTCACTTGCACAATACACCACACAAAGCACCTGACTGTGGGCTTTCACCACACCGATTGCATAAGAGTGAATTTACCTTGCATATAACGAATTTTTGGTATAAAAATTGTCATCGCGTAAGAGCGAATTTGAACGTATAGGACTCATATAAAGCAAGGGAAGCCTGTACTTATCTATCAGTCTTTCTGCACCTGAGTTAATGTTACTATACCCAAGTTAACATTTTTAGGTAGAGCTAAAAACAGTCTGCAGGGCTGTGAAATAGAAGAGAGACATTACCAGGGTTTGCTAACTGACAGCAAAATTGGTGTGGGGAGAGATTAGCAGAAGTCAGGGAGATGATAATAAGTCATGAAGTGTTCATCAGCCTGAATAAAATAGAAAAGCTGCAGCCCCTCCCAGGCAGTTGTTTTTAAAGTTTGGGAAAATCACCTCTTTGGATCCACCCCAGGATAGAGCTCTCATGTTTTGTAAGTGCTGCTCTGCAGGAACATTCACTGTCTCTGATATTTAACTTTCCAAATATAAGTTTGTGGCTGGATTTGTCGTGAGCTGCTAATTTTGTAGCTTGGTAAAAGGTGTTAATGTATACAGTCCATTCCTTCTTTATAAACTGTATCTTCGTTTGCTAACATCAAAAGATTGTAGGCAGAGCCTGAAACCAGAGTTGGGCATTTAAGGTTCTGGATGAGTTTCAAGAACTCAGTTCCTTCATATTCTGATTTCCTCTGTCCCGTGTCGTTGTAGAGGATTGTCAGATGGATTTTTGGATCAACAGAATTCTTCTTGAAATGGAGACTGGAGGGGACATGTACCTTCAAGAATCTTTCTCTTCATGAAGTGAGGCCTTTCACTGAGGTTATCTTCTGGGCAGGAATTTATAGAAAGTGTTTCTCTTGGTCCTGTTGTCAGATGAAAAAGCCTTTCCTCTGCTCAACCAGTGGCAGTTCTAGGGAATGACCGAACATCTAAGCTGTCATCAAAGTTGTTGAGATTATTTTATGCTCTAGAAAGGTACTGACTTCACAGACATTTACTACAGGAAGTGGGACAACTTTTCCAGGAGGTGCCTGCAGAGTTGGACCAGGGTGCTTCTGCCTGCAGTAGGTACTTCCTGGAAACGGAAGCACATGAGCTAGTTTCACCTGGTTGTAGCAGCAGCAACAGCAATACCAATACCAATGCTGGTGCCACAGCACACTTGAAAGGGTTTTGCAGCCCTTTGGGGTTCTGTAGCATGCCACTAAGTTAAAGGCTCCATGTTTAGCATTTTCAGGAATGAGGGGAGAAATGTGCTGCCTTGGATTGCACCTTCTGATGTTTCACTTTCTTAGTGATGAGGCTTATTTTGGCTTCTGATTTAACTGAAAAGTGAACTCAGCCCTAAGAAAATGTAAACCTCTCTTTGAATAATTTGCTTCTATCTCTCTTGACTTCTAGGTGTTTTTGCATTGGCCATGAGTACACACCACAGGGTCAGTGAGTTAGTTTGCTTTACTGAACAGGGCTCACTCCCCCCCCCCACCTGCTGGTTTTTCCTCTTTCTCTGTTCTACTTTAGACTGTCCTGTCCCATCCACTTAAGGACCCCTCTCCATCCCCCCCACCCTCATGATTTCACTTGAGCATAACTCATTTTGTTTCCCAATATTGGCCTTCATTCATCTCCACCCCTACTATTACTACACCCCACAACAGAGCCATCAGCATTCCTGGATCTTACAGCTGCACCTTCAGAAATGTAGTATACCTCATCCAGTGTACCAAATGCCTTGATGGAAAATACGTAGGAGAGACCAAACAACAACTGCGCACCAGAATGAACGCACACCGGAAATCTATCAAAGACAGAAATACTCAATTACCGGTGGGGGCACATTTCTCACAGGAGGGCCACTCTCTCTCCAATCTTTCAGTCCTGATCCTCAAGGGAAACTTACACAACACTTCCCAGAGACGAGCCTATGAACTCCACTACATCAACCTCCTGGATACTAGAGATAAAATACAGACCACAGTATACAAGAAACCCACAGACCAACACAGATATCTGCACAGACCAGCAATCACCCGAAACACACCAAAAAAGCTGTGATATACAGCCAAGCCCTCAGATACCACCACATCTGTACTGAAGAGAACACCCGGGATTGCCACCTCACCAATCTTAAAAAGGCTTTCACCCAGCAAGGACACTCCTCCAGAGAGGTAGATCGCACGTTTGAAAGAGCCACCTGGATACCACTTGAAGAACTGCTGCAGTACAGAAGAAAAACACCCATAAATCGCACACCGCTGGTTATGACATATCACCCATCCCTTGAACCTGTATGGAAAATCCTCAAAAAATTGCAACCCATATTAGAAAAAGACCCTATTCTTAAAAAAAATCTTCCCAGAGCCACCCATCCTAGCCTTCAGACAAGCACCGAACCTTGCCAACCTCATCACCAGAAGCAAACTTCCTCAACCCCAGAACACACCAAAAGGATCCAGACCGTGTGCCATGACAAGAAATGCAAAATCTGCCCCCACATCTCCACCACCTCCACTATTACTACACCCCACAACAGAGCCATCAGCATCCCAGGATCTTACAGCTGCACCTCCAGGAATGTAGTATACCTCATCCAATGCACCAAATGCCCTGATGGAAGATATGTAGGAGAGACCAGACAACAACTGCGCACCAGAATGAACGCACACCGGAAATCCATCAAAGACAGAAACACCCAATTACCGGTGGGGGCACATTTCTCACAGGAGGGCCACTCTCTCTCCAATCTCTCAGTCCTGATCCTCAAGGGCAATTTAAACAACACATCCCAGAGACGAGCCTGCGAGCTCCATTTCATCAACCTGCTGGATACTAGAGATCATGGACTAAACACAGACATTGGATTTTTGATACATTACAATCTGCCTGGCAACTGACTCCCCAGCCCAGCCCAGCCCAGCCACTGGCTTCTTTACTTTTCATTCCATCCAGGAAGAGCACGCAGCAACTGCTGCAGCATCCTTAGCCTGACAAAGGGTTTTTGAACCCGAAAGCTTGCTTAATAACTATTCTCCAACCATTTGGGTTGGTCTGATAAAAGATATCAAATTCACCCAAGGAACCTTGTCTGCCTATATCCTTAGACCAACACGGCTACAACCTAAACCCCTGCAACATGGAAGATATCGAATTCAGCCGTCTGAAATGGAAACTGTACAACATGAAAAAGAAAGAAGCCAGACTCAACAGCGACATATTTTCTAAGCCTTTGCAAGAAACACAGCTTCATTCCCCGAGGACTAAACATCTACAATCCCCTGACTACTACACACAACTCCAAATATGCTGCACAGCTATGCAGAAGAACTTCAGAGAAAATTAGAAATCATCTACTTCACCTACTCTACTCCAAAAGAGACCAACTCAGGAAGGAAATCGTCATACACTACAACAACTTAAAAGATAGAAATCCATGCATGTTCCCTGACAATATACAGCAGATACAAAGAGACTACGAAAAACTTTCTACAGTATTCATCCCACATAAAAAGAAGAAATGGGACAAATTACTCCAAGAACAAGCTCCCCAGCCACAAAACAACCATCAGAGGAACAACACCAACACCTTACGACCTTCCAACCTCAGACTTGATGAAGCTGCAAGCAGCAACCAACCCACAAATATTATCAATCTCTCCTCACACATGCTTACCAAAACTGAAAAATCTGTCTTTTCTAAAGGCCTAAATTTCTGTCCGGAAAAATACCCTAATAAAATACTTCAATGTGGAGAACTAGAAGAATTTTTCCGACACCTGGGCCTCAAAGAATATTTCCACGACCACACTGAACCCACTCCCAACGACAACTCATCCTCTGACAACATTCAAGAAAAGATCAATGCCAAAAAAACCAAAAAAACATCAGATTGGACACCTCGCAGTGGACGAAACCCTAACCTTGACCGCTACATTGACTACTTCAGGGAAAGAATGAACAATGAAATAATCAGGAACACACGCCACCACAACAACCTCTCTCTACCAGAGAAAAAGGCCATAGAATCTCTAAGATCTAACCACCAAGTAGTAATAAAACCAGCAGATAAAGGAGGAGCCATAGTCATCCTAAACTGTGAGGATTACATAAAGGAAGCCAACAGACAGCTGTCTGACACCACCTACTACAAAGAACTACAAGAAGATCCTACTCCCCTTTTCACCAAAAAACTCAACAATACCATCAAATCATTTCCACCGAGATTACAAGAAAAACTACAGACCTTGATCCCCCCACTACCTAACCCAGGGACTTTTTACATGCTCCCTAAAATCCACAAACAAGGGAACCCTGGCAGTCCTATCATATCCAACCATGGGACCCTAACTGAAGAAATACCAGGTTTTGTTGAATCCATCCTAAAACTGCTCGTCACCCATAGAGCAAGTTTTGTCCAAGGCACCACAGACTTGCTACGGAAACTTAAAAACATAGACCACCTTCCCAGCAACACACTCCTAGCCACCATGGATGTTACCAGCCTATATACCAACATCCCACACCAGGATGGCATCCATGCCTGCCTTACATATCTACAGGAACAAGATTACAACCCAGAATACAGACCCAAGACATCACTGAGCTTATACACTTCACCCTCACACACAACAATTTCACTTTTAATAATCAACACTTCCTCCAGATGATGGGAACAGCTATGGGCACTAAAATGGCCCCACAGTGTGCCAACCTTTTTATGAGCCACCTGGAGGAAGACTTCCTCAAGAACTGCACCATCAAACCCTTGCTGTACTTACGATATATCGATGACATCTTCATCATTTGGAGTGAGAACCGGGAATCTCTAATTGAGTTCCACCAGAAATTCAACAGTCACCATCCCTCCATCCGACTTTCTTTAGAATACTCCAGCACCAACATCCCCTTTTTAGACACAATGATCAGTATCCAGAAGGGTAAAATACAGACCACAGTATACAAGAAACCCACAGACCAACACACACATCTGCACAGAACCAGCAATCACCCGAAACACACCAAAAAAGCTGTGATATACAGCCAAGCCCTCAGATACCACCACATCTGTACTGAAGAGAACACCCGGGATTGCCACCTCACCAATCTTAAAAAGGCTTTCACCCAGCAAGGACACTCCTCCAGAGAGGTAGATCGCACGTTTGAAAGAGCCACCTGGATACCACTTGAAGAACTGCTGCAGTACAGAAGAAAAACACCCACAAATCGCGCACCGCTGGTTATGACCTATCACCCATCCCTTGAACCTGTACGGAAAATCCTCAAAAAATTGCAACCCATATTAGAAAAAGACCCTATTCTTAAAAAAATCTTCCCAGAGCCACCCATCCTAGCCTTCAGACAAGCACCAAACCTCGCCAACCTCATCACCAGAAGCAAACTTCTTCAACCCCAGAACACACCAAAAGGATCCAGACCGTGTGCCATGACAAGAAATGCAAAACCTGCCCCCACATCTCTACCACCTCCACTATTACTACACCCCACAACAGAGCCATCAGCATCCTAGGATCTTACAGCTGCACCTCCAGCAATGTAGTATACCTCATCCAATGCACCAAATGCCCTGATGGAAGATATGTAGGAGAGACCAGACAACAACCGCGCACCAGAATGAACGCACACCGGAAATCCATCAAAGACAGAAACACCCAATTACCGGTGGGGGCACATTTCTCACAGGAGGGCCACTCTCTCTCCAATCTCTCAGTCCTGATCCTCAAGGGAAATTTACACAACACATCGCAGAGACGAGCCTGTGAGCTCCATTTCATCAACCTGCTGGATACTAGAGATCAGGAACTAAACATAGACATTGGATTTTTGAGACGTTACAATCTGCCTGGCAACTGACTCCCCAGCCCAGCCCAGCCCAGCCCCTGGCTTCTTTACTTTTCATTCCATCCAGGAAGAGCACGCAGCAACTGCTGCAGCATCCTTAGCCTGACGAAGGGTGTTTGAACCCGAAAGCTTGCTTAATAACTATTCTCCAACCATTTGGGTTGGTCTAATAAAAGATATCAAATTCACCCAAGGAAGAACCTTGTCTGCCTATGTATGTCCTTAGACCAACACAGCTACAACCTAAACCCCTACAGCAAGCACTTATGGCATTTCTGAGGCATTATATCAGCTCTTCCATTTAATTAGGACAGCCTTGAGTCTATGGATGTGACTGTATGATGATTCTGTGGCCACAACGGATTCTAAAACCAGATTACTTGATAAATGTGGTGTTCCACATTAATATGGCAGTTTATCATTCAGATGATACCGCTTATTCCATCAATTAAAAAAATGTTTGCTCAGACTGCCTGATGAATTTCTACATGCAGAATATCAGAGCTTACATGCAGAATATCTGTTTCAAACGTACAGTCCATGGGCTGATCTGGCCCATGGAGTAACTGAATCCAGCTTGGAGAGCTGGAGGACTTTGCTTGTGTCCACACCTGTGCCCATAAGAAGGCTGGGTAGCGAGGAGCTGTGCTGGAGACTGGCAGCTTCTAGCTGTGCCCATGAGGCTGCATCTCCCCCTGCTGCCTGGCACAGGTACAGTTTCCAGTCAGTAGGGAGTTGCTCTAGGGCCAGGCATCTGCAAACTGTGTCCATGCTGCTGCCAACCCCCATTTGCCTTCCTCCCAGCTGTGAAGCTGTGATGCAGGTGTAGTTTCCAGTTGGTGGGGAGCTGTGTTAGGGCTGGGCAGCTTCCAGCTATGCCCACACCTCAGCTGGGGAGAGGGGAAGCAGGGAGAAACAGTGGTCTGAGCACAGCTCCTTACCAGTTGGTACCTGCTTCCCACACCGCAGACAGGGAGTAGTTGACTGGGAGAAATGGTCATGGCCTGGGCACAGCTCTCAGCTATTTGGCTTAGCATGGACATGGAGAAAGCACCCTGTTACTGATGCACTGCTGAAGCTAACCTGCCCACATTGGACTGGAGCTGGGTTGTTCCTGCGGCTGGTTTATAAGGTTCTGTATTTAGATGTAAATTATTGAATCATATATGCCAGAGAACAAGATAGGTGCAGGGGTGGGTATCACACTTGCCCAAAAAGAAATTGTGTTAACATGAGTCCCCTCGTTATTTTAATGTGTGGAAATAAAAAGCTCCAAATGCTTCTGGGAAAAGCATTATGTCACAGTAGTTACTCTTCAGACTGAATAAAAGAGGGATTTATGAGAATATTTCAAATAAATTAGCAAGGTTGATGAGACAGAGAACAAGAGTCCTGAGAACTGGTTGATATTCAACAACAATAACAAATCTCATCAGCTGTAATGTCTGAACCTCTTTGGGGAATTCTTCACTGGGGAGAGATGGCTTTTTTATTGCCAGTTGCTACTACTAAGAGATCTAAATCAGCTGCATCGTGCTGATGCAATGAAGACTGTTACTACAGTTTTCAGCAGCATCCCCTGAACTTGACAGGTTGATGTAGCTGATGCTTGAGTTGCATGTTATGGGTCAGCATAGGTAACTTATCTAGGGAGTGGATTATGCATTGGCCTCATGTGAATTTTATTTAGCAGGTACTGTGGCACTGAGCAGCAATGTTTCAGAATATATATGTACAGAGTTCATTCGTCTTCTAATACACACACGCGCGCACACACAGAAGTGGGCTTTATTGTACAATCTCTTTGAATAATTCTGTTGGGTGCACCATGACAGCTTGCATGCCCTCCTTGCATTGCAGAAATGGACTTTGCTTATTGCTCTGGAAAATGGCATTATATAATGCAATGTGGCACATCCCAACATCTGTGCAGGTAGCATCCCTCTGTTAGGAAGGGTATGAAGTACCATCTTGGTATTTTAAAATAAACTCTACATTACTTAATGATACATGATCAGTTCAATATGTTGCTTTTCATCACTTTCTCTGCTTAACTTTTCTGGCCTCTGACATTGAACTTGTCAGGGCATGAACTCCGCTTTTTCAAAGCTCTGTATCCTTTGCAGCAATAAACATATAAGAAAAGGGTACAGAAAGAAATGTCATCTGGTAAAAGTTAAGATTTTTTGCCTGTTGCAGGAAATAGAATTAAAAAAATGGTATTGCTTCTGTCATCTTGCAGCATTAAAGGAAATAAATTCCTACTAATTCCTGTGCCCTTGCTAAACCAGTTTCAGTGGCCTCATTGTAGCCATTCAACCCCTATAGATCAGGCAGCATGTTCTGACACCCTTCAGTTCCTCTCTCTCTTAAAATTCTGTGGATCATTGTTCTTTTTGCTTTTATAGCAGAGCACTTTAGTTTATGAAGGTAGAGCTTCTTTAAAAGAAATAATGGAATGAGTGTCCTTTTCCAATAGTTGAGTGTTGCTAGTGGATGGTCACTTTTGCAGTGTAAATGAAGAGTTCTGTTGGTTTAGCACTTGGGGCCCGGTTATTTCTTGTGACAACGACTTTGCACCATGTTTTAGCATGGATTCCCCATGTACTGTGGAGACTTTACACCCCTCTCTATGCTCTTCATCCTGGAAAGTGTGGGGAAGGAGGGAGTGGAGTTGCTTTTTTCCTTAACTCCTCTGGCTCTTGCTTGCAAATGCAGAATAATTTAGTTTTATCTGGTGAGGTATTTGCAGTCCACTGGAATGTCACATTCCATGATCTTGGTGGTGGTAAGTAGGGATGGAAGAACCTGGTCTGTTCTATTGCTTGGTTGTTCTTAGGGTTATGAAAATGTACCTTATATCCAGACTACAGATTTCCTTATCTAGTGTGTGCACCAGTGCCCTGTGTTTGAGTATTTCTTTTTCCTTGTTTTATTTTGTTAATGTTATCTAGAAAGTGTTTATAGACTGATACCTTCCATTTTTTATTCTATTGCTTTATTTCCCTTAATTCCTATCTACGTGTATAATCTAGGAATATAATATAATGGGGGGGAGAGTGGCATTTTTTTTACCTGAATAATAGATTTTTCTTCCTGGATTTTCTGAATGATGAGTAGGACTTGTTTTAAATCATTTTAATTGCTGGATTAGTTTTTCACATCCTAGCAGTTTCCTACAAAACCTGTCTGATGTATGAACAGGTTGAGGCTCTATCTTAGTGCTGATTCAAAGAGCTCAGTTTGTGTATGTTGGAGGGAGAGGAGAGCCTAGTATGGCTGTACTGTGGCCAAGGGTCTGAAGAATCCCCTGTTTTCAACTGTGGAAAGGATGCAGGGTGTTGACAGATTGCCTGCAGCTGCATGCCTTACCACAGCTTTTGAAAAATATTGACACCTTATAGCTAAGAGGTGAATTCCGGAGCGTGTAGGCAGGGGCTGGCCTGCACTGCTGTGGTTGAGGGGTGATGGTTTGGTGAGGAGCCTAGATTGAATCCATTGCTTTCCTCACTCAACATCTGTAAGTGCTGATAGCAGGAAGTGTTTTGGATTTCTACTAGCATGTGGTCCCTGGACTTTGCGAGTTTCTCTAGTGGGGGTCTTTAGCTTTCATATCTGCTAGCCAGTATTTTTAGTCAAGGTGAAGGTGACACTTGGACTGTTGTAAGGAAGACGGTATTTCACTGATCTCTTGCTTGCCGCATATACACATTCCAGTAATCTGGGAAAAATCTACCAGGTTTGTTCCTGTGGTAGGAACATTTACCCAGAACTGCACGTATAGACATTCAAACACTGAGGCCTTCAAGTGGAGAGTTTGCAATGCACATCTCAAAGTAGACTGCAGATTCCCTTAGTCTGTCTGGTGACAGATGGCAACAGTGCATAGGGCAGCCCTGATTGACTGACCCAGCCTGTTTCCCTGTAGCACAAAGTGGAGATTATGAAGGGAATGTCTCCTGATCCCCACTACAGTAAGAAAGTGCAGCCAGTGACACAGTCTGTTTCTCTGGGAGAAAAAGCTTGACTATATCCGTACTCTCATGGTTTCTCCTGGGAGAGCAGCAACTCTCCCAGGAAAAACTGAATATTTGTACAAGACCTTTGTTGTTATCCCCCAACCCCCACCCCTCACCTGTGCAATGGCCTCCACTTTTTTGGCCCTACTCCTCTAAGGAAAATAACTGATGTGCATTCCTGTTGCTCTTGCTGTGTTTCTGGAAGGATACGGAAATGTTCTGTTGTACTGCTATCTGCAGGGGTCTGAGTACCGGTAGTGAAAGTGGTCAGCTCTTTCTACTTTCACACACTGCTGCCTGGCAAAGCTGTGAGTAGGAGCAGGTGCATTGTTACTGCTTGTCTGCAGTCGTGCGATAATGACACGGCATTAGTTTACCTTAACTCATAGTTGGAAAGTTTTTTTGCACAGTGTAAGAGCTAGAAACTCGATTTAAAAAAAAAATTATAGAAGCTTCTAGTCCTGCAGATGTGATCCTGTGTCTGATCCTCTCCCTTAGCAAGGTTAAGGTTACTTTTGCAGTAACCCTGGGTGAGTGGATATTTTAGCTTTGACCTCACTGCCTGGAAGGATCACAAAATGCAAATTGTCATGACTATATTTTGTGCCAAAATAAATTCTGTAGTTGCTCATTTGTGTACAAATTAGCTACTTCCCTGTACCTCCAGTGTGAAGCTCTGGTTTTTGCTTTCTTTTAACTTCTACTCTTCTTTATGGATTGCCCTTTTTTTTTTGTGAACCTTTTAAATCCTTGTTGCCCAGAACTGTCTGTCATTCTATCTGTTGCCACACTCTGGCTATGAGAAGCATAACTGCTATGGCCCTTCTTTCTTTCCAGTTCATCTTGTTCAGGTTTGCAGATTTATGTAACCAGACCATCTTGTGGATGCAGACTCCAGCTGGGAAACTGTGCAAAGCTGTCAGGCATTTTGGAATCTTCTTGAGCAGAGAGAGCTATAATGAGTACTGAAAATAATCGATGAGCGTAACCTGAAAAACCCCAGGTCTATACTTTGAATCCCTCACAAAAATTGGGGCATCTCAATTCAAGTTTTTAATATTGTCCATTACAGAACTAGGGCCAGTGATGATGATATTCAGATCTAGGTTTGAACTCTGAATCAACACCTTTCTCGAAGTATGTGGCCAGCTGGTTTTGAGAGCCTGTCTCTGGCCTGTAACTAACATTAAATCTGCGCTGAAGTCTCTGCATGAAAAGCATACTTGTCCAAGAAAGCATGTGGTAAGGGCTTTGGTGAGGTTTACAGAAACATGTTTTGCTGTTTATTTCTGATTTAATGATCTAGAATCCCAGGTGGGAGGGCATATCAAGATAGATGGACTGCTTAACTGGACGTCCCATTAATTAAACCCATGTTAAAGCTGTGTAGGCAGTTTCTCTTTTTTGCTGCAGTTTAATAGGCAAGAAACAGACTCTAAATTAACTCAAAACAAACCACTCTTACTCCCAAATAAATATCTAGACATAGGTTTGCACTCATTTCCCCAAGTTTGGTTTCAAATTTATGTGCATGGAGGCCTCAAAAAAGCTTGGCTTTTTGTCATTTCTTTTCCTTGGCAGGATGAAAGATGCATTTATTTATTTTTTGGCCTTTATTGAGTAAATCCCCACCTTCTAGCTATTAATAACTCCTTGGTGTTAAACCCTGTCATTTATGTAATCATTCTGATTAAATTTCTAGCTTACTCTGTATTTTTGTACAGGATCCTTAATAATATATGTAACGTATAGAATTTACAGCGTAGCCAGGACTTAGTTGAGGGAGGGGGATTTTATAAAAGATGAAACACTTGGTTTACCTGTTGGTTTACCTGTTGCTCAGGTTGTGTCTGGTGGTTGGCTAATTTCTGTACTTTCATAAAGCACATTTTCCACATTGCCTTTCATCACTTAGAAAGCTGGGTAAAATGGCTAGCCATTTTGAACTTCTCAGTTAAACAGCTCACTATGCTGATTCTGGTAAAGCCTTTTATTTACTTATTTATCTATCCTCTTCTGTTTTCCCGAGTGTTTGTATAGAACTTTTCACTTTCTTTGATTTCTTCCCTCCCTCCCAGCTTTACTTTATCTTTTGCCTTAGGGTTGTGTTACCTTTAAACAATCATAAAGGCACTTAAAATGGGAGCATTCACCCGTGAAAGTGTGTTAACTTCATAGATTTTGGGAGACATTAGGGCTGGAAGGGACCTCGGAAGATCATCGAGTCCAGCCCCCTGCCCAAAGGGCAGGAAGTCAGCTGGGGTCATAGGATCCCAGCAAGATAAGCATCCAGTTTCATCTTGAAGGTGTTCAATGAAGGCGCTTGAACCACCTCCGGTGGCAGGCTGTTCCAGACCTTGGGGGCTCGGACAGTAAAGAAATTCTTCCTTATGTCCAGCCTGAAACGATCTTGTAGTAGTTTGTGACCATTCGACCTCGTCATCCCTTGGGGCGCTCTGGTGAACAAACGTTCCCCCAGATACTGGTGGTCACCCCTGATAAACTTGTAGGTGGCCATCAGATCCCCCCTGAGCCTGCGCTTTTCCAGGCTAAAGAGCCCCATGGCTCTCAGCCTGTTCGTAGGGTCTGCTTCCCTGACCTCTGATCATGTGCGTGGCTCTTCTCTGGACTCTCTCAAGCTTCTCCACATCCTTTTTGAATTGTGGAGCCCAAAACTGGACGCAGTACTCCAGCTGCGGCCTCACCGAGGCCGAGTACAAGGGGAGAATGACGTCCCAGGATTTGCTTGAGAACCATCTATGGATGCAAGCCAGCGTTTTGGTTGCTTTACTAGCTGCAGCATCGCACTGCAGGCTCACATTCATCTTGTGGTCAATAATGACCCCCAAGTCTCTTTCTTCCATAGTGCTAGCCAACATAGCACTGCCGAGCCTATAAGGATGCTGCGGGTTTTTCTTCCCAAGGTGGAGAACCTTGCATTTATCGGCATTGAACACCATCAGATTCTCATCCGCCCACTTGCTGAGCCTGTCCAGGTCAGCCTGGATCACCCGCCTGTCTTCTGGCGTGGATGCTTTGCCCCAAAGTTTGGTGTCATCAGCGAACTTGGCCAGTCCGCTTCTGACTCCAGTGTCCACATCATTAACGAAGATGTTGAACAATATGGGTCCAAGGACAGAGCCTTGGGGGACCCCACTGGTCACAGGACACCACGATGAGTGACTTCCATCAATTACTACCCTCTGGGTCCGACCCCGGAGCCAATTTTCCAGCCAGTGGATTGTGGAGGACCCAAGGCGACAATTGGCCAGTTTCTCCAAGAGGCGATCATGGGAAACCAGATCAAAGGCTTTTTTGAAGTCAAGATATATGACATCAATCTCTTCTCCCTTGTGCAGGTGATAGGTCACCTGGTCGTAGAAGGAAATGAGATTGGTCAAGCAAGACCTACCCGCAACAAACCCGTGCTGGCTATCCCTTAAGATGTTGACGTCGGCCAGTCCATTAAGGATGGCCTCTTTAATAAACTTTTCTAAGATCTTCCCCGGGATAGAAGTCAGGCTAATGGGCCTATAGTTAGCCGGATCCACTTTCCTCCCTTTCTTGAAGATAGGTACCACATTGGCCTTCTTCCAGTCTTCGGGCATTACAGCAGAGCGCCAAGAGTTTTCAAAGATCCGTGCTAGAGGCTGGGCTATGATGCTCGCCAGCTCCTTGAGTACCCTGGGGTGAAGATTGTCAGGGCCGGCTGACTTGAAGGTATCCAGCTTCTCAAGATGTTCCTTCACAAAGCCAGCATTAATGGAGGGCAGGGGATCACCCTCACCCGGACTTCCCGGCCCTGTAGCGGGCATGGGCGTCCCATGGGGCTGATGAAAGACTGACGCAAAGTACCTATTTAATAGGTTGGCTTTTTCCTGGGCGTCAGTTGTCAGTTGCCCCATCTGGTTCAGCAGGGGTCCAATGTTGCCCCTGCTTTTCCTCCGGCTCCCCACATATCTGAAAAAGGACTTTTTATTGTCTTTGATGCTCAAAGCTAGATGGAGTTCAGTTGCAGCCTTGGCTTTCCTGGTCTGCTCCCTACAGGACCGGACCAGCGCAGAATAATCCTCCTTGGAGGTGACTCCCATCCTCCATCCTTTATAGGCCTTTCTTTTTAGCCTCAGGAGGTCTGCTAGGTCCCTGGAGAGCCAGGGAGGCTGCTGTGCCCTCTTGCTGCCTTTCCTCCGAGATGGAATAGACTTAGTTTGTGCATTGAGGATCGCTCCCTTGAGGAGCAACCACTCTTCTTGAACTCCCCTCTCCCTGTGGTCACGGTCCCTTAGGGCCTCACTGACAAGCCTCCTGAGCTTGTCAAAGTCGGCTTTCCTGAAGTCAAGGACTTCCGTGTTGCTGACTGACTTGCCAGCTTTTCGGCGGATGGTGAACTTCTGCTAAGTACCCTCTGTTTTAAAGTTTTGTCAGTTCAGGTGGGGGTTATCTTGATCTGTTTTACCCAGGTTGGTCCAAGGTATTGTTAGTCTGCTCTGGGAAGATAAAACAATCTATTTTCTTTCCCCCAGCATCCCAAGATGCACTGTTCCCACTTCTTTGTTCTGTGGGCAGACTTATAACTGTCCTGAATTCTGTTTCCCAGGGGGTGTTTTGCTGGCTTCAAGCCAGCATCCCCTCCTGTCCTCACTGGGTATAGCCCCAGCAGATCCTGACCCACTCTGAGCACCCAGGTGCATTTCATTGGTTTGCTGCTCGCAAACCCTGTGGATGCGTTCAGTGGGCTGGCCGTTGGTGCAAGGAAAGTGGTTAAAAAGCCAATTAACCACTAACAAGTATGAGCAATTGGCTTTTAGTGTTGGACAGTCATCTCCCTCCCCACCCACTGTGCCACTTTCCACTGCTGCTGACCACTGCACCATGACTCAGCTTCCCCTTAGTATTCATTTGAACTGAACTGCTGTTCATTTGACAGCATTCCCCTTACCCAACCCATGCAGCAAGCCTGCTGGGTGTCAGCTCTGGCCTGGTGTGGCACATCATGCATATCCAGTGGGGACTTTGCTTCAGAAGTTGTTAAGACTTTTCCCCTCCCACACACGGCTCCATCTGGCTCCCGTTGGCTGTGGAGTGAGAGAAGCCACATGGTGGTTTCTCTATCTGGGAGCAACATGCCATGACCCCCACGTCCTCTCCCACCCCAGAGGAGGAAGAAAATCCTGGCCCCTGTCCATGCCCTGCTCACCAGGCCCTCTTGCGGCAAGTCACAGTTGTGCAGGTCTGAGACAGCATTAAGCCTTAACCTGTGGCTGCTCTGCTGAAGCTGTTCTAACTTTATGACTGCATAACATCCCACAGATGAAAAATATTTTAAAGGTAGCCTGTGACAGTACCCTCAGTCTTTGACAGATAACTTATAGATCTCTATTCCATTCCCCCTATATTTTGTAATTTCTATATGGCTCTTCACACAGTTTTAAAAACTGTCTTTTGGCTGCACAGATTTTTAAACCTTGGCTAAACTAAGATTAACATCAAGTTACAATCTCTCAAGGTAACTTCTATGAATAGTTTACAGAGCAGGTTATATCTTTCCGAGGACTTTACTGATGTAAGCTACTTAACATGAGCTGGTAGCCTACGTTGCTAGAAGTAATGGCTGTTGCCTTTGTGATGGATACATCTGAACATAACAGCATTTAGAAGATGTATAACAACTTGAAGATAAAGTGCTTTTGCACCACTCAAAACATCACTTAGAGAGGTTGGTAAATATTTTAATTTTCCAGGTGAAAAGATTCAATGTATTGGGGACATAGAAAAAGTATCACTTCATTGGGAGATGCCAATGAGTCATTGGATTTTGAACCTTACAGAACTTACATGTCCTCACTGGATGAAGCAGGATTTGATTGTTGAGACCTTTCCCTCTTAGGAGGATTTAGAACCATGCATAAAGCTGCTGAGTAAATTTTACTGACTGGTTATAGCAGGTGCAGATAACTCTATCAGGATTTGAGATGGCCTGACCATCTGGTCAGTTTGATCTAGGGGTTGAAACAGGGAGCTCTTGCAAGGAAACTCTATGAACAGACGGTGTGGGGACAGGAGCATAGGCTGGACTTTGTATTCTATTGCTGTTTTCTTATAAGGGAAGGGTGTAAATTTTAACTTGTATAATGTGTCGATACATTGTTTGTAGGGACGTACTATATGCTCATAGGGCCTTAAAATAGTCACCTTCTGGGGGAGCATAAAAGATACTTGGAGTACCCAGGAGAGAGAGAGAGTGCATGCGTGTGTGCATGGATATTTGTTTGATGTGCCAGATTTGATTTATAAATGGCTGTGGGATAATAACAATAGTGACCCTTTGCGCTGATCTGTGACTGGAAGAATGTTGTTTGCTAATATATTGATGTGTCTGAAGATGAATCTCACTCTAAATGGTAGAGCATGTTTAAATTAGCAGAGCCACTTGCTGTAAATAACTGTAAAGGAGATCACGTGGCCCTGAAAATTTACAAATGCCACATTTTCTAAGAGATTGTTTTGTTCCTTTTGTTTGTCTTGTTGCTGCTTGTATAAAGCTATGCAGACTGGACCTTGGAAGGTACTGCTGGCCAACTGAGCTGGTGAAGTTGATAACAGGCTAGCTGAGCACACATACACCACTGGAACCACTCCAGATTAGTCTGTTACTGTACATGTTAGTAGCCTGGCTACTCCCACCCAGTAATTCTCTTCTGCTGGATGTGTAGAACTCACTTTGTTTCTGGCGGAGTAGTGAATATCAAGTTTTTAGGCAGCTCAGCTGCATGGACCACACCATCTGTAGGCAGCAGCCTGGATCAAGGCCATGCTTTTCCTTGGTTCTCTGCCTTGTTAAGTGTCTGATTACAACAGGGCACAGAGGGGTGATAGACTCTGCTTCTGGGGCATCAGAGCAAAAGGCCAAAGAATAAGACTTTGCTTCCACTGCCAAAACGTTTTTTAAAATTTTTGTGTTGTTTTATATCTTTTAACTTCAGGATAAGTAATACATGTGAACTATCTATGTGGAGACAGGACAGGGCAAGGCCAACTTCTGGAGGCACTTTCATATTATTTTACCACTGTGCTGTAAAAATGGCAGGTGCCTAGTTTCTGTTAATTGTATGTCCATCATCCTGCTGTTAAAGCACACGCATGCATGCACACACCCACCCACCCACCCTTTGTCGAGTGGCAGCATATCCTAAGAATAAACGTTGTTGGGAGGGGGAGCAGGGGAAGTGGAGCACTGACTCTTCCATCCAGTTGACATAGCCCTTCAGCCTAAGGATGACCACCAAAAGAGTCCTATACCATCTCCCTGACAAGTGTCTTTGGTTTTCATTTAGAAAATATGTTCTCCATGTAAAAATATGCTTTATACACCTATGGCTGTTGCTGAATGAAGACTTACTCCAAGAAATGGGAGGGAGAAGGGGGAAAGAAAAAATATATTCAGCTTGCAAGGCAGACTGTGTGGATGGTGGGCTGTGGAAGAAACATTTTTGGCTAGAGGTGATGTAGTCTTTGTGGCTATATTTCCCGTAGGTTTAATTCCGGCTACTTTACGCTTCTTTCAGGGAGAAGAGAAAAGAGTACCTACCCTGGCATTCAAATCATCCCCCTCTCATAGGGTTTAGTGTGCCTCCATGGAGAGGTGCAGGGGGAAATGGTCTTTTCCCTTTCCAGGGTAGCTTGACTTGTGACAAGATGTGCCATTGCTTAAACAGAGGTGTGCAGGGGAGTTATTTTGACAACTGGCAGCATCTGGCTGATTGATTTCCAAGAATGGGCTGTTTGACTCCTGGGGTGTCTGTGAGGAGAAGGCTGAGGCCTTAGGAGAAGTTTTAATAAAAATGATTATCCCGGTGCAAGAAAAGAAGGGCAGCCATCCACAGCAGATGGCAACTTCTATAATTTGGCTTTCGGTGTCAGGTTTATAGAAGGATAACATAGGCTTATTTGTTGATATTCATTTCATAGCTTATATCTGTGTGTTTTTGTTTATAATCTTTGTTGGCAGGATTGTGAATATGATTGATGGGTCCTTTATGCAAAGCAGATCATTTTCCTACTTAACAGTATAAAGACTATGCAGTAGATGCAATGTCTTTTGTGCACCTCTAGCTTTTTTGTTACTGCAGCTTTAACCATTTTGGTTTTATAATGGATGCCAAGAAATGATTGGTCACCAGATGGTAATGAAACACTCAAAAGACCCAACATGAGATGCAGATATCTGGTTTCCAGTATGCTTAGACTGCAACCGGCAACCTTTGCAAGAGGTTAATCTATCCTGAACCAGACTGACCTTGTGACTTTTATCACTTCCTGCTAGCAGACAGGGAAAATTTACTCAAATAGTAGAGATTAATGAACAGGATCAATTGAACAGGAAGTTTTCAACCCAGTGAAGGGTGGCTGAAATGATATCCGTACAGCACTGCTGCTGCTTGCCTCTGGCAGTCTCCAAGGTCTGAGTGTTGGAGGGGGGCAGGTGGCACAAGATTGTGGCTTTTGAGATTCATATATATCAAGGAAGGAAATAGAAATTAAGTCATTTGTACAATCGTCTGAATGGAGTGAAAAGTTTTTTCAGGGGAAGTGAAAACTTTTTTCTTAGTCATGGTGCTTTGATTTTTGTACCTTTTGGTTTAACCGCCTTAGCAACAGGCCAGGTCCTTAGGGCAGCGGGGCCCAACCTCCCCTGCCTGATCCATTGCTCTGCTCTCCTCTGTCTTATCAGTGCTGTTCTCCCAGCTCCCCTGCTCTTCTTTGAAGGTTTGTCTGCACTGAAGCCCAATGATGTAATCACAGCTCATGTCAAAATACCTAAGATGTCTTCAATGTAGCTAACTCTGGTATGACTGGAATCTCAGATGGGCTTGTGCAGTGAAGCTTGCATTCATGTAGTTAGAGTGCTAGCTAGCTAGATGGAGGTTAACATGTATGTCTGCACAAGCTGCAGTCGCACCTTTGTGTGCAGGCCCAGGGGTGGTTTGGGGAGGGGTGAGGATAGGGGGTGAGGGTAGGAGGGGGTTGTGGTTGCAGCCCCTTCGACTGTTCTGCACATGTGCCATCAGTGCATCTTCTGCCAGATCTTCAGGACGCTGGGTAAACACCACTCCATTGAAGGCCTGGGGATGAGCAGTGGTTGTGTTCAACTACAAGGTCCTGTCCCAAACCGTACTGAAGCAGCAGCTGTGGCAGAACCTCTGCTGACAAGCTGGTGAACTCGGAGAACTCACTGAGTGTGTGCAACACAGCCCAAGGGGATAGGATTGCTCCCCACCCCTCAGCTCCTCTTTCCTGTATCCTCCTATGTACAGGCCTCTGTTTAGAATCCATCTCTAGGTTTGACGGTCTGTCTGCACTGAAATACTGAGACTCAGAATGAGGCTTCTTCAAAGTGAGAGTTCAAGGAGCTATTGTAAGACAAAGCCGGCTTTGCGTGACCTTCCTTTTAACATTCAGAAGGATCTCTTCTGCCATCTATTGCCATCTCCAGGTCATCACAGGTCCTTGCCTCCCTCCGGAGAGGGGACTACCATCAAACTCCAGTTCCCAGGAAACCAGAAAAAGTTTAAATGAAAAAGCCCCCTGCTTGTTACAGAAATAAATGCCTACATCTTCTTGAGCTTAGAGAGAAGTTTGCGGACTGTAATTTATGGAAGACTTCTTGGCATAGGTCTTAAGCTGATAGAGACAGTTGTAGGAAAATTTTCATGGGGAGAGGTTTAATTTAGTTGTCATACCCTCCCCAAGGCAGCATGAGGAATTCTTAATCTTTTGCTGGTAGACAAAGATTCCTGGCAAACACTGCCAAATGTGTATCCCTCCTGTGTACCCTGACACAGTGGTTTGATACATTAGTTATCATTCCCCCCACACTATTGACCTGTCTCCCAAGTATTTTTTTTTCTTTCCAGTTGTGGCTCTTTTCTTTTCATTTTTTTTCTTGTCTTTTTCTTTAGTTCCTCCTGTGTGCTTCCATAAAAAAAGAAAAGAAAAGACTTGTTCTTGTCTGAATGTTTTCCATCTTGTTTCTGTTTTTTATCCCTGTATCTGACTCCTCAGAAATAACTGCTTCTGTGTTTACTGAGGTAACATGTTCTCATCTGAGGGCATGTAGAAGAGTCTGTTGCCTTGTATGTAGAAGTTTGAATAATATGCATAATGCATAATAGTATTTGTGAATTACTCCTGTGGCTGCTGCATGGGAGCCAAACATGGATGGAAAGGGACTCTCAGGGTTCCTACACACATGCGGGGAGCCTGCTCCAACATGCTGGAAGTCTAGCACATTGGAGCAGACTAGATGATTGATGTGCTCCGGCAGCCTTGTGCGTTGCGTGCATCAGTGTCACCACATGTTTTTACACTGAAAAAATGGCGGTGCACTTTGAAATAAAACATGTCTGATGAGCTTTAATTCAAAGCACCCTGCTGCCATTTTTCAGTGTGGGGATGCACGGCAACCCTGATGCATTTGACCAGCGTTTGAATTGCACTCAGACTCTTGGGGGGGATTTGCAGTGATGGCAGCCAGAAGGAGTCGCCATCGCCTAAGCTTCTTAGAAAGGCCTGGGACAGGCCGGGGGCTCTCGTCTCTTATAGGGGGGGATCAGCCCCCCCTGTATCTTGAACCTTGAATGCGACGTGCGGACACTTTTAATTAGTGCAGCTCACTAATTAAGCGCCCAGTGCCACACTGGAAACACATGTAAAAATGTCCTCAGGGACCTTTAGCAGAAAGCACTTGCCTTAGTGTAAAGGGGTTGCAGATTTGACTAGTGCAGCTTTGACTAGTGCATCCTATTAGGTTTCTCTTTTGGTTCTACTTTACCCTGCTCCTGTGCACTATTCTGAGGTAACTATACACCACATGAGGAAATGTGGCTTTTATTTTAGGTCATCAGCAAATTGCCATGGCCATCTTAGAGTTGCCTGCTTAAAAGTCCCCTCCCCTCTCCCCACCCTCCCCAAACCATTCTGCACTTACAGCATGTTCTCGAAGCTTACACCAGCTTCTGGCCTGCACACCAGAAGCAATGCCAGATGGGTGCCAACATCAGCTGTGGACCCAGCTGGCAGGTTCCCGCTAGGGATCAGAGCATCTGGTCAGGTCCACAGGTGATGCTGCATAATCAGCACATTAGCTATAGTCTCAGGCGGTTACCCCGATCCCTAGCAGGAACCTGCCAGCAATGTCCACGGCTGATGCTGGTGCTACTCCCAGTGCTCAGGGCAGGAGCTGGGTGCTGGTATAAGCTGTGGTCAGAGTTGGGATGTGTCTGTCTGCCTGGCATGACAGCAGTCAGAGCTACCTGCTCCCCATTGGCCAGATCCCATGATTTTACGGCTGCCCACCTGTGAGCTGGATACAATCCATTGAGCTGGATCCAGCCCACAGGCTGTATTTTGCCCACCCCTGTTCTAACTGTTATGCCTCACCCTCCCTAAGAAGATCTGGTCTACTGAACAGTTGAGTTTGGTGAAGACAGTATTGGATTAAATTCTCCGCTATACAATGTATAAGTTTCAGGAGAGAATAAAGAAATCCTTTTTCTGTCGTAAGCCCTTCTCTGTGTAGATGACTAGAATTGTCTGGGTCCTTGCCAGATAATTAGGGCCAACACGGTATCTAGGAGCCTCTTGTGGCCCTCCTTGCTATGTCACCTGTTCTTTAAAAAAACAGCTTGTGCAGATGTTATTAAACATTTTTTGAAAGTAGAGATAGAAGTAGCACATAGCAGGTCCAGATTTCTCTGCTTCCTTTGTTGAGCATGCTTTAAATTAACCATTATTTTAAATTAACAAATTTAAAAATCTCCAGTCTCTCACAGAGTTCAGACACTGAAAAATGGTGTAGCTTTGCAGACCATCGCATCCATCTTTTTATGATCAGCACATTTGGTCAGAAAAGCCTGTAATTCAATTCCAGGATTGATAGGAGTTGCACTCAGTGTTTGGTACATATGTCTAAGTTGTCAGCTGTAGTTTGAACAAGAGTCATTTAGCAGATGGAGTAGGATCAATTACTCTTCATTAGATCTAATTTTCAAACATCTTTCTATAATTGGTAGCTGAAGAGATTTTTACAAACCTGTGTTTTGATTTCACTTTTGAAAAACAAAAGCCTTTTTTGATAGGATTTAGAATCAGTATAAAGGAGCTAAAGGGAGATAGTTGGGTTAACTTCACTTTGATCTGTTCATTTGTGAAAAGAAAGGTATAAACCTGTTAGTTTTAAAGAAAAGCTTTAAGCAACACAGGTGAGGGACATTGAGCAAACAGAAGGATTGCCTTGGTAAGTATGAGTTCTGAAATGGGTTACTCATTTAGATTTACCTTGCTTTCTATTACTGTTTTCTAAACTATGGGGAGACACCCCTCTGGGGAAGGGGCATGTGAATTATGGAGGCAATCAGTAGCACATCCCTAAACCAGCCACACACATGCCCCACTACTTCCAGCCATTGCCACTGCTTTCCCTCCCCACCAATTGCTGCTGGTAAAGGGAATTGGCCATTGGCGAGGAAAGCAGCTGCGGTGTCTGAAGTAGCAGGGTATGAGAGTGCCGTGTGGGCATAAAGCCACCAGGTTTGAGAAACAGCGCTTCATGGATTGTATCAGTGTAAAGTTACATTTTAAAATACTACAAAAATTGTCATCAGATAATAACTAGTACAGTTGAATACAGCATCACCCTACATCTAGATCAGTGGTCCTCAACTTTTTTAAACTCAAGACATCCCTCAATAGACTCAAGGCACCCCTCCATTACTTTTGTAAATGGAGTGGCACCCTATTTAAAAAGCTAATGTATTTATTACAGTGCTTATGTCCTTCCAGAGGGGCTGGGAAAGGGACCAAATCCAAGCCCTCATTTATCTCCTTATCTCCTTAAGCTTAAAGGCAGCCCTGGCACCCTGGTTAAGAATCACTGATCTTGATAGTACAGGGCTAGATTTTGACTTGAATGGCTTGCTTACTGATTGTCTCGTAAGAGCAGAATATCTCCAAAATGCCTTTTGAGTGGGGATCCTGGTTTTCTCTGATTTAAAAAAAAAAATCCCCAATTTTCAGTTACAAAAAAGTAACCCTAAATCCACATTTTTCTGTGATTAAAATTAAACACCACTAATATATCTATATTGATAGATCTAAATAAAATCAGTGGTGTTTCATTTAAATTGGGGATTTTTTTTTAATCATAAAACCAGGATCCCTGCTTATGAGCCACCTGCACTTTGAGGTCTCATTTATAGGAGTAAGTGGGGCTTCTGCCCTTGCCATCTTCCTCCCTTCTCAGAGCAAGTAGGGAAGGGAGGAAGATGGGAAGGAAGAGGGAGTGGTTGGAGCTTCAGTTTCATCACCACCTACTAGCTGGAGTCTCTGAGTCTGGTGTGGTGGAAGAAGGGTGAGTAGTAATTTACCGCTAATATAGACAAGTAGTAAATGACTACTCCTAGAGCAAGAGAGAAACTGGAAAGGAAATATAAGTTGGATGTGCCTTAGAGTCCTCACGCCTGCCATTCTTTGAGGGGTACAGTTCATGCCCAGGACTGTGCCTGATGCTGTGTTTCAACTCTCAGTCATTAGAGCCATGTCTAAATACCAGAAATCTATGGAGATTGCAATAACGTTCAGCATTGCTGGACAGAAGACTCATGCAAAAATGCTTCTGCAGAGGGAGATTTACCAAATCTCTCTGTGTACATGTAAAACAACAATTTTTTGTCTCATTCCTTTCTGGATAAGTTTAAAACCATAAGCTTTACTTTCTGGGACGGAAGAGTGAAAGAAAATTTACCTGTGTAGTGTGCATTTAATAATCAGCAGAGGGTCTTTTGCAGGGCATTCTGCACCACTGGGTTTGGGCTGGTAAAAGGAAAAAATAATACAATTTGTGTGAGTGCTTTATGTTTCTTATTAGACAGAAGTGAGTCTGCTTGGAAGATCTGATACAATTCCATTTGGCCACTTCTTTGTATGAGAAACTGCAACACATTTTCCAATTGGTCTGTGAAGAATGTTCCCTCCACCAGCACGGGTCTCATTCTTCCCAAGGACTTTATTTTCCAATGAGTACATTTGACAGGCTTGATTTAATTAAAGCTAGAACTTAAGTGCCTGAAAGTATAAGTGCTTATGCAATAGATGCTTTGTTATTAAATTTTAAAACATGTATAAAGATAAAAGTTTACCATGTATAAAGAGGCTTTGATTCTTTTGAATGAAGTGTGTGTGTCTGGAGAACCTCATTTGCAGATGCATTTACTGTAATAAGTGACACTATGGACATAAGAAAATCCCTGCATAAATGCACATCATGTCTGGAATTTCACCATGTATAGGGAAATAAACTTGCTTGTCACTTCTGTGTCAAATTTGATGTGTACAAAGGTTATCATTCCTTCATCACGTGGAACAGGAACAGGTAAAGATCCCAGAGGAATCTTTTGCTAAATCAGCAAGACATCAGATGAAGGAATTTAAATTCAAGCAGGCACATGGGAAGAAATATACTATGTCTTTATATAGTAAGCTCAACGCAAAAACTAGGTGAACTAGAATGCTTAGCAAGGGGAGAGTAGGCATTGCCTAGATAGAATGAGTAAAATGAGCAGGGTATTGTAAAACAAAGTTGTTTGGGTAGATGTGATATCTGTTATTAGACCAACTAAATAGTTGGAAAAATTGTTCTTTGCAAGCTTTTGGGCACAAACACCCTTTTTCAGGCATAGGGAGATAGGCATAGGATATTGTAATGTCTGACTACAAGCTGTAAATCATGTAGAAAGGACAGGTTAAAATGAAAACATGTCAAAGCAGCATTCTGTTTAAAAGATTCCTGGAATCCAATTGTGTTCTCTTGTTAGATTTTATATGGCTGTAAGAATACAAATATACTAGTAGATCTGAATTACTCCCCTCCATATTGAGAAGAAAGATATCGAGTGCACAATATTGAGAGAGATCAAGAGAGGCAGCAAAGTCCAACAAAGCAAGAATAATGAGGAATGTGGATGATTCGTGTATAAACTTGTCAAGTATCACAATGGAGCCCACTGTGGAGAAGCAATTTCTTGACACCTTTAAACAATTGCTTCTTGTAACAATTGTGGAGGACGTAAGAAGAGAGCCTATACTTGACTTAATTGTAAGTAACAAGGCAGTAGTTAGTTCTAAAGTATCTGCAGTTGAGCTATTAAGCAGTAGTGACTTTAAAGCAAAGAAAATGAATAAACCAAAAATTCAGCATTGAAAAAAATACTATATTTGAAGGAAGGAAAAGGAACAAAACCAAACTAAACTGAATACTGATCCTTTCACTTGAGACCGAGAAGAGGTAACTCTTTAAATTGGTTGCAACTTATGTGTAGAGTTAGAGGGATAATGAACAAAACAGGGAAGGGGGAAAGCAAGAATTTATCCAGTATAGGTTTAATAGGTCATCAAAGTCAGACCGAGGTTCTTCAGAACGTAGAAATATTAACTCAAATGAAGCCACTGAAATTGTGCATAAACTACACCATGCTGTAGGCAAGAAGGAAATGAGAAAAAAGAGACCAAACATGCCAGCTCAGTCTCCTTTTTGACATGGCACAAGGCCTGAAGTCAGTCTGGAGGGAGCTCTGCTACGCTAGGTTTCATTGCTAGACTAGAAGTCCTTTGAGACTCAAATTAGGGGCTAGAGGGCACATTTACTGTACAAGAGACACTTAACTTGAGATTAGAGCTAATTATTGCATATTAAGTTTCATTGTCTATGCATGCAGACACTTACTGCGCAGTAACCTGCTCTAATCTCAAGTAAAATTGCTACCTGTAAAGACAAGTAGCACATTCACTCCAGATTGCTTACTGAGCAGTAACGCACATGTAGATGCCTGACCAGGAACACATTTGCTCCCAAGCAGCTGGAGACACGAGATTGCTCCCTGCCCCCTTCATCCTGCATTATTTGCATGTGTAGATGCACCCAGAGAAGTGGTTGCACCATGTGGGTTCATGTCATGTTGGGCTGTGTAGACTTGGGGATTATGCTTTGGGAAAGGTGGTGGCAGCGCTGGTGTGGAACCAGAAGGAATGGCATGCACTGTATGCATCGAAACTGTATGTCATGCCTTTTGATTTATTCATTTAGTGAATATTGGTCTTTATGGTAAATGTACATGTTGTTCCCTATTCACTGTTCAACACTCCAAAAACTGAGCATATTGGGTTTAAACACTGCAAATAATGTGCTTAATCCTTTTTCCAAAGGGTAATATTAAACCTTATGACAGGTGTGAAATATTCAACCCTTAAGTTTTTGTAATGTCATCCACTTAATATTACAATGTAGCTGTCTTTTTTGCTTGTAGTGGTTATGAACAGGTACCTGTAAGAAGCACTTGCTTAAATTACATTTTTATAGCATCTTTGGAAGATATCAGCTGGGGGCAGTAAGAATTTTTTGCTTATTACATCAGCAAACAAAGATCTTAACTCCTAACCTTTCCAGTCTGCTTTTTGGCTAGAAAGTACATATTTTGGGTAGAATAGAATTCAATACACAGCATTTTTCTGTGGCCACATGCACGGTTTTGGTGATAGAAATGAGCTGGTTGAAATTAAAATCCCATTCATCCTCCGCAAGAGCTCTTCAGCCTGCATACATTTGTAGAAGCACTCTGGTTTACAAACTGAATACTTCTGGGGAGGCATAGATTGATATGTAGAAAGAAGTTCTTCCTGAAAGATCATTGTTCCTAAATAAAAGGAATGCATATGTTAAATTGATGTCTTCCAGGTAGAATATAAGTGCCTTTGGATAATAAGCAATATATGAGTTCTTGAGGATGTGGAAATAAGTGAGAAATATGAATATCTATTTAGTGGATTTGTTTTGGTCATGAAGGAGTATAATTCACTACATGGACAATTGGTGTGGGATTACAGGTACTCCTCACTTAACGACCTAACTATTTAACGACCGCGCGGACTTACGACCAGCTCTCCGAGCAGTTGGTACTCCGAGCAGGTGGTCGTTAAGTGAGGAGTACCTGTATTGTGGAAATGGCGCGCCGCAGGTTCAGCACGGTGGGGCGGACAGCTCCCACGCTTGCGGCCCGGGCGGGGCGGGGTGCACGGAGCAGGCTTTCCTCACCGGGGCCGGGGCCAGGGCAGCTCCGCCGGCTCCCACCTGCCTGTAGGCGCGATGCCCCCAGCCCCACGCGACAACAGCCAGCAGGGCGCAGAGCAGCCCCGTGCGCGGGTCTGGAGGGTGGGTTTAAGGGCAGTGGTTAGTTCTGCCTGCCGGGGCCGAGCTTCCCTCCTGCTCCCTGGTGCCAGCTCCTTCCCTCTCTCAGCATCCTCTTCCCACCAGCCCTGGCTTCAGTGCCAAATGCTGCCCTGGTGCTGGCAGGGGGGGGGGGGGGAGCAGCTCGGCCCCCCGCCCCAGGGACGCGGCTGCCAGCACACGGTCCTGCAGGGAGCACTTTGCTGCTCAGAGCGGCTCCTCGCTTATCGACCAATTCGCTTAATGACCGAGTCGCAGGAACGGAACTCAGTTGTTAACTGAGGAGTACCTGTATAGGAGCAACAAAGTAAATGCTGCTTTTGTTTAATGCTTTTATTAAAGAGTATGTAGAAAATACTGCTATTCCTCCACCCCCCCCCAAGCATTTAGACCCCCTTGTCTTTAGTAAGATCTTTTATTAGACCAGCTGAGTAGCTGGAAAAATGTTCTTCGAAAGCATTTAGTCACAAGCACCCTTCTTCAGGCATAGGGCATCTCTGCTGTTCTGAGATCTCAAGGAATGAAAGAAGCTAAAAGTGACAGGAGGTCAGTGAGAATGTAAATAGGTGGAAATTTGTACCTATGTCCTTTAGACTAATACGAGTACAAGCAAAAACCCTGTCTTGAGCAAGTGTATTTTATATATAATATCCATCACAAAGCTTCCAAAGATTTTAGAAAATATTTGGCAAGCACTTGAATTGTTATCTTGCTCTTGATACCCATTAGGGCTGTGCGAAATGGCACCATTCCGTTTTGCCTTGTGTTTTGATGGTTTAACAGAATAGCGTTCCATTTCTCAATTCGAAACAGCTGTTTTGTTCTGTTCCATCGAAACAGAAAGCCTGTTTCGACGTTTCGCTGGGGATGGAGATCACGCCAGGGGTGGGGGACAGCCCAGCTGGGCTGCTTCCCCACCCCAGCGCTAGATCGCTGCCTCCCGCCCCCAACACAATCTAGTGGCAGGGATGGGGAAGCAGCCCAGCTGGGCTGCCTCCTTCCCCTAGCATGATCTAGCCCCCACTCCCAGCACTGCCACCCCGCAACAGCACTTGGAGAGGAGGCTCTGCCCTGCCACTGCTTGTCCTGCTGGCACAGGGGAGCGTGGGGGGGGGCAGGTGCTGCCGTTGCTTGCCAGCTGGGGTGGGGGACTGGGCACTGCTGCCGTTTGCCCAGCCGGTGTAAAGGGGAGTGGGCGCTGCCACCACTTGTCCAGCTGGCGTGGGGTGGGGGTGCGGAATATAGACGTGGCACTGCTGGCCGTGGAGGATATGCCCTGCTGCCGCTTGTCCCCTTCCACCCGGAGCGAGCCGCACTTGCATTTCTCCACCCCTCCCCCCCCCCCAGCTGGGCAAGCGACAGCAGGGCATAGACCCTGCTCTTAGTGCTGGTGCACCTGCGTCTCCTGCCCTTCCTCCCCTCTCCAAGTCCCTTGCCTCCTGCCCTGGCTGGACAGCTTGTCCCAGCCCTAATCCCTCCCTCGCTATGGGGGCATTGATCTGCCCCCTCCCACACCCCTTCCCTCCCTGCTCTGCCCACCATAACATGCTTAGCAGCTGGAGGCAGCTGTGTCCAGTGTGGTGAGGACTGCTGTCCGTTTAGTCTATGGCCAGATCTCCGAATCGGCCAAATCTTCCAAATCGATTCAGAGGCTTCCAATTTGATTCAGAACTTTTAATTGGTCTCCCGATTTGATTTAGATTTGGAGATTCAGTCACCGAATCAGGCTGAATCTCCTCCAAATCTAATCAGCTACCGAAGCTTCGCAGAGCCCTAATACACAGCTGAGTTTTGCAATGGATTAATATTTTGTTGATAGAAGAAATCATCAATTGAAAGTCATCTCCTTTCCCCTCTAAAAATAGATGTTTTGGGTTCCAGGTATATTTTTCTCTGTCCTGCTGTTAATTACCTTTGGGCTGGCTATTTTTCTTTCCTCTTTATTTATGTATGTATGTATGTATGTATTTATTTTTTATTTTGTGTTGGATACAAAAACACACATTTTAAACCAGCATTTATAAAATTATCAGATCGTGAATTAACTTCTGGCATTCTGAATAACATTTGCATTTTTGAGTGCTATGAAACACTTATTTTCTAATGTGTTAGGTTAGTCAGAGTTCTCAAAGTGTCAGTTGACTATTCCTTAGTCCAGAAAAGAAGTTAAAACGTCATGATTAGGCTTAAGTATGTACTTATTTTTTTTGCAGAATTAGGTTCCTGGAGAGGCACTAAGCTTTTTCCTCTTCAATTAACCTCCTTCCCACCCACAGTCTTTCTCCCTTAAACATATTTCCTCTCTAATTTTTTTAAAGAAAAATGTATTTATTGCTACCTGCTACCTTCAGAGCCTTCAAATAGGTGAGTTTTTTAGTTTTTGGCATGAACACTTGAAACCACATTGCTTCTCTGAACCTTACATGATGATGCATAATATACAGTTTACATTGGAGATCCAGCTTGTTGCAGTGTCAGGAATGAGAGGCCTTCAGGCTGCCTTTCTGCATTCTTTGTTCTTTTTAATGTAGGCTTGCAAGATTGTCCTGAATATTTTACTAGCCTAAGTGCAAATCTCCATCAAGCTGCTGATGGTGAGAAGGAAAGCCCTGGTGTTTTCTTTGCCTATCAATACTTTTCTTGAAGCTGTTACAAAATTGTATACTAATAGATGCATAACAGTACAACTGAAGAATGTATTACCATTCCAGGGTTCAGTTTCAGGATATCTGGGCATTTGGACTGAAGATCTAGAAAATTTAGAAATTTGTAATGGAGCTAAAGATATCCAGCATATAAAATGGTTCTACTGTGGGCAGAAGCAAAACACCTTTTAAAAAAAGGGGGTGAGGGGAGAGAAGAGGGTATCATGAAGGAAAGAAATAGAGCTTTGTCCATTAGCATGTTAAAATGTTTGAAGCCTGTGCTATAGTAGCCAGCTGATGAGAAATTCTCTTCTTTATGTGTTGCTTGGTGCTAGCTGGATAAACAACACACAGAAGAGCTAAAAATTAGCCAATACTTTAAGATAAGCACCTTACAACCATTTTAAAAATGATTAAGTTCTATTAACTTGAAAAATTCATTGCCAGCTTGATATGATTATGGAAGATGCAACTAACAACCCTCTGGTTTTATCCCTCTTTTTTCACATTGAGCTGTTTAAATTGAAAGTCTATATTTTCAGTTCTGCCTAACCTGATACTCTCTCTTGTTTTCACAGGCCGAGGCTGCAAGCACAAAGGAAGTTTGCTCAGTCCCAGCCAAACAGTCCCAGCACAACTCCAATAAAGATAGTGGAACCATTGTTACCCCCTCCCGCTACTCAAATATCTGACCTCTCAAAAAGGAAGCCCAAGACAGAAGATTTTCTTACATTTCTCTGCCTTCGAGGTAGGAATCTTGAAGTAACTTAGGGAAATAATCAGTAATCCAGAGAACAGGATGCAGTGCCCCATGCTGAGAGTACTGCCTGGTGCAGCACTTGAGCGTGCTGCACACATTATTGCACTCATTTCCAATCAGTGATGTGACTGAGCAGAAGGAGTAGGTGTCCAGCACTCCTGTGTGTGTATATAGGAGTGTTAGACTCCATCATTATCAGACTATAACATGAGGCCAATAATTTTTCAAAGAGAAATTTCTTTTCATGCTTAGTATCCTGTCACCCTGACTAGGTTTTTGTCTCCCTCCCTGTCCTTTATTCCCTCACTTTGTCTGCTTGAATAAGTCGAAGCTGTGTTTAACCCTCTGTATGTCGTTTCCACAAAGAGAGGAATTCTAGTTGGCTCTTCCTTTTCTCTACATACAGATGCCCTTTAGTCTGTCCTCACCGTACCTGCTTTGTTTGACTAGAACAAAAGCTTGACTTTGTCTTTCTCGTTGCTCTCCAAAATATTGTTTACCACATGATAACTAATGCATATTAGCTGTTTCACTGTCAAATCCTATTGGAGAGAAGGCAGCTGTAGGCTTATTGTGGGGTAGGTGGATGAGGTCAGTAGCATAATGAGTGGTGCATCAGCCCTGGTTGCCACTTAGGGCACATAAACAGCAGTTGCCATCACTGCTGGCCAAGTTTCCACTGCGGCAGCTGACACAGCCCCAGCCCAGGGCCCAAACCCTCTTTGTCGCTCACCTGGGTAAGGTGAACACCCTTCACCAGGGGTTGAGGTCACCTACTTACCTTGCAGAAAAATTCCTGGTGTCTGATCTTTAATGTGGTTTTACAGTAGGGTGGCTATGTGATAGTGACCTTGTAGTAATAACGTGCCTTTCTGAGCAATGAAGACAAAGCCTTGGAGTGATGTTCAGGTACTTTTTGTCTTGTGGTGAAATCAAAGGAAGAGATCCTGTTTGTGTTGCATGCTATTTTTCCCAGGATAGGATTTGTCCTGCCTCCACATAGGGTCCTGAGGGCATTTTTTTTTCATGTTCTATCTCCTAATTATGGCACTAGACCCAAGTTGTAGCCATGTTTCTTTCAATGTCAAGCGTGCCAGTTCCTGCATAGCTATTCAGTGCTTTATGTGCTAGAGTGGATGACTGCTGTTGCCCTTTCCTTCCCATTCCTTAATCTAAGGAAATGCCTTTGTTCCTGCCCTAGCTACAGCATCCTAATCTAGTGACACCACTGAAGTTTGCCACTGTCATCTATTATATCAGTTTACTACTCCCACATCACAGATTTCTATTGCTGCTGTTACAGCAAGGGCAAATTAACGCATGGGCTGGCAGGGCCCAGGCACAGGGGCCCCTACCGATCAGGGGCCCCCTGGGGGCAGGAGCTCGCTGCACTCCCCAGCCTGCAGGCAAAAGTCAGGTGAAGCACTGAAACTCCTTCACTGTTAAATGTGTGAGAGCCTGTGGGAGGTGGTGGCTGACTGCTAACTTGTCTGACTGCTCCATAGGAACAACCGGGGTGAGGCAGCAGTGAGGATCCCCACTGTCCCTGCCACTCGCTGCCCAGCTGGTCTCTTTCTCTCTCTGTCCCATCCCTGTGCCTGAAAGGAGTCTGATCCTGCCCTCCCTTCCTCCCAGGGGTCAGGTCTCAGCGCATGCAGCTCAGGACAGGCTGCTGTGCTGCTCACTGCAGATGCGGTATGTGCCTCTGTGTGTGTTGTGGGGGTACAACCCCAAACTGCTCCAGATCTCCCTGTGGGGCAGTGTGCACTGCTTTAGTCCTGCTGCCAAGGACTGGTTTGGGGTACAAAGAAGGGGAATCCCACTGCCCCCAGGAGGCTTCCTGCAGCTCTCAACCCCAAATAAGGCTGCCAATACAGAGGGCTCTGCAGCTCTCCCAAGTGATGGCACCTCATGTGGAGAAGTGTGAGCTCTTCCAAGGAGTCATTAGATACAGGTCTGTCAGTCTAGAGAGGTACATTATATAGAGAGAGAAAGAGTGTGCGTATGTATACATCTATATAGCTAGCTATATAGAGAGGGATACAGGTATAGAGAGAGAGAGATTATGCATGTGTGCATATGTACGTATATATCAACATAAAGTTTAGCACATGTTTAAAGTGTCAGTAAAGATATTGAGATGTATTATGTAGGCCTACTGCTTTATTGTAATTGCAAAAATCACTAATTAACGGTATTCTTAGACTCCTACTTGAGGCTATAGGTATGGCATGTATTTTTCTTGTAGTTTACCGTAGTGTAGTTACAATGTAAAATGTATATTTAAAAAAAATAGTCGAACAAGAGTCTACATGACCACTGAACTAAAATATCTTTCCTTTCATGGTATTATACATTTATGGTGATCCCATGCATCTGAGTCATTTTCCTAAGGCAGTTGTTTTATTCAGTTTTGTGTGGCAAAATTGACACAAAAATCAAAATAGTTAATTTTGACATCACATGTTGTGCTTTATTTATTAATGCACCGTGTAAACATTTAACGGGCCTATTTATTAATGCTTTTTGATACATTCATGTTTATAATGCCATGTGAGGGGGCCTCTACTTTTCTGTTTGCCCAGGGCCCCAGTAAATCTTAATCTACCCCTGTGTTACAGCGCTGTGCTCCCAACTCGAAGGTGACTGATCAGTACCACCCAGAGCTGTCTCCCTTGATTTTTCTTCTCTTAGTGAAGCATGGTTGAATATCCCTCTTTTAATGCATTCGACTGCTCATAAACTTGGACCGAGGATGCTAAATTATCTATCTTGATGCTCTCGTTCAGTCTGCAAAGTTCTCCTCCCAAGAGGGTTGGGGATGGTCAGGGTTTTTTAATAGATGGATTGTGAGAAGTTGAATCTAGTGGAGTCTAAAATCGCAAGCTAGTCCCTTGAAAGCTAATCCATGGAAATGTATTTCTAATTTACTTTGCTGTGAGGTTGTTCAGTCTGTTGGCAGCCTGCAACTGCTGCGCTCTGGGCCAATTGACACAGTTTGTTTGTGGGAAAATTCAGCTGGCGTGTGCGCGCACATGGGCACATTCACACAGATTTTTTTTTCTGCTGCTTACTTATTAAACATATATTGTTATAGCTTTCCTCAGATGTGGGAGCTTTGAAAAATCACTTGAATAGGAGAGAGAGAGAGACTCTTTTTTTCCCCCCTTAACATTCTGATTTTAATAATGCAATAATGAGACGTGGATATCTTGTCCTAATCCACTACTATAGGCTGAAATATTTTCTCTCAGTAATGAACATTTGGATCTCATACCTGTAATTTCTTCTAGCAGATGTTCAGCTGTAAAGAAATATATGTTTTATAGTGTGGTTGAAGATTTGCAATCCATTCTTAACTTCTTCAAAATGCAGAAGTGTTGGTTTCTTTCACACAGTGCTTGCACATTTAAAAAAAAAAAAAAAAGATTGATTTCCTTTCTCCCCCCCCACCTAAATGCTAGAGGGGAAATGCAGTGGGAGAGCTGAACTTGATTGTTTTAATCAAGCCCCTTTAAAAGACTGATAGTGGAATCAGAGAGGCTTTCTGCCCCCTGATTCATCCCCTGTGCATGCTTCTGTTACTACCTTATAGGTTAAGTACAGACAGACAAAAAGCCTGAGGCTGAATTGATTCAGTCTTTGCAGGTTAGTCTAAGCTGTAGAGTTTGAACCAATAAGCAGATGAACAGACATTCACTTCTGATTCAGGAAATGTAGCCACATGCCTGGAATGATTCAAGCCAGAAGCCAGGGGGTGCTACAGCATGGATTGCTGGCATGTAGCCAGCATGGGCTGTGCGTTCACTTTCTCTTTCTGCTGCCCCTGAGGTCTCTGGGATTTTCAGTCCACAATAACAGCAGCAGGACTCTGCGGGGTTGCTCATCATTTCTTCTTCCTGTTTCCAGATGCCTCTAAGATTTGTAGTCCACAGTTGCAGTCAGCACTAAATAAGCAGGGCAGGGCATCTCTGCACTCGGCAGAAGGGAAATTTAACTCCCTTCCCTGGCCTCAAACTCCAGCAGGGGTTTGCCGGGGGGGGGTGGGGGGGAGGGGGCTGGATAGTGAGCCAGCCCTCTGCTCTGGATAAGGAGCAGAGGGGTGGGGCCAGCCCTGTTCTCTGGAGCAGACAGCCCAGCCCAGGGCTTCAAAATGGTGGGATGCTGGGGGACTCTGATTTAACTTGAATCAGGAAGGGGTCTGGGACAGAAGTTTCATAAACCGGTTTGACCTAAATCAGTTAAGTCTGATGCTATATTCAACCAGGTTTATCTTAAACCAGTTTCAGCCATTTTGAAACTGGTTTATGTGCCCTAAACTTCTGTTCTGTTACAAGTTTAAACCAGTTTCTGATCTCTTAAACCAATTTATGTGTAAGTTCTGTCCTTAGCCATAGAGTCTGGGGCTATGGGTGGGGCTGCAACCACCCCCAAATTCTCCGTTACCCCCCCCCCCCCGGTGCCACCCTGGCCCAGCCTGCAGCAGTAACCCTCCTTCACCCCATGCGCAGATCCAGGAGTACATGCCTTCTATATGCCCTCCTAGGGACGTACATAGTGATGGGAGCTGCCCCCCTTCCCCCAATGAGCCATTTGCAGCTCCATCCCCCACTCCCTTCTGCACCACACGGCCCTCGATCTGCCCTCCTCTCCCCCCCACAACACACTTACCAGCCGGACCCAGCTGCTGCTGGGCTACACGTGTGTACAGGCATTTATCCTTGGCATTGTCGGCCACATCAGCCAAAAAAAAGCTGATTACCAATTCAGTCAATTTTCCTTATATCGATGCTGATCCAATATGGGACTGGTGTGTGTGTGTGTGTGTGTATCTTAGTCTCATCTCCCTAAAAGGTTGGAGTCACCCATGTAAGAAAAAAATTATATATAAAAATTTTATATGTTGGTGATACTGAACTTTTCAAGAGATGAGACTGAGATTGATAAAGAATGTGGGAAGTGACGCCTGTCCCTCCATCCTGCCATGTGCAAACAATGCTGGGTGGAAAACTCCAAAGGTTCTCCTCAGATACCATGCCTCCCCCCCATAAAAAATACTTAGCTGACTTCCAGTGAGAAGTCAGGAGATTTAGGCTGGATCTGCACTGCAGATTTCTGTCAGCCTGGCTCTGAAGTGGTGTGATTATTAGCCAAAGTCACTGTTTCAGCAGAAGCCCAAAGTTTACATGCGCTTATACAGACAGTATTGTGTTTATACTGACAAAGCTTGTTATTGCTTGGCGGAGGTAGTTACGCTGTGCTGGTGCAGTACACAACCGTGTCCCTGTAGCATGTCCACAATAGCAGCATTTTGCTGATATAATATGGAGGCATTCTTATTCCTAGTGTAGACGTAGCCAGACTCTACTCCTTGGTAGAATGGTTGTACTGGTATACAGCATCCCTAATATGGATGCAGCTTATACCTCCTAGACCAGGAACAGCACATTTTTGCAGGATAAGCTTGTGTCTGTGTTGAGGGGCTTCCTCTGGCACAGCCATGTCCTTCAGGAATTGCACCTCTGATGGATAAACTGACAGAACTTTAGAGGCTTAGACTTGGTGCTACACCAGTGGTTCTCAGCCAGGGTGCCATGTAGCTGTTATGTATGCAAACACCTACATGTGATTCACAAGATTAAACCCAGAGATTTCAAATAGTAATCCATAATGTGAAAAACATTTTGACCTGTTGTGATTTCTCTGAGTTCTTTGCAACAGAAGAATTACTCTGTTTTTTTTTTCCCCTGTCATTAAGAAAAATGAGCAGAAGCTAGGAGCTGGCATTTTTCTGAGTAGTGCCCTGAGTAAAAAGGTTGAGAGCCACTACCCTACTCTAGCAAGTGATTAAAAGTGCACACTTTGTGCCCACAAGAAAAGTTTATTTTTATAAAATTTAATTAAATGTAGCACTGATGGTTTGAATTACTTTCTTTAAAGAAATTGTTTGTGTTAGTGGGCTTAGACGGTTGTTGTAGCTGTGACAGTCCAGGAAATGTATGAGGGGCATGGTTTGGGGTTGTTTGTTTTGTTTTGTTTTGTTTGTTTGTTGTTGATGTCTTTTATTGGACCAATGGTATAATTAAATAATGTAGTTATATAGTTGGTCCAATAAAAGACAGCACAAAAACCTCTTAGCTTATTTGTGTTAAGGAAGAGAGGCTTATTGAAGCTAGCTGTCCATTCCTGACCTCTCTCAAAATCAACACTATGATTATGTATTCCAGTTTGCTCTACTTGGGTAGACTTGCTTTAAGAGAATATTGGTTCTGTAAAAGAATCATGGAAAAAAAATCAATTTTTAATCTTTTTAAAAAGCAAGCTGTAGAATCTCATAGTTAACCCTAACTATACCTGCTATAGTCCCTTTAAATCACAGTTCTATTGTGGGTTTTTTTTTCCTTTTTAAAAACATGCCACTTAAAAATATGACCTTTTTTCCCCAACTTCCACAGTTCTGCCTGAGGCTGTGGCAAATGTGTGTTACATTGCTTCCCTTCAAAGCTTTTATTTGAAATAAAATGATGAATACATCCCTTTGAAATACAGGTTCAGGAATGTTCAGTTTGTGTATTTTTGTTGTATCCTAGAACTTATAAATATCTTTGTGGAGGAAGAAATCAATATTGCTGTTTGGGGGAGCAAGAGTGAACAAAGTAATTTGGAAAGTGGGATGGGAATGTAGATCTGATGTGGGATGGGAATGTAGATCTGATGTGTCTAGCTTAGCGCCTGCGTTCCTTATGTCTCCTTCACCCAAATATCCTTCAACACATCTCCATCCATGCTTCTCATTCCATAAAATATTTAATGTCAGATTATCTGGTGATTGCTAAGCAGAAAGACAGTACTGATTTGCAACCATAGGCTAGAACACTGGGGCATAAGTGAATAAAAACCTTATCCTTCGATAGTTTGTGACCTTCATTCTTCAGATATTGCTCTTGTTTTTCTACTGTCCTTGACTCCTCCCCACTCATGCAAGTGTAGCGAAAGGAAAATCTGTACTAGAAAGCTTGTTTCCTTGCAAGTGGTACACAGAAATTGAGAGAGACAAGTTTTCAAAAATGTTGGTGGCTTCACCTGTGCAACTTCCTGCTGAATTGTACAGGTAAATCCTTATACAGTGTTTTACCTTTTCTCCCTCATAAAATACTAAAACTCCTGGCAGGCTTTAATCTTCGTAGCTAGGGACAGAAATTACACATAAACCAGTATAAGTGATTGGAAACCAGTTCAAATCTCTAACAAAGCAGAAGTTCAGCACACATAAAATGCTTTCAAAATGGTCAAAACCAGTTTAAGATAAATGTGGATGGATGTAGTATCACACTTAACTGAATTGGGTTAAATTAGTTTATTGAATTTCTGTCCCAGATCCCCTCGATTTGAGCTGTGTGCTCTAGTGGAGCAGGGAGGCAACTTCTGGCCTGGGCTACTGCAGGCATCTGGCTGCATTTCCAGAATCAAAAGTGAATGTCTGTTCATTTTCTTATCAGTTCAATCTATGCAGTTTAGACCAACCTGTAAAGATTGAATCAATTCAGCCTCTGGCTTTTTGACTGTCTGAACTTAGCCTGTAGCAATTATGTGATCAATGGCAACCTAGTATCATGATGCAATTGAATAGCATTTTTTCTTTAAAAAGTGTTCAGCATAGGTCTCAGTTTTGCAGTGTGACCCATTAGCATGGATCCCTTGCTCACACATTGATTTCAGCATGGTTTCTCAGCAGAATACTGTGCTAGGTTGGGGCCTAATTGATTGCTAAGTCCAGAGTATGAGTTGTGATGCTTGAGTGTGAGCCATCCCCTCAGGGAAAACTAGCATGTAATACTTTACTCAATAATATTTTTTTTCCCTGAAGTAGCTTTGTCAAATGCACAGTATAAACTTACACCAAAGTACGAATGTTTGTGATATATGTTCTGATACACTCTAGCTCTCAGAATGGGGTGCCCCACCTCTGATTATGCCAGCTTTTGACCTGTGGACTTTTGTGAGCTGCTTGTGGGCCTTAATGCTTTGGTTGGTGGGGGAGCATATTTGAAATGAAGTGTACAGTCACATCTTGTAAAACATACCAGAACAGTGGAGAATTTATAAGACCCAGTCGGGTTTCCTGCCAAAATTCCCTTTCCAGATGGTATTGCAAAATATCAAACCTTGATATTGCAGTCCACGAGATCTTATTGCTTTGTGTCCCTTCATAAAAGCGTTAAACCTCTTTCAAGTGTTGGACAAACAATGCTTATAGGAAGTAAATCTTCCCTGCCGATACAAGCCAGTGAACTAGCTCAGTTCCTCTGTGAGGCTGTTCTTCCTCTCTCTAAATCCCTACCCAGAAAATGCACAAAGCTTTGCAAACTTAGAGCTCCCATCAGTACTTTGTAAATGGACCTTGATGGGTTTTTTTTCCCTTGTAAGTAGTTTAAAAATTCCAGTTAGAAGAAATGCACACTGCTTCTGGGGATGGATTTTTTTTTCTTTATACCTTTTAGCAGATAAATCCTAATTTAATTCTGTGGCACCTCATTCCAATACTATTACATGGAAAACACTCCGGTTCCAAAAAAGGAACAAAGATTCATCTGTAGGGGTCTATATCACTTTGGGTTATAGATCACATTGCCTCTGAAAGCTTGATCCTAATTACTTTTTAAGCAAACTGTAATTTGGGAAAGAGTGAGTTTACCTTCAGGTTTGCATTAGCACAGGGCAAACCAGGACAGTCCCGGCTTCCATAGTCCAGTCCTGGCCTGTAGGTCAGAAGTCCCAGAGCAGAATCTGGCAGGGGCACAGAGCAGCATGGTGTGCCAGGCAGGTGGCTGGGCAGCCACGTTTGCTCTTATGTGGGAACAAGGACATGCCACGTGTGAGCAGGGTGGCATCTGCTCCAGCCCACCTTGCTCCTGCACAGCAGCAGCAGTACCTGCCCACAAGCCTGTTTGGTGCCCCAGTGAACTCCGCTCCGGGACTTTTGACTAATCGGCCAGGGCCAGGCTATGGAAGCTGGGATTGTCCTGGTTTGCCTGGGATGTATGGTCACTCTCTGTTACCAGAAATATTAATAGCTATGGACGTTCTGGAAATCAGTATTTATTTTTTCAAACATTTCACTTGAGGATGTAAAGTAGCATTTACCTTTTTTAAAGCCTGTTGGTCAAGATGAAAAGGCTTTAAAAACTGATCGATGTTCTGAGATATTTGGAAATATAGTATTGACCAGGTTTGGCAGCATTATTCTTCCTTTATTTTTAGTTTTAAATCCTGACCTAGAATTTCCAACACAAGAAGGGACAGAATAGTGCAGATATGTTTGAAGTGTTTGCCTGCAGTGTTCTTATCTTTAAATAGCTTCTTTGAAGGAGCCCATATGCCCTTTTCCAAAGGCATAATTAGTATCTTTCAGTAATGCATGTAGAGAGAAACGAGAGAAACATGTACAATGCTCTCTGCTTTTACGATATTGTCTTTGACTGAGATAAAATTATGCCTAATAGCTTCTGTTTTAGTGTACTTAAGTTGCCTTTACTCTCCACAATTATTTATGGTTGAAAATGTTACAGTGGAGCAATAAAAGTTAGAGAATTGGTTCTCTTCCCATCCTCCTCCCTTCAGGGGAGATGGTTCTTACAGGGAAGGTTATAGCAGAAAAGCTATGATTAGTAGCCAACTTCAGGAAATTTTCCCAGGACAAGTTTTCTAATTAAGCTGGAGGCCTGGGAATTATGTTCTAGTAAATTTTAGTGGTGCCTAAATTAAAATATCTTAATTATTAAGGCCTCAAAAATATAGTTTCCAGACTGTTCTAACAGATCTTCTGCAAAGCGCAGAATCTCTCTCTCTCACACGCGCGCGCGCGCACACACACACACACACACAGAGTCACGTACATTGTGCTATTTAACAATGTGTCAGCCTGTTTCCTGTTTGTTTATGGTTTTGCAGCAGTGTGACTTCACTGTCACTATCATAAAAATGCATGTGCATCGTAACTTCGGCAGATTTCAGTGACCTTGTTTTCACATGACACTCAACTCTCTTGAAAGTGGCTCCCACTTAGCTGTTATCTTTTTTGGGAGTCAAAACTTAGTGGCCTGGTTATTTCTATCGCTGGTATTTAATAGGGCATATCTCCTGTGTTTCTCATGTATCGTTTTAAGCTGTGGTTTCTGGAATGCAGGGGCATAAGAAAATGTCAAACCTGAATAAGAAAGTACTTTTAGATTCTGTTAGAAGATTACCTTTCATCTGTAAAGCTGTTAGCTGTACCAAAGTGACACCAGCCTGGGTAATTTGGTAATTAGAGCAGTTGTAAGGGCTTTGAATATGAGAGAGAGAGAGAGAGATGGGGCGATAGATCTATGGGAAGGCAAGGGATATAGGGATGAGAATGTAGGAAGTGAAAGAGTTAGAGCAAAAAAGTGGAGCACAAAGGGAAGAGACAATGGAACTAGTGGGGATTGGAGAGCCCACAGAGGGGCCATGAGAGACAATGACAAGAAAAGACATTGAAAAATAGGAAAGTGTGAAGGAGAGAGTAAAGAAGAAATGACAGAAAATGGTAGGGATGAAGGTGTGAAGAAAGGATTAGCACTGGAAGGAAGGAAGAGGAGGTATAAACACATAGAAGATGGAAGCGAGTAAGCAAACATATACATTTCCAGAAATGCTTAAAAGAGCTTTAGGGACATTTGATTGGAAATGCAGCATTGTGACTTCCATGAGTCTTCTAGCTGCTTGAAATTGAAGTCGCATCCCTCTAAAACTATTCCCCAGCTTTTTTGAACGTTTCCCACCCCCCCTCTCACACACACTCTCTCTCTCTCTCTCTCTCTCTCTCTCTCTCTCTGTCTTTCAAGTATCTGAAAGGAATAAAGATTGGACTTTACAGTGGGCCTGCAGGCCATCAGAGCTGGCACATTTGGATAGGAAGGGATTTCAAAGCTGTGATTCCTTTTTGAAGAGCATCCAACCAGCAGCCTGTTCTCACTCATACCAGTGAGGCTCTCTAAAAACAAGCACTTCTGCTTATCTTATCTGCAGCAGTGCAACATTTTTATTGAATTTCTTTGGCTAACATCATATACATCTTGCGTTTTAGCACTTATGTAATAGTAAAGGTGAACTGCAGTGGAGTTAATTTAAAAACTGGGTTTGTGCTCCCTCCCCTACCCCCTGCCAGCTGGTAGACATAAGAAGTACCATTCTAATGTAGACCAATGGTCCATCTAGCCCAGTATCTGGTTCCCAGCAGTGGCAGGAGTGGATGCTTTACAGTAGTACTTCTCAACCTTTTTAGACTCAAGGCACTCATCTTTAGACTCGGGGTGCCCCTTGGAAAATGTCAGGTCTTAGTTTTCACTTGTTTTGTGACTACAGAAAAATAATAGAGCAGTTCTTCTGTTGCAAAGAACTCAGAAAGACCACAAAGGTCTGAATGTTTTTGACACTGAATTCATATGTGAAACCTCTGGGTTTATCTAACATTACTAATATGGTGTGGCACCCTGTAAAGGATCTCAAGGCACCCCCAGGTTGAGAATTATTGCTTTAGACAGAGAACAGGGTATATCTAGAGCAGGGAGCAGGGGCAGACAATTATTTGGGCCCACAGACCACATAGGCAGTTCTGGGGAGCTGCTGTGGGCCCATCAGCACCCCTTGCCTCCCAAAACAGCCCGGTGCCCACATGCCACTGCCAACAGCACATAGCCCTGACCCCAGCCCGCCCTGCATTTCTAGGCAGCCCAGGGAGTGGGAGCTTCTTTTGGCTGCCACTGCCTCTGGCCTCAGCCCTGTGGTACTGGTGAGGACCCGCGTACACAACCCCAACCCCGGCCTGCCCTGTGCCCATTCCAGACTTGGCCCAATGGAGTGGACCAGCAGCGGACCAGCCAGAACCCCGCCACACAGCCTCAACCCTGGCCCACCCCATGCTTGTTCCGGACTGTCCATCCACGTTGAGCAGGAGCAGTGGGTGGAAGAAGCTGCTGCTGGGCCCAGGAAAAAATGCCCCCTCTTCTGCCCTTACCACTTCTAGGTCCTTCTTGCCCGGAGCTTGCACTTGGGTTGCCTTGCTGCTCCTCTCTGTTGCCACCTCTGGGCCACCCAGTGGGGCAGTGGTGGCAGTGCAGGGGAGCCACAGGGCAGCCCAGGCGCAGGCTTTGGGCAGCTGCAGCAAGAAGGGCCTGGCAGCAGTGAAGGGGAGGGGCTGCTTTTCCCCTGCACTGAGCAGCAGCTTCCACCACTGCTGCTGTTCAGCATGGACAGACAAGTCCAGAGCAGTTGCAGGGTGGGCCAGGGTTGGGGCTACATATTGGTTCTGCCTGCTTTGCTCTGCCAGGTGAAGTCCAGAGCGGGCATGGGGCGGTTTGGGGGCGGGGCTGTGTGCACAGGCCCCTGGCAGTGCCAGGGGCCAGTGGCAGCAGCAGAATTCACCACCACTGCCTAGAAAGACGGTCCAGCTGCAGAGCTGCCTCAACCCTGATGGATGCCTAGGGGGTGGCAGGACACATCCCGGGAGGGACAGCACCTGGAGCAAGGTGGGAACAAGGGACCCACCACAGACCAGACAAAGTTCCTCTGCTGGGTGCAATCCGGCCTGAGGGCTGTATTTTGCCCACCCATGATCTAGAGTGATTTGTCCTCTGTTCATTACCCTCCTTGCCATTCTTTATCATTGGTTTAGAAATGCCAGAGAATATATCCCTGACTGTTCTGTTTAATAGCTGTTAATAGATCTGTCATCTATGACACTGTCTAGTCCCTTTTTTGAACCTGGCTGTACTGCCTGTCTCTACACCTCTTGTGGTAATGAGTTCCACAAGTTAACTATGCACTGCGTCAAAAAAGTACTTTCTATTGTTAGTTTTAAACCTGTCTCCTGCTAATTTTATTGGGTGCCTTGCTCAGCCTTCTCCATTCCAAACTGAAGTCACAGTCTTTTTATTCTCTCCTGTTATGGCAGCTGCTCTTTACCCCGATCATCTTAATTGACCTTCTCTGTACCTTTTTTAATTCTATTACATTCTTTTTGAAATGTGCAGACCAGAACTGCACACAGTATTCAAGATATAGGCACACCATGAATTTGTATAGTGACATGATGATGGTTTTCGTTTTGTTTTCAATTACCTTCTTAATGATGCCCAGCTTTTTATTGACTGTTTTTTTTTAGTTGCTGCTGTACATTGAGTTGATGTTTCTAGATAATTATCTACAGTGATTTGAAGGTGCTGTTCTCTGGTGCTGAAACAATGGAAGCAATAGTGTGAAGTTTTAGGAAAAAGCCTACTGTAACTGGGTTGAAACTCTTCCAGGCTAGACAAGAGCCTAATAAGTGCAAAAAATGGGACCTTTCTTCACATCACAGTGAAGTGAAAAAGGGTAAGTTTAACCTTGCAGAGAAATAAAAGTTACCTTCAGTGATTCTGGCTACTCTGGAATTACTACTTAAATAGATGGAGAGAAGGAAGACCTATAATTTATCGTCTGTGAGAATCCACAGCTCTTTGACTCCTGGGAAATCGAACAGATCTTCAGAATCCCAGATCCCTTTGTAAAACTGGACTGGAGGAAAAGAAAATGCTGGTCAGTGCACCTAGAATTGAAGCAAGTAGTCAGCTGATACCACCTCTGTGATGGAGGAGGCTGATGATGGACCACAAATTGCTCCCATACAAGCTAATCAGTTAGGCTTTATGGTAGCATCAGGAAGATCATTCTTTTTAGGCCCTTTCAGCTTATGTCCAAGTCATAGCAGTCTGTGCATGGGGGAAAGGAGTATAAAGTTTGGGGTTGCAGGTGGGCCCACTCCAGACTTCAGGTAGCTTGTTAAGGGCAAACCTGCATGTTGAAACTAGGTGGCTCAAATTTTCTTTTGAGGTCTTCACGTGAGCAGAGTGTATATAGAAGTCCCATAAACCTCAATTTATCATTTTAATACCTGCTGTCCAGCTGCCTGTTCTCTGTGTGCATTGCAAAGGATGAACAATTGTCCTATGCTCCACTGCTTTCACAAGCGGCTTTCAAAGGGGAAAAAAGAAGAAATTGGGCTGTATGGCATAGCTGTAATATCAGGCAGTTCATCCTGAGGTGATGGGGAGTACTTCATTTGAAGGACAGTTTGTGAGTTCCTTGCTTTGCTTTGGAGGGAGATTTCTCCCACTATTCGAGCACCAGAGAACTCTCTAGGTCATGCGTCTACCCCTGCACATGGAGTTAGATAGATGAAGCACTTGGGTGCTTGATGTGTTAATTGGTAACAGCATCTTTGCTTTGTAAAAAGACCTTCAAGTGTGGAGATGAACTGCATTCATTCCCAGCTGGAGTACTTGAGCAGCATAGGGGCCCCACTGTACATGAGAATCTGGCCCTGTGTTTTTAGCACCAAGGTGCAAGCCTGTCAGCCATATTCAGGAAGCAAATTTTTCCACCTGTATTAGCCTTAAAATGGGGCCTGTGTCAGAGTTAGGGAGAAACCAAACCTTTGGAAAGGGGCAGCAATGTAGTACTTGGCATGCCATTTATTTATTGGGGCAGACTTAAGACCCACATATCTTAACCTGCCTTGTTCTTAAATCACTGTGATACCTTAAATTGTTTTAGTGTTTTTTTCCAAAAGCACAGCTGGGCTATGTTTAATTGTTAGAAGAAAGAAGAGAAGGGGCTTAAGAGGAGGGGAGGAGGGGGTCTGTGTAAATAATTCACAAAGAAGAATCCAGTTTTGCAGAAACCACAGCCCAAATTAGAGAGAAGGCTGTTGGATTGAAATGATTTCTGTTGTGGTTGTAACATACCACAGTTTGATTTCTGTCCAGATGAAAACATTTGGTTTGCACTTTAGTAAATATTGCAAAATGCTGCCAGCTAATTCTGAAGAGTAATGAAATACTGCTTTTGGCAAAACACAGACGCTTTCCATGTTCCCAATTCTACTGTTCTAATCCAAAATCAGACTTTTTTCCTAGATATTTTAATGCCTTTAAATAATCTGAGACAAAAGTGCCTGTAATTTCATAGGGAACATAATTCCTTTTAATTTAGGAGGTAAAATTGCACATTTCACAAATTTAAACATTTTAATGGCCTCACTTGTCTTCTAAAAGTGCATAAAGAGCATCATTTGTTCTATTGCATCCGCTTTTGAGTTCTCCACCTTTGAGTCTGCAAGTTGTGTAAATAGTTGCCTGAATGCACAGCCGCTTATTTACATACTTACTAAGTTGTTTGCAAGCCTGAGTTTTGAGTATGCAAAACTGTGCTTACAGTTTTGGAGCCTTTTTCTCTGACAATTAGTAAAAGCAATACCAGGAATTAAAAAAAATCCCACTGTGGTCTGAACCTAGTGTTGTACAAGTAACATTTCACATCACCATTAGAGAAGGAGATTACATAAATTTAGCGTTACTACTTAAGGTGATTGTGTATTGTCTGTTTCTTTGTTTCCCCTCTATAGTTGGTTTCCTTTATGTAGATCTCTCATGTGAGAGAGAAGAGGAAAACACTTGAGAGAGAGGGAAACAGCAGGCCAAGCTGTATTTATGAAACTGCAAATACTGATAGGGGCAGTACCTGAAAGTGCTTCTAGCACATTTCTAAAAGAATTGAAAAATTCTCTTTCACTTGCAGCTGTATTGTTATAAAAAGCAGAATATTCTGGCAGTTGCTAGGGAGAGTTCACTTTTGACACAGTGGTGGAAATGTTTTAAATGAGTGAGTAGTTCCTCAGGATCTCTCTTGTAAGCCAGTTTTTCACTGTACAAACACTAATTCTTTGCAATTAGGCTTTCTTAAAAATGTAGTCTTCCTGCCATTTTTATATCAGTTTGCAAAGTCATTGGTAATCCCTGATAACTCATTTTGGATTGCACCGTATGCATTTACTCTCCATATTGGAGTCTGAATACAAACATCCAGTGACATGGGTTCGTCTGGTGGTATCCTGACCAGGGTGAGTGAGTGATCATGGCCTTCCTGAAACTATTCAGAGTAATGGGATGGAAGGAGAGGGGCGGGAAGTTTCCTCCAAGTCCCTGCTCAGCTTGGTCATAATTTCTGTATTCTGGTCACATTCTGCCTTTACTGCACGTTACTGGGAGCAGACAGGCAGTGAGTCTTGTGTCCAGGCAAGAGTGATTATGGATAGCCTGGCCAGGTGTCTGTTAACACTACAGAATACAACAGTGTCCTGTTCATTTTACTCTTCATAGTCACAGTTTAATGTTGGTATTCCTTTGGCCAACTTTCATTTCCACTGCTGTGCTGTCTGAGCCCATGTGGCAGCCTTACCTTTCCACCATTGCCCCTCGATCTTGGTTTGTCACATCTGTGTCCCTCTTTTTGTCCCTTCCTGTCCAATCACTGCTTTCCCTCCTTTTGGCTTTATTCCTCTTCTATGGCGTCCATCTCCTGCCATGCTAGGATTGACTCGCCGCCTCTGATACATCATGTGCTTCAGACATATTTAAATACAAAACAAACATCAGTAGGCATATCTATCTTCCATGGATCCATTGAGTCTTGGAAAGTTTGTCCATGGTTAGGGCTGGGTGTTCATAGGTCATATGACCACACTGCAACTCCTTTGGCTCTTCATCCAAGTGACATGGGGTTCCCAAGCTAGCAGCTGCCTGAAGAACTCTAGTGGTTCACAGCACAAAAAGAGGCTTGTAAAATTTAATACAGCTACAGGCTCTAATAACTCTTATGTAAATTGCCTGCTGGTTTCTTCGGAGGTAGGGAATTATATTGTGGTGTGCTGAGGCATGACACCCACAGCCTTCTGGCTATGCATCTGACATTCTCATCCCTCTCCCCACAAAGGCAGAAGAGATTATTTGAACCTTTGTTTTGTTGTTGGCTATAAAATAAATCCTAATGTCACCATTTAAATTGTCCCAGTTATGCTTTGATATTCACATCTCCTGGTGGGAAGTGAGGGGTGGGACAGAGGAGGGGGAGAGGAGGAAATGAGGGGTGAATTTCTGTCTTTGCTTTTTGCCTGGGGAATGTGTATAAGACTAGCCTAGGCTAGCTGTTGCCTACCTATTTGCAGGGCCAATTGTACCTTGGTCAGGGAACAAAGATAAAAATTGACTGGTAATTATTTTAAAATAAAAGTTTAGAATTTGCAGAGCATAATAAATCACCAAAAAATTCCAGAGGGATCCCCTGCACGGGTGATCCATACATTTGTCTGTCAATCTGTCTGCATTTCGTGCTTCTGCAATCTTACTTTTCCCTGGCTGTTTTGGAAAACATTGTGACTAGCATTGTATTCAAAGTCATTGTGATCTCCCTTTCACATTCCCCCGCCAGAGACCTAAGAGCTGTGCCTGTCTGCATTAGAAAATAAGTGTATTCTTAGCTTGAGCTAGCCAACTCAAGGTAAAATCCTGGCAAAGATGAGGTAGGCTGTAGTTGTCACAAGCTAGTGAGTCAAGCTACAGACAGGTCCCATCCATCTTCAGTAGATCTGATATCTGCAGACCCCTGAATCCAGCTAAACCAGGAGTGGGCAAAATGCGGCCTGAGGGTCAGATGCGGCCCGCTAGGCCATTCTGTCCGGCCCGTGGGACCCCTAAAAAAATTTGGAAAATTAATATTTATCTGCCCCTGGCTGCCTGTCACGCGGCCCTCAATGGCTTGCCAAAACTCAGTATGCGGCCCTCTGCCCAAAATAATTGCCCACCCCTGAGCTAAACTAAGGGATCATATGGGTTGTTTAGTTTGTACTGGGGTCTAGAGGATATTTTTCTTGGCTGGTGACTGCCATCTTCCTTCATATCTTAAAAAAAAAAAATCTTAAGTTGTTAAGTTACCACCCTCATACCTACTGTGTAGAAAGAGCTAATAATATAGAACCTCATTAATAACTTCAAAATTCAATGCAAATGACCAAATTCTGAGAATTAGTGAGAAACCAGCCAGAATAAGGCAGCCAAGGATATTACATTGTCATATATTTCCTGGCTGGTGTTGTTTAATTTTAATTATTTATAATATCTCTCGAGTTTAAGAGTAGTTTTGAGGTAGTGTCTTTTATAAATGCAATGCCCTTGTAGGCCATGTCCAGACAAACGTGGGTGTACAGTATGTGGCACCACTAACATAACACATGTTCTGGTGTTCTCTGGGCTGCAAGGGAGCAGCATAGAGGGTGTTTTTGACCCCTGGATATCCAGGAGTAAAAAAAAAACCCCATGAAAAATAAAGCAGAGTGGCACACGCAGCGGCAATGCGTGCTGCCACCTGGCCGCCCAGAACCACACTGCTGCCAGCCAGGCTACACACGGCAGGATTGCTGGTGTTGCAGCCGCAGGAGATCACCAGGACCTCAGGTAAGGCTGCTGGAGCCAGGTCAGTACTGGCTCCTGCCTCTCCTACCCCACCTGGAGTAACTTGCTGTGTGCATTCTAGCATGTGGCACAGGCATTCCCTACACCTAGTGGCTGCACAAGATGCACCACCTCTAGTTGTCCCCAGGGAATCAAATGTCCACTCACATCTGGACGGCAGCCTTAGAGGCAGTCCTTGCTTCATTGCCCTCTTAAAAGAGACCTGCAACTATTTTTTTGAATGGGATTCTTTTTTGGGGGTGTTTTTTTGTTGTTGGGTTTTTTTTGTTTTTTTTGTTTTTTTGCTTTAAAGACCTGAATTTTACTTTTAAATTATTATTTTTTTACTTAGAAATATCAAGAATGTGAAATTTATTTTTTCTTGGAGGACTCGGGGACATGCTTACTGTTGTTTTCTCATGCCACTATTGATACAAGTTGGCTCTTTTGAAACAGGCACCCTTTTTCCAAAATTAAAATGTTAATCAGGGATTGAAATGAGAAATGCCTGTTAATAAATCAAAACAAATATGAAATGTCTTAAACAAACTAAGAACATTTCTTTCCCTGTCACTTGTTTAGCATTCAGTCTCCAAACTCATGTGATGTTGCCATTTCATTAATTCTCCAGTCACCCTAGGTCTTGGGTTTATATATCAGAGAGTGGTTTTGTTTTGTTTTGTTTTTTTAACTCTGTCTGGGGCGGAAGGGTAACAAGTGCATCCTTGATTATGTGTACTCTCATGTTCAGTGTGTTAACTAACTCTGGTTAATTGGCAGTTAATTAACTTGCGTTAAACTGTAGTGTGCACCACACATGCTTTTTTTAAGTGCAAATTTTTGCCTGTATAGTTGAAACTGATTTCCTTACGTTAGTGGAAACCCCTTAACACACACTCTTCAATTGGAGTGGCTTGTTACAATGCAGTTTTAGTAGTGACAAGCCTGATTTAGCCAGTGTTCTTCAGCCTTCTGCACTTGTTTAACGAAATGGGTTTAATAGCACTACTTCAGTTAAACCAGCACAATTTAAGTTGTAGACCAGGGGTTTTCAGTCATGGCGGCTGGTTGATGAGCGCCCGGGGGGGAGTGCCAGCAGCTTCTCCATAGCACTGCTGCGTGCCCCCTGGGGCCTTCCAAAATACTCCCAGGGGTACGCATACCCCCAATTGACAACCCCTGTTGTAGACAATTCCACAGTCTAAGGTAGTCATTAAATACTAATACTATATAAGAATAATAAATAAATCAGATATTAATATAAGAAACAAGCAGGAAAAAGCCAACACCCTTAATTTAAAAATACTTCAATCTTCCTTATACATAATAATAATAATTAAAAAAAAAAAACTTTAAAGGGCCTATGTCCATTTTTTTCTGTCTTGCAGGTCACCTTTAATAAATCTCTATGAAATGTGGGGGGAGAATACCAGCTTCTCTGTGATACTGTAGAGTTGCTGGATTAGTGTAGTGAGAATTAGTGTGATTCTCCTATATTATTGGAAGCTGCTAGTCTAATTTCCCTAGGCTGGAAATGTACTCCCCAAACAGTCTGAGCTGTCAGAGGGATGTAGTTTAACCCTTGTTCATAATTTGAAATTGGAAGAGAATTAAAAAGTGTGCCGTTGCAACTGGAGGTGGTACATTCATGGAATGAGGGCAGAGAGTGCCTGTTCAGAGTTAGGTAGGGTATACAGCTCTATTCTCTACTGAGTTAACCTTTCCTTCCTTTTCTAAGCAGATCCATTCTCTGCTACTGAATTAAAATGTGGTTATCATCACATTTATGTATTTCATTATTGCATTATTTTATTGCATGACAGCTGGTATCTGATATGCTTTTTGTTTTGTTTAGTTTTTTTTTAAAGTTAGTAATTCAGGTTTCAAAAGAGCCAGCTTTGAGAAAATAGTAATGCTAACTAAACCAAAAAGCTCAGACACTTGAAAGACTAAGAAGTAGGCCCTACTGATATTGATAGCATTTGTCCTCCGTTTTGTATCTGGGAAGTTAGAATATGTGTTTGTAGCAGAGTATGATGCCATGCCAAGTGAGCTTTGAGAGAGGCAGTTTGGGGTACAGAAGCAGTATAACTGTTAGCATGATCCTCTGTCCTAGCTAATTCACCCTACCTTATTCAGAGTCACCTTGGGGGGGGGGGGGGGTACATTGTGGTATGAAATCATATCCTTTAGTTTCCAGTAATGGAACACTTTCTGGTAGAATGTAATCTCTCAAATATCAGCGATTTCTGCCTGGATCCAAAACTGACTAAGTGTATAGAACAGACCCTGAACACTGGCCCAGAAGGATCTCTTATAAACCTTCCCCAGTATCTTAGCACCCTAAACAGAATCTTTTTAAAATTTTTTTTTTTTTATCCATACTAAGCTTGCTTTCTTTACATCCTCTCATGTCATTAGTGTGACCATGCAACTTCACATTTATTTCTAGTTTTCCTGAACAGTACATATTACTTCAACATACACTTCAACCCTATATTCCAGGTTGGATTGTTCTGCCACTGTGTTTCTGTTTTCCCCATAATATTTGGTTTCTTGAAGCCAAGCAGCTATTAAACTATGAAAATTGGCTCCTTAGTGGTTGCAGTAACTTTTGCTTTCCTGTCATTGTTTCTATAGCATTAATAATAATGACGATACCAAATGTTGTGATCCTTGGAACGAAGTCATAGAGTGAGCTGATGCAGCATACGGAGCCAGTAATTCTTGGATTCCTATTGCAGATTAGTGTGGAGGGAAGAAAAAGGGAAACATACTTGTCAGGCAGAATTGTCCCAGAGTTATTGCTTCTTTGTCCAAATGGAACAATTCTTTGTTCCTGTCCCCCGTCCCCCCCCTTTCCCAATTGCTTCTTGCCTTCCTTAAATGCTTGCTTATAGTATGCTTTAATGTTCCTGTCCTGAGGAAAAAGCCCCACTATTCATTCAAAGTAAATTGTGTTGATTCTCATGCCTTGAGAAATGACTTTTGAACCTTGGCTCTGCTGATCCTTATTCTATAGAAGTGGGAAGGTCCGGGTATATACTAAACCAGTAGGTAGGCAAACTTTTAAGTGTGGTTTCTCTGGTTATTCTCCCTGTCTTCTTATAAGTCTGTATATGTACCTGTCTGTATATAGGGAAAGAACCCTAGCAATATGTGCTAGCTGCACCCCTGCTGATGTCCAGTGCACTAGCTGGCAGTAGAGAGGATCTGTTTTCTAAAAACAGCATTGGTCCTAGGGCAGGGATCGGCAGCCTCTTGTCACCAGGGACTGCTGCTTCCAACCCAGCCCTCTGTTGCATGCTGCAAATCTCCACATCCTCAGCAATAGGCAGATGCTGTTGAGGGAATAGATGGAACAAGGACTCTGGGGACACCTCCTCCGCAGTGCTTGGCAGCAGTGTGCTGTGGATTCCCCAAGATGTTCAAGCTAGATTCAGTCTCCTTGTGCGCTGCATCTGGCCCTGTGGTCACTTAGGGAGACGAGGTAGAATCATCCATGCTTTATTCAGCCTAGCGAATATCTGAGAGAACCATCCATGCCTGTGGGCGGATCTAGAGTTTTGAAAAGGGGGTGCTGATGGCGAGGGGCATCATCGTATATAAAACAACATACATTTTTCTCCAGTTAAAAATAAACTGGAAGATATACTAATATGCTAGGGGCCTAGGGCTGTATTATGCAGTTCAAGAATGAAGTAAAAACAAATATAACTTCATTGGAATGAGTTAAAAAACAATCTTCAGGACTGTGAAATAGGTGCTTCATTACCAGGAGCAGCTAACAGACTGCAGAATTGCAGGAGAAAGGATAGCTTGATGCATGGAACATTAAGACCATTAAAAAGAGAGGGTCATTAGCACCTGTGGAATGAAGCGTTTAGTAGGGATCAGGTAGATGATAATGAGCCATGAAGTCAAGTGACTCCCTCAGCACTGCCTGACTAGAAATTCTGCTGCCACTGCCACGTAGTTGGTTTGAAACTTTGGGTGGACCAGGACTGGGGAGTGTGAGTACGCCAGTACACCTCCCCGGATCCACCCCAATCCATGCCCACTAAAAAGCTGTGTGTGCATGGGAAGGAAGGGGAGAGAAGAGGTTTGAGTAGGAGCTAAGGAGAGGAACAGGTCTGTGGGTGGACCCAAAGCCAGTGGAAGTGGGCAGTAGGGTCCACTTATCTACTGCCACTGCTCTATATGTAGCCTTTAACTACAAGCTCTTTCCCTAGCCAAAGGTCTTGATCTGCTGCTAAGAAGGGGAAACCTGGTGGAGTTTTCCCTGGTCATCCCCCTTTTCCTTGTGTTGGGAATGAGTGTACTCTAGGGTATAAGAAATTAATTGCTTTATCCCTCATTTTTTACTTCTATGGAGTTTTTGTTTGTTTGTTTTTGTTCTTCTGAAAAGCCTTTGTGTGCATAACTGCACAGCCTGCTCTTTAAGGCATCTGGGATTGAGTGGAAGACTCCTCTTAAAGTAGGAGCTCTGACATTTGAGATAAGGGAGGATAGGATGCTCATTAACTGTCATTACTATCAATAGTATCCACACAGGAAGGACTTCCTACGCAGGAGGTAAATTTTAATTTTAATTTTGAGTTATTCCTTCAGTTTTAAGTTCTTGCCTGCCATCCACACCGAACTGCGCATTTCAAAGTGTTTATGCTTGTGTGCCATGAGTCTTTCGAGAAGGCCCACAGTTTGAAAGTTGAGAGAGAGGAGGACAGTATGGGAACTAGGCACTGCATGGGAAATCGGGACCCTAGTTCTCTTCTGTTCTTCACATGAGCTTCAACAGGTCCCTTAACCTCTTTGTGGCTCAGTTTTCTCTTTCTCAGCATTAGCCCTTTGCGATACACGAATGAAAAACACTTTTGCTGGATCCCTTTCGTGAAACCATTATCAAAACTGAACACATGCAATAGTGTGACCTCCCTCCCCTTCCTTGTCCACTCTCAATGGTTTTATCACTAAATTAGATTACAATTTATACTGATAGTGCAGTGGGGTATTGAGTAATGTTAACAAGTCATCTCTTCATAATGCTTAGGTTCTCCAGCCCTGCCCAGCAACATGGTATATTTTGGAAGCTCTCAGGATGAGGAGGAAGAAGAAGAAGAAGATGAGGAGACAGAGGACACAAAGGCAGCCACCAATAATGCTTCATCTTCATGCCAGTCAACCCCCAGGAAAGGAAAAATGCATAAGCAGATTCTAAATGGGCATGGTAAGTCCCAAATCGTATTGGGAAAGTTGCCTAATAAAGAAGGATAAAAACTGAGCTTCGGGAGAAAACTGGTATTGCTTATCATATGAGATTGGTCTGGGATGGAACGGCAGTCTTCCGTTTCTTCTTCCAGTCTCTGTCTAGAGTCTGCTTTCTATCTGCCCATGGGAGAAGTATAAATGAGGGACCAGGCAGTGGTTCAAGCAACACAGTGAGAATAGTTCTGCTAATCTCTCAAGCTATTATTTGGCATTCCCTAGCTGCCTGGACACAAGTATTTAATCTGGATTGACTTGATTTGAAGTTACAAATAAGACAAAAATACTCAATAAATATAACCAAAATGCACATCTAGGAGGCAGCATTGTTATTCCCCATGGGATATTGCCCACCTCACTTGCAGCTGGGTTTTTAAGCAGCTCTGTTAATGTGGCTGGTAACACAAGATTTTATTCCTGCAGATCACATCAGGTTTTTTTTTTGCAAATCGGCAAAGCTGCATTAGTCACAGCATATATTCTTCACGTGGCCTTTGTGTCATCCAGATAAATTGATCAATGTCATGTGTTACCTCGGCTTGAAAGATTTAGTTAACACCTCCTTGCCCAAAGGACTAAGCCTAGTTGCCAGAGAGAAAAATATCTGGGTTGCCATGCCCCCCTCCCACCAAAATCATTCATCATTCAGTTTGCATCAGCACCTCACCCTGTTAAATTAATGCTGTTGCTCCTCACAGCAAACCAGTGTTGGTTCTCTATTCCCTTCCCCACTATCTCTGAGGTGGGAAGAGCCTCGTGATGACCCCCTGAGGAGCTCCTCTCCTCTCAGCAGAAGAGAAGGTTTGTTTCTGTTACAAGCTTTTTAGGAGGATGAGAGAGGTTGGGGCAGTTCTTGCTTTCGTCTTCTTCCTTAGCTGAGGAAGATACTAATGGGTCCAGGCTACTCCAAATGTGAATGGCTGCTTTTCCAAACAGTTTTTTATAGAGAGCTACTTCTGGTATCCAACCTATTTTGTGTGGCTGGCTGGAGCTGTTTCCATTGCATTCTAAAACTCTTGAGTTTACTTCTTTATTCATGGATTGGTTGCAGAGGGGTAGAAGGGGATAGGATTATTTCCAGTACTATAGCTCACAGGCATGTTAGTCGTTTGGCTCCAAACACCTTTAGCTGCCACATCAAGACTTTTTATGCTTTGGGTTCATTATAAATAAAACCATGTACTTCACCACTAGTAAAGTGGCAAGTGCAAAGTTGCAGGCAGGAACGAAATTCTCCATACTCTTAACACAGAACTTCTGGCTTTAAGTACGTATGTTGTGCCAAAAGATTTATGGTAAGTTTCTGGAGACTGTGGCTGTAATTTGGGACTTTGAAACTAGTTTGAAACCACAGGTTCCTGAAAACTGCACTGGAGCAAAGGGCTAATTTTTTTTGCCTGTAATATGGCTAGATCTTCTTTATTACTACAGAGGACAGCCAGCATGAGTGAAACTTTTGTATTAAGGGCTATACCAAAGACCATTCTGCAATATGTGAGGTCTATGTGAAATGTTTTGTCAGAGATTTCAAAATACAAAAAAACCACCTTTTTTCTATATTGAAAACTGCCTTGCATGTGAGTAAGTCCAGTTTTCCCTGTCTGTCATCTTTGTTTTGTCCATGGACGTTTTCTTTTTGAACAACGTAGGCTGTGGTTCATGTGCGTCTCTTTCTGTGAGACCACAAGCAAGGCCAACAGGGAACAACTGCACCAAATGAGTTTAATCTAGCGTGAGAGTCAGTTTTTAATTAAAGCCTTCTGTTTTTACCATAGAGCATGTATTCAAGCATTTTAGGCTTGAAAATCTTGATTGTTTGCTATGACATACAGCAGCAAAGCTTCCAAGCTTGATTTATGTCATAAGACAGGGTCCACTGATTTCTCCTTAGGAAACGGGACATATCAACTATCTAGGGTATAATGGCTATTTTCTACTAGCCAAGTAGCAGCCTAGCGTGTAGAGCTCAGAGTAAACCATTCTTAAAAACTATCTGTCCACATATTTTAACCTGTTGAGTCTTCTATTTGAAGTTTGCCTCAACAGAAAATGGATAGATGCGTTTAGAAATGTATATGTGCATGAATAGGCTTTTTCAAGGGATTTGAGGCAATGAGTATAGTCTGATGAAATCTCTGAATGCTCTGCTGCACTCACAGAGATAATTACAGAATTTTATGATTGCCTATATTTTTATTCCCACTTCCTTGGTACTTTGGATGTTCTCTGCTCATTTAGCTTCCATGTAGGGTAGAAGAATGTTTAGCAAGGGGAAGTGACTGGCTGCCAACCACCTTTGTGCTGGAGTGAAGAGTAGCATATGTGGTAGTATTCTAGGTCTAAAATCTAAGCACACACAGCAATAGTTTTGTGATTAAACATTTTTTCTAAGATATTGCCTCAGTTACCATAAGAAAAAATGGTAGGTCTTTGCTTTTGAAAACTAGTTCTATGTCATTGCCACATTGAGCTGTCCAGGGTGGATCTGGTGGGATGTTAAGAATCAGTTTGCAGACATTTTTGATAAGGTCTCAAATGATAGTAGTGGAATCTTTTGGAGACTTCTTGCTTTGGTCAGGCAGTAGAATAACTAACCAGAGCAGCCTCCCCAGGCATCAACGTGGGAGGTGGGGTAAGAAAATAACAGCTGGTGCCACAGGCATGCCAGTGGCATGGCAGCAGCCAGAAGTGGCCACTGCCTATGCATTGCTGGCACCCAGCTGCCTTGTTATGCCTCTTTGATCAGACATTAATGTTTGGTTGTTGGAAGGTGACATCTTATGTCCTATGTGCTGTTTTAGGTGTGTCCTATGGAATCTGCCTGTGTATTATGTATGAGATCTTCAAATAATTTTCCTTTTATGCATGCTGTTGCATGTTCAAATTTTATAATAAGTAAAATAAAGCCAGTGAGAGAGCAGCCTGGTTAGGAAGAGTTGAGCTGCTTTTCTTCTGAAGTAAAACATTTGTACTTGCTTGCAAAAGAAGCTGCTCTTCTGTATCTTTTAAAATGGACAGTTATGTGTATGTCAACTTGCTTGCTCCTAAACCAGTTCTACATGCACTTTCTACAATGTCTAGCAAATTAAGCAGCAAAACTACCAGCAATTTTTCCCCTCCCTCTGTTGCGTGGATCATTTTAGGGAGGGGATGTTTTGAGTAAGCCTTCTAAAGCTAAATGTGGAATTGTATTCCGAGTCAGAAGGATTTTAATTGCTTTTGGATTCATATCAGGGTTAAAATGGTGAAAGGCTAGAAACTAATCAATTGAATCAGTTGGTTTCCACAATGCAGCTGACTTCAAAGAGTATTTTCCCAGCTGAGAGACCACATGAACCTTTAGCAAGAATAAAGAAATGTCTCTTTCTGTTATAGCATGTAAATCTATTTTAGCATAATTTTAACGGAATGTGCATTAAGGGGGGTCTCTCCTTTTTCTTTAGGAAAAAAAAGACGTGGTTGCCTTTAACTTGAAGCTTCCAACTACGTATTAAGGAAGTTTGTGGTGAATTCTTAATGTATAGGAAATTGGGGAGGCTGTGTGTAGTGATTAGAACAGAAGTTCAGGATGCTGGGTCTTAATTACAACTGAACTATGAACTCATTTTGACCTTAAGCACATACTTCTGTAATTGTCATTAGAAATGCATCTAAAATGTCTGTATATTTGCCCAAATTGGGAATATTGAGACCCAGGGAATATTTTTGGTCTACTTTTGTTGTTGTTTTATACATCTCTCATGTTTCTCAGTGTACCTGTGTGATGTTCTATGGCTTAATCCAGTGGTTCTCAACCATTTTAGATTCAAAGCACCCCTCCATAAGTTTTCAGAATTTAGCAGTACTTAATTTAAATTAATATAAATATACTATGGATACTGTAATATAAGCATTGTAGTCATATTCTTAATATGCTACTTATTCATTATATTGTTATATTATAATAGATTATAAAACGTAATATAAGTATTCAAGCTCCCCAAGGAGACAGCCTATCTGTCTCTGCCTGGGCCTTCGTAAATTTGCTCCCAGCATGGCACCTGGATGCCCTGCACGTGGGTTCAGGTAATCACTAGGGACCAGGAACTGATTATTGTAGGGCAGTTGCCCCTGAACTCCAGCCCAGAGCCAAGGGGCACCCAAGCTGCAGGCACAATGTGCCTGACAGCATACATGGGGAGGAGGGCACTGAGGGTATTGGAGGGGCACAGAGGTGGGCATCAGAACACATGACATCTGGGAGGAGGGAGGGTAAGCCCCTTCTCGTTTCTTGGTCTGTAGCTGACTGGGCAAGCATAGCCCCTGCTCCTGAGGCAGCTGCTCCAGGGAATTGCATACCAGAGTCCAGAGCCACTGGCCTTGGGAAGATGTGAGTGGGTGGACAAGTCCGTCTGAAGAAAACTGCTCCCACTCCACATGTGCCCACCTGTGACAGTGCACTGCTCAGAGCAGCCAGTGTAGGGGCTGTGATGGGGTGAGAGGGGGCAGCTGTGGGTGCCCCTTGTTTCCTGGACTCTGGGGCTGGTGGGGTGGGGAGGGAACAAGCAGTGTGCCTACCTCTTTGCATGGGGGCCAGGCACTACAGCTGTTTTACAAGGATCTCGCAGGACCCTGATTAAGAGTCACTGGCCTGAATGCATACAGTTAAAACAGAATAGGCAGGAAAAGTAAAGCAACCACCTAAGTAAGGAACAGCCCTTCAAACACAACAGCCACATTTACATGAAAATGAAAGTCCTCAGCCTCAAATCTTATGACTGGACAGATGGGCAAGGTGAAAAAGAGGACATGAAAAGACTGGCCTGTTAAAAAATAGGCCCGGAAGATGGGGAAGGGAGAGTCACCACCTGGTCTGCAGCAAACTGTAACTTGATTCCCCAGTAAAATAGGGGAGCACCTGGGCTAATTCACACTTAGCCAGACACCTGCCGGGAATCTCAAATATAGGTAAGAGTCTCTCTGCCTTCAGTCCATTTCTATGAGTTTTACATACCTTTTGGCAAAATAAATCATGGTTTGTTTAGAAGAAGCACCTTCTTTGTCACCATTTGCTGTTACTATGTCGGGCTCCTGAAGGCAAAACCATCATTTAAGAGTAGAGGTGGGGGAGTAACATGGGCAGACCTTATTGGAGAGTGATTAATCCAGGGGGTGGCATGGGCTGGCTGCCTGAAAGGCGGACGCTGAGGACTGGAAAGCTCTCAATGGAGGACTGTTGCAAAGAAAACCACCTAAATTACCTGACTGTAAAAACTATCTGTGTTTATTTAGCCTAACTACTTTCAACACAAAGACTTTATGATTTGTTATGTCTGGCATCAGTAATAAAAAGATTTCAGACAAGGAAGAGAGTCATTTGTTTGTGGAACTACTTCACCTAAGATCTGTTTTACTTTCAGTGCATACCAGTTTTCTAAGCTAGACAGTTGAGTTTTCTCTATTCCTAAGCAAAATCTGTGAACTACAGCAGTCCTTACATGCAGCTCTTCTCTGCGAAGGAGAATACTAGTTTGCTCAGTGCACGCTGGGGTCTAACTGTATTTGAAATGGCTGCAGTCCCACGCTCTGAAATATTATCTCTCTAGAACATGGTTTGGCAAACATTTTCAAAGACAACAACGGCTTTGGTCTGCCATGGATGTGTGCTTGCAGCTTCCTTTGAAGGGATCTAAAAACCAGATCTAGCAAATATATTTATGTTCTAACATGAGTCTTAGGTAAAGGGAGAAACATCATTGGAAATACTGTGCTGTGTTTAGTACAGTTCTTTCTGTTGAGGAGGTGAAACGTAGAATGTTTTAGTTCCCAATTTGCAAAGGGAAATTTAGCATGTTTCAGAACCGACGCAGTACACTGTTCAAGTGCAGAAGACTGGGACACACTTATTCGTCATTTCAGTGTATTGTTCAGTGTATTTTTGAACCTGTTGTGCTGTAAGTTGCAACACTTGTAGATGTCAGCATTCCTGAGTATTTGTATGAGAATCCTGAGTGTGCAGCTGTATGCACATTTCCTCTTTTAGTTTTAGGTTTAATTGAATTTATATCTGGGTGTATGCGCTCAAGAGGCTTACGCTCTATTGGCACAGATGTAACTAGCATTTCTGACTCCCTGGGCAGGGGAGCCAGGGGTGGAGGGCGTGGGGGATGTTGCTGAGCTGCTGCTGCCTATGCTCCCTCTAAATTTGTGCCTGACGATTTTCCACTCCTAGTTATGCGACTGTGTGTTGGACTTCACACCACAAGAAAAATATCTGCTGTTTCTTGCTACAGTGTGATATGACAGCATTTGGGAGGCGCAGTACTAGTCTAGCAAATGTATTGGCAATTATTTGCATGATTTCACAGCCTTTTATTGAAAAATTGTGGAACCAGTAATTGCTGCACTTAGTTTTTCTGGAAAAAAAAGCAACACAGAAATGACCATTTCTGCAGTAATTTTGTTTTGATATGCAAATTAAGCAGGCCACATTTGGGGGCTGACATTTTTTAGTAGCTGAGGTGAGTGACCTGTGAAAAGAAGTATGGGGAGACTGAAACTGTTATAAAATAGGTTAAAAGCTGAGTGAAAGATTTGTGATGCATAGGCTGTGGCATTACATGGCCAGTAAGTGAGAGTAGTAAGATATGTGTTGGAATAAGATAGCTCTGCATTTTAGCTTTACTCTTTTTTCAAAATAAAGATATATTTTACAGCTGTACTGTCCCATCCACTCCCCTAACCACATACTTGTTTATGCAGTTTTAGGCTATGTGCTTGTTGGCTGCAAGAAATTTCCCTTGCAATCTACTGGATGTCACACTTTTTTTTGTGCAGATACCCTTCCTACCCCATCCCAAATCCAGCTAAGGTTAGGTACAGATATTGCACATAATCCAGAGTAAGCGATCAGAAATTGAACCAAGCCTGTAACCGTACAGACATTTGAGGCACATAATCTAAAATGGCAGAACCTGGCCTAAGATAGTCTTGGATTGATGTGTATTCAAACTTATTTGTGTTAAGTTAGTCCACTGCATCAAACTTCTGTACCAGATCCACTATTGAATCATGTTAGGTTGCTGTCTGCTGGCATACCAGGTGCCTTTACACCCCCTCCACCACTTGCCTTGCAGGGAGGTGCACTAGCCTCTGTCTGTGCTCAGCTGCTCCAGTCAAGTGCCCAGCTGGCCCCACCCTCAGGCTCACAAAGCAGAGTGAGCACAGTGCCTGAGAATGGCATGCCCTGCATCTCGGTCAGGCTTCCTGGGTCTGCGCCCACTCGTGGGGTGTAGAAGCACACCCAGGGACTTGCATGCCCCCATGAGCAGGTGCAGCTCCAGAGAGTGGGCTCACTTGCAGTGGACAGGCAAGCACAGTTGCCTCTGCTGCCTGCCTGCAGTTGACAGATGCTGGCAGTGGGAGGAGGCATGCTTACCAGTGCCCGGCAGTTAATCAGGGGTGGATCAGATGCTGGGCTGCACTCCGCAACCTCTGGCATCCTGGCAGTCCCGTGCTGGGAGGCATGGGGGATCACCCCCAACCAGCTGGCCTTGGCCAGTGCAGGCAGCCTGTGTGCCCCCTCATCAAAGGGCGAACGTGTGTTTGGTTCGCTCTGGAACTAACCCTACACCACTTAAAGAAATCTGTGTAAGTTTGATTGATTCTGCCTTGGGCTTTCTGAACATCTGTACTTAGTCTAAGTTATAGGAGTATAAGTACCTGGCAAGTTTTCTTGAGCTAGTCTGTGTCTGCTAGAGTAGATCAAGAAATCCTGCCAGGGACTTGTACACCTATAACTTAGCTGGAGTTGGGATAGCACAGGAGACACACCTGCATAACAGTGTTTCTCATTTATTTGTTTTAGCATCTGATGATGCCCTGTGCCATTTCTCTGTACAAATCCATCTACACAACCCTCTGGTCTAGAGAGGTAGCATTTATAAGCTTACGAAATAGTACTTCTCTGCAAAGGTTATTTTATACAACTCTTTATGTAACTGGCACCTAACTCCAAACAGTTGAAAATATTAAAATATTTTATTTCTGTGGGAATATCTCACTGTTTTAGTCCCCGCAGGAGGGAAGTACCATTTAAAATGGTTTAGGTCCTGAAAGCCTCTTTGAAAGCCAGCCTCTTTGAAAGCCACACATGTTTTCACGACTTAAAAGTGGATCGGTGCCAGACTAAGAATGTCTTTGTATCGTAATGCATACTTAATGCCAGATAGTTGATTTAATATTGCATCTCTTCCCAAACACATTGCTGTATAATGACATGAGGTTTACATCTGAATATCTGGTGTGTGTTCAGCATAGTGTGCCTGTCTCGCTTTGAAAATCTGTTTGCGCGCTGCCTTGGCGCGGGCGCCTGGTGATAGACACAGGGAGGCTTCTGTGGTGTGTAACCTCTGGTAGGGGCCTCGATCACCCCAGGGAGTACCCCAGAACTCACCTGCCATGACCTTGGATGTAACTTAAGTGGTGGGGTCTCCTGTTGGAGGTGCCTCAAGGTCAGATGTTCCTCCCAACAGATATTTGTGGGGCTTCACCTCCCCTACACTCCTTCCATACGCCAGCCTATGACGGATCACCTGATGTCACTGCGGCTTGCCCTCTGATCTTGATGGTCTTAACTCTCTCGAGTACCAGGTCATATTTCCGCCTTAATGAAGTACTCTTGGGTTCATCAGATGTTTGCCTACTCCGTGGATTCGTGTCTCAGGTTCGGTGCTGGTTACTGATTACTTCCCTTGAGTGGCCCTTGTGGCCCGTTATGTCTCCTGGACCTCCCAGCTCAAAGCTCTCGCCCATGGTGCGCAATGAATAAAAAAGAAACAGAAACGCAAGGCAACTCTGTGCTGTACTTGAGAAGACATAACAAAAGAAAATAAGATACAACAAAAGGGAGGACTGGTAGGAAAGAGGGAGATCAAGGGGAACGGTCCGTCTTCTCTCCCTGCTCTGTAGCCTGTGCCTGGCTGCATCCCCTGACACTACTCCCCTCTTTGCCTCTGGTGAGAGTTCCTTCTGCTACTCTCCCGGTCAGTTCCCCTTCTACCATCCCATGTGGAGCCCAGAGTGTGAAACTGCCTTGCCTTCCACAGTCTCCGTCGCTTGCTTCGGGACGGAGTCTTCTCCCGCGCTTTGATGCCTGCAACTGGCGTGCAGGCTGTGAGCAGCTGCTGCTGCTGCTGTTGCCGGGATCGTCTCTTCTGGTTTGGGACTTCTGTCGGCTCGCTGGCCCCTGCAGCCTCTGCTGCCTCTCCCGCTCTCCTCATCTCCCTGCTGAAGCCCGCTTTTGAATCAGCTGGCCAGCGTACGTCTCCAACGTCACCTGCTGGCTTCAGCTGTATATGTGCGCAGCTAATGAACTGTGCAGGTTTTTCTTCTCAGCGTCGTTCTGTTGGCGTTTGGCAACCTAAAGCAGGTGGGTGTTCTTTGATTACGGGTTCTGTCCTCTGAATTTGGGTTCCCCTGTGCTTATACCCATGGGACAGCAAGGATCCCTTTTCTTCTTAAAAACGGAACTTTACCTTTTTCCCCCCACTGTTGTCCTAGGTTTTCTGCTTTTATTTATTTATTTAGAGCAATGTTATCAATTCATTGCCTTTATTGTATTACACAGCACAGGCTGTCACACATTCTTTGTCACTTAGGCATACCCCTTTCCAAATGCCAATGCATTGAATAGAAAAGTGCCTTCCACACGTAGGCATCCCAGTACACTCACTCAGTATCCCCAATTCAAATCTAGCATGGGACCAGCATAAACCCAAGGTGTGTTGGTAGGGAAAGTTTCATGCGTGGAGCCAGCTGTAGAGCAAAAATGACTAGTAAATCAGCTGAGTCTTAGAAATGTTTCAGCTGTAACCCCCCCCATACATGTTATAAAACAGCTAGATCTATGGTTTAGTAAATCTGTAGGGTGTGCATTGATTTGTATTGCTGAAAAAACAGGAGATTTTTAGAGCCAAGCAAAGTAGCAAATTCTTTAGAAAACTTTGTTTTACTTGTAGTAATGAGCACAACTCAGGCCTTAGCTACAAGTGCAGCAACTTCAAAGGCTAGAAACTTCACACATCTGATTTTTGCACAGCTTACACCAGACAGTAGCATTTGTTCATGGCAGGTGTCCAAAAGCCTGTATATCAGAACCAATCTGTGGCTACCTCTGGTCAGAATATATTTTCCCTGATGCAAGAGAATAGAACCAGGGTGAATTGTCCTCGCACCGATCAGGCTGTTCCTCTGTGAACTGTGCTTATGCTGAGAGTCTGCACTGGTGCAGCTGTAGCCGTGACTGAGACCTGTGTAGACAGGTCTGGAGTGAAGGGTTTAGTTGTCTTTGCATATTTGGTCACAACTGCTAGCCTAGAGCAGGAAGCTGTGCTTCCTTTGTCTCGCACACCATTAGTTGTTAGAATATTAAAACCCCAGGGTTTGGAGCGTGTCCAGAGCATAAAATGTTCACAGATAGTTGAACTGGTTTGTAATCATCTTGTCTGAAGCAGAGATATAGTGAGCTCATTGACTGTGTGAGGGTATACACTGTACCTAGACTCCTGGTGACCACAGGTAAACTTTTAGTATCGCCACCCCTTCACCAGAGATGATGAAGATGATGATAATTTTTATCCGGGTCCTGGGTGGCCGCCTGGTTCACCCATGTCTGTGTCCGGCCCTGCCACTGAAGGCATGGGGGGGATGTGGGTGAGAGGAAGGGAAGGCTGGCTTACCTTTGCAGGATGCTATTGGCATGAAGTTGTATATGCCTTGATGATTAGCTTAGTCAGGCCTTTATTTCTGCTTGAGTGTAAGTCCCCTTTCACATAGCCATAATGGATGCCACTGTTAGAAACACAGAACCATATGCTTACATCAGCACAGGAAAGCGCAGCTATTTAAGACTCCAGAAGTTTTATTTGTCTTTAATTGTGCTTTTCAAAAATGACTTTGAGGCTGAAACCCTTTTCTGCCTGCTCCTTCCATTGGGAACAAACCTTTATAACTGCTAGCAAAAATTTGGCTAGTGTGCAGGCAAAAGAATCTCTGGGAGACCAGGCTCTGTAACTGCATCATTCAATCTCTATAGAAAGAGATGGTTGTTCTAGAGAACCCTCTGGTGCAACATCTTTGCTTCCCTAGGGTTTCAAAGCAGAGCCAGTTTAAATTGTGAAATGCTGGTAAGCAAAAAGGGGAATGGAACTTGCTGCACGTGAACCCACTGCAGAATTTAGTAGTTTTGTTTTAAATCAGGTTTAATCCGAGGACTATTTCCTGGAGTTTTCTTTGATGCATCTTTCCTATGGCTGGTGACTCTTTGGTAACATTTTATTCCTGGTGAAACTTTATCATTCCATGCATTGGCCCTTATTACCACTTCAGGCCTGAATCTTATTTCACTGATGGTGGTTTACTGGTGTGTAACTGCATGGATTTAAATGCATTTACTTCTTATTTTCACTGAAACCAGAATCAGGATCAAGGATTATTGTGAATGCTTAGTTCACTGTGGTGATAAAACCTAACAACTTGAGGCATATCTGAGCACATTATTATGGCACTGTTTTATGGAAGAGGATATACCAACCCTAAGCATTATTTAAAGAAGTGAAGAAGGATCTTTAAAGAAGCCGATACCAATTATTGTTTTAATTAAGGACCGTCTGACTAGGAGTACTTTGCATCTAGTTTCCTTTCTTTCTGTCTTTCAGTTTTTTTCTATTGTGTTTTTCAGGGTTTCAGCTTTTCCTGCGTGAGTGAATATTTTTTTCTCTTACCCATTTTTCCCTCTCCCCCTTTCAAGAATCTTACAAATTAAGACAAAAGATAATTACTCAGAAGGGTAAAACTGGCAGGGTTCCCACGACACTTAAAATTAATGAGCTGTTGCGTACAAAATATACCTTGTCTCTTGTTCTCTCTTTTTTTTTTTAAAGCCATAAAAAGCACCCAATTTGACTTTTTGGCTATGTTTTCTGTTTTAGTAATTTGCAGCTATAAAGTGGCAACTGGCTACAGAAAACTAATCTCTCTGACTTAACGTTTCTGTGCATGCAGAACTGCTTATCCAGTGACTATGTTTTTTTCCCCATTGAAAAAATATCACTTTCCTGCCGTTACAAAGTACACATTAACACAATTGAAATTCATTATTTGTGTGTGTTATCTCTTATTCAAAATAAACCAGTGTCTTTGGGGAAAAAACCCATTGTGCTTATTGTTAACCAGGTTTTGTATTGTTTCCGTCTGAGCCAAACGCTCTTTGCAAAGAAGGATAAACTCAAAACCTCCAAGTGATAGAGAAGTGTTATCATCCCTTTCAGCTGTATTGAGAAACTGAGGCAGGGGTGGGGTCCTGGTCTCATTTAAAGGCAGAGCCAGAACTCCTGTTAATTTAGAGGACAGGATTTCACCTCGTCTCTTGCGATCGCCAACCTAATTATTTTAGCTGCATGGGATCCTTTCAATAGTTTGTGGCATAATAGTAGCTTTAATTTACTTTGTACATCAGGAAATGGGAGATCTAGCTGGTAGGAGGTGATGGAAGATCCAGGTAACTGCAGACTTGTTTATCATCTCCACAGATTTTACCACCACAGCACAGCTGGAGAAATGATCACAGTGACAGCTATGTTCATCAGATGGTTTTAGGGGGGAAACAGAGAAGTGTAGAAAAAACACTTCCTCTGTCCAGGGTGATTTTAAAAAAATGTATATATTTTTAAAGTAACAGAGTAGTGTATAGATCACACCTGTCCAACGTCTAAGCAGCCAGGGCTGCATTATCGACAGGGACCATCGGCTGCACCATGTGCTTGCACAGGCAGTCCCAAAACACTGCAGCTTGTGACTGTGTGGGTGCACAGACACACGGCTCACCAGGGCCCATGTGACCCGAGCCCAGGGGTGGGCAAAGTCTGGGCCGTGGGCCAGATCAAGCCCATTGCAGACTCCATTTCCCAGCAGCCCCTGCCTGCTTTGCTGTGGCCAGTTTCCATGGAGATCCCAGCAGCCGTGGGGCTGTGACTGTGTGGAGCCAGGTTTTCCATGAAGACCAGCCCGATTAGCTCTGGCAGGGGATGCAGCTGGGTGGGGAGCTGCTCTGGGGCTGGGATCTTGCAGCGGTGACAGCATGGTCCAGAGCTGTGAGCAGCTGCCAGGATGCCCTGGGCAAGGGTGTGCAGGCAGTGGATAGCAGCTCTGCCCTGGCTCTGGACCATGCTGTCACCTGCAAGATCCCGGCCCTGGAGCAGCTCTCTGCCCAGCCACTGTTGGGGCTGGTTTCCATGGAAATCCTGGTCCTGCGCTGTCACGGCGCCCCCACTGCTGGGGTCTCCATGGAGGATAGATTTGAAACTTATAAAGGAAAGTATTGTAAATGTGCATTAGGTTTCCTGAGGAGCTGATAATGTAGTTCAGTTTCCATTTTAGACAGCATTTTATTTAACTTGCTTAAGCAAGTTTCAAACAGTTATCACGTTGTGTTTTTGTATGGTATGTACGCATGTATATGAAATAACATACACATAATCAATCTACAACTTGCAGATATTTGTGGCTGTACAAGAGAGTATTCATTATGATGAACTTTCCCAGACCTTTTGTGGCAAAAAGGGGCTGTGGTACAAAACAAATTAATGGGATATTTTCCATAAGGAAAGAATGAATGGAGGGAGGGAGGCAGTGATGGGACTAGATGTTGCATGATGTACTCTAAAGACTGTTTTGCCAAGTGTAGCATTGAGAGAGAGGTAGTACGAAGGACTGTTTGATGGGGGATGCAATTAGGAAAAGAGAAAAATCTGTTTTGATTTTGTTCTCTTCTTTTTCCATGCTGCTTGGCAAGAGAAGAGCAGTTGTTATTCTTAGATGAAATCAGTGGGGAAAATGGATTGGGAGTTGCTGGGATAGACTTGTGTACATTTAGCTAATTTTGATCATGACACAGGACTTCTGCTTACAATCATTGCTTTTAAGTTCTCTCATAACTGCAGTAAGGATTTGGGGTTCTCAGCTAAATGCAGAGCTGGGCCTTATGTCTTGCAGATAGTCTGTGCATAATTATGAATTATTTTTCTTTTGTTTAGTACCTTTTCTTCTTTTTTATCTCCCCCACCCAGTATTGAATTCCATCTATTTGATATTGAAGCTGGTATCTCATTTCAAAAAACCTGTTTTTTATAAACAGTCCCTCTAATATTCCATTGATATATTTACTTTGATTATATGTACTAAGGCACCTATGACAGCTAATGCTCACAACAGTTTATTTTTCTTGGAGGTGGGAGTTCTACTTCTTTACTTTTTAAATTAAGGCCGTGGTTTCTTATATACTTTGTCTTCTTGCCCCCAACCCTGTCTCCTGTCCTTTCCCTTCTCCCTTCCCAGTTTTCAATGGATCCAGCAAATCATCGAAGGAGAAAGAACCTGCTCATAAACACAAAAGCAAAGAGGCCACACCAGGGAAGGAGAGGAACAGCGAACATAAGGCTGAGAGCCGTAAAGAACAGGCTGCTGCTAATCACTACCCTGCTACAAACACTGGCTCCTCTACGAAAGGGCTTACTGCTAACAACCACACTCTTCATAGATCGGCTCAGGACTTAAGGAAACAGGTAACGAATACTGTCCTACTGTGGACACATGGGAAACGTGTACTTATAAGGTGCTAGCACCTTTTCACCACCCCACACCGAGGGAACTTCAGAATCCTTAAAGTATGGTAAGAAGAAAGCAGGGATTTGATTATCAGTGTGGAGGGGAGACGGAAGAGAAACAGGACATGGGTTTGGTACCCCTTTATAACAATGGCTTTGTTAGACTAGTGTGTATATATACTATAGGATATTGCATTCATAACTATTTAATCTGTATGATTGGCACCCTTGCTGGGAGCCCTGCTGATATTGCCAAGGTTGGCTAAACACAGAACAAACAGCTTTTGCCTACAGTGGCTCCTTTCAGGTTCTGTTTTAATTTTAGCGAAGCTTGCATTACCCCTATGTGGGCTGTATTATTTGTGGCCAGAACAGACTCTGGAGTCTAAAAGAAATTATTTCCAGCTCCGGGAACATTATCTTCCCACACGCTTCATGTGAATATGGGCCTCTATTTCACCATGCCACACACAAACACTACCTGTTCCTGCATTTTGGCTTACCCATACTCACAGCAGCTTCAGTCCTGCTTAATCTTGCACCTGGACTAGATTTTGAATGCACAGGTTCTGACTCCAACTCCTTCCCACACTACAAGAAAAAGAAAAAAGAACATGAAGCTTGTTTCCACAAATTCTCTCCAACATAATGACCCTACTCCTATTAGCCTGTGAGGAGGTCCTGTGAGCCCTGGTGGTATCTTGTTCCCATTGCAGAGCTCTGTCATACTTCTCTTCTGGCTTAGTTTCTGCTTCGCTTTTATAGATGATTCTATAATAAGCTACCTCTAAGGTGAAATTCACTATTAGCTGTGGATTGTGTGGCATATCCAGATTTTTCTTTTGGACAGGTTTGTCCCTTGTATGGTCTTGGACTTGCACAGCCCTCAAGGTCTTAAATGGCATTGGCTAAACCGGGCCTGTAGAACTTGAAAGGAGACTAAGGCAAAAGCACAGTATCCAACACCAAAAATAAATACTTGCTGCATCCATTGCTCCAACACTATTCAGCCCTTCTAGAAATTCCTCCAGGCATTCCCTACCATTTCCTGAATCGAATTCAAGCTCTTCCATTCTTGTTTTAAGGGCCTCTACAGTATGTCTGCCTCCTGCCCTTCGCTTTTCCTTTCTTCCCCATCCAGTTGTTGACTGAATACCTGTCTCCTTTTGTGTCCTTTACTCTGGCTTTTCATATGGTTGCCCACCCTTTACCTATATCCCTATATCTGAGCGTCTGCCACATTAGTCTTCACTAGGGCTGTGCGAAGCTTCAAGTGCTGATTCAATTCAGCCCAATTCTTTGAATCCAAATCGAATCAGGAGACCAATAGAAAGGTCCAAATAGAGTCGAAGCTCTCCAAATTGATTCGGAAAAAGTTCAGAGAGATTCGGGCAGTTCCGACTCACCACCGCAGGGAGCTGGACCCAGATTCCGTGCCGGTAAGTAGAGGACAGCGAGGGGGTCTGGAGGGGGGGAAGGGACCATGGCGGGGAACCCCCATCAGGCCCCATCCCCTGCCTGCTCCCCCAGCCCCCCTGAGCACCCTCTGAGCCCTGCCCGGCCCCCGGGGGGGGGGGGGGGAAGCCCTCCAGCTCCTGCCAGGTGCAGGGGCAATCTCCGCTGCCCCCCACTGCCCCATGCTGCATGGGGGGGCTCTGCCATGAGTCTATCCCCCATTTGCTCTCTGTCCCGTCAGTGGCTGCCCTGCCTGGCCCCAGGGTCCCAGCTCTTAAAAAAAAAAACAAAAAAAAAAACCCAAACAAAACAAAAAAAAACCCCTCACTCACTGGTTGCTGCAGCAGCTGTCAGGGCTTCTGGGGCTCATGGCAGCGGGAATCGCACCCCTGCCTAGCAGGAGCCGGTGAATGCAGGGCTTTTTTTTTTTTTTTTTTGAGCTGGGACGCTGGGGCCAGTTGGGGCAGCCATTGATGGGGCTGGGAAAGTGGGTGGGGGGTGTGACCTGTTTGATTAGGAGATTTGGCCGATTCAGTGGCGGCCGAATCTCCAAATCGGATTTGGCTAAATTGATTCAGGACAGTGATTCAAATCACTGAATTGAATCACTATCCCTCGAATGGGCTGAATCCGAATCTGAAGCGAATACTAGCCACTTCGCACAGGCCTAGTCTTCAGACCTCTTCACTTCTTCAACCAGTTGTTTTAAGATGCAGCCTGCCAGTAGCATCACATGTTTGACTCTCATTTAATTTATGATATGTAAATATACAACATAGGGATATGGCAGTATATCTCACAATATGCTTGCATAAGACTTCAAAACAACTATTGTGATCACCAGGGATCCTGGTTTTCTCTGATTTAAAAATTGCAAATTCTGTGATTAAAAACCCAAAATTTGTGATAAAAATTAAAGGTCCCCCATGGCACCCCCCCCGCCTCCCAGTGCTGCTGGTGCCCCGCATTCCCCCCCACAGCCTCAACAGCCCTCCTGATGCCCCTTACAACAGCCCTCCAAGACCTACAGACACACAGGCACAGAGGCACACACTGACACCCACCCCAGTAGGTAAGTGTGTGTGGGGGGAAGGAGTGGGGCAGGGCAGGGGAAAGGGAAGGTGCTGTGGGGATAGATCAAGAAGAGTGGGGAGCGTGCCCCTGTGTCCACTCCCAGGAGCAGGGCCAGGGGGTGGCCCTCAGAGTGGCCACTCCCTCTCCCTGGGCAGCCGGCTGGGTGGCATGTGTGTGGCCTGCGCATGACGGGCACCACACTGTGCCCCACATCGCTTGCCTGCAAAGCCCCCTGCACAGGGACACCCCTGCCCTCACCCCCTGGCCCTGCTCCTGGCTGTGGTGTGCCGCTTGGGAACGGCAGCACCCCCCACTCTCTCAGCCCCCAACCATCTTCCCCAGACCTGCCCCACAGCCCCACTTACTTCTAGATAGCAGGGGCGAAGGGCGAGCCTGAGCTTGGGCCCAGCCTTGGCTGACTCAGAGGCTCAGGCCCTGCCCTTCCCCCCTCTCCCTACCCCTCCGGGCAGGTCTGGGGGTTTCCTGCCCTTTCTGCAACTGGCTCTTGCAGGCTGGAGCTGTGACAACTTGTAAGAGCCCTTTGCAAAAGTGGAGAATCCGTGGATTTCTCTACTAAAAAGGGAAATTCGCATTTTCTCTGATTTAAAAACAGGGAATCCGTGGTTTTCTCCATTTTTCCGTGGGAAACGGAAAACCCAGATCACTGGTGATCACTTTTGTTTTCACCCTAGTCTTTTGACTTTGACCCTCCTTCCCAACTCTACCTCTGTTGTCATCTCATATTTTCATATTCACTAAGCCTGTAATTTCTCTGAAGTGGAATTAGTCATTTAACTTTTTGTTTAGCATCATACACATTTAAGGTTCTTACAGGTAGTATAAAAAAGCTAAGAGACAATTTCTAAATGTGTTGTATAGATGGATATGTTTCAAAATTGGAAGTAGTGCGTAAGCTGTACCTTTGACTGCACAGAAACCCCAAGATAAACCAGATCTGTACAGTCATAGTATTTTAGTCTTCATGTGGTAAAAACATTTCACTTATATTTTTTGTGTAGTGTAAGAGTGATGGTGTAGCCAGGATGGTCCAGAAATTATGCCAGGTAAGGATTTCTGAGGCTGATAACTTTTATTGGACCAACTATGTAACTGGGTTAAAGTTAGGCAAGCTTTTCAATGCCAATTATGTAGTTGGTCCAATAAAAGCTATCAGCCTAAGAAATCCTTGCCACTTGTGTTAATACTTTTGTGATTTGAAGTAAACCTTTTCCAGTATTGGAAAGGCGATTTGATTTTAAACCATTTAATTAATCCTACCTAAAATCTGATTTTTCCAGTACAGATTTAGGACATAATAGGCTTTAACCAAAACATTCTGTAAAACTTTTTTAGATAAAGAGTTGCATATGCAACTGTTACAAGCTTTAAAAACTCTCTGATTCCAAGCAGAGTCTGAACAGCAAAAATAAGTTTCTAGATGCTGAATGCAAGTCAGTCTGATGATATCTAAGGGATGTACTGAAAAATTTTCTGCCAGGATTCAAATGTTTTTGATTTGGCAACAGTATTCAATTAGAGGAGAAGATGTTTTGAGTCGTGGTATAATAGGAGAGAGACTGATTCTAAAATAATACTTTACTTCTCCTAGTGGTCCAGAAGCATAAATTAGCCATTCATACACATACCTCAAAGGCAGTCATCATCTTAAAACTCAAAGCAGAGAAAAGGATCCAAACGGAGACAGCTTTCCTAAGCTTAAAACTATAGGACTAAGTATATTACTTTTATTCCACGAACCAGTCATAAAAAAAGCTCTTTGCACTATTTGTATAAATCTTTTGAGAGGTTGGTTGAAACTTACTGAGATTTTATAAAAGGACTGGTTTCTCGATATGGCATGTATGGTGAAAGGGGCTGTACTAAAACATTCGCCTTGCCAGTTAGTTGGACAGTATTAGGTATCTGTGATGAGTCTGCTGAATTCGGTAGTGTTTTCCACAATGGAGAGAGTTGTTTCATGAGGGCTCCAACCACATGTCCTGTTTTCTTCCATAATGTTTGGCAAAATACGTTTTGTCCTGTATAAAACAAAGCCTACAGATGTTTCTCTCTCTCTCTCTCTCTCTCTCTCTCTCTCTCTCTCTCTCTCTCTCTCTCCTTTTTCTCTGGTGTGCATTTGCCTCATCACATGTGCCTGCTTGTGCCCTGGCTCTCTCTTTCTCTGTTTCTTTTTCTGTCTTTCTTTCTTCCCTCCCCACTTCTCTCTCCCAACCCCCAATTTAAAAAGGGCTATAGGGAGAGGAAATCTAGTGGAATGGGGCCCTCTGTTGGTCTAGTAAGATAATTTAGCTCTGCAAAACTCCAGGGTCGTATCAGTGCAGAAATATTTTTATGAATGAACTGCACTTCAGTCATATAATTTGAAATCCTTTGGGACCAAAGCATTTTGTTGTTGTTTTTTAACAAGCTGTTTGTTACTTTTATGTTTTGTATGTGTGGGTGCGTGTGTGCATGTGTGTATGGAGAACTGTGCTCTGTGGAAAAGTAAAAAAACTAACAAACAGCCTTAAAGTAATACTTCACCAAAAAAAAGTGGGGAGAGAGACTTCATATTTGGAGCATTCTGCCTTCAGCCATGGCTGGCCTATAAATTAAAAGAAACTTTTCTGCAAGTTTCAATCTTGGTCCCATATACTTTATTAAAAGCTAATAGAATTTTCACTGCCTGAGAAGTTTTCTCATGCATTACTGGAGTAGAGTGGTATGAAAATGAATATATATCAACAAAAAATGAAAAGGCGACTGAAAACCAAAGAGAAATATATTGGTATCCATGGGTTCACTATAAGCACAGATCTTTAACGAGTGGTGAAGGCTCATGTCTATCACTTTGTTACTACTTGAATTAAATTTACTTCTTTCTTATGTGCTCAGTGTAAGCACTGCCTCGGGATGGAGCTGTGGCACTAGACCCCATATGGTGAACCTGCGCAGTTGGCAGTGCGGTCACTTTATTAGGCTGGCTCTCAATGTGTATGTATGTTTTTGGTTTGGCGGTTAATGGGGGGAGACATATCAACAGTAGAAAGGTAAGAAAATGCCTACCACCGTTACTTTGTTTGCTTTGGTATCAATAGCCTGTTGGGTCTTGAGAGAAACGTACAGCTTAGATGTTTTGCTTGCTAGACAGAATTTCACGTTTGTTCCTGTGAAAGCCTGACTCCACCTAATACTCTGGTGATGACTAACCATGTTGATTGTTCCATTTGTTTCTGGCCTGAAGAAGTTTATGGCAGTCTAATTCCACTTGAAGTGTGGTCTCTTCTGGCCTATATATGTTTCTGTATCCATATATTCCAAGTGCAATTCTTAATCTGTGTACTGGAAAGATCTGAGGGCTCCAGGGGAGTGGGGAGAGATGAGTAAATGAAGTACTTCAAAACCATCAAATAGAAGCTACTGTACAAAGTGACAATTCTTTGAAGTTCCCAATAGTGCTTCAGCCTTATATGCTTTCCTTAGTGCTTGAGGAAAAGCATTTGATTAATTAGAAGAAAAATTTGGGGCTGCATTATGCATTCTCAAATACAGAAGACTCTTTGTCTAATCTGAAATGCAGACCTAAAGGTGTAACTTTGTAGAATGAATTGGGATTTCAAATGATCTGCTCCTCCTCAAGGATGGGCCATTTCATAGCATAAAGCATATGTCTCCCTTCAGCTTCAGAACTAGCTCTGAGTGATCTCAGCTGTCACTTTGTGGTGGCATTATAATAGGGCTAACTAGTTTTGATAAGTTACTGTTTTCATAATAAATGCGGTTTTTCAGAGGTTTGTATCTTGGCAGTTTTATTTCTAGCTTGGAACTGGAGAAAGAAGTTTAAGGTTTTTCTTGTGAGGAAGAAGATGCTTTAAGTCTTGCTGAGCCATAAGATTTCCTCTATTTGTTCTCCCTGTATATTTTTTTTCCTGAGGCACACAACCAGATCTACCCTCCTCAGAGAGTGGCTCGAATTGCCTTTACAGCCTGTCTCCACTACTATGAACAGAATTATAAACCCCTAGAAAAAACAGGTCTGAGAGGGACCTCAAGAGATCATTTAGTTTAATATCTTGCTTTGAGGCAGGATCAATCAGACCTAGACCATCCCTGACAGATAGATAGTTGCTTAAAAACCTCCAATGAAGGGGATTCTGCAACATCCGTAGGTAGCCTGGACCAGTGTATTGCGACTAACACCATCCTTAGATTTCACCTAATCTTTGCTGCAAATTAAGCTCATCTCTTCTTGTTTTTCTCCCAGTAAGTATGGATTTTATTTCAATATCTTTCCAGGAATCAAGTTAAGGTTGACTGGTCTATAACTTCCTCAGTCCTTCTACTCTGCTCTTTTAAAGATAGGTGTGCTTGCATGAGTTCTCTTGAGTTCATGGATTACTTCAGGCACTTCCTTAATCTAGCCTAAGTGTGTCTATCTTGTCTAACTGCTCTTTTGCTTGTACTTTATTAACTCTGGTTGGCAATCCTAACTCTTTGTTAAAATAATTTATAAAGTACTTGGTCACATAGGACCATTTTTAGTGAAATCGTAAGCAAAGGAGGCATTGAATAGCTCAGCCTACTCTTTACCTTCCTTCTCTTTGCAGTAATAGGCCTATACTCTCCATTGCATTCTTTACTTTTAATCGGGTGTTACATGTGGCCCACAGGTTAGATCCATCTTATGGAGCCATATCATCCAGTGTGTTGGCCCTAGCCCAGTGTGTTTGTCACATGGAGCCTGTATGGCATGGGCTGCACACAGCACAGGGCTTTTCTGTGATCCAAGGCCAGTCCAGGTTGGGGCCCATAGACTGGCCCTGCATGCCAGATTTGGTACACAGAGATAGCCACATACAGCAGGGCCAGATGAGTATGATATCTCTACTTTTAATGTATATAAAGACCCCTTTTTTAAAGCCATCTTTGTGCCTTCCTAATTGAAACTCATTTTGCACCTTTGCCTTTCTGCTTTTAGCTGTTCCTACTTGTGCTGTTCCTTCATAGTCCTTCTTTATGGTCCTCCCCTTCTCCCTTCACTCCCCACCCTCCCCCACACACTATTTATGTAATTCCTTTTTGATTTTCAGGTCACTGAAGAGCTGCTGATGCAGCCATAATAGTCTCTTACTATGCTTCCTATCTTTCCTCCACAAGAGGATATTTGCTGTTGTGCATTTAATGTAATTTCTTTCAGTAACTGCCAGCTCTGCAGTACACCGTTATCCCTAAGCCTTTCTTTCCAAGGGACCACACCTTCCAGTTCCCTGAATTCACTAAAGTCTGCATTTTCAGGTCCGTTATTCTTATTGTGATGTCCTTGCTCCTTCCTCTCTTTAGACTAGCAACCTCTAGCATTTCACAATCACTTTCACCTCATATTACCTCCAAGTTCTCAATTAATTCCTCCACATTAGAACTAAGTGTAAAATAGTAGCTCCTGGGTTCCTATACAGCCAAAGGTAGATGCTTAAGGCCTGTTATGATGGCCATGGGCTTCATGGGGCTTCCTTCATAGGACACTCAGCCAGAGCTGCTCTTGGGGTGGAAAAACAGATGAATCAATCCCAAGCCTCCTTTTCAGCAATGCAGAGCACGCCTCCATGCTACTCAGCAGGCTCACAAACGCACCTTTAATAGCCAGTGTTTACTTGCATACAGTGTCTACACACCATCTATCTGGAAGGCTCAAGGTGAAACCTGAACCCATCAGATAAACAGGTTTTGAATGGAAGAGGCTGTCCTTGAACTCTCTAATCATTTGAGCCCCTCTGAAGAGGAAAGAATGCTGGCCAGTTTTAAAGGGGTCCAATTCCAGCTCCAAACTCAGCAACACAGTGGAGAAATCTGTGTGTGCTGTGCATGTCTGTAATGTCCAACTCGGAGTGTAACTCAGGAGGAAGGTGTGAAATAGTGAGGTGAGAGTGATGAAGGAAGAGTCAGGATTCCTATTTTGATAGTGTCCTTTTACCAGTTCATTTCATTTTTCTGTGTCAGAATATCCAGCTATAAAATGGGTCTATTTTAAGGAGTTTTGAGGCCTGAGTGAACAGTGTTTCAGAATCCCAAAGGACTGTGCTAGCAGTGCATGCCACGCTGCTCTGCCTTCCAGTGAAGCAGGAAAAGCCCACTCTGTGTGCGCTACACCCCAAAATGTATGTCAGTTAGCTGCCTTAATGCAGTCAGTATGCTCTCCAATACAGTAAGCTTTTCAGTACCTACCCAGCACCTCACTAAGGCGGCTACTTAACATCGCTTTCCAGGTGTAGCACTCATGTCATGCATCATTGCAGTATTCCCTAGTACTGTCCAGTGTGGACATGCTCATTGTGGCTCCGGGAGCCACTCTAATTAAAGCATCTGGAACGTCACATGTATCAACATCCCTGTGCTGAAAAATGACAGTGGGGACACTTTAACTAAAGCTTGTTTGATGACCTTTAGTTAAAGTGCCCTCGCCACCATTTTTCAGTGTGGGAATGCTAATGCATATGATGCTGGAGTCTGCTGGACTGTGGTAATTACCATGTTCCAGTAGGCTCGATTAATCGAGTCTGCTCCAACGCGCTGTAATTACAGTGTATCAGAGCAGTTTAGCTGCATGTGTATAGGCTCCCTGTGTGCACAAAGCATTGTTTTATTTTCTGAGCCCTGATTCAGCGTGATTATCACGTGAACATACGCTGTCAGTGCACTCATGGAAGTTCCAAAATTTGAGTACTTTTTTTCAAGGTTTCTTATACCATCACCTGGCTTCCAGTCATTTAAGAATGTAAGACAGCAATGTCTTGCCTACCTAAGCTGTTCCCTAAATGAAGGCAGCCTGGCTTTTAGATAATTTTGAGCCAAGAGCTACTGCTATTAACTGGTGATAATTAAGCGAACACTTTTACTTTCCTAACTGAGTTCAGATATTTAAATTTAGGAGGTGCCATTCAATAATTTTAGCTTACAGTGGTAAAATATTAGTCATTAATAAGATATGATAAAATGTACTTTAGGCATGTAGGTAAAGCTGCCCAGATATCAAACTTTTTGTAAATGCACCTATCATAACTAGTGTGCAGATTTTATTCCATATGAATAACTGTAACAACAGGCTGCCACAAATTCAGTGTATATGACAGACTGGATCCTTCACAGCTATTCTGATCTCCTGGGTGCATCATATGTTACTTGTATGTTTTTCAGGGGTGAGTAATTATTTTGGCTGTAGGGCTGCTTAATGAGCTTTGGTGATCAGCCTAGGGCCACAAGGGTAACCCTGCCCCTTGACAGGTGCCCCAATCCCGGTTGCCATCTTGAGACCAGAAATCCCACCCCTAAACCCCCAGTCTTTGCCACTGGAAGTCCCTCCACTTGCCCCCAGAAGTACTTCTTTTGGGAAGAGGGGCTTTCCGTCTTGGAAATGGAAAAAAACCCAAATCATACACTAAAAATCAGACATCCATTATAACATTTTATTTCAAAAAATAATTTTGTCCTTATTTGTGTGTGCTTGTGAAGTGTGGTTGGAGGGCTGGAAGTGTGTGGGGGTGTTGTGTGTGCCATGGGAGGTGTAGTGTCTGGGGGGAGGGTGTGTGGGTGTGGTGGGGTGTGCATGGGATGGACACACACGTGTGCCCCCCCCCCCCGACCTGTGAGCCCTGTGGTTCCTACCTGCCACTGCCAACAACTCACAGCCCAAGCCCTGACCCTGGCTCGCTCCCAGGACAGAGCGGAACAGCTGGAACCCGCTCACAGCCCTGAACCCGGTCTGCCCCGTGCCTGCTTCTGCTCACCCATTCATGCTGAGCAGCGGCAGCAGCTGGACAGAAGCTGCTGCTTGGCATGGGGGAAAAGAGCCCTTCCCCTTCACCGCTGCCAGGTCCTCCTTGCTGTAGCTGCCTAGAGCCCGTGCCTGGACTGCCCTCCAGCTCCTCTCTGCCACTGTCACTGCTGTCTCTGCCAAGTTGGGGCAGCGGTGGCAGTGCAGAGGAGCCACAGGGCAGCCTGAGTGTGGGTCCCAGGCGGTTGCAGCAAGAAGGGCCTGGCAGCGGTAATGGGGAGGGGCTGTTTTTCCCCGGCACCAAGCAGCACTTTGCCCAGTTGCTGCTGCTTGACATGGGTGGGCGGGTCTGGAGCAGGCACGGGGTAGGCTGGGGTTGGGGCTGTGTGTCTTGGTTTTGGCTGGTCTGGAGCTGGTCCTGTCCACTCCTCTGGGCCAAGTCCAGAGTGGGCGTGGGGCAGGTTGGGGTCAGGGGTGTGGGTCCCCACCAGTACCACAGGGCTGAGGCCAGCAACAGTGGCAGCCAGAAGGTGCCATCTCTGCCTGGGCAGCCTAGAAAAGTAGTCCAGCTGTGGAGCTGCCCCAGCCCTGCTGTGTGCCTGGTGGGTGGCAGGACGTGCTACAGGCCGAGGGACCTGCCACAGGAACCCCTGGTTTAAGTGTAGGTTGATGTTTGTTCAGATACAAGTGCTCAATTTTGTAAGCTCCAGGGAATGGGGTGAGAGGGAATTCTGTACATTATTCATTAATACTAAACCACTCATGCCTTGTTAGGGGGTATTTATTTGTGTGTGCACTTGGGTGGGGGGAGGGAATAGCATCTTGAGTCCTGAAAGGGTTGGTTGTAAAGGTATTGGATTGGAGTATCCATTTCTGTGATACCATAAGGGACATTTACAGTAGTTGAGGAATGCAGTAGCATTCTTAAGTGGAACAGCATGTGTTACGTACCCTTGCCTCTACTCAAGGCAGAAGCATGTGCTTTATACACTTAGAGCAGGATTGGCTTACTTTTATTTTATTTTTCCCCAATTCTAATTGTCTTAAAAATGTGTCCAGATCTTGGTCTGCTCTGGATGAAATGTATGATTACATGAAGAGCCAAATCCTGTGGCCTTATTCAGGAGCCAGGACTGCAGAAAGGGGTTGTCAAACATAAAACTCTGAAAAAACCATTCAGTATTACTAATTGACTTTTCTGTTTTCTGTTTTCTTCCTTCTGCCTTTTCTGATGCTCGTGGCTCTCCCAGGTTTCTAAAGTCAACGGGATCACTCGAATGTCATCTCCGGGTGCAAATGTAGCCAGTGCCAAAAAGATGAGAGAAGTCAGACCTTCACCGCCCAAAACTGTGAAGTATACTGCAACAGTGACAAAGGGAACTGTCACGTACACCAAAGCCAAGAAAGAACTGGTCAAGGAAACCAAACTAACTCACCACAAACCCAGTTCACCTGTTAACCACACAATCTCAGGGAAAATAGAAAGTAGCAATGCAAAAACCCGCAAACAGGTGCTATCCCTTGGAGTGTCCAAGTCCAACGATACCGCTGTTAACAGTGTAAAGGTCAATGGCAAGTTGAACCAAAAGACATGCACTAAGGAGGTGGGGAGACAGCTGAGGGAGGGGCTTCGCAATTCTAAGAGGAGGCTGGAAGAGACGAATCACATAGACAAAATACAGTCGCCCACCAAGAAGATCAAAGGGGCAGTTAGCTTGACGGAAGCTGCAAGCAAAAAGGCAGTTGTGGAAAAGCCTTTGCTGAATGGACATGTAAAAAAGGAAGTGCCGGAGAAGAGTTTGGAAAGAAATAGGCCGAAAAGAGCCACTGCTGGAAAGAATACGCCAGGGAAACAAGCACACGGCAAAACTGAAAATGCCTCCTGTGAAAATCGTTCTACCTCTCATACTGAGTCCTTGCACAAACCACAAGACTCGACGGGAAAGCACGAAAAGGGCAGCAGTAAGTCTGGGTGGGGGGTGCTGGGGGAGATTCCCATCCTCAGGCCCTCCGCCAAGGAGTTCCACGACCCGTTGATATACATTGAGTCAGTCCGAGCTCAGGTAGAGAAGTATGGGATGTGCAGGGTGATTCCTCCTCCAGACTGGAGACCTGAGTGCAAGCTGAACGACGAAATGCGGTTTGTGACGCAGATTCAGCACATCCATAAGCTGGGCAAGCGCTGGGGACCCAATGTGCAGCGGTTGGCCTGTATCAAGAAGCACCTCAAATCTCAGGGCATTACCATGGATGAACTCCCACTCATAGGTAAGCGCTGCTCTTCCACTGCCCCTTGCCCACAGTTTGTAGGCTATTGTGTGTTAAACTTTTTATGCTTTGTTTGCTTTTGGGATTTAAGTGAACCCTTGTGAAACTACAGGACACTAGAAACATCTGTTTTTTTTGAAGACCAGATGCAGTGCAGGTGGTTACAGTGCAGACTTCTCTATAATGCTTCACACCAGCAGGTTAATCCCACCTTGAATCTTCATTGATATATTTTTAGCCTGGTTATGAGCATTCCCACTTACTCTTAAAAATAAGCATATTCTTAGCTTAAAGTTGCACTGGAAGGTTTTAGGGACTTCCCAAGAAGGTTTTCTGTTACAATGTATGTAGCGCTGCTAAACTGGAAAACAAATACTCCTTCCCTTCCCCAGATTTCCTTCCTTCAAAAGCATTTAACCAAGGGGGAGAGAAGTCTTTGAACTGACTTCTTTTTGGATATCTAGACACTTAAAAGCACACATTTCCAGTGACCTGCAGACATTTAACAATCATTAAGTGTCAAGAATAGGTAGTTAAAACGTGGTTCGTTGCAAAATGGAGGTTTCATTATTTCTCTCAGCAGGTGGTTGCCTGAGCAAAAATCATTTATTTAAAAGAATTTGTGGTTTATGGTCTGCTGTCAAATATGACACGTGTGATAGAAATGTGACTGCTTTATAAAGAACATACATGCAAGTAAAGAAAAACAAACTATTGGATCATAAGTGTGGCTTTTGATCTCTAACCAACTTCACGTTTGCTGTCTGTAAGCAGCATTGAAAAATGAATACACTTATCTTTCAGTAAACACTTGTATATTTAACTTCTCACTGAGTTCAAGCTCATGGGATCTTAACATTGTAGCCTGAGGCATTAGTTTTGCATTTGAGGCATTATTCCCTCTGAGACTGCTATCTGTATTACTTTATTTAAAATGCACTTTTTTCCCCAGTTAGAGTGTACATAACATTTTATTTGTCAAATTTCTGTTTTATTTTCAACACACAAATAGAAAAGTGGGGGAAAATAGAATCCTAAAGAAACTGCAGGATAGATAATGAACCAAGAACTCCTCTATAACGTGTGGTTAAATATTACAATAGAATTTGATGAGGAATTGGGATCTATATTCTACTGTATTGTCTAGGCAGAAAAGTAATTTTACTGTAATGTTAAGATTGTAAAATCAAATATGCAACATTTTAGGGATTCCTAAAAGTTAAGATTTCTCTGTCAGCACTACATCGACCCTTTTGTATGCCTGGTGTACACTATGGATGTATATTAAAGTGAAGTTTAAACTGGCAATGGAAAGAAGAGGTCTGTGTGTACAAGATGGCTAAGTTAAGACTCCTGGACCAGGGTTAACTCTTTGTTTCTTGATTTTTGTGTCCCTGACCTCACAGCCTTCTGATTGCATTGATGGTATTTATTTACATTATCATAAGCCTTAGGAGCTTTATTTATGGATCAGAACCTGTATGCTAGGTGCTGTATAATCGGAACAAAATAATAGGTCCAGTCTCATGGAGCTTATGCTCCAACTACCCTATTTGCATTTAAATATAACATATGTAGGAAATTAAAATGATGCAGAAAAGGAGAAAAGAACCTGGAGATAATCAGCTCGCACAGGTTAGAAATCTGTTTGGATCAGTCTCGGATTTAAAATTATTTTCCAATAGCAGAGGTATATTCAAGGCTTGGCATTAAATGCATGCCTGAAAATTTACGATTTTATTTTAATGAGCCTGCTTGCTATGCGACTTTTACATTTTCTCACCCCTTCAAAAGAAGCTGTTTTTTTTTTTTAATTAAAAAAAGACAGTGAACTGATAGCCCATGCCAAGCTTGATATTTCAGCCAGTTTGTTATGTCGAGCTATTTCTTTCTAGGCAACGAAGAGGTTAAAACTTTTTTTAAAGTTTGGTTAAAAAAAATTGCCCAGCAGGCAGGAACTGCTCCTGAAAAAAAAATCAGCTTAACAAATTAATGTTTAAAAAAGTTATGGCTGTGTGGAACAGCACCATGTTGAAATATTCAACTCCAGCAAGCATTATCAAGCAACTACTACAATATAGGATGCTTCCTGAATGATTGATGCATGAGCAGAGATTCCCAAAGTGTTAGGTCATTACCATTTTGTTGTACCTCTGAACATTTTATGATATGCTTGAGAGATGTCTAGTTTTGCAGCTGGCAACTTAAATTGAGTATGCACATATCTGTTGCTCAAGAAAACCATCTAATATTCAACTGTACCAACCTTTCAGAATTGGGAGGATATTGCTCAGCTATATATAGATGATTAGATCTAATATGATGAAAAGTTATTCTGAATGATACCTTCAATTTTTTATGAGCTGTGTAATATGAGAGAAAGCTAGACCAGAAACAAACAAAAAAAAAAAAAAAGTGCTCTTCATGTGGAAGACTAAAGGCAACAGAACAAAAATGTGTTTCCTTTTTCCTATGGTGCTGCCCTGACCTCCCCTCTGCCTCAGGGTTGGAAGCTGTACTATTTTCACTAGGAATAGTTGCTAGGTAGGATAAGCTTTTGCTGCTCCATAATGTGACCTAAGGCTTTGCCAAGCACTAAAAAAAAAATAAAACAAATTCTAACCTATTTTTCAACATCAGAAAAGCTTTGTTCTCTCAGGACAGGTATTTTTTTCCAGTGTGTCATCCAAACATTGATGTGCTGTTACAGACATCACAACAAGGAGCATTCTTAAAAATGTTCTGCCTCAGTTGCAGCTGTGCCAACATTGAAACACTGCACACAGATTTACCATGCATTGTCATGCTTCTGAGCCCCACCATTGTTGAAGGGGAAGGGAGGGGAGGTCCCACGGTGAAGGTATGGGGGAAATCTTCAAGGTTGGGAATGTAGGAGATGGGAAGTCTGTAACCAGCTGTGAAAAGTTTGGGAGACAACAGGTGATTTGCAGGAAAGAGCGCGCATGTGTCCATGTGCTCTGACAGTACAGTGAAAGGCATGGTTGAAGAACCTACATAGGACAGAATGTGAATAGGCCTTGAGAGGAGGTAGCTGTCCTGTCAGCTGCAGAGTGGTGATTTATAGTAATACCCTTTCTCCCACCCCTGTTTTACAGTTGCATTTCCAAGTCATATTAAACACTAATTGAGGGGCCGCTAGGGCTTAATATTTCCATGATTCCCTCAGGGTGGAAAGAAGAGACAGGGTGACACTGGAGTAATGGTTTTGACAGTAGCATTGTTGGGTTGGGTGCCCCTCCTCCCCACCCTTTCCAAATGTCCTGTTTAATTATTAGCAGTTTTAGGTCACTTTGATAAACCCTTTCTGTTGATTATTATTTCTGACCTTTGACACTAATTATGATGCTGAGGTTTCTTTAAACTTGTAGGTGGAAACTGTATCGTTAATTTGACTGCCTGAATGCTAGAATACAGTAACTTTTGCCCAGTCAGTTTTTCTTTCCTTGACTGTCTCTTCCCACAGTGTTAGGGGTAGGTAATTGTACTGATGCTCTTATGACTGCTAAAACCAACATCGAATGCAAATTGCAAACGATCTTTAGCTACGTGTCCCTCTCCCTTAGCCCGTTTGTACCTTTTACGCTACATCAGTTATACTGAGTTTGCTCAAATCAACAGAAACGTGTTTGTGATAATTATGACCCCAGAAGATATAAATCTCCATTCTCCTTAGCTTTTGTTTTGAGTTCTCCTTTTTGGTGGTGTTTACCATTTTTCCACTTCTAGCCATGTGAACGATAATACTTTGCTCTAAGGTAATGCTTGACATGTTCAGTGTTTTACAGATGTTCAGTAATTCTCCCTCTCCCTCTGTAAAAGGATATACATTAGTTACTTGCCCCTTTCTATTGCCAAAGCGCGGCTGGTAATTTAATTTCTATGCCTATACATGTGCTCTGGGGTGGGGAGTGGGGCATTTTAATTAGAGCGGCTCCTGGACAGCCTCTGTAACTAAAATGCCGCAGCGTCATGTATATTCAGTATCGCACATTTCAAAATGGCTACGGGGACACTTTAACTAAAGCTTGTTTGACGAGTTTTAAAGTGCCCCTGCTGCCATTTTGAAACACGGGATGGCAAATGCACATGACTGAGAGGCACGCTGGGACATTCAAATTGGCATGTGTATAGGCACCCTAAGATGCTGTTTATTTTCTGGTTCCAACCAGCATGGAATGGGCATGGAGCAGGCCTGGCTGAATGCTGAGGCTTTACATGGTTATCTGGTGGGCTCCTTCCATTTCTTTTAAATGTAATTGCTTGGGAAAAGATGGTAGCAAAGGGCTTCTGAAACTAAGGACAAAAAGAGCATGAAAACTAAAGAACCTGCCTTGCTCTGACAAGAGACAGATGGCAGCTTAACTCAAAACGGAGATGAAGCAGCAGCTAGAAGGAAGGGTAGTGTAAATACCAAACTGTGATCCAGTTATTCATTAGCAGCCAAGTGGTACCTAAATTTAAAAAAAAAAGCCTACTATGTTAACTCAAGGAGCCATGCAAGGTTGGGCCTGGTATATTCTGTTCCGGTCTCTGGAGTCTTGGGGATATTGTGAAAAAGGAACGCCCAGCTGGATCTGGAGGGTGTGATATTGTCCTGGTAGGATAGAAATGGTGAAAGCAATGTGCCAGCAACTTTTCTAACTGTTTTCTGTGTTTTCCTTCCCCTTCCCTCACCTCCATCCCACATGTGTGGACTCCAGGAGGCTGTGAGCTAGATCTGGCCTGCTTTTTCCAGCTGATCAATGAAATGGGTGGCATGCAGCAAGTGACTGACCTCAAGAAATGGAACAAACTGGCAGATATGTTGCGTATCCCCAAAACTGCACAGGACAGGCTAGCAAAACTGCAGGAAGCCTACTGCCAGTACTTGCTCTCCTATGATTCCCTCTCCCAAGAGGAGCACAAGAAACTGGAGAAGGAGGTCCTGCTGGAAAAGGAGATCCTGGAGAAGAGGAAAGGTCCTTTGGAAGGACACTTGGAGAACACCTACAAGTTCCATTCCTTGCCCCGGTTTGAGCCCAAAAATGGACTCATTAATGGTGTGGTTCACAAAAATGGCTTCCGAAACAAGTTGAAAGAAGTCGACGTCCCATTAAAGACGGGCAGGCGGCGACTCTTCACTCAGGAAAAGGAGACCATGAAGGAGGAGGAGGAAGAGGAGGAGGATGATGAGGAGAAGGGAGTTCTTAGTGACTTACACAAGTGTGTATACAAGGTAGGAAAGCCCATTTCTGATGCTCTTCTTCTGTGAAAGCCTTGGAGCATGTGTTCCAATGGAGCACGTGTTCTCTGTGCGACGCGTGGGTAAGAACCAGCGGGAGCTAACCAGTGGGTTCCAGCTCTTGTTCCAGGGTCAGTGGCTGGCCCGGTAATTATTAGAGGTAGGCAGTGTGATAACAGGGGTATTCACTTCATGCCCCTGTTGTTTGGACTCTTGCCAAACCGGAAAACATTTTTTTTTTCCTCCCACCCTTCCCCCACTTTCATTTGTGGAGCTGGCTCTTTATAAAAAATGTGGTAAGCTGCTCCGTCCAATTACCCTCTGACACAACTTTATTTTCAGTTTTTTTAGTGACATTTTAAAGCAGTATTGTGCCTTCTCCCTACTGTTTCTTGCCAACCTCTTAATGAGCTAATTCTCCCTGACAGAGCCATCAAAACTAATGTCACTATAAATACACAAGATTTAGAAAGTGCAAATTGAAATGCAAACACTATTTTCATCCACAATGCCAAATTTAGCTAAGCACAAATGGTCACACAAACACTTATTCCTCCCCATGTGAAGCACATCCATTTGCAAAGAATGTTGACTGTCTTGCCGTATTTTACTTGGCAGCCTCCCACTATTGAACAGGAATCGACACCACAACGTGCAGAGTAGTCTTTAGATTGAATTGTTTTGCAGTGCTGAGAGAAACACAGTACTTGCTGTGTGTGCCCAGTAAACTATTACGCCACTGCTCCCTCCCCACGCCTGATCCCATCACCACAAAGTGAAACCAGATAGCATTCTGAGGATTATAATGTCCAAAGCAGTTCATTTGTTAAGCTGTTTAGAGGCTGACTAAGCTTATGGGTTGGTTTTTTAAAAATTGGTTCATATTTCTGTTGCAGCCCACTGGATTTGCTACCTATTCTATGGTTTCCTCATCAATCCCGCCTTTTAGTAACAAATCTGTTAGCAGTGTTCCTAGCAGGTGCAAGGCTGATCTCCTGGCAGCTACATCTGTATGGCTGTCTCTGTGTATAACAAAAGGTCGAGGGGTTTTTTGTACGTAATGTATTGTGCTTTAAAATGCTAAGTGGGAAATGGACTTCACAGTTGTTGTAAAGCCCAGTCCTTCACAGATCTTTCCAGATTCAGGCTCATCACTAGCAAGCTTGGCCCTTGCGTTATTTAGGACAGGGTAAGTGCTGAATGCTCTTAAAGTCTGATCGCTGCACTTCCAGCACCCTGCGGCAGGCTGTCAGTAAGTGGAAAATGTGCTCATGCTCCATGCATTTCAACTATTAGAAACAAATGCTGTTGAATCACAGAGTTTATCTGACTCATGCTACCATCCATCTACCAAAGGCAGCTGCGATACAATGACCTGAGCAAGCCATACAATTATATTATCTACACGGCTACCTTATAATATTGTGAGAGATTTGTTTTATTTTGAGACAAACTAACAATCCTGTCTAAGGAATGCAGAATAAGCCTCACTGAAAATTGGAACAATAGGCGGGGGCCAGGGTGTAAAGTATGAGGTGTGAATTTGAACTGTTTTGCTTAAATGGTACCTGAGATGTAGCTCCCCAAAATATGGCCTGCTGTTCAAATTACCGTGTTGTTTAAATATACAGTTTTTTTTGCATGGAAGTAGGGAAAGAACATGGAGGAGAATCCAGACAAGTTTTCTGCCCCTGTGGCCCTATATCTGGTACCTAGAACAAGGTCCAATACTTTTAAAGTAACATACTTTTAACATAAAATACTTCAACAACTTTATTATATTTATTTATTCGTGTCCTTGGCTCTTTAGTATGATGCTCTGTATTGCTAGGAGTCAAGGCTGGCTCTCAGCTGCACTGAATGCATTCGTCAGCTGATCTCAGAGCTGTACTATTTATGGATTTGGGTTAAGGCCACCGGATTGCATAATGTATCAAATATAGCTTGAATGCTGCATTCCCTAGTTTTTGTAAGTTGGCAGGGGAAGGATTCTCTTCGGACTAATGTTCCTTTGAGGATATTAGAGTAGGTGCTAGCAGGACCTCTCCTGATGTTATAGTTCTGAAATACCATGTTTGAGGAAGATATAGACACTTCTGTTATATGACAGGGCTCTGAATTTCCCTTTAACAAAGCTTAAGAACTTCAAAATGGCCAGAAAGGAGGGACCCTGATAGCAATCTAGTCATTCAGCTTAATACAGACAAGAGCGGTTCTCACATCCAACATGTGGTTGATCTGGGATACATTTTAAACAGAGGTACCTAGTCTTCCACTAACAGTCACCGGTGCTTCCTACAGAAGTACAATAATCTTAATGATCTATTGGCTTTCCCCATGATTCCTATGGGGTTTTCAGAATTGCTGTTTTGCAAGTGCAGTCCTCCATGGCATAAGCATACCGTATTCCTACATGTATGATCTAGTACTTGGCTAATAAAAAGGCATTATTTGTAAATGCCAACTGCATAGAACAAATGAACTGCCAGCAAAGAGCTGTGGGAGCAATTTTCTGTTGCAACTTCCCACAAGTAACAAAAGAGGAAACAGGCAGCACTAGCTACAGTGCTGAGTTAGCATAGATTTACCTGGGAGATTTATTATAAAGAGGTACAGAAGAAAACAATGAGAACTCAGTAATGCAAAGGTTTAGCAAGATTGAAATAGTGTTTTCATAAGTCACGTGTCTGCATTATTCCATGTCGAGTTTGCAATAAACTCTATTGCCCTCTTGTCCAGGCGCATTATTGGCTTCACAAAAGGACACCTATATATCCATTAATGATTTTCAAATGAGCTAAAAATGGTTATCTTATATACCTAGATCTCTCTAACTTTTTAAACATAACCTTTGCTTTTCCATGTTCCTCTTTCTCCCCTCTGTTTAAACCACCAGCCAACTGTGATTTGTAGAAGCAAGATGCCTTCTCACTCTTGAGCTGAATCCATTTAAAGTTCTCAGTGCTGTTAGCCTGCTATTGAGGAGGAGGAGGGGGGTGTATAAAGAGAAGTAATTGCTATGGAATTTTTGTGCTGGAAGTGTTTCTATTAGAGAACCTTATTGCTGAAAAGACTCAGCTTAGTGCTTTTAAAATCCCGTGGCCTCCCTTTATTGAATTGCTTCATTTTAGACTGTGAATTCTTAAAGCATTTGCTAATTAATTTAAAGAAAACCATGTAAAATCCATCAAGTCAAATGTTCTTCAGCTTCTATGTTTCCATTTGTTTTGCAACCTTCAGGCAGATGCTGAACAATGTCAGTCTTGATTTGAGAAAATATGGGCGAGCATGGAAGAATTAAGAATTTTAATTTGGTTGTGTCCTTCACTGTCTTACGCAGTTTCTGTCCTCTGCTATGCCTGATACCCAGCTCAAAAACTGGAGGGCATAGCTAGAGGTTTTCCTATGCGTCTAGGCTTTGCGGGTTGCCACATGGGCCTGGGAAGCATTTTTTCCCTTCCTGTTGCTACTGGTGTGAGGATTTTATTCCGTTTTCTTCAGAAGCATTGGGTGTTGGCTGCAGCTGAGGCTCGGGATTTTGACTGGGTTGTGCCAGTCCGCTTGCTGGTACTTAAACCTGGAGGTTCCTGGCTTAGGGGTCCTGCTCCTGTGTTTGCAGGGTCAGACCAGTTGTCAAGTTTAGGATTAGAAAGGAATTTTACCCATGGTCAGATTGGTATGGGCTGTTGGGGGAGGAGGGGGCAGAGGGAGAAGTTGTTGCCTTCTGTAAAAGGAGGGGAGAATGGGGGGAGGATTGTCCTCCTTGCATCTCCCGAGTATATTTGCATGAACTATTTCCTGTCCTTGCAGTGGCAGGACACTGATGGTGCCCTCATTCCCCTGCTTTACCTGGGGCAATTTAGGGGTTTTTGGATGTTCTGCAAGGATTGGTCCTGGTAGTTGTGCAAGAGGACTCATGCAGTTTTAAGAATTGGATAGACAAATACTTACCTAGGAAGGTTTAGATAAGGATGATCCTGCCTTGAGCAGGGGGAGGACTAGATGACCTCCTGAGGTCTTTTTAAACTCTACTTTTGCATGATTTTATGGTTCATTTTAGAAGATTTGCCTGGAATCCTCCTTTTTTTTTTTTTTTGGTATGACAGAAACAGGCAACCATTGTAAACCCCAGAAACTAATAAGGGGCATTTGTTAGCAACTTGCAATTAGTGAAGGCTGTGTACAATCCTGTAGACTGTAAGTAGGGGGTCAAGAATTTTATGAGGGTTTTTTTCGTTTGTGTGTTAAAAAATGCTGCCTCAATAAATGATTCACAAGGGCAGTAAAAGTTGAAGGATATTGCTCATTTTATCCCAGATCATCCAACTCTGAGCATTATGGGAGAATGATGCCTCTGGACATTTACAAACTTTTTGTAACAGCTAATTGCCCTGCATTTAACATAAAGAAAAAGTGACAATGTTACAACCCTAGATTTTTGTAGTGACCTGATCCTTTGGCTTCCATCTGGGGAAAACTACCGTGTTAGTTGTTCATGGTTCGCTCTTGGAAGTAGTTCTTGCATAAAATTAAGCAGACATACAATATTAGAAACTACTGTTAGATTGCATTTCACTATTCAAAAATGAAATAATGCACTTTAACTCCTGAAGTGCTGGAGTTTAAGCTTTTTTGGTGGCAGGGGAAGGGTGGGGGAGGGTTGGAAAATTAAAGAGCATAGTTTGTGTCAGAGGAAAGAAGGGAAAGCTGTTATGATTTCTTGCTTATTGTAAAGCAGACATTACTTTCCAGTTTTGTACTTGAACTTGTCTTTTGCAATCAGAATAATCAAGGCTTCACCAAGATACTGCATGGGGTGATGATGGCTCTCTAGTTGTCAGCCCTCCTGGTTCTGTCTACCTAATTTGTTGCCTTTGCCCAGTGCAGTGATTCTCAATCAAGGTGCTGGGGCATGCAATATTAGCACTGCTAGGTGTGCAAATACCTGCACGCGATTCACACAAACCCGGAGTTTTCAAAATGAAATCCAAAGTGTCAAAAACATTCTGATCTGTCCTGGTCTTTCTGAATTGTTTGCAATGGAAAAATTACCCTGTTATTTTCCTGTAGTCAAAAAAAGTGAAAGTTAAGAGCTGACATTTTCTAAGGGCTAGCTTAAGTCTAAAACGGTTGAGAATTACTGACCTAGAGTGAAGAAAGAATTTAAACAGCTCAGATATAAGTTTGTCATTTCACCAGACGGTGTAGGAAAGTTCTCAACCTCCAAGTCTTGTATTTGTATGGTGTTTTACTGATCCCATATGTTCATCTTTCCTTCAACTCAAGATAAACCTCAAACAAAAAATAATTTAAGACTGATTATACACATTACCAACATTCTAACTCTGGCAGGAAGAAACTTCACCAATATCTTTTACTAAAACTTTTGGTTACCTGAATGTAGGTAGACGTAGAGTTTACAGCATTTCTTCCTATGAATATGTACCAGTTACAAATGTATCGTGTTTATTATATGCATATTTCTTCCTGGAGCTTCTGATACTATAAATACTCACAAGAGAAGGTATCTGAAAGTTTTCAAGGTTCTGTGCAAACAAAAGAAAAATAGTATTGGGTCTCTTCTTGCCATTACACTGTAAGCAAGATCCATCCTATGGGCAAAGGAGTTGAGGAAGAAAGCAACTCATTTTACTGTTTCAGTTAATTTTATTTCAGTAAACTCTCCCATACCAGCCCTGGCTCTTTGTCTTATAACTACTCTTATTGAATTCTGCTTAACTCCCTTTTCTGTTACATACACAGCTAGTGTAATCTTGTTCCTTTCTACTGAATATAAGGTGCGATGTAGCTCTAATTTGTCTTTATTGGAGTCATCCTGTGTCCCGTGCAATGCGTGCTCAACCTGAAACGGCGTTTGTATTGTTTCTTCAAATCTTTTCAAAAATCCTTCTCTGCATGGCGAAGTTTTTAACCAATGGGACCTTTTAAAATGTAAGCACACTTAGTACAAGTTTTAATATAGTGTCTGGACCCCCTCTGCTTGCCCAAGAGGAAGCTGGAATCCTCCATTGCTGTTAATGGAATTTCAGATATATGCTCTAGGAAGAAATGTGTTAGGTCAAACAGACTATGATGTCCATTTTCTGCGGAAACATTTTATTTTCTCACCTTCTCCCATCTATGATTGGCAAAGGTTTGCATGGTAAATCACCAGCTGCATATATATGTCACGTGCCTTTGTGTGCACTGCTGAGAGAGGTTATGAGGGGGAGAAGGGAGTATAGGGGTATCCTTCTCTTTACAGTTGTAATTGTGTTTTCTTGGTTCACAGGGTAGGTCTGTTTCATTAACAACCTTCTACCGGACGGCAAGAAATATCATGAACATGTGCTTCGCCAAGGAGCCTACAGTAGCTGAAGTAGAGGTGAGGCCAAGGACCTTTCTTCCTCTGGAGGAGATGGGTATGGCTCAGTGGGGCATGAGGTGTCTGGTACAAGCTGAGAATGAAGAAACCAGTAATGTGGTCTCTGTTCTTTATTTCACCATTACTATCATCTGTAATAAAGGCACTGCCAAACTAATGGCAGGAAGAAGGTTGGTTGATCTTGCATAGGAGTAAGGGACCTAAACTCTGGATATAGATCTGCTAAAGTTTTCCTGTGCAAGTCTGCATAAATTGCTTCACCGCTGTTTGTCTCTGCCCAGCAGTGAAATGGGGAGAAAGAGTCTTCAAAGGGATGCTAAGCCATAATACATTTTTAAAATGCTGGGGTTTTTTTTGTTAAGAAGTGGTATTTTTTTGAGATCTGAGCGCCAAAAGAACTGTAACATTTCACTGGTGAACTTTTGAAGGAATTTACTGTTTGTTTGTTCAGTGAACTAAACATGTATTACCACCTTCTTATTCCATAGCAAGAGTATTGGAGGATAGTGGAACAGAAGGACTGTCATGTAGCAGTTCATGGAGGCAAAGTGGATACCAACACACATGGGAGTGGCTTTCCTGTGGGAAAATCCGAACCATTTTCAAGGTACAGTTAGATAATTACCCTGGACTCCTCTTGCCCCTTATTCCATCTATAACTATTGTGTTTGCTACAACCCGTGGGTTGCAGCCTGGTGCCGGGCCGCGAAGGGTCAGCTGCCAGACCGGAAGTAACCACAGACCGGCAAACCACGGACTGGAAGTGACTGGCATACTGTGGGCTGGCAGCCAACCCTTTTCTATACTCTGTATAAAAAAAGGGTTGGCTGCCAGCCCGCAGTATGCCTGTCCTTCCGGTTCGCAGTTTGCTGGTCCCTGACCTAAAAAGGTTGGGAACCCCTGTGCTACAGAGCCTATACAAAGGAGCACAGGTCAAAACAGTGACTAAAATAGTAAAACTAGTTTGCTTTTAATGTTGATGCTTATTCTCATCTCTCTCTGCATTAAACAGGCATGGGTGGAACCTTACAGTCCTTCCTAATAATACAGGATCCATCCTGCGACATCTTGGTGCTGTGCCTGGTAAGTGGATTTCTTTTCTTAGTGCTCCATAGTTGATGCCCAAGAGTTTTGATCGTGTCTGGATTTTTCAAGAAGTCTCTTCCCCCCCCTGTAAATCCCCCTTGTCCTTACTAGAGAGAGGTGTTTTGTGTCTACTGTTTAAAATTTGTTGCTCCTGGTATTATTTGTACACTTTCACAGTGCAGGTGTCAAACAAGCCTCAGCTCATGGCAGCATCTGTAGGCAAACGGAGTGAGGATACTATTTGCAACTGCCCCTCAATTTGTTCTTTAGCAAAAGGCACTTTAAAAGAAAGAGCCAGAAAAATCTAATTTAGTTTCTGACCCAGATAGAGACCATCATAATATACTGTGTTTCAAGGCATGAAAATGGACTTGCAAGTCAAGAGTTAAAGAATAGTTGGGACCGTGTACCTGGAGGCACTTTTTTGTCTTTGTAAATATCCATGTTAGCTATTAATTATACATCTGTGTTTAATATTTTGCGTCATGGTAGTGAATGATTCAGATGTACAACTTCTTTTCTATAGAAGCTAGAATGCAGAGCTGAGTAAAAAATTGCATAAGATTTTCTGTAAATATTCATTTGGATTTTTAAATGCATTCTCTTTGGCTTCTTTAATGTCCCTTGCAGTTCATTTTGTGTAGTACAAGTATTCACTGAAAGCGAATTTCAGAGTCCCATATAACAAATATGGGAGTTGTATCTCATTTTCCAGTGGCGGGGTGGCAGGAAGGGGAGAAGAGAATACCAGTGACTTAGCTGACCAGTGAGAACAGAGCTTGAAATTGGACTATTTATCATCAGTCCATTGAGTGAAACATTTTAAAGAGTTAGAAAAGATGTTTGAACAACCAACATGTTCAAGGGAAAAGCAATCTTCTGATAGATATTTTATGAGTGGAATGGGTCTGAATTTGTTGAATAAATTATTCTTTGTGAATTATTCACTCTGGTAGAAAGAAGCAAGTTTCCAGTGAAAATGTGCTTGAAAATTGTAATTTATTTATTTTTAATTAAAACGTCTGGGTCAGTGAACAGTTATTTTCAATTCTTTTGTTTCAGGAGTGACAATTCCTTGGCTAAATATTGGCATGGTCTTTTCTACCTCATGCTGGTCTCGAGACCAAAATCACCTTCCATACATTGACTACTTACACACTGGTGCTGATTGCGTTTGGTAAGTATCCTTGCATTTTACCCTGTTGTTGTGCATTGTTGTTCCATGAGGTCTTTGGCCAAGGAGAGTGACTGCAGGGCATTTTATACAGACAAAATACATAAGTCACAGTCAAAAAGAAATCTGTGCCAACCAATTCAGCTGGAAAGTCAACACAATTTCATAACAAGAGGTATAGTGTAAGCTAAATGAGAAGGACTTCTTTCTCTGGAGGAAAAGGTTCTGTATATTTTTCATTCTCTGTAGTAAGATATGTCCCAATGAGCCACCTCTGTCTGATATAGACAAGAGTTCTTTTGATCATCTGCAATCAAAATGACAAGTAATCCAGGCAGCTTTCTGTAGACTGATGTGCAGACTTATTGAGGCCAGTTCTGTGTTCTGGTTTTTGAGGTGATAGATCTCATCCTTCCTCTCAACCCTTCCCATCTTTCTTACATTACAAAATACCTTGAGATTTTGTAGCTTCCAAGTGCCTCCTTCCTTTTGAATTCCTACCCAGTGGTAGGTACATGTTCATTAATGCGCCCTAATTACTAGGCATTTAGTTTAGTACTTGCCTAATAAAGTACTAACTAAATGCACAGTAACTAGAGCTACTGCGCAGTAGCATCAGCACATGGTTATTTTGTGATACCTTCTGTGTGTTAACCTAATAACACTGCACAGTAGGCTATTAGCACAGTTTTTAACTGCCACGCTGCTGTGCAGTGTTATTAGGCTAATGCGCAGTACATGTCTCGGGTAGACCAGTGTCTATAATCCTCTTAGGCCACATTGTCCTAATGTCCTGATGCAGGTTTGTACATGTTTACTTGGAGGTGTCTGCTTACTGTGCTTGTTGCTAGTCTACTGCCATAGAGGATTGCAGTGGAAGTGCAATAGCTGATAGGAGACACAAATTAAACAGATGCTAACAGCATATAATATACCTTCTTTGTTATTACCCCGAAAAGCGAAAGGATTGACTGCTATAATTAACAATCAGCTACACCAACAGTCTTTGGTTCAGTTCAGTTACTCTTTTACTATTAACAATTATTTAAGTTCCTTTTGGTATTAGTGATGCTAAGCTGCATTGCAGTTATGTGCAAAGCACTGAGCTGTCATTATATGTGATTAATATAATTATTTATTTCTGCGTGTTACAGTAGCATCTCAAGAGGCCACCCTGTTGGCCTAGCCCTTGTGCAAATCGAGAAAAAGAAACTCTCTTATTGGGTAATGAACAATTACTCCAGATATACCCTATTCACACGCTCTCCTGAATCATCCACTACTACTGCCACTGTCAGAAACAGGATACTGGGCTAGAGGGACCATTGGTCTGATCCAGTATGGCACTTAGGTCCTTATGTCTCTGCCCTGAACAGTTTATAGGTTAAAAAGATCAAACAGACCCAGCTTTTTGATAGGAGATAGTTATACAAGTGGAGTGCATTGAAATGCCCCCAGATGTCCTATTAGTTAGTGTCATGTCCACTCCATGATTATTTTTTTTTTTTTTTAAAACCTTTGGGTATGTGGTTCTTTCATATATGATTGTAGGCAGAACTTTGCTGCGCTTACAAGTAAGGTAGCTTTATTGCCCCATTTTTGCTTTTTTTTTAAACTTTACCACAATTTAGTTGTACGGGCTGGTATTTTCTGTGCTAGGATCTACATCAGGGTGAATTTTTTGGAGAGCTCCAGAATAATCAATTGAGACCCTTTTGAGAATGAGATGAAGGGTAAAGTACATTCTTTAACTGGTGTTAAAATATTACAAATGTTTTGTAAACATTATTGCTCCAAAACATGGAGCCACAGACATGAAATTTCACTAGCATCAGGGGTGGGCTCTTTTTGTTATACCTGTAAAAATTTGACTGAACTTGTCTGCCTCTGAAAGTCACCATTTTCAAACACTCAGGGCTTCTGTTAGAGACTGAGACCTAAACTTTTGCTCTAAGAAACTTGCTTCAGCCTTAGACTATGGGAAGACTTTTCCTGCAATTGCTGCACCCCGTTGTGGTGCCAGATGTGAAAACTAAGAGCAGGGAGCCTGCATCTGTCTTTCCTGACTTTCAGGAAAGCCACTGCTAGCAACCATGCGGCATTGAAGAAAATGAAGAAGTACCTCCAACTCAAATGTTACAGAGTGAGGAAGAGGGTGGGGGTGACGAGTCCCATGTGGGGATGAAGCAAAAGGTAGTGGGACAGAAATGTGAGAGAACATGGATAAAGTTTGTCTTGTCCCTGTCTAGTGCTGGTCTGCATAGAGGAAGAAAGCCTGGTGTTAACTCAAAGAACCCTGTGTTCAGGATCTAAAAGTTCTCATATTGCTGATGACTCAGGTGGGGTCACTGTTGTCCCATAGGATGGGGTTTCTGGAAAAAACCATGGGCAAAACCCCTCCTTTTTTTTTTTTTTTTTTAATTTAAAAGGGACAAACGCAAGCACTCAAAAACTTAAGGCATGACAAGGCACTCCAAGCATAAAGAGAAAAATAAATATATAACAGCAACACGTTTGTTGCCTCTCTTCTTGGATCCTAAAGCTAACTAAGGCCATCTTGCTCTTGAAGGAGAGCCTCCAGCTGAAAGTTTCATATGGTTTAAATCATGTGCACAATGTTGCACTTTTGGTCTTAGCTGTCCTGAGTTTCCTCACGTAGACACACTTTAAGTTCTTAGTTCAGACTCAGCAAGCTGTCAAACTGAACCCTTCATAGGAAAGTCACCACCCATTTTATCCTAAAGTGAGAGCCAGGTCCCCTGCTAGGACCTCTACTAGTAAGAGGTCCAAGGCATGCTGAGTCCAACTCTGAGACTCCTCTGCTTGGCCTGGCTACCATAAGGGCTCTGAAAAGACATGGTACTGGAGTGCTGGTACCACACCAGCATACTAGGTCAGGGCTGTCCAACCTCTAAGCAGCTGGGGTCTGCACACTGGGGGGACACACCAGCCTAGACCATAGATGCCCCCCGCTCCACTCCCCTAGCCACAGGATCCCCTGGTACCACATGCTGTCACACTGCACCTCCCTGACTCCTGGGGTAGTGGCAGGAAGCAGAAGGCAGAGGAGAAAGGGGATCCCAAAGCCCCTGGCTGCTGCAATGGGGGGGAGCAGCAGCTGGGTTGGGAGCCTGAGGGTCACATGTTAACCCCTCGTGGGCTGCATGCACCCCGTGGCCTGCCAGTTGGACAGCTCTATGCTAGGTCAGTGACTGACTTGGCACCCTCCGTCAACCCTGGGGCGGGGGGGCGTAGTTGTCACCAGGACTGACAATATTGGTGCAGCTTATGCCTGTTCTGTGTGGTTTGGCACCAGTGACTTCAACACCTTTGGATGATTCCCCATGTTCTCAAAGCCAGCTTTGCTGTTAATGGTACTCTCCCAGGAAAGTGTGTGGCACTGGAGCAGGGGGCAGTAACCTACGGCCCGAGGGCCAGATCCAGCCTCCAGAGTCATTTGATTTTACGTAGCGCTTTGGTAGCATTTGGCAGCATGGGGCTTCAGCAGCAGTTCCTTTGCCAAGTTGAGGGGTGGGAGGAGAGAGCACCAGCTGTGGGTACTGCCCCCGCGTTGCCGCAGAGAAGAGCAGAAGCAGTGGCTGGGTCCCGCTTGCCAGTACTAAATTGCTTGGGGTTTGTAGTGCTTCGAGCACAGCAGCTTTTGGAAAGAGACCTCCTTTTCTGCTGATTCAGGGCCCATAATTTTTCACAAACCTGACAACTCGGAGCAAGGGCTTATATCAGCAGCCATATCATCATCTTTGGATAAGACTCTGGTTCCCTTCACACCATCTCATCCAAACATCTTGACAGCCTCGAGGATTGGAAATTCCCCCGCATCCCATTGGAAGACGTTCAGGAATTCTCATGTTTTTCACACCAGCATGTCAGGACGTGCGGCGCTTGCAATTTGCACGGTCCGAAGGGACCCTACCAGTGTTTTGTGGCAAGAGTAACCCTGTACTGGCTTTGGGAGAAGCCTGTTGCTGTACACAAGTGCACATGTCGCTTTTTTATTGGTCCCTATTGAAACAAAAGGTTCAGGGAACAACAAAGAATGATGCTAAATGAAAAAAAAAAACCAAGGCAGTTATATTTATCTGCTCCTAAGAGTTATTCCTCAGCAAGTCCAGCATTCAAATATTATTGGCATTATTTCAATATTTTAAACTACAAGAAGTTATCTGGCTTTTTGTAAAACAAGGCTTCAAGAAAGCACAAAAGGATGTAATACTTTAATTTCAGAGGAAAAAAAGAATTGTGAAGGCATCGTTTCAGGCAGCTCGGAGTGGCAGACATAACGTTGCATTCAGTGGCCAGGAGGAGAACATCTCGGCATCAGAGCTCTGCTCCTCCATGAAAAGTCCAATCAGCAGTCCGTGATCCTACCTTCAAAGGTTCAGATCTGTTTAATGTTTAAATGAATGCTGTCCGAAGGGCTCCCAGGCTACTCCTCACTCCTGCTTGGGTGTACCTTCCTGGTTTCAAGAGAACACAGGGGAGAAATCATTCTCACACGTAAGCTATCAGGGCCTGGGCTTCAATTTTCATGAGAAACTTTGAAAGCCTTCTAAAAAGAGATGATATTATCAAAACCTCTGTCATTAGCACTTCACAGATTACACGAGCTCCGAATCCTTTTGGTGGTTTTGTTGGGCATTGTGTATTTATAGGATCCTGCCTTTTCCCTGTTTGGGACTTGTCTCTGCTCTTTTCAGGAACACTAATAACAGATTGCTGGGACTTAGAAACAGTTTGTTGCATAGTTGCTCCATTTCCATACTATTCCTTTTTGTGCCACCCTCCCTGTTCGCCTTCCTTGGCCCTTCTCACAAGACATGAGTAGATTTATAGGCAGTCACTTGGCTGTTCCCGTGCTAGTCCCAAAAGAAGGGGTTCTGTTCAATCTGTTTCCTGATACCAAGTAGAAAGGGTTTATTTTAGCTGCCAAAGTGTCCATCCTGAGTTTAAAATGGCAGCGGCAGGAATGCTTAACTTCCAACTCTAGATGTATACTAATGGTTTGCACCTATCAGTTTCCAAAGCATGGACTTCTGCGTTATTATATACTGCATGCGCAAGTGGTATTTAATATTTTATGTAGGTTGAATCGCCACCAGTACATGGGTCCCCCATTTGCCTTTCCTGTGGCACTGGGAGCTTTAATCAGGGTCCCACCTGTTGTTACTACTTAAATAAAAGACTGTGTGACAGCCTGTCTGACTGAATGATTGGCTGTTTGGAGGCTGGGCAGCACAGCAGATACAATCGGATGTCTGTTCATCTTTCATTGATTTTCACCATAGAGATCAACAAAGAAAAACGAACATCGTCACCAAGGTGATGAGTACAGTTTATAGATTTCAGGATGCCTCTACCCAAGGACTGATTCAATACAGTAGCCATCCTAATCGCACAACTGCCATCAAAATTCTTGCACTGTAGCTAGGATATGTCTGAGTCTTTTGGACATATGGTCTCCTGCAGATTCATTATGCAGCATGCTAGCCTGCATCCACAATGTTTGCAGAGCTGGATAAAATCAGCACGTATCTTGAGGAGATATCACCTTGACATGCTTCAGTGCACCACCCCTTCCAAATGGGCAGGTCCATTTGTGAGTGAGTGAGTAGAGACACCGTGGGCCATTGTCAAGCATGTGGTATATGGTTTGGAGACATCCAGATTCCTGCTGTTATTAGGATGCTTGCTCTGCCAAAAGGATTCTGGACTATCGACTAGCACGCACATGGCAACTATTTTTGCATATCATACTCTTAAAAACTGAACACTACAAGGAGAAATTCTTGTAAGGTCTCAACAGTGTGTTTCCACTCATGAGAGAACCTCCTTCATTACTGGATGTTCATGTGGTTCTCTCAGAACTGTAGCAACCTGTGACACTGGTCTGCAAAGAGTTCCTGTTTGTAGCAACTACATCAGCCAAGAGAGTTGAGGAACCATAAGCCCTGATGGCAGGTCTGCCTCTACACACTTTTCACATTGACAATGTGTTACTCAAACCCTATCCCAATTTTCTTCCTAAGGTAGTTAAAGAAATGCATTTAAATAATCCATCTTCCCCAGTGTGTTTCTTGAGCCTGGCTTCATAAAGGGGGAAACATGGGTAGTCTCAAGACCCATGGTATCTTAAGTCTTCTACTGAGAGAGAACAGAACTTTCAAAGCTTTCCTAAGATAGGTTGGTTGATTTGTGTAATATGCTGAAAGAAAGGAGGTCAAACATGATCAATCAAACACTTTCCACAAGGATTTTATGATGCTTGGAGACTTGTTATGGCACATCTATCTTAAATTAGGGCTCTTTCAGCCATGGTCCAGGTTTCCTTACAGACTGTTTCCATTTCAGACTTTGGCAAGGCTGCCACCAGGACTTGATATAACTGAATGTGTGGTATGGCTTTACATAAAACAGCACTGTGACACAGGTGGATGTCATGGATGAGATTCCTTTCCATTATGCACATCTACTCCTGGCCTGAAGTTCTGTTGCACAATGTTGGAAAGCCCTTCCAGAGATTAGGTTTCATTTAAAAATGACTCTAGGGAAAATCCATAATGTTCCTTAACTGAGAAAAGGGCCTCTACTCAGGGCTGTTTTGCACAGAAGAAATTAAACTAAAGACAGTCTTCACACAGCTGAACGGTAAATCCCAAAGGCTTTTCTCACCGTCTCAGAGGTGCTGCAGTGAAGGAGCCATTTGATCTTTGAAACAATCATTCACTGGGGAGAAGCTCTTCCTTCACCACATTTTTCAAAAGCTCTGCATTATTCCACTGATCAGACTTCCTGCATTTGTCTCATGGCTTTAATTTCAATATTTCCAGTTTTGGGGAGGGACAGTTGGGGGATCAATAGATGTTAGGGGGCTGGAAGGGACCTCTTGAGATCATCAGATCCAGCCCCTCTGTGCTTGGGCAAGGTGAGCATCCAGACCTTTTTTGAAGATATCCAGAGTAGGTGATAGACTCCCCCCAGGGGTGGTACAATTCCAGACCCTGGGATTAGGCACAGCTCATGCTCTTTTAAAGTCCAACTTTGTCAGCAGATGAGCAGTGAAGGGAGGTTCTGGGCCTCGTAGTTTGGCTTCTTTCTCCCAATATTCGGTGTGCAGAGACTGCTTACTTATTATGCCAGACATAATTCTTTATGTTGCCTCGTCCATCCTTACCAATTGTTTTTATCCACTTATTTTTTTTCTTTGCTCCATGATAAGAGTATATACTCCTTGGGGCGGGTGCTGTCTTCCTATTAGATGTGTGCACAGCACATAGTCCAGTGGGTCCCTAATTGGGACCCCTTCCAAGCTACTGATGAACAATGAAATAATGATGATACAGATAAGCAATATCTGTTGTACACTTCTTTCCCCCTTCCCCAGACTCTATCTGTCCCTACCTCTACTCCCCCTTCAATCTTTCTTCATCAGCCAGATAACCCTGTGTATTTGCATGAGAGTGAGATCAGTTGGGCACTCCCAGGCCATTTCATGTCCTTTTTGCAGTGGGAAGCTAGTTCCCCACTTTGGGGGACTGGCAAGTGTGGGAAGATATGAAAGAACATGGGATACTGGTAAATCAGCACCCATCTTAAATCTCTCCTTGAGCACAGACCTGCTATGCATTATGCATTTGTGATGGCCTCTGTTACAGGGGACAGGAGGAGTACTGAACTTCAGGCTCATCGAGTGAGTGAAGGAGGCATATCTTGGAATACTTTGCTTTTATTAATAAAATATATGCTGTGGAAGTCCCCAGGTCTGTATTTTGTTACTGCTTTGGACCACAAACATCTGTTTTTATTTAAGCAAAAATGTTGGTTCACGCTTTCATTTGGTTCAAGCACATGTAACGCGTCTGGTCACCTAAAACAAGGATTAGTGTGATGGCATTCCAAGTAGGTGCCAAACAGATGGGAAACTTCTGCTGACATCCCTGGAACCAGATGTCATGTTCTTGCTGTTTCTCTCCCTATTTTGTAGAGCAAGGAGATGTCACATTCTCTGTTTGATCATTTCAGGCTTTTCATTTCCTTTGGCTCTGGTGAATGCTGTCGGTTCAACTCCAAATAAGCAACTTTCCATGAATTGAAGCATCTTGCCAAAAAGAGCTGCATGTGTTGGGGGAGGGGAGTTCTGCTTTAATTTCTTCCAATTGCTTTTAGCTTTGGAGGAGGGGCATTGGTCAGCCCTTTGCATTGCTGCACAAGTTGGAGGCTGTGGACTATTGCATAGCGAGTCCTGGCTGATTTCTCTCTTTCCAAACAGGTATTGCATTCCTGCTGCGGAGGAGAACAAACTTGATGACGTGGTACATGCCCTGCTGCAAGCAAATGGCACTCCAGGGCTGGAAATGCTTGAAAGTAATGTCATGGTAAGTCTGACTTCTGTCCTTTCTCTGTGCAGCATCCCAAGACCAACAAGATGGCTTCTGGCTAATCGGGAGATTTTACATTACAGTACATTTCTGTTTCTATTTTTAAAAGAAAATCAGTGGCTGCTGTTAGAGGCTGGACATTTACTGCTGGCAGTAGGATTTACCATGTGACATTTTCAATATATTTTGACTCTACAGGAAACTAAAACATGGGAAAGAAGGTAAACCCTGCCTGCCAGTAAATGTCTGTTTTTAATATGGCACCTGGTATATTTAAAATGTGTTAAAAACAAAACAAAAAAAATATACAAGTCAAATGTTTCATTTTCCTAATACCCAAGCTACAGGTTTGGAGGAATTGATTGATTTGGAGGGTTGAGGATTTCCTCAGTTCCTTAGTAGTTTGGTACTTTCTGTTTCCACCGTTTAAAAACTATGACCATTCCCTTCCACTACTACTGCCATCACTACTACTGCCCCACCATTGTGGGGTTAGTGCACTGCAAATGTTACCCTTGACAGGATGAAAGTTTTGCTGCCCTGGCTCTCTGTGCCAACATCCATCTTTTGGCTATTTGTTGATAGGAGACTTGAAGGCTGCCAGTCTGGGAAAGGGCACAGTATGGGCAGCAGATGAATTTTAACTAGTTTTTAGGCCTTGTTTATTGAAACTAGGAACCCTATATAAAACCACTGCACTTACCTGAATCCAAGGTGGCTTTGAATTTAAGATGACCTCTAACCCCCAATTAGATTCTATACATGGAAAATTTATAAATCTGTTATAAGTTTCCATGTACCAAATCTAAATATTGTGGTGGGTCATCTTAAATTCATCCCCCCACCTCTTGCCATGGCAGGGGGCAGGCAGTGGGGGACTCAAGTGGCCTGCCCTCTGCCCCTTATTGTCTGTCCCTCCCATACATTTCATAGACATTATAGATGTCATAGAAATTAGGGGCTGAAAGGGACCTCACGAGATCGAGTCCAGTCCCCCTGTCATAGGCAAGAAGTCTTCAGGGGTCAACTGATCCCAGCAAGATACGCATCCAAACATCTTCTGAATGAGTCCAGAGAAGGTGCTTGCACCACCTCTGGGGGAGTCTGTTCCAGACCCTGGACACACGGACTGCAAAGGAGTTTTTCCTTATGTCCAGTCTAAATCGGCCTTCCAGGAGTTTGTGGCCATTAGACCTTGTTATCCTTTGGGGAGCCCTGGTGATCAACTATTCTCCCAGATCTTGGTGCATCCCCCTTGTATACTTACAGGCTGCCACTAAGTCCCCCCGAGCCTTCTCTTTTCCGGACTGAAAAGCCATTTGCCACTCCTACTGCCTCCTTCCCCGCCAGCGCCCCCACGCAGGGCTTGCACCCCCTAGCAACTGACTTCCACCACTTGCTCCTCCCCTTCCCCCACTTAGCTCTTCCCCACTTTCCTTCTGTTGCAGCTCTGGCTCCAGCTCTCACCACACCCCAGTGCTCACCCCGACTCCAGCCTGGGGCATGGAGCACATGGGCATTCTGGGGCTGGAGTTGGTGTCACTGCTGCGTAGTTGGGCTGAGGCCAATGCACCCATGTACTCTGTGACCTGAGCTACAGCCAAGATGGAGGGTAAAAGGCACTGGGGGGCAAAGGCTATGGGGGGCAGGTGGCAGGGTGCAGCGGCTCCAACTGGTCCTGAGCCTGGGTCAGGGCCAGAATCAGAGCCACAGCAGCCACCACCTTTCCCTCCCCCACTTGTACTTGAATCCAAGACGAGGGGCTCCCCACCTTGAACGTTGAACAAGGGCAAAACCTCATCTTGAATTCAGGTGCATATGGTAAAGCTCTTCAGCTGTTCTTACCTTATAGTGTTCAGGGTGTCTTATTTAGCAGGCACGTGAACAGTTTTTGATGTTTTCTAGCGCCTTTTATACCTGAAGTAAACCTTTGTAGGCCTTTAAAGACAGGCTAGTTATCTGACAGTTTCTAGAGTTGCTGAGTTTCTGCTACAGGGATAACTGTCTCCCACTAAAGAAAAAAAGTGGCATGAAGGGTCAGAACTGTTAGGTGTTTCTTTTAAATTACACCCTTGTTTTGATGATGCATTTCAAGCCGTTTGACAAACTGTTCAAGCTATTAAACCAGTGTTTTGAGGGAAAAGGTCTCCTTGTAACTCCCAAATACTATGGGGTCTGACTTGGAAATGTGCACCTGCACTTTGTGCGTGGTGAAGGAGATAGTCAGTGAAGCAGTTGTGGTGTCAGTAGAGCTCAGCCTCACAACGTGGGAAGCAGCACAAGTTGCAACTCAGGACCTGATCTCGTGAAAAGGGATTGCTACTTTTCTTCTTTTTGTTTCCATCTAGATCTCCCCGGAAGTCTTGTGCAAGGAGGGGATCAGGGTGCACCGTACTGTACAGCAGAGTGGACAGTTTGTCGTCTGCTTTCCGGGATCCTTTGTGTCTAAAGTGTGTTGTGGCTACAGTGTTTCTGAAACAGTGCACTTTGCTACCACCCAGTGGACAAGCATGGGTTTTAAAACTGCCAAGGTAAGGCAAGAAAAGGAGGTGAACACAAATTAGCTGCATCTTAGACAGTCAACAAATTAAGCCCTTGAGCATGAGTGGCATGGATACTCATGGAACTCCAGAGGGATTTGCAAAGTTGTATTTTAAAATAATAATTATTTTACATTGCATGATGCATTTCTTGGCTCCAGAAGAAAATCTGGAAGTAGCAAGTGGGTGCATCTATATGTGCTATTAAGGCAACATAATAAACTGTGGCACAGTTTGCACCAGTCAGCTGTTCCTGGGCACAGCATCTACACGTGTACCCATGACCGCAGCAGTCTGAGCTGGGGCGGAGTAGCCCCGGACTGGTGGAGAGCCTGGGGGGTCAGCCCTGGACTCTGGGTAGCAGGTTGGGCGGCAGAGGGGCTGACTGGGGCACAAGGGTGCTAAAGTGCAGGGCTAGGCAGCGGGCAGACCCCACCCTTTAGCACCCTTTCGCCCCAGTCAGCCTATGTCACTGTCTACACGTGTTGCAGCAGAGTTAATCAATTTACTGCGTCCTAATACCAGTGCATGTGTAGATGGTGATGCTTTAGTGTGAAGCTAATTAGCTAACTGCAGTAAAGTCCATGTGTAGATGCATGCACTGATAACCAAAAAAACCTCATGCAGATCTGAAAATGGTAGTTTAATTTAGTTAGGCTTGTATCTACTGACAGGGAAGCTTCACAAAAATTTATAAAGAGATTTCAACTGTATATAGTGTGATCCTTGCTGGATTTATCTGATGCAACTTCTCCAAGTGCAATTTGAATTTCAAATGTAAATAGCAGATAAAATATAGTCATCACTTCCTCTAATAGGCAACATCGATTACCATATTCCTTTGAATATGACAAACATTTTTTTAAACCAACTATTTCTTCTAAAAGTGGCCTGCATATTAAATTTAGGTTTAACAAGAAAAGTAAAAAGCTCTTATAGGCACCTTAGAATCCATATCCTTATAATGGTGTCTGTATGAAGTGATTTACTGTCATTTTAAACTGAGAGTCAGAAGATTTGGGTGCATGTAAAATCCAGTTACATTCTTTGTATTCAGATGAGTACAGTAGCTTTCACAGCTCTGCTGTGATATTTGCATCTGTTTCTGTTCTTCATGAGAGATAAAGGACTGATTTGACTTGCAGTCAAAACTCTGGGGCCTATTGACCAGCCACATTTGACCGTAGGCAGCCAGTAAATTCACTTCCTTCCTTCTTTCCACCCCATTAACAGATGTGCCACCCAGCCACAAAAGCAAATGGCTGAAAGTGCACTCACCCAGCCTGCTGCTTCTGTAGATGACTGTTGGCCTCTGCTCCTTGTGGGGGACCCATTCTGGTCATATATACTCCCAGAATGCAGTGTTTGGTTTCCATGATGTATTGGCAGCATTTGTAGATAAGCCAGCAGTACGACTTATCATGTTTTAGCGTGGATCTACATGTTTTAGCCTCAGATCAAACCATCAGTAGGTTCCAGGATTTTCAAGTTGGGGAAGACAGCTTGACTGTGGGCAATAAGTAATTACATTTACCTTGTCAAGATCCTGGTTTTGGTTCTGTTGTATTCTGGGTAAATAAAATTCTTCCCAGACTGTTTTACACTCAGTGTATTATCAATACAAGCACTTGTGTAAAAGCGAGGTTGCTCTGTTTATGGATGGAATGGGATTTTGATCAAACCCTTTAGCAACTGGAGAGCGGCAACCGACGATGCACTTCATATACACACAGTCCTGTTCAGCAGTTGTTGGACTGGCTCTTCATGTTTAAGCCTCAGATCAAACCATCAATACCCTCCTGGATCTTCCAGTTGTGGAAAAAGCTGCTCTTTTAAGGGACAAGGCTTCTTACCAGCAATGAGTGATAGTTCTGCCTGTCCCAGAAAGCAAGGAGTGCTTTCTTTTGATTAACAGGCTATAAGAGCTTTGTGTGGGAAAGATAGATAAAACCTGATTGATTGAAAATTCAGCAGACTCTGTGATAACCTGCCTTTTACAGCCTTTAGAAGAACCTGTATGGCTGTATCAAAATAATGTGGAAACCTCTATAGTATTGTTCCATCTGGCCCCCTGCACCCACCCCTGATCCTTCCCCCCTACCACTTCTGTCTTCAAACCATGCCTTCTTCTTGGCTCCCTTTTGGAAATTCCAGCTTGCGTCCTTCACTTTAACAAGCTGCTCTGCCACTTTCAAAGACAGTCTGACTCAGTGCTTTTAGGAGGTCTGTGAAATATTATGCGTAGGCAGCAAGATTCCTCCTGCAGGCTGTTAATGAACTGACAGACATTTGCATATCTTGTCAACTTTCAGTCCCAGACAACAATATTTTTAGTTTGCACATGCTTTGATAATATATTGGCTTTGCTCTTATTCTAAGTTGTTGTGATTTTATTCTATAATCTACATGGTGCACCGTGTCGTCTTGGTCAGCTGTTCTATATTACGTTTTGGCATGCGTCCTCAGGATGCCTTATAGGGAAATCTGAACTCACTGAACAGGATCTGAATGATGTCATCTGACTGATCTGGCTGTTATGAACTCAAGAAAACAAAATTCATAAACCAGTGGATGCAGTTAGGGAAAACTGTCATTTCAAAGTCCATCCTGTCATCTGGTGACATCTTATAAGATACAATGGGCATGGTTTGGGACTGCCACTTCAACACTGATATGTGGGATTTCTCATTACAAGCATTCAGGCCAATCGCAGGTCTAAGTTTTGTGAATTGATTTAAAAAATGAATTTTTTAGAGCGCATCCATGATTGAAGAGGGGCTGACGGAAGAGGAGCAGCATGCAGGGAAAAGCCTGCACTGCAGAGAGTGTGGGGAGAGGAGGAACAGCTAGAAGGGAAGAGCCTGCACTCATCTTCTCACTGGAGCCTGCACTTCACTTGCTCATGTCTCTCCTAGCTGCATCCTTCCACGGCTGTCATAGCACCCAGGGTGCCGGCTGCAGTGCCTCAGTTGAGATTCACAGTCCTATCCCATTGTTCTCCCTCTTTCACTCATGGTTTCCCAAAGTGAGGCGCCCCCACAGTCAGCCTTGGTTGCTCTTTCCTCACTGCAGCGAATCAAAGAACTGCAGAACGTCCTATGTGCCTTTCTTAACGGCCCGGCCAACCCAGTCCCACCCTGCCTGCAGCAGAAGCACCGAGTGGTCAGCTCTTTCCTCCTCTACTACCAGCACTATTGAGTAACCTTCCTGGCACACATGTTAATGGAAAGTACTTGGGTGGTTGTTATCGCACATGAGAATTCACTTTCACTTGGTGCTCTCTCAAAATGGAGCAGTCTGGGGGTGTTTGTACTGGAGAGGAAGTACAAAGAGTATTTTGGTAGGTATGTAGAGAGTGAGGAAGAACTTAAAAAATTAAGCTTAATGTTCTAGGTGCCTCATCACCTGATTAGTGAGGACAGCCTGCAAATCAGGCTAATATTAACTCGGTTTTCCATTTTGTTTTGCATCTACCCTTTCCACGAGGTCTTCCTAGCAAAGGTGGCACCTTCAAGTCACCCTGTGGCATAAAAGTTGTTTGGCCTGCTCCCACTCTGTTTTTAATAAGTCTTTGGATGCTGGAAAAATCAAATTCTTGCTCAGCTGCAAAGTGGAAAAAGGAATTAGCCTGCACATGCAAGTACAGGAAAGGGATTCACCTTCAACAGGCAACAGCCCAAGTCACAGGAATCGGTGCAGGGCAAGGTGGTGTTGTACCTTCAGAGACTTGCACAGAGAGGCGCCCACCAACAGCAAATTCCTATCAATGTATGATTTCACTTTGCTCCCCTCTGTGCCCATCCTTCCCTGCTTCCCATTCTGCCATTTACCTGGATTCCAGTCCTGGATTTGTGTGTTATGCCCCCAGTGTGCTTAGTGATTTAAGACTAAAACAACTACCTCAAAAAGCCAGAAACAAAGGAGACGGAGCAGTCTCATGACTTTGGGAGAAATAATCCCATTACTTAATTCAGACAGGTTTGGTTCACTTCTAGTAGGCATCCCAGGAAAAGCCCTTATGATTGTTGGGTGTGGTGAGCAGGTTATGCAATATTGTTCGGTGGAGGGCCAAGTTGTCCTAGTGCACATCCCAAAGGGGGTCCATAGGAGGTCTACTCTATGGCGTCATGCTTTGTTTCCCTAGCCTTCTTTCTGATTGAATAGGATTATTTCTCGCTAAGATGTGTACTTGAAATGTGGTGAAAGTCAGTTTACAGTAGAGCACCTGCCAAGTAATGAAGGATTTCGTTTCACTGCATGAGATCACTGATACAGATTTTGGCTAACTGAATTTTTGCCGCACTACATTGCAAAATAATGTATTTTACCTGTTAAAGGGGAAGCAACAGAAACCTTAGAGGGTCAAGTTCTTCAGCTCTCTGGCTTTGTAGTGATGCATTTACTTTGAGATTTATATAAAATGTTAGACAAGCCTACTCTGGCCTCCTTGTGGGAACTAGCTGTCTGAGACAGCAAAGGTTCTGTGTGTGTGTGTGTGTGTGTGCACGTGTGTCTACTTGAGCCTGGCTTAGGCTTCACAACTGTGTTCTGTGACAAAGCTTAACCTAATACAGGTGCAGGAAGTCCTTCATACCAGTGGCTTTTTCACTGAGTTTTGTTCAAGAACTAACTTTGAAATCTGTTGGCTCAGGAAATGAAGAAACGACGTATAGCCAAGCCATTTTCAATGGAAAAGCTGCTGTATCAGATTGCAACGGCAGAAGCAAAAAAGGAAAATGGTCCGACTCTAAGTACGATATCGTCACTTCTTGGAGAGCTCAGGTAATAAATAGAAACCTGTTCCAATTACTTTGTGCTCCATGGGCAAACTCTTAAGAATGATAGTTTTAAGTCTCAATTTGAGACAAAACTTCCAGCTACTAACCTAGCAAACCCACTTCAACACAGCCACAAATGGAAGCAATAGCTTATTTGGCTGTTTTTGAAGACAGCACCAGCGGTTAAGTTCTCTCTCTCTCTTTCTAAGCATTCCCTGCCTCCGATACCATTGAGGAATTAATAACTCTAAGGTTTGGTGCGGGTTTGTATTTTTAAAAAATTTTGATGCTAGGAGTCAGGATTTCCGGATGCATTAAAACATAAGCAGTATGGTTTCAAAGTGTTCAGCTTCTCTTTTGGAGCAAAAGGCTTTTACTCTCTTGGTGCCATTCCAGTTACAGATTGTGCACCAAGAAAGCTCAGTGGTAGTGCTAAAGATACTTATATAGCATAGTACATTTTAATACAACAAGTTTTTTTCTTTTTAATTCCTTCTGTTTCTGCATTGGCGATATTACATCTTGCACTAGCCCTTGAGTATGTCCCAGAACCCAGTTTGTGCTCTTTCCCCTCCGCAGACATCAAGAAATAATATGTAGGGTTTCACTTGAAGTAGGAAGATATATACCAAAATGGGGAAGGAGAGCATAATAGCACATTGCCTTACTTCTTATGTAATGATCTTGTCTTTTGTTCCCTACCATGTAGTGTTGCCTGTCTTTCAAGTTTGACAACTGGGTAGTACTGGACGTAGTACTCAAGTAATCGAACGGTCCAGAAACAGTTTTGATGAGTGGAATCTACAAACTGTATTTAACAAAACTAGCATGTTCATTTGGAAAATGTCCAATGACACATTAAGGGCGGGGGGAAAACCCTCATGATGTGTATTAGTGTTTAAAATGAAATGCAGAACTGCTTGCAGGTGTTCAAGAACAGTCCATCTGCAGCCTACTCCCCTGGGGGAATAATTGTATCCACATGCATTTTTCCTCCAGGGGGGAAAAGTCTGCAAATGTGACAGGAAGAACAGAAGTGCTAGTCCTTGCTGTTGCAATGCCACATTGATCTTTTATCAGGGTAGTTCTCAAACTCGTTCATACCCTGGGTAGCTTCTTAAGGTCAGCATCCTCTGGAGATGTGTTTGTCCTGTGCCTACCGTCATCAAACCAAACCAAACCAAACCAAACCAAACCAAACCAAAGCCAAGTCTCTCCTGGGTGTTTTTTGGTCTGCATCTCTTGGTCCCCACCTGCCCGTGGTGGTCAACTTGTGGGCCTTCCGTTTCCCAGTTGATTAGTTGCTTGTCCACCTACTTTTTTAGCTGTCTTTACTATTAAGCTGCTGCTGTCTCCCTTCTTCCTTCCTTCCTTCCTAGTTCACTTCCATGGGCAACTCTCCTCAGCCCAGCTCAGACCACATTCCTGGCTCTTCCCTCATGCTGCGCAGTGCAGCACAGGTAGTGTTACCTATTTTCTAGACACAGGAGACTCCTCTCCCTTCCTAACCAAATCCCCATCCTCTGCTCCCTAACTGTACAGCAAGACAGTTATCTTTTGGCACACTCACTCGCCCTGCTCCCACTGTCTCAGCAACAGGAAAGCTCATCTCTGCCTCCTGGTGTAAGGAGTTACACCATGCCTCCTGGCTGCTTCTCCTCAAGACAATTTTTAGGAACTTGAGGAATATCAGCCCTGTTAGCCACAGTACCCAGCTCTCCACGTGGACTTGTGGACCTAAAGGAAATGCTCTGCAGTTTCCAGTGCTCTGTGAATCAGTTTAAGAACCATTCTTTTGATACACTGGTCGCTATTAAAATCTCCGGAGGACTTTTGTGGTTAGGTATGGGTATGATGGTGCTAGCAGAGTCCCTCCTACCATCTGTAGGGAATGGTGCCAGGCCTCAGGTGGAGCCTGAAGTTCTGCTGCGTGTGAAGGTTTCAATGGCGATCATGGTTCAAAGGGACCTGAGTGCAGCTCTGTGGCATTGCAGGGGAGATGCCAGTTTTCTAATTTTGTAAAATATTTGCAGGGACACGGAGCTGAGGCAGCGACAGCAGCTTTATGAGGCAGGTCTGCATTCTTCAGCCCGCTATGGGAGCCTCGACAGCAGCAGTTCGGGGATGGATGGAAAGAAAAAGCCTCGAAAGTGGTTGCAGTTAGAGACGTCGGAGAGGAGGTGTCAGATTTGCCAGCATCTATGTTACCTGTCAATGGTAAGCAAAATCCTTAGCACATCCTGTGGCATCACTGTCCTTGCAAACACAACTCCATCTTCAGCTGACTTTCCTATTAGACCATAAATACTTGGCAAAAGCACGCAACTGCTGCAGAGCTACAGGTTGCAATACAAAGAGCACAGGCCTGAAAGTCCACCAGATTTAATTTAGGTTTATCACTGACTGATCCCTGGTGAATAGAAGGTTAACTTCATTTTAGCTTCCTCTTCCCTGCAGTCAGGGCTACATGTTGCCTTGTTTTGGGGAAAGGAACAAACTGAAGAGCTCTCCACCCCAGTTGATGCATGCTGGCAATTCAGACGCTGGCAATTCAGACGCATACCCAGGATCCCAGGCAGGCTTGCGCAGCCTACTTTGTCAGGGCTTCACTGCTGCTGGCACTCAGGCTAGCCTAGAGAACAGCCAACTCAACTGCGCCTACCTCTGCTGGGGACAGTGGGTTTTTCGGGCAAACCCAGGTCACATTTCCAAATTTTTCTCCACAACTACAAGGGCTAAACACTTGGTTATGGGGGGAGAGGAAAAGGAACCAAAGCCACACTTTACATCCAGGAGTTGGGATGTAACACACAGAGGGTCAGACTGCTGACTGACACCCAGCAGGTGTATCAATGTTTCATGTCTTTCTACCCATCTTTGTTTGGCTGGATTTCCGGTTATAAACATTCATCTCTGAATAAGCCACATTTAAATGAAGTTAGTCAGAACTAATGATGAATTGAATTTCTGTGATGAAAAACCACCATCTAAAAGGAAAGACCAGACTTTTTGGAAAGCTTTACAGAAAGCTTTATGGAAAGCTCAGTGTCCACAGGTACCACTGAACCAGTTCATGGAGGATTAGTTCAGGTCTGTGTTTGAAATGGTCTGAGTTTAAGCTGTTCTCTTGATTTGTATATTTGGATACTTGCAATTTAAACCACATCTAAAATAGTCTCAGTGTTGTGTGTGTCCATGCCCTACAAGGCAAACTCTCCTGTGCAAATTTGGTCACAGGAACTCAACTGAATGAAAAATGCGTTTGTTCTCTTGTTACTTGCAGAGACCATAGCAAAGGAGTTGACAGCTAGACCCAACTGTGGCTCAGGGATCAGCAACAGAAAAGTTATCTTGCTAGTTGCAGGACTGAATTCTCTACTCATTTAAATCTTTCCACCCTGTTTAGAAACTATTATATTGCTTACTGAAGGAAGAGTTTGTCCTATAGGATGTGTATTATTCTTGAAGTCAGTGATGGAGGACAGAACCCAGGTTGGTTCAGAGTTTGCAAGGCTAGCAGTCAGGAATTTTTCCCCCATTTTTGAACCGAGCAAAAGTGATGCGGAATCAGTGAAATGTACTGATTTAAGGAATCCTGGGAAGCAGTTCCCAATTCTAGCCCCATTCCAGATTGTCTCTAAACTGATGTTTAAGGGCTTCAATTCTGTATCTGTGTCATAGCTTGGTTTTGTTCTTCACGATTATTGCTGTTTCACCATCACTGTTACTGGTAATATAAGTTAGAACTGTATAAACCCCCAAAATGTCCTCTGCTTCATTTCCTTCAGAGTCCAGCTTGTCATCCTCTGCGTTGAGTATGCAATGTGGTAACAAAAGGGTTGTCCTTAGAGCTGTCAGCATCCAACCTATCACCTGGTTTAATCAACACACCTTGTAGCGCAATCCCTTTTCTCAGAAGGCTCATCTGTCACCTCCACATGAGCGCAGCAAGTTTAAAAGCAAGAACAAGCACTTTTGAATTCAACAACGAACCCTGGTTTATCTACAGAAAATGGCTAAGAATTTTAAATAGCTTGAATTCAATTAAGAACATTACAATTTATGGACGATTTCTTGATAGCCTGCTCTTGTTGGAGAGGGCTGGAGTGTTAACAGCTGGAGGGGCCAGGACTCCTGTTGTGTGCCTCATTATAAACATGGACACTTGCTACAGTACAGGACTTCCTTAATGCAAGTAGGATATGGACTGAGGGGGAAGTTTAAGGAAGACAGCAGGAGCACTCGGGAGCATTTTCTCTTGAGACGGGGTGTAGAAAAGTCACTGCAGCCTTTTGCTTCAGCTAGGGAGAGTTATTACGTTCATTTATCCTTGCAGCATTGGTATTTACTGATGCTTAAGATTAAATAGTTCATCATAGAAATGCTGGGTGAAGAGGACAGGAGAAATCATGTTTCTTTCCCCCCCCCCCGGTGTATTAATTCTGATCTCTCACCTTTTCCAGACATGCAACAACTTGCCTTCTCCCCCTTTGATTCTAAAGAGCAGGGAGGAACTTGCTACCTTAGGTATTCTTGGTTTTCTTTTTGTAGCCTCTCCCTGGGTGAACAGATTTCTTCTTTATACTTATTCTCTCTGCCCCCTTGAATCAGAGGCAGTCAGCAAAAGAAATGCTGTGTGCTGGGCCAAGCCCTCCCCAAATCTGCACTTACACACCATACAGTGTGTTGGATCTGACTTGGTTTTGGATCTAATTGTTTTCCCTCTGTGTTTCTATTAGGTGGTTCAGGAGAATGAAAACGTCGTCTTCTGCCTGGAGTGTGCCCTGCGGCATGTGGAAAAACAGAAGTCTTGTCGGGGACTGAAAATGATGTATCGTTATGACGAGGTCTGTACCATATAGCTGGTTGTCTTCAGGTTGGTGATGGCACTGGCTTCCAGAGTTGAATATCTGAGCCTAGTCTTTCTTACCCTGTTCCTGTCTCTTGTGACAGAGGCTCCAATAGATCTTGTATTCATTTTCTGGCACAAGAACAATGTGCTTTTTTGCTGGTTATCAAAGTACCATAAACAGAGATTGAAAATATTTCTTCACAAAGATTAGAACTAGGAGATATTAATTGGTTTAGGACCCTTTTAAATGCTGAAGCAATATATTCAGTAGTCAACTTATAGCAACCTCAGCTCAAAGACTAAGTGAAAGTAAATTCTTACATGCTGTGTGTCCAGTCAGAACTTGAGCAGGGCGTCCATAGTGTACAGGTGGATAGAGTCACTGTAGTAACGTGAGCCAGGTTAGAAATGGAGAAAGCAGAGGCTCAGAGGTGCAAGTTTAGGAGTGGTCCTGGATTCCTTGTTACGATCCTACATAGCAGCACCTGTTAGTAGTAATCACTCATACTAGCACTGTATACTACTCACAGTAGCGCACTCACTACATGGTAGCACCTGGCATCTCCAGTTGGCTTCTGTTCTGGGGAAGCAAAGACTTAGCACTGAAGGCAAGAGAGTAGAGAGACTGATAGAGAGGGGGCTGCCAGCTGTACTTGACAGATACATCAAGAAGAAGCCATTTATTGTTTCCACGAGTTGCAGGTAGCAAAGATGACTTTTGGACAGGGGGAGGGGACCTGCAGATCCATTTTTGGGTGTTCAGTCTTCAGTCCTTGCTGCAGTTTGAAGCTCTTTTCTTTCAGCTCTAATAAATACGTCACTAAAAAGCCCAACAGGTTACAAGGGCTTGGGGAGCAGATTGTGCAGTTACATTGTTCTGTTAAGCCCCCTGGACCCATATTGGGTACTGCTGAATCTCTCAGCATCTCTCAGGCAGACATTGCGACTGTATGGCAGTTTCATGAGGAAGAGGGAGCCTCATGAAGCTCTGCTGAACTTTTGAGCCCAAGTCATTTCTCCAGCCATTCATAGTTTTGTTGCAGAGATGCTTTCACAGGGCCATGTATCAACATTTTAATGTTACTCCTTTCAACAGGATAGTGGATGCTAATGACTTGCCTTAGCTGGACACTAAAACAGTGAGGCAGCTGCTATTACGAGGAGGGCAAAGAACTCTCCTTTAGTATCTCAGTGCTGTCTACTAAGGGTTAACTTAATGGCAAAAGTGGTGAAACATTTTTATATCTCAAAATCAAACTAACTGCAGCCCTGGTGGCAGGTCTTTCTCTTGGATCAAACATGGTGTGGCATTCATGAGCTCTCGCTATGGAGATGGCTGGGTTTGGAAGGGGGGTTCTGCAATCATCTGTAGCTGGAAAAAGAGAAACAAAACTGTTAATTGGTTTGTTTTTCCTCCTTCTCAAACAGGAACAAATCATCAGTCTAGTCAATCAAATCTGTGGAAAAGTATCTGGTAAAAATGGCAGCATTGAGAACTGTATCAGCAAGCCTACACCAAAAAGAGGGCCTCGGAAGAGAGCGACAGTCGACGTGCCATCATCTAGGCTTTCATCCTCCAGTTCATCCAAAAGTGCTTCAAGTTAATCCTGAAGATGCCAACACTCTCATTTTGTCGATTTATATATATTTTTTGTAATTATTATACCATAGTTTGGAGTACTTGCTGTAGAATACAAGCTGTCTTTGCACTAGCTCTAAAGAAGATTTTCTTCTGGTTTTAGAGAACTAATTTTGTTTTAGCATTAAACTGTTGAATTTTTTTTGTACTTAGGATAGTTAGATACAGCAGTCAGATTTTTTTAAACTGCCGTATGTTCACTGTTTTAAAACCGGCGAGGGGCTGATAAAAAATTAATTTGTATTGTCCCTATGGCTGAAAAAAAGCCTTTTTTTTTTTTGGTAACTGTGAAAAAAGGCTTTCAACCCATTTTTGAATAGGTTAAAGTTTGATGTGTTTTATAATTTGTTCTCCAGTCATGTGAGCAGATTTTTTCTAGAGCGAAAAGGGATAGGAGACAAAACTTGAAAGAGATTGCTTTACTTTGGCTGTCTTTTATTCTGTCACGGCAAGATGAGTTTTGTAATTTTTTAAATTGGAGAATACGCTCTTTCTTTGGGAGGTTATGGCAGCTGAAGATGGACTTTGGTTCCTAACCGTAGGCAAAATGAGGAGATTTGGAGTAAGTATGTTCTCTTTTACCAGCACATCACTATGCATCTGTTCGAGGGGGAAAAAAAAAATAAAAAAAAGGAGGAAAAGAAGACTGCCTGCCTTGAGGAGTCACGTGAGGGGAAAACTGTGCCTGATTTCATTAGGAAATCCATTCTGTTATTTTTTGGTGCTGTTGGCTACTTTATCAAAAACCCTTCAATAGCATCCTTAAAAAGAAAAGAAAAATAAAGTGATTGAAGCCATAAGTGCTTCTTTGTCATAGACGTGCAATCTTTCTAACATTCCATTTCCATTCCACTGCTGTTTTTCACACCCTTTACACAGTCGAGCATTAATTTTTGTTTTGAATTTGTTTCATTATATGATCACATTTAGAGCCACTAGCAGGTCTGCCTATTTCTTTTGAATGTGAAAATGCATTTGCTTTCATCTTGTCTATTTTTTTCTCTTCATGTTGTAACAAAAAAAAAAAACCCCACAAAAAAAAACAAACAAATCACACCTTTTGTACATATACCTGTAAATTTTTTTAAATACTTGAGCCTTTTCTTGGGGTGGGGGGAGGGGTGATGCGGAGACAAGATGAAGAAAAGCCTTACGTTTCACTTTCTTCATCGGTTGGATTGGATGCTTACAGGGTTTTTCTTGTAACATTTATAAGTGCTGCTTACATCACTGAACAACAACAAAAAATAATAATGGAGTAGCTGTTGCCCTTTTCTGGTTGTGTACAGTATGTGTGGAATAAAAAAGGGAAAATGTTTTCACAAACTGTTTTGTTTCATAATTGAATTCAACAATACCGTAGCTACCCATATTGCACTGAGCTTGCCAGTGGTGACTGTCAGGAAAGTCCTATAATACAATTTGTTGGTTGTTGTTGCAGAAGACTGAACTGTTTTGGAATATTTAACAATAACATAAACAGAGTCAAGTGTTTTCAAATGTGGTTGTCTGGTTTTTATGGCCTTGCTGTGTACTTTTCCCTCTTGACAGTAAACTTCTGACTATGGCTTACAGTTTGACATTTAATTTATTAGCGCTGCTCTGCTCTCTTTCCTTGTAAGGAAAGACTTCATGTTGTTTATTGCCAGGTTTTTTTTCCTTTTGTTTACTTTCCAGGTTTGTACTACGAGGTTTAATAAAAAAAAGAAAACTTTTTTGGACATTGTGTGTCTTCTGGGAAGTTAGTGAATGAAGGGATCCGCATATCTGAAAGAAAGCGTTTAATTTGATCTCCAACTCGCTAGTAAGTTGCCAGTTGGCCAATTATCATCTAGACTGTTTGTGTCCTGACTTAAGTTGGAAACTATCTGCCAAACAGCAAGAGAAAGCTGAATCTACAGGAAAGTGGTCCATCCCAGGCTGGCGAGTTTCAGGGACTTCCTCATTCTACTCCAGTAGCTTTGCCAGCAAAGGAGGGGTGGGGGTCTTCCGAAAGGAGCTTCTCTTGTTCCTCACCCTTTACCTAAACTGCTTCTGATTATACTATCCCCCTCAGTGCAGGAAGAGCAGAAACCAGGATCTTCCTAAAGGCAAAGCTACTCTTTTGAAGTAGCCAGAGTGAGGTTGGACAAGAGAGAGGTGTCATACCTCTTCAGATCTTACAAGGAGGGAACTACTGTCAAGGATAGGAGGGAAGCAGAGGCACATAGCAAACACCTCAGAGTTTTAGAAGGATTTCATGGCAGTCATTTTTCCAGGTAGCACACCGCTCAAACTGATGGTATACAGAATAAGCCTTGCCCGCCCCCCCAAAATCAGTGACCACCACCTTTGATCACTAAACAAATGTCTCCAAATGACTCGTTTCAAACTTGTCCTGCAGAAAATGGACTGGTGTAAGCAGGAAGACGAGGTTGGGGTAGTAATACTTTTATTTCAGGAAGGGAGCAAGTTTATACAAGTACTGAGATGGTTGCTCCAACAGGAGGGTGAAATTTCAATGTGCAACTCCCATCCCTTGACAAGTGCCTATTGATTTCATTTTATCATCACCTAGTGTAGCTAAAGTCCTGTGGGAGAGTTAGATACTGCCACTGTTGAATCACTGCAGAAGGGTGAGGGTTTGAAACCAAAAGGAAAACTGGCATGCTGCTCAAGTTTTCAGTTGCAGCAGAGGAAACATGCAGACTTTAAGGAACAACTTGGTTTCAGTGTTGTACATCAGCGTTAAAGAACTAAAGGTATGTTGACCAGTAATCTTTGAATTGCTTAACTTAAGTCTGCCCTTTGATTCTATACACAGTATATACAAAGCTTTACCTGCTCCAACACCCCAAGATCCTACTGTTAAAAATGTGAGTTAAGTAACTTTTTAATAACCAAATTCTACTCGACAGGGAAACTAGTAGAAATTTTGTATTATTAGTAAAAAGATCTGGCTTTCATGATTAGATAGGAAAGTGCTACACAGGCAAGCTCTTCATTCATCCATCCATCCATCAGTCAAATATTCTTAGAGGACACAGTATATGGATTCAGACAGTCTGAGAGTCACTTTCATCACTACCATCTGAAGTGCTCTTTCTCTCAGTATTTACAGCAGCAAGGGCTGTGTCCACTTGAATTTCCTCTTCATCAGACTGGATAACAGGAGACTCTCCTTCACTTGCATCTTGGCTGGCAGAGTCGGTGCAGGTTGATGATAATGAAGACCATTTTTGCCTTAATTCAGACTGGCTTGGAACCGGAAGACTTATTTCAGTTGGGTAGGTATCTGAGTCAGGCCCTTTAAATAGAAAGAAAAGAACAGAAAAGACAACATTAATTAATCTACTGAGCCAGAATCTGATTAGATCTATTCCTGTTTTATGCTGCTGTTATGTTAAAATACATCAGCAGGGTAGCATTAAATTGCAGTGGTTAATGGGTGGCCTGAATGTATTTAGTCTGACTAAGAAGCCAAGAGCTTTGGCTCTGCTGTGGAACACTACTTACCGTTTTACACAACTGGTCTGTGTACCTCCACTTGTTGTCAATTCAAGGTGCTGTTTTTGGTCTATAAGGCCTGAAGTAGTTTGGCTCCTAGCTCATTCATGTCCTCTGGCTCCCTCCCTCTAGTCGACACCAAATAGTGAGACTAAGCAAGAGACGCAGGTGATCTTTACTCTGCCTCCTGGCCATGACCCTTTTGATTCTTCCCATGATATTCTGACACTTGCCTGGCTGTTTAACGTGGTAAAACCTATTCTGACTTGAGCATGTGCTACAGGCATTTATCCACCAATTATTTTTAATCCAACTAAAGTTCAGTCTATCGAGGGGGGCGGAGTACAGGGAAGTTAATTCACATTAACCAACTGGTTCAGGTAACCTGCTGTTACTAGATTCCTACTAACAGTCAGACCATTCATCAGGCTACAGCTTGTCAAAATCTGTTAGGGTTTCTTGATTACAAAACTTGGATTATCAATCCAACAGTAACTAGGATATGCCAGAATGAGACTTGCTCAATAAGAGATTCCAGGACTGCTCAATATATTAGAACATTATTCTAAAATATTAAGAAATTGTATGCTAAATGGTGTTCTCACCAAGCAAGGAACACTAGACTTTGATGTAAAGTGTAAGGAATGGCATTAGAGTAGCTTCTTAGAAAAGATGCTAACCCTACTACCTCTAAAAGACTTAGACCAACATGGATCAACTTACAGAGTTTCATTTCTTCAGTGAAATGGGCATAAATGGGATGGAATGGCAAGTAATGTAAAGCAGTTGTAAATCATTTCAAGGCGGACACAAACAACTGTCAGCCCCATCCATCAGTAACAAGAGTCAAGAATAATAAAGCAATCACTTAATACTGTGTTTCCAGGCCAAACTATTTCCAACCATAAGATTTCCAAAAGTCTCTCTGCAGGCTTTGCCACAGTGACAAACTCTGAGGAGCTCTTATACGGCAAGTAGTTATGACTTGTTTCAAAATGCCAAATTAAAGACAAGTTATGGAAAGAATATTGGACTTAAATACAAATCTTAACTACCACAGTTAAAATCCACTTTGAAGCTACTTCGTGTGAGTTCTTTGGGCAGGCCTACACATGTGCTTTAATGTGCATTAGTATATTTTAATATGTGTTAAAGCATCACTAAAAACTCTGATCTTTAGTTAATGTGCCTCAAAATAGGCTAATGCGCATTTTCCTAGTACCTCGCAATGGAGGGTATTTGTACACACATTAAAAGTGCTCAGCCCTGTGGTGCAAAAAGTGCCTGGCGCTGTGTCGCATACAATTGTATAGACAGTGAAATGCACATCAGCATGCAGAAAATGGTGGTGGCACACTTGAACTAAAAAACAAAGGTATTTTAGTTCAAAAGCACACCATTGCCATTTGCTGCATGCTGACACACATTTTGCCGCATATACAACTGCATGCGATACAGTGCAGAGAGCATCAGCTCCAGCACACCAGAGCACAAAAATGTATATGTATAAGTTCCCAAATATACTAAATAAGGTGCATTAACTAAAGTCCATTAATGCACGTGTAGATATTCCCTTTGCGTCTTGTGCCTGGGAACTTGGTGGAAATACTAGCCATCTGAACACAGATTAACTACGAATCTATACACAGTATAGAGAGCATACATTAGAAAATAGGGAGATCCTTGTATCTCATTTATGCAACTACAATGCACAGATTTGCAAGGTGTGCCATGGTGGTTCATTTCATACCCAACACTGGCGAAAGCATACTATTGTCTTCTCCTCCTGAGTTCAAGAAGACATCTAGTGCTTCTTGGTCAGACATGTCCATGAGATCCATCTGTTCCAGCATGTCCACATTCACTTCCATGGAAGACATACTGCCTATTGGTTCTGTGGCAAAAAATAATTCAATGACCTGTTAACTCTGATATGTTGCAAGCAATTGGCTTTTTTAAGAAGTGATATTACTTGCCATGACTTCCAAAATTACTACAGCAATATACCATGCCATTAACTATTAAACAGATAATGCTCGCTACTGCATATACTGGTAGGAAGTGAAACACTTATGTCTTTAATCAATTACCAGAACTAACTTCAGTCAACAAGATATATCTTAACGGCATCTCAACACAAGTTATTTTATTATACCAGCTGTGCTGTACAAAGGTGGGGACCACTAGAGCAATTAACTTCAAGAGGAAGTTTCAGAATCTCTAGAAGCAAAAAATATTACTACTCTCTTGCTCTTTTTGTCGTGAAAAGGGGCTGAGATCACTGCTTTTTCAAACAGCTATTTTATTTAAAATATTTATTTTAAACAGCAGGAATATTTACAATGCAGTAGCATCCAGATGCTCCCAAAAGAATGAGCGCCCCCCCCTACTGGAAGAGAAGGTCCAGAAATGCCTGTGAAGAGACAAGACTGCCCTAAGGAGATTACTATCCAGACTTTGTTGTCTTCTCGTCTCACAACTCTATTTCCTCACATGCACCCTTAATATAAATCTCTCAGGGAAAAAAGGTAGAGAAATGGGCTACATGTCAGTACCAATACATAGGTTGTATGTAGGTAAAACAACAATAATTCTTTCATCCCAAGAAAGTACGAGCATGCAAAGCTGATACTAGTGTCCAAGTCCCTGGGTAAGGACGGGGATTTCATACCAGCGATGTTTAATGAAAAATCCTGATTTCTGAGAGTATAAAGACACCCAGTGCTTGAAGGCCCACCTGCTCCTTCGATTGAGTGGTTCTCACCCTTTTTGAACTCGACGCCCTCTCCATAACTTTTGTAAATTGAGTGGCACCCAATCTCAAAAACTATTTTTTATATTACAGTGCTTGCTTCCTTGTCCAAGGGCGAGGCAGGGACAAGCCTAAGTCTGTTTATCTGCTTATCTCCTCACACCTCGTATCGCCCTTCAAAGGATCTCACTTCACTGCAGTTGAGAACCACTGCTTTAATATAGTGAACAGCATATGTTACCTAGGCAAATACTTTCAGCTGTCCACTCTGAAAAATGTATTTTCATTCTCTGCCACAACTGCACATCATAAATAACAAATATTAGTTACTAACAGATTTCACCTGGTTTTATTTACATTTAACTTCACAGTAAAGATTACACTGCAAAGCATGAGGCTGAAGCAACAGTGAAGACATGTAGGTGAAGCACCTGAATGTAGTTGACATTTAAATGTAAAATGAGATGCAACTCGACCCTTTCTTTTTGCTACTGGATTTTTCAATTAAAGTGCATCCTTGTGTTTGACACCAGCGACCCAGCAAAGTACTATATGCAGCAATAATTCACAGTTGTTCCTTGATCAGTCCTGGTGGCTAAGTTATAAATCCAAGATCAAATGCACATGCAGACATGCTGATTTTGTTTCTGTATCACTCTGTGAGGGCTTCCTGTCTACTTACCATACATTTTACTAATGTTGTACCAACCCACCAAAGCAAGTGCAAAAGGAAAGCAATAGCCAGATCCATCCACACCCCACCAGCTCACTGGCCACTAGCATGGAAGTCACTTAAACTCACTAGGCAGAATCTGGGAAACCAAGGCTGGGGTTGTTCTGGGCATGTGTACAAAGCCTGTTTGGCAGGCTTCTGGAGTTCAGCTTTGTATACATGCCCAGAACAACCCCAGCCTTGGTTTCCCAGCTCCTGCTTCCATCAGGTGGGGGCACCCTCTATTCTTCCTGTTGGAAGTCATGCCACCATGCAGAAAGAAATGCAAAATTGACAGGGGGCAGAAGGAAAGAAAGCAGGAGTGAGTCTGACTCCCCAGCATGGTGGTTCATGCATATCACCTAAGAGAAGAACCTCTGAATTGCAGCCCTCTCCATGCGCTGTTGAGGAAGCCTAGGCATCTAATGCTGGCCTTTCACTCTGGGGGCTGGACACCTAAAATACAGGTACTGGAGTAGTTAAATGGGCTGTAATCCACTACTGTTCTAGCCCCCCAAAAAACACTTGCTCACTGGCCTCTAAACTACATGTTCAAAGTTTAAGCGAAGGATGTTCCAAAACTTGCCTCGTCTCTCTGCTATCTGCAGGTATCCTGTGGAAAGGTACTGCTCCATATCTTGCTGGAAGGCTTCTTCAAAGAACTTCTGACGCTCCCTTAGCTTCATCTGCTGGGTATGCTCCATATCCAAAACCTTCTGGGCATGCTCAGCATCTAGCTCAGCTGAAGACCAAGAGAGATCACATGCTTCAGAAATTTAGGTAGATCAGTAGATCTGCTTTTAACATGGCTCCTATCACAAACGCTCTCATCATAACTCATGCAAGTCCATTTTGCATCTCCAAGCTGATTGTGCCACAAAGAATAAGCGCCATTCTACATTCTGACAGAAGCCCATTTTTATTAAAATTCTCGAAGCGAAAAAATATAATACTATCCAAACCTAAAGTATTTTTATTAAAAGCACAAATAACCTGCTTGAAGGATGGACACTCAAAAACTCAGTTTCTAACATGAGCCTTAATCAACCTCAGGAAAACCATTTTGTACATCCAGAAGGTAAACTGACTTGCCCCACTGCCCAAATCAAGTATTGGGCAAAATATTATAAGGTTGGAGTAGTGATTACAGAATGGACAAATGGGCAGTATCTATTTGTCTGTGCATCTGAACGAGGATTTGAGTATTAGGGAATTTGGCATCTCAATTGTTTCAGGTCATGTCTCTGCAGGTTCACAGAAAAAGTGGCAGAGGCTTACACATGCTAAGTTGCGTCCAATAGGGCTGTGCGAAGCTTCGGTCGCCGATTCAATCTGGACGAGATTCGGCCCAATTTGGGGGCCGAATCTCTGAATCCAAATCAAAACGGGAGACCCATTAAAAGGTCTGAATCAAATCTGAAGCCTCCAAATCAATTGGGAAAAGATTCGGAGATTTAGACTGGTTGGGGAGAGGCAAGCACAGCCGATCTAAATCAGCGGCTGCAGGTTCTCCCGTGGCTCCTCCAGCTGTGCCTGCCTCTCCCCGGGTGGGGGAAGCTATGGAAGAAGCCCCCATGATTGCCCTGCCTGGCCCCAGCCTCCTGGCACTTAATAAATAAATAATTAAAAAGCCCCGCACTCACCAGCTGCAGCAGCGTGGATCAGGGCCTCTGAGGGCTCATGGCAGAGCCCCCCTATGCAGTGCAGGGCAGTGATGATCAACCCCACCTGGCACCCGTGTGGCAGCTGCCCCATGGCACAGGTGCAGTGCGGCTCGGCAGGGCACTGTCTCGAAGCTGGGGCCATGGGCTGAGCAGTGATGGGCTCCAGATGACTGCTGGAGCCATCCCAGCTCCCAGACATCACGCAGCACCTTGCTGAGCCACACCGCAACCACACCATGCAGGTGGTGCCAGGCGGGGGGGGGGGGGGAGCATCCCCACTGCACCCCACTGTGTAGGGGGGCTCTGCCACAAGCCCTCAGAGACCCTGATCTCCACTGCTGCAGCCAGTGAGTGCAGGGCTTTTATTTTTATTTTTTTTTCAGTGCTGGGAGGCTGGGGCCAAGCAGGGAATGGGCCCCAGCAGGGCATGGGCCCCAGCAGGGCAGCCATGGGGGCTTCTCCCGCAGCTCCCCCCACCCAGGGAGAGGCAGGCACAGCTGGAGGAGTTGCGGGAGAACCTGCAGCCACTCAGCTGTGCCTGCCCCTCCCCGGCTGAGCCGAATCTCCAATTCTGATTCGGCCGAATTGAATAGGGACAGTGATTTGAATCACTGAACAGAATCACTGTCCTCCGAATCTGCATCTGAATCAGATACCTCCCTATTCGCACAGGCCTACTGTCCAACTGTAAGAGCTAGAAACAATCTGTTTTAAATAAAAAAATACATTCTGCAGGGATTATTAGAGAAGCTCCCTAAAGGCCAGGCATGTTCTTCTTAGCTGTCAGCACTGGAATGCTAGAGTCCGGTGTCTAGCTTCTATTAAGATGGTTTATATAAGGTGACCATCTTGCAGCAGCATGGGCAAGTTGCATACAAGTAAACTAGATTACTTTTGATGCTCTTAACTGATTATTTTTATAAACCAATATTCTATTGTCTTTTTTCAAAGGCGGCAAATAGAATTTGGGTGTGTGCAAGCAATACACCCCTGCTCGGAGAACTGCAGAAACCCAAGACCCAGACCCCCAGACCAAGGCCCCCAAAACCCACCCTGAGACAGAGGGGTAGTGATCCACTGCAGATTGCTAAAATACAAATTGACATGCTTGCAATGAACAAGGGAGAAGACATGCTCTGGGTCTCCTCTTTCAAAGCCTGACTTCAAGAAGGGAGTGGGGATTGTGAGGAGTTCACTAGCGGGGAGCGTGGTCCCCTGAGGCAGCCAGTCAATCACCAATGCCCTATGAACTCAGCTGCTCTCAGCACTGGCAACACATGCTATCTATGCAGTACCTGCTCAGCCCCTCCAGCATTTGTACAGGGTTCCCCCAGTAGGTTTTCCTATTGAGGCAACTAAACTTTTGTCTGATGTTTATATGCAGCCCTTAATTACAACAGAATAAAAAATTCAATGTGCTTGCTCTGGAATTTCTTCTTGCTTGCTCCTCAAACAGTGGTTTGAAATCAAAAAGGAAAGTTTTGAGTTGGGCCAGCAAAGCCAAATTAAATATCTGATAGCTCTTAAATTTCCCAGTCACTATGGCCATTTACCTATGTCCAGGAATATTAGGGCTAATATTAGTTAATCACTTCCATGATTGCTCCAGCCATTTTAAGTATAAGCTGTTCAGACTGAGCCAAATGTCCTGCTCTGACCCCACAACCCCCCCTGGCAGATCTAGTGCATTTGGTGCCCAGTCCAGGACTGTGCCACATGCAATGGGCACCCTGGATGGTTCAGGATGTATGTGCCACATGTAGTATGTGGGACAACTCTGAGACCGAGAGGCAGCACCGGATGATGGGAGCCCTGCAGGCTGCATCTTTGACATCCCTGTTACAAAATAAAAAGACCAAAATACATCCCACTCAGTCAAGTGTCATGACCCATAATACCAACTTTTGCTATTCAATATAATACCAGTAGCTTTATCAAGGTAATTAATGTATATTACTAACTGTGAAGAGCATTAGTACAAATTTCAGTAACCTTGCACAACTTGTACTTCCAGTGTGCAATCAATTGACCAGCTAGCTAATATCAACTACTTTACTTTTTATAGCAACAAAACCAGAGCTGTCTGACTTGATAAAAGCCTCATAAAGATGTACTTCCTTCATGGGAAGCCCAGGAGGAGTGAGTCAGTAACAACTTCAAGAATTTCTTCCCTCCATTGTTTCCCAGTTTCTATCAATGGTGCTTTATTTAGAAAGGAAGGATACTTATCTTTAGGGCCTGGTTTAAATCACGGGCCCATCTTGCTAATATCATGGTCCGATCATGGCAGGGGATGCCATTTTCAGGCCCAGATTGTGGTGCCCTCCCCCATGACGAGGGGACAGGGTTGGGGCAAGGTTTAATGGCAGCAGCAGAGGCCTTGCTCATAAGGCTTCTGGATCACTGCTGAAAAACCCATGCCCCCCTAGCTTCCAGGTAGGAAAACTGGGGTGTGGGAGGTTGGGGGAACTTTGGGGCTGCCTTGGCAGATGGCCCTGGCACCAGGTAGGGGAGGGGCTATTTGCTCCTTTGCACATGTGGTCTCTCCCCTGCCTCCAAACCCTGGCACCCCTGTTTTCTTGCCCAGAGGAGCAAACAGTCCCTCCTCTGTCTGGTGCCAGGGCCGTTTGCCCAGGCAGTCCCAGATGTCTCCTGCCCCCCCCCCCCCAGTTTTCCCACCCGGAAAAGCAAACAGCCCCTCCCCTCCCCTTCCCATGCCCAAGCTCTCTCCTCCCCCTGTCCCTTTTATGACCCCTCCTCTCCCTCCCCTGGGCTACTAGGATTTTGCTGCTGGCTCAGGAATGCTTTCCCCAGCCTGCAGCAGCCGTCTTGTTGCAACAACATGCAATTATATGGCCACTTGCTGGGGAACTCCCTGGTCATATCGTGGCATTTCACTGCAAATCACATTTTTCATGAAAACCATTTAATTTCATGATTTTAACGAAAAATCAAGATTTAAACCAGACCCTACTTATCTTACGGTAACCGGAGTCCTTTGAGATGACTTTGGCCCACAGATCTACAGTGCATGCACCCCACACATTGGAGCCAGCAGCACTGGCTGGGGCTATACTTGTCACTGCATGCCTTGCATATGCCACCCTCAAAGCCATATATGGTAGACTACCCTCCACTGCCACTTAGGTCCTCCACCAATACAGGTATCCAGGAAAAGAACTCCATAAACAGCAGAAGGAGGAGAAGTCATACATTCCAAGTGGACAAAAGGATCTTGAAGAATTCCCCTCCTGGTATAAAATACAAATAACAGATCAAAGGGGTGCTCCCCCTGGCATGCAGTACCTCAGCTATCTTTGAGATGGAAAGGTCATGGTCCTTAAAGAAAGTTTCTTAATCAAGGTCTACTCTCTTCTTTTATACTTCCTGATGAAAGCAGTCATGATTTTCAATACATGGTTATGGTATTCACAGCTCTCAGTCCAGTGTTAAAAGGGTCTATGATGTAGTCTTTGCCACCGAATGGCCACCTGAGTGAGGCACCTGCCTTCAGCTTGTTCTTTACATCCTCAGAGAGCCCAGCTATGACAGCTTGTCTTGATGGAGATAACCATACATGGCCAGCAGAGCCTGATAACTGATTCCCTTACTGTAGGTCTGCCAAATCTCCCTCACCCCCCCCAAAACCCCCTAAAACCAAATGCTTTCCCCCAAAAAAGGTCCATCCTTTTAGTGTCTTGAACCCTGGGCACTCTCTTATGGGATCAAGGTCCTTTAATTTTTCACAGGCAGCTGTTACAGCTAAAGAATCAAAGCCAGAGTGGGGTGAGGGTAGGCAGGGGGGGGAGACTCTTTGTGGGGAAGTTGCTTATCTGCAAGCTGCTCTTTTGCATGGGGCTGTCACAGATGCAGGATTTGTCAGAAATCTTTTGTCAGCCTAAGGATACTATCACTGACTAGCATGGTCAAGTAGCCTTGGGAGACCAAATGCAGACAAGTTTCCTCAGCAGAAGTCAATGACCAGAAGATGACTGAAGACAAGGATCAGCATGTATTTGAGAAGCATAAAGTCTCTTAAAGCCAAAATACCTCCTGGTACGATAGCAGTTCCTCTGGCAGCCAGAGCACTAGCATAAATCAGTTTAAAGACAGAAGACCATTTTGTAGTGACTCTTCCAAACCAGTAACATCCCTACACTTTTTAATCCATTTTTAAACATATCTTGAGTACTCTGCTAACAAAAAGGATTTGCATACTCTACCCTTCATAAACAGCCCCAATGGTTGCTGCCTAAAATTGTAAGCTCATACACATTAGATCGGGGTCAGCAACCTGTGGTCTAAGGATGAGATTAGGACAACAGAGCTGGGGGGCTTTAGTGGCATTTCAGAGACAAGGGACTTTCCTTGTGTAGCAGCTGGGCAACAGCACACCACGAGGCCAACAATGTGGGCCAGGTTGTTGAAACCAGGCCAAACTTACAGCTAAACTCCATTAAAGTGGCCTCCTACTGCAAAATATTGCCAGTCCCTGTATTCCATGGATGGTGGAATTTATGTGGATAAATATGCAAATGGTAGTCTTCAATGAAAAACCACTATAAATGTATTTTAAAGAACATTATTGATTAAAAGCAATAGCATTTTAAAAGCACTTAGAGATTATAAAAGGCATCGCCACACAAAACACATCAGGAAAACAGGTTTAGAGAAATCACTTGCTAAGCCCTCTATGACAAGGTTGCAGCACGTACTCCATGACACTGGCCCATGAAAACATCCGTAAATAGCTGAAATGTTATTCTTCAAGAACGTTGCAAAAGAAAATAATTGAAATGTAGCTACTAGAGAGAACTTAAAGTCATGCATTTTTGTTGTATGGTATATGGTAGTATACAGTAGATAGTAACCACACAATCCCTTGAGCAATGTTCTTGGTATGATCCTGAATAAGGATTCCTTAACTCTTGTGAATGATGCAGAAATGCTATTCAATTGTAGTAATAAAAGCCAGCAGCTATTACTGGCTATAGAAATCTCCTGGCTTTCCCATAATATTTTCTGACAGTTTTGCCTCTATACCAAATATAACTAGAACTACTTTTTTGCTGCTCTGAATAGAGATAGCATCTAAACAGCAAATTAATTTCTGCAACCTCTTACTAAGAAATTCACCGCTCCAGGTTATCTTTTGCCTAAACTTTATTTTAGTTGTTTAAATTGTCACTGACCAAAGTCATGTATAACATGGTTATGTTCCAAGTAAATTTTGTTTTCTAGGAGACAAGAATCAATTTAACATTTTAGCTGAAGGTTTCCAAGCTCAGTAAGTGAGAGCTAACATCAAAATGTCATTGTATGATTTTTACACTTCTGCCAGAGATCATAAAAACTGCTTAGACTAAGCAAAAGCAAACTGCTGCACTAAAGATTTCTCTTTGCTTTCAATAACATCAGTGAAGTATGAAAACATTCAGCAAATTTGAAGCAACAGAAAACAGGTGCATTGTTCCCTTTACATAGCTATTTTGAGTTACATCCTGCGTCATCTGCTTATGCATTATATAATGTTAGTTTATAAAAGACTTGAGTAAAGTTGACACCCATTTTGCAAAGAGTCATATGCAGAGGAAAAGTATGAACCATATATTGCCATAGTGCCATATATGAACTTCCACTGATATCAATGTGGTTTGACACATGCGTCTTTGGGCATTATTGTGCTTTCCGGCCACTGTGCCTGTGAGTTACATTTCTCAGCAATACCTCCATGTACAGAGAAACTAGGGAGTACAAACGCAACTAAAGCCAAGAAGCCTGTAGGATTTATACATTTCAGAGCACAGGCAAAAGATTAACGGTATAATGTATTCCTGAGTGTCCTTATAGCTGCTTTTTGATTTACATTTCTGATATCTTTTAGCATTCGGAACACACATTTACCAAATGCTACACTTCTATTACAAGGTTAATGTTATAGCAGCCAGAGCTCCTGGGACTAGCTTCTGTTTCATATTTACTAAAAAATATTTTCCCTTTAATTGAACTCTATCCTTAAAAAGTACTAACCATATTCACTGTCTTGGCTGGAGACTGCAAGAGTTCTAGATCAAAATGAACAGCTGGTTCCCATATACTTGGAGACCAAGAGTATCATTAGCCATGATACCATCAGCCTGACTGCTTAAAGTTGTTTCTACACACCTAATCAGCCAGCACAAAAGTCCAATGCCCAACTAAGGCAACAAATTGAACAAATACTTCTTACTTTCACTTGTTCAAACTTATTCATGAAGTTCGCTGTAAGTACAAAAATCAGTCCAGAAAAACAAATAAAACGGTCTAGAAAAATAAGTTCGACAAAACCAGCAACTGAAAATAGGTAACACATTGCTGAGGTTGCTAATATGTCTTGTCCCTAACAGACTTAGACGTTTTCACTTCCGTAAATTGTCAAAAGGGATACGTTTAATTTTGCTGAGTTAATTTTAGACACTGTTGTTCTCAATTAGCTTTTCTTTCAAAGTATTTCTTATGTTCCTTTATACCAGGGGCAGGCAAAGTCCAGCCTGTGAGCTAGATTCAGCCCATAGTGGACTCCATTTCCCAGCAGTCCCTGCCTGTGTTGCAGCGGCCAATTTCCATGGAAACCCCAGGAGGGGTTGGGGCTGTGACAGCGCGGGGCCAGGGTTTCCATGGAGACCGGCCCAAGCAGCGCTGGCAGGGTATGTGACTGGACGGGGGGCTTCTCCGGCCTGGAGTTGTCATAGCCCTGCCCCTCCTGGGGTCTCCATGGAAACTGGCTGTAGCAACACAGGTAGGGGCTGCTGGGAGCTGCAGCCCTGCCCTACTTTATCCAGTTCTTGCAGCCAGGCATCAATGCAACTGGATTACTTGACATTAGCAAATCAAATTCCATGTCTCTGCTACAAGATAATGCTTGAAAGACAGTGATGGATACCTTTTGCTGTACTTTTCCAGCAGTCTCTGCCACAAAATTGTTACCTGTAACAATTCACCAGTCAAGGAAAATGGTAATTTGGAAGATATGCAAATACCAGCCTCTTGCTGAGACAAACATGGTAGAGTTCCTGGTATGCTTCCCTGATGGACCATGAAAATCTCACGTGCGACTCAAACACTACGTCTAGCCATGTAGGCTAGGTATAAACCAAGGCAGAATCAGTCTAAGTTTCGTTTTCTGTAAGCAGTGCAGTTTAGATCGGTAGCAAACTGAACACACATTTGCCCCTGGGGGGCACACAGGCTGCCTATCCTAAACCGGGTTCCACCATTTTTAAACCAGTCTATGTATGTTGAACTTCTGTTATGGGTTTAGACTGGTTTCTGATCACTTCTATCAGTAAAAGTGCAGTAATGTCCATACCTGGCCTTCAAGACCGAATTAACAAATCCAGCATGTTCTTATTTGGATCATCATACAAATGACGTGATTGAAGCCAAATACTCAAGTTTGCTGTATAACAAAAAAAAAGATACAATAGCTGAATAAATTATTTGAACCAAATAATTTATTCAGCTTATGATGCCCAGGCTTCTGTTTGCAAACTGTTCGTGATTAAATGAATATTTTCACATCGTATTAAATTTTTTTTTTTATGAATTATTCTTATTTTTCTGCTCTTTCAACCTGCACATCCACTTTTGACAAGCATATATACACAAAGAGATTAAAGCTCTAAAATGCTTCTAGGAAGTGAAAGGTTAAATTAAAATTTAAAAAGTAGCATCAACCCTTAGCAACAGGAGATGAAAACACTTTGTATGCACCGCAGCCTTTAATGACAGGACTTGTCTAAGATGTTTGGTTTGTATAAGTGCTGGTCAAACTGAAATTAGTCAAAGTGACTAAAAGGTTTTAGTCAAAATTTGAAGATATTAATATAATTGCCTGAAAGGCTAATTTTTTAATTTTTCATCTTCAGTCTACTTGACATGATTTACAGAAACACTTGCGCACAGAAAGGAAGTAGAATATAAGCAAACATAGGAATGTAAGAGATTCGGGAAACTACTTTGCCAGCTACCCACATTACCCCAAAGACTTCCAGAAATGGATCAGCAGTCAAGGCTACACAGGCAACAACATTCATCTGCAAGAAGTTGTCTGCTGGAGTACTAAACAATACATTAATCAAAGCATAACTCTAAATTGACCCATTCCTATTACCCTTACTGCCTCAGAATATTTTCCAATACAAATCAACAAATTTTCAAGGATGCCTCTCTCGAAACTCAGCAAGGACACCAATGAAGATGCAATCCTACTAGAGAAGGGTACTTGATCTGAGCCTTCAAGAGGCCGAGAAGCGATGAAGCCCTGATTCAAGATAGCACATAAGCATACTAATTTTGACCACTGAGTTTATTGGAAATGCAAGCCTGGAAAAGGATGCTTTTCTGGCTTATGTATTACAAATTTTACAGTAATCATTGCTGGACACCATAATCATTAGCAACAAGAAAGCATCATGCAGCTTTCCAATACCAAAGCTGAGTTGACTCCTTCTCCTCGTTATTTAGAAATTAGAATCAACATTTTAAAATGGAATACCACTGCTCTGGATAGCAAGAGCAGTTTTTACACACACACACATTTTCTCTACATGTATATGCCTCACGGAAAGTCTCTTCAGAAAACATGCCTTTTCCCTAGTGCCCCATTTTAATTTTGGCAGTACAACAGCTATAATAGGGCTAGTAAAATGTTACTTATCTTTCAGTTGACAGAAACACCTCATTTTGGGCCTTTCTTACCTAAAAGTCTATACCATATATGGAACACACGCACGCAGTCATTCATATGAAGTCTATATATTTTACAATTGGGAACGATCACTGGCAAGCGTGAGAAACAACTGACTTCACAAAAGGCATAGTAAAAAATGGGTAATTTTACTACAGCATCAGTTCAAAGCAGCAACATACAGCAAGGGATGTTGATAATGGCCACTATGAGCACGAGTCAGTTGTGTAGTTTCAAGTAAAGCTTCCAGGTTTCAAACAGTATCTACTTTACCTGTCGACTGAGTTATGCTAGTGCAGTACTCTACCCCTGAGCAGATTACACCACAGGGAAGATCTTTCCAGGAATTTACATGGGGGTTGCACTAAACAACCTGAATTGCTGACTTGTATATAGCTATCTTGGCTAGAAAACGAACGGATACAGCTCACTGCAGAGAACTGTACTAAAATCAAAGCTAAAACTTGGAAACACTCCTCCCCTGCTCTAGAATCCATCTGCCTTTTATCAGTTTATTCAGTGAGGGCTACTAAGAATGCTTTAAAAAAAAGAAATATAAGCAAAGTAATACGGTTTACCTATCATTTGTGTGCATGCCTGTCCTTCCTGTTACCAAACGTATCTGGGTTTGAGAAAAAGCTTTCTTCCACACAAGCCAGGTCTGAAAAGCACCCATCAGTCCTGACTAGAAGTTACAAATCTGTGGTTGTCAGTCAGCCAGCTATGCTAGGCATGCTTGAGATGCCATTAAACAGAAAAGCCAAAAAAAAAATAATCACGTGGTCAAATATTTTGATGTAGTTAATATGCATTCATGACTGGAATGCCCATGGACTGCCCGACTGAAATACGCCAGAAATTTCAGGGGGTAAAGCAGAGAATGCATTTTAATAAATATATGTTTAGCTTCATTTATTTATTCTTAATACAATACTAGTAAATGCTGTGATACATTATGGAAAGGTCTCAATAATAGGAGGCTACAATAAAGCACTGTGCTCTCAAATTTTATCTGAGAAATGGAATCAGATCACTGGCTGAGTTTGAAGGAATTAATGGATTTGTGAATAAATCAAGATACAAACCTCATGTGCCAAATATCACTTGTGAGTACTAACAAACTAGTGAAAGTTATATGTTTACATGTCATGCAATTTAAAGCGCTCTCTAGTGTAAAACTCTGAAAAGTAGAATAAAGTTTCAAACTTATGCTCAAATTTTTAAAATCTGGTCATTTTCTTTTCAAGTCTCAGGTCCCTAACTAGTGGAGCAGGCAGGATCAGTGCAATCATTTCTCTTGGAAAATATAGATGCAGATGAGAAATAAGGCCTTTTAACAGTGTCAGTTCCACTTTCAGACAACGTGACACTTCACAAGAAATTAGCCACATAAACTATCCTTTAAAATGTCTTTGAAAACTATTAAAAATGTAAATTCCCAGGCAAACTACATGAAGCAGCAGACTTTCTAGATCCCTTTAGCTTTTCATTTTCAGATGCAGTTATTAATATCTGAAGATTAGCATATTAGCTCAGTTAAGAGGAAAAGTATATTGTAGCAGAGGTACTATCAGCCACGTGGCAATTTCTCAAAGTTACCTAGCAAGCACTCTAGAAAGAAATTCACTTACCTTGCAAGCTATTCCCACAAAAATAGATTGCTCATTGGATCTCTGCAAGCCACCACATTGAGCCTGATTAAATCCCGGAACAAACTGCTAAATACAACTGCCTTTGTCTCTCAACATTTCAATTTTTACCAGCATCTGGAGGAAAAGCAGCTTCCCACATATACCACAGGAAATACTACTTTGGAATTGCATGGAAGCCTTTTTCTAACTTTTTCAGTTGACTGCCAGGAAGTTATCAGGACTGAGGGACACTAAAAATACGTTCTGCAGCACAGTAAATATGTGAACCAGGTTTAAATAATATACAATCATATACGCTTAAAATATATCCAAATTCTTTGCATAATTTTGAAGAAGAATCTTCTTTACAGATAGCATGGTGACCTTTGTAGACCAGTGTATTAAAAAAAATTCCTTGCTACATTTATATTTGTTTCACTTGCATTCATTTCTTTCTTGATTTTTCTTTTTCTTGTGTTTACAGAGTCAGAATAAAAAATGCTGAGATTCTTGCTGAAAAAGATCATACTCATCTGCTCTCGCAAGTGGCAGGAATGCACCTGGCCCTGGGGAGAAACACTTCTTGTTGCCTACCCTAAAAATGTCTCAGGCACATCTTATGGCTAATACCAAATAGTTAATACTTTCTGTGGTTAACTCTTACAGGACCAGTCACAAGCCTACAATATCTTGGTTTTGAGATTTCCTTCCCCAGCATGAAAGACTTACTTCCTGCCTTGCCTTTTATTATAACAGATTAGACAGAACAATATTTGAGAAAAATGCTACTCACATGGCACATCATATTTTCTAGTGTGTGTTTATATTTTTATATTTCTCCCCGTTTTCTTCTTCAAATCCCAAAACACACCAAGCTGGAGGCGCTAATGTAACGAGCAATCACACAATAGCATCTCTTGGAGGCCAGCTTCAGATATGCCATGTTCCTAAAAGAATGCCTTTGGCTATGTTAGTCATCACTACAGCAATGTAAACTTTGAAGTTATTTGTCTGTTCTTCAATTAGGCAACTTAAGCAAAGAGCAAATTTGTTATCTGTTTGCAAGCATGTTACTATGAACTCATAACCTTCACCTCACCTTGCCTTTCCTGTCTTCCCTTAAGGAGAAAAGTTATTTGTTCTGCACTTGGCATGCTTTGGACATTGGATAACTGATAGAAATAAAACACGTGGCTCTTTGAATATACGTTATAAATTACGATAGTCTTTCTAAAATGAGAGAATATAGCCTTTAAGAGGTTCAATAAGTAAGTGTCAGAGAATAGAGAAGTCCAATACAGTACAAGTTCACACATATGTAAAATGACTAAGGAAAGCACTGAGAAACAGAGGAACAAGAACCCAGGAGTGAATCAGGATTCCTGAATTCAAATACCAAGTCTGCTATAGGTTCAGCTTCACGATCCTGGGAAGTAATTCCCCTCTACTTCACTTTTGTAACTATAAAATAGGGTAATACTTATTTCAAGGGTTTGATTTGAGTTAAACTGAAGTTACTTCATCACTACAAATTCAGACTATTAAAGTAGTATTACTATGGAATGCATTTTAGCTAGCAGCTACACTCAAATTTCCATTAAAACAGATAGTAAGGCATCATAAGGAGTTTGCAGTAGAAAGTGTTGTTTAGGATGTTCACTGAAACTGAGGTGTGTGCCATCCAAGACCCAGGTGCTGGGAGACATCACAATAGTGAAACTACTCAAATCTCTGGGGAGGTATTATTTTTGTCCACTGAAAAGGACATCTGCTCTAGACCCGCCTGTCAAACATCATACAAAAGATTGTAATTTTGATTGAGCTGAACTAGGAAGGGGAGAAGAAAGACGCTGTCCAAAAAACTGAGAATTTATGCCTCCCCCTTCTCTTTGCCACTTTCCTGTTGCTAGAAAGATAAGAAAGGATGACGAGAAAAAGTCCAATAATGATCTTAAGGGAGCAACATGAAAACAGAAACAGACAAGCATTTGAACCCTTTAATTTATTTACCGGCTCTCCATCAACTTAAACATCTAACTCCTATATTTGAGCAATGATGATCCAATCAGAAAATGCAGACTGTCTTCACAGATGGACTGTGTCTAAATTCACTCTTCCCAAATAACCAGTTTTGTTTATTTTGAAGAATAAACAATCTGGCAGTAAAATTTGTTCATGTAGACTTTTACAATACTCTAATAGCACGAGTCAAAAAAGAAGAGTCAGCCAGTATTCTCCATTCTTATAAGATGTATTTGCCAGTCGCCGACCTGCTTTTACTACAGATAATAGCTCTTTTCAAAGTACACATTTAAAATATGGTACTTGCAAGTGAGCTTTTGTTACTCCCATATGTCCAACAAATGAATGGAAAAGAGGAAAAAAAAAATCAGAATATTTTTTGTGGTTTTCTCCCAAACCAGGCCCATCCTCAGGCCACCTGACTAGCAGAACCCAGCCACTCAATCTTTGGCAGAGCTCTGCCTCCCCTGTCAGGCAATTCTCCCCAAAGCAGAATCAATACTAGTAAAAGACGTCAAACGTTTGCATTTCAAAACACCATTCAACTTAACATGCATCACAGACCCACATATGTATCAAGCCATGTTAAGTAAGCCAGAAATCAATTTTGGTTACCATAAATACCCAGAACAATCTGCAAGTGAGCCAAATATCCTCTGCCTATTAACTGAGGCAAGTTTTTTCTTTCTACTTTCCCTTTCAGAATACCCAGTTCTTTCAACGTAATTATGGAATTTAAATTGCAGTGAATTACCTGGGAGAAATAATCTTCTGAATACAGACTTTTATTTCATGTCACAAAGCATAAGCCAAAAGGCTATGTAGTTAACCTTTGTTCTGGCTTCAGTGTATTTGAGGATTAACTTTATTTTAGATATTTATTTGCAACTTAAACACAACATAACCAAGGAAAAAAAAGTTAGGTTTTTGCAAGTCTGGTGTATATAACTAAATTAAAATCCTTAAAACCTCCCCACACGTTTCTTTCATGGTTCTCAATGCTGCAAAATCCGAATTACAAACACCACGGGGAAATGTTTGTTTATATTTGAGAAGCTGCCACTGGAATTTTTAGAAAAGTAACAGAAACACTTCAGTTTATTTTTAGCTTTACATATTTGGGGCCCATCTTGACTTTAGCTCTTTGGAATAAGGGTCATGACCTCGCACGTGCTTGGACAATATTTAGAATGACACCAATACTAACTGGGTGCTGCCGCAAAACTTTTATTGTGAACTGTCTAGTCGAGAGATCTTGAAACATTTCAGCAGAGGTTTTCTTTTGTTTTGTTTAATTATGTGAACATTTGGGTTCAGGCATAATTAAACAAAACAAAGCAAAAACAACGTGTTCATTTTAACACAAATCCCAGCGTAACACATTCAATGCTTGCTTCGTCACCAACAAGTATGCATTCATCTACTCTTACCAAGAAAATTATGTTGCAGAAGTTGAAAAATAAGACCTAAATGGAGTCCTTCATCTTTTTTATGCCATACAAAATAAGTATAATAGGGACTCCATTTAACAACAGCAGATAACATAGAAGTTTTATTTGTATATTCTGTCACCCTGCAAATACATGGTTTCAACAGCAAAGGAAACTAGCAGGCAAGTCCAAAGTACACAAATAGTATCTGACAGCAGGGATTGCTTCCAGTCCTCTGTTCTGCTTCATTTGAACTTCAGTGCTAAAATAAGCATGAAGCCATTTCACCAGCATCTTAAAGAAATTAAGGGTCCAAAGACAGAAAATATGGCACTGATTACAGTAGCTGCAATTACCCACAAGGTCCATTTCCTGGCTGTCAGCAGTAGCAGCTTCCTGGTAGCATTAAGACCAATGAGACTGTCTTTCAACAGGAGCTTTATTAATAAACTTCAGTGAAGCCTGGATTCCATGCCTGGGGAATAAATCTGATGCCTGACAACATTTTTTCATCTCAGTGGAACAGGTTCTTTCTTGAAAGGAGCTTATATTGCTAAGTGTGTAATGGTGGTCAGACTTACTTATTTAGTGCAAGTGAAACTTGTTGCTTACATTTATTCCGAGTCCCTTATAAAGTACGAAAGGTAATGCTACCACCAAATGTTCTCACCCAATCCCCTTTTATTTTATATAACTTTATGCAGGCACTTAAATATAACAAGGAACTACTCTCTGTGAAATCAAGCCTGAGAATAATTAGTCAAAATGTGTTTTTCTCCAGGAATTCATATTAACTCAGGAAACAAGGTGGTTTGGGCACAATGATCAAGTGGTCAGTACTGTAAGGGTAAAAGCAGACATTGCCAAATGAAGTGGATCAAGCTATGGCAGGACATGTCCCTCCCACCACAGCTGATCCACTTGATTTAGCAAAACACACGTGTGTCATCCCCACCCCCACAATTGTGCCACATTGGGCTGGGGCCTGATGGAGAACAATGAATGACATGCTCACTTTGCCAAGGGATACCCTGAGTCCTTCACTGCCCTGGGTCTCCTTGCTGGGACCTGCACTGCCCCACCCCTCCACATGAAGCATACATCAGTGCAGGCCCAGATGCAGGTCTCAGCATGGAAGCATCAGGCTGTGCAGGTCCCAGGATGGAGGCACAGAGCACCAGGGATTCCCTAGATACTATACCTCCATTCCAAGATGTACAGGGGCTTTCTCCGCTTGCAGATACACACTGCTGGAGATACTGGGAACCCAACTTTCCCCACTTAGAGAAGCACCCTGAGATTCCCTAGGGCATATCTCTACCAGAGGAAAAAGTCAGGCATGGGCTCTGGCAGCCTGAAGGGCCCAATCCTGCACAGAAATTTGTGGAGTTGCAGAACCGGTTCCCTCAAGCCTCCAGAGCACCTGCCCAGGATGGCTGGAGAGCACAGGCAGCTTTAGGCTGCCTTCAGTCTCCCACCACAGAGCAAATAAAGACATCCAGGGCAACAAGGCAGCATTATTTAAACACTATCTTTTGTTGCACCACTGATGTGATATGGAAAATGACAGGGACACCTACTTTCTCACCATTTGTGCTGCTATAAAAATTTTTTATGGCAGCACAAATGGGATGCCAGGTGACATCTGTTTCTATCTTTTAACTTCCAATGAGATTACTACACTGTTGCTGCATCTGCACATGGAGTAGACTAATTAGCTGCAGAGTAAAGCATCACCATCTACACGTGATGGTATTAGGCCACAGTAAACTAAATAATGTGGGTGTAAGATAGTACTGTCAGTACTATCTTATGGCAGAGTAATTAACTGAGATTAAGTACACATGTAGACACTGACTATGGCTAGGGACAGAAGTTGCACATAAACCAGTTTAAGTCATCAGACAGTGGTTTAAGCCTGCAACAGAATAGAAATTCAGTGCACATAAACCAATAACAAAATGACTGAAACTGCTTTAATATAAAGCTGGCTGAATGTAGTATCAGACTTAACTGATTTGGGTCAAACTGGCTTATGAAAGTTCTGTCCCAGGCCCCTTCCTGGTTCAAATTAAATCACAGTCCTCCAGCATCTCAGCATGCTTTCCAGCCCTGGGCTGGGCTGGGCTGTGCTGTCTGCTCCAGCAGACATGGGTTTAGGGGGTGTGTGTGTGCGTGTGTGGCGGGGGTGGGAGGAACGAGGCAGGGACTGCTCCCTCTAGGCCAGGGGTGGGCTCTAGGGCCAGGGAGGGGGGTTAAACTTCCCTTCCCCTGAGTACAGAGCTGCCCTGCCCTGCCCTGCTAGAAACTTACTGCTGGCTGTGACCGTGGACTACGAATCCCAGAGGCACCTGGAAGCAGGAAGAAGTAGTGACGAGCAACCCTGCAGAGTCCTGCTGCTGTAATTCTGGACTGCAAATCCCAGAGACCTCAAGGGCAGCAGGAAGACAAAGCGAGCACACAGACCATGCTGGCTACATGCCAGAGAGCTGTGTTCTAGGGTCCCCCGGCTTCTGGGCTGAGCCATTGCAGGTATGTGTCTGTATTTCCTGAATCAAAAGTGAATGTCTGTCCAGTTGTTTTTCAGTTTAATTTCTTCAGCTTAGACTAACTTGTAAAAACTGAATCAATTCAGCCTTGGGTTTTTCTTTAATGTTTCCCTATAGATGTAAATCGTGCCTTGTCAGCCCAACCAGCCAGGGGCCAGACTCTTGCCTGCCACCTAGCCACAAAGCTCCGCATTTTCAGCACCCTCATGCCCCAGCCAGTCCCTCCGCTGACACTCAGAGCCTGAGGCAGTGAAAGGCAGAGGCGGCCCTGGCATAAACTGCTCAAATTCCAGCCCTTCCTGGGCACATGTATAGATGCTGTGTCTGGGAGTAGTTTACTCCAGTTGAAACTGCTCTGGAGTTTATTGCTTCAAATTAATTGCATGTCTAAATGCATCCAGTTTCATCCAATTCAAGTCTCAGATTTGTCAAAACCCAAGGGTGTGATTTTGTTTTTGTGTGTGCTTTGGCACCACTGAATTATTTTCCCGCCAATTTGTAGCTTTCTTTGCAGCGTGCATTTCTTCTTTGCAGCACAGAAATGCACGTTGCAAGGAGTTCCCGCCATTTGTATTCTAATTCGAGCCCCATTATTGGCTTGCGTTAAATTAATCCTACGTGGCGGCTAGAGATTGGCTTGCTAGCCGTATAAAAGGCTTGAGTGGTTTCCGCCCAAGTTGGAGGACTCCACAAACATCAGGAGGAGGAGACTTCACGTCTCATGAAGATCTCTAAGCGCTGCGGAGCCTATTGGACCCAGCGAATTCAAAGAAGGCAACAGGGGTCTGATCAGCCTCTAGCCTCTCCCCGTCACCGAGCGCAATCCTTGACGTATCCCTCTTCCCTGCGCGCAAAAGGATCCACGGAGCCTCGACAACTCCATGGGAGTGATCCGAATACTGTCTGAGTCCTCAAATGAGGATTTAAGTGGAGCTTTGCCTGGGAAACTGTCCAGCGTACACCACGACCATCTTCGGTGTAAGTAAAAAATCTTGAATCAACCATTACGCGTCCGTGCCTAATTCTAGCATGTCGCCTGCTTTCTCTGACCCAGCGTGCCCGGGCTGCTGGCCACAGCCCGTGCGGCGTGAAAAAGGGCCCGGATCGCTCCTGGCCCGCACATGGCGACGAGGATGGGATCAGGAGAAAACACGCTGGAGCTAGAATTAGTTAAGAACTGCCCTTGGCGCGATAACAAACGCCAAGTGAAAAGTTTTATGGAGCTGGAGGCGCATATCGCTTACCACCAGGCGGGCAGAATGGGTGAGAGATGTATCAGCGGACGCCTTTCGCTGAAGGGAGAAGAGGGAGCTTCCGAAGACGGAGCCCCAAGAGAGAGGGAAGTGTATTTGTACCCCGCGGCATTCGGGTGTATGATGAGCGACGAGCGGGTCCTGTTCAGGCCCCTCGATACTGTGTCCCTCGCCAGAGTCAACCCGGCGGGCGAAGTGAACCCGACCCTCACCCGGGAGTGTGCCCATTGCCTACGATATGCTCGGGAGAGCGAAGAACCGGTGCCAATCGGCCGGTTCTCCCCTTACATGGTGACATCTAGATTAAGGGGTCGCGAGCTTCCATTCGAGCTCCGCGAAGATCTGGAGACGGAGGAACGCACCGCAGATGAAAGGGTGGCCCCACAATACGACAAGGGGGGAGAATTGAGTGCAACATTCCGTACAATTACTGATTTAATGAAGAAGAATTTAAGTTTAAAGGCCCAGCTCCGTATGGCTGTTCAGGCGGTCAAAGAAGTGGCTGAGAGAAGGGATCCTGAAACTCCAGTTCAAGATGGCGCCGAGCAAGAGGGAGACTGCGTGGAAGAACAGGAAAAGAAGGGTGGAGCTTCAGAGGAACCCGCGAGAGTTCGGTCAGTGACTCCGCCCATCGACGCAGCGTCGTCTCCGGCAACCCTGTCCAGCGACGCAGTGCTGCTTCTGACGACCACGCCTTCCTGCCGACGAAAGGGAGAATCGAGCAGAGGAGTGCATCCGCCCCTCCTGCCTGAAGCAGTAACAACAAAAATAACTCCCACAGCAGCAGTGACTCCCGCAGCAACAGTTCAGTCTACAACAACGACTAACCGAGTTGCTACTGCCTACTATGCTTGCACCAGAACTGAACTACAGGATTTGTGTAGAGAATCAAGAATCCAACCTGAAGAAACTCTAGCTGTATGGCTGGGATGTTTAGTCGTGGAACTTGGATCCAACCTGCTAAACCAGGAAGAAGCAAGCTTCTTGGTCAGACAAGCTTCATGGAGTAGAGGACATGCCACTGACATCGACATGATAGTGGTCAACGTTCACTGGCCTATTCCACTGCCAGTGCTTGTTGCAGGACTAATCGGTCAAAAAGCCCACACGTTGCATGAAGGACGGCCAGAACATACCGGGGCAGAACATCTCATGCTAGCAATCATCGGAGTCTCGTACTATACCTGGAACCCCAGAGCATGTGCGCTGGGATTGACATCACTCCAGCGAATAAGACCATGGCCTCACCGTCATCTACAAGATCCTGGAACCGTTCCAGTAACTGTTCACAGCCTAGATAGTTGTCTTGAGATTTATGGGCGAAAGAACATCGTCGTCCTCCGGATTCTGCTCAACCCAATGGTGAACCAACCCGTAAGCAATCTCCTTCATCAGTTGTCACGACTGCATATCCTGATGGAGCCAAGATTATTTATCGATCAGGACCGTCGACACCCGACCGAGATTCAAGGCACAAGACACCGCGAATCCGATCTTCCATCATTGCCACAGAGAACACCAGAAGAGCGATACATGTTTGGATTTCTCCTACAGCGTTCTGGACTCAATAAGCAGCAACTTTGGATTTTAGGGGACGCAGGCCAATGGCAACTGGCCTATGAGTTAGGTTTCCGTTATCTAGAAAAGCTAGACGACGGCTCCTCAACAATTTCATCTAGTTGAGTGTATAAGAGAGGATAGCTTAGAGTAACAACCATTTGTACCATAGAGAAATAATAGTAAAGTTCCATGAAAATTTTGTAAATATGTTGAGATACGTTAATTTATTTTTTTTTTGAGAGTTTTTTTGCTTACAGATCCGGAATTCAGAGTGCGTGGTGAAGAAAAGCCCCGAGAAGGATAACATCACCGAGAAGTGAGGGCCTGACGCGCGACTTCACCGTAACGCCCACTGAAGCCCTAACTGTGCAGTTTTTTGTTATGAATCTGATTATGTGTATTTGTGTTGGTTATTGTTTAATTTGATCCCAGGAGAACAAACTTTTATGTTGATAAGTTTTGTGTTTGTTTGTTTGTTTGACGACTCTTGACAGAGCTCTGGATCACTCGAGTAATGAGAGTACAGCATAATTCAGCTGTGCCTTCAGCAAGGGGGGATGTCACAACCCAAGGGTGTGATTTTGTTTTTGTGTGCGCTTTGGCACCACTGAATTATTTTCCCGCCAATTTGTAGCTTTCTTTGCAGTGTGCATTTCTTCTTTGCAGCACAGAAATGCACGTTGCAAGGAGTTCCCGCCATTTGTATTCTAATTCGAGCCCCATTATTGACTTGCATTAAATTAATCCTACGTGGCGGCTAGCGATTGGCTTGCTAGCTGTATAAAAGGCTTGAGTGGTTTCCGCCCAAGTTGGAGGACTCCACGAACGTCAGGAGGAGGAGACTTCACGTCTCGTGAAGATCTCTAAGCGCTGCAGAGCCTATTGGACCCAGAGTATTCAAAGAAGGCAACAGGGGTCTGATCAGCCTCTAGCCTCTCCCCGTCACCGAGCACAATCCTTGACATATCCCTCTTCCCTGCGCGCAAAAGGATCCACGGAGCCTCGACAATTCCGTGGGAGTGATCCGAATACTGTCTGAGTCCTCAAACGAGGATTTAAGCGGAGCTTTGCCTGGGAAACTGTCCAGCGTACACTGCGACCATCTTCGGTGTAAGTAAACAATCTTGAATCAACCATTACGCGTCCGTGCCTAATTTTAGAGTGTCGCCTGCTTTCTCCGACCCAGCATGCCCGGGCTGCTGGCCACAGCCCACGCGGCGTGAAAAAGGGCCCGGATCACTCCTGGTCCGCACAAGATTGTCTTCATTACTCACAGTTTTGTATATGGTCATAAAGACATGACACATGCTATACAGTTATGTTAGTGATATTGTAGAATCCCTGTAAAGTGATTAAGTATCAGATACTATACTCAATTTCCTTTTTTCTTGCCAAGACACAGGACTTCTTTAAATATAGGTGTAAATTTTCAAAGAAGAAATAAGATCTACTATATAGTTGCTGATTTTGTTTAAAAATTTCCAGAATGTGAAAAAGAACTTTTCACCTTTTGGCCACAAATCCAACTCAGGGCAACAAATCCCGTCACTGCTATCAACAACTTAAGCAAACCTACTCTGAGACAGATTCCAATGACCTAATTATTTGGGCTGCTGTGATTAGTGAACTACTCCTCAAATGCTCTTCAGTCCAGTGTGTTAGTGCCATGGTGAATCAAAACATATCCTCCAAAATAGTAAATAATTAATATCTCTCTCATGTACTAACAGAGAAAAACTATGCATGTTTTACTAATCGAGGAGCCTTGAAATACAACCCACACCCATCACAGACAGCATACTCACAAAGCTAAACCAAAAGGTTTTTTTTAATCCAATGAATGAACACATGGAAATATTTTTAGAAATGATGTGTTCAACAGTTCAGTTTCTTGGAATAATTTACTACACTGGAACAGCATCTCAGTAGGTGATCCTCATCTTCCCTGCTACGGCCCCCACTGAGACACCTTCAGGGCACACTGCTAGATGCATCAGTTTCCCTGGGCTTTTCACAAGGTTAAAGGAGCCAATAGTTCTAGAGATGAATTAAAGTGTACTTGTGCAGGCTGGAGATGTATTCATTATCACCAATTTACTGGGTTACTTTTACATTTTGAGGACGGTGTACTGACGGGTAGTCTGTAAGTGCAATCAAATCAAATCAAATCAATCAAAACAAACAAATCATGAAGTCAGTGAACTTAATCATGAAACATATTATCTGTAGTATCTGAAATAATATACAAATCATTTTTTCCCCATAGCAATTTCTCAATTTTCTACCTTAAAATGATGCTACGCAAGAAAAGCTACAGTTTAAAAAGGTAGTATTCAATCAGGGGAAAATATACCTTACTTGCAGTTTCTATTACACACAGTTCTAAGTATTAACTGGACCTTCTCTAACTTTTCAAAACACAATTAGCTCCTATGCAAAACATGAGTAGTAATGCAAGTTGTGATATCAAAGTACATAACTGTCATGAGGTTATCAGGTACAAGAAGGGATGATGGGTTTGATGGTGTTAAATAAGTAGCTCAGGTTTTCAAATTTGCCTGATACTCTGAAAGACTCTCACGCAGGACTAGGTCCTTTACAAGTACCCAATTCTACTCTCTTTGGGTGTCTGTACACATGCTCTGGCATGGGGGCATGTTTTAATTAGAACGGCTCCTGGATAGCCACTGTAATTAAAACACCACAGTGTCACGTGTATTCAGCATCCTGAGTTTCAAAATGCTACAGGGGCACTTTAACTAAAGCTCATTCAACAAGTTTTAGTTAAAATGCTCCTGCTGCCATTTTGAAATGCAGGATGCTGAATACATGTGACACTGCATTACACTGGATCATTCCAAGTAGACGCTCCAGCAGACTCGATTAACCTGGATTATTTGAGCCTGCTCCAATGCATTCTAATTAGAAAGTGCTGGGCACATGTAGAGGCACCCTTGGTTCTCCATTTTATCTTGGGCAGCATCACGAAGGGTCAATGGACTATAGTTTGAGAACAACAGTCATGAAGCTATTTAAATATAACCAAGAATGGAAACTTTAAAAATGGAGACAGATTTTATTTGAAAATCTCCAACAACAAAGTGCTGAAATTTGATAACTTATTTGGTAAGAAGTATTTGTATAAATTATTTAAAAGGATGAGTGGTCTGAAAAATAACTGTGAGGACTCCTAATGGCAAGACTGCTTATTTCTAATTTTGAATTCCTATTACGAGCAAAATCAATTTAGAACAATAAATGTTAGAGATCGAAGAGCCCTTATCAGGTTAACAAATTCATCCTACCACCAATTCAGAACTGCTCCCTAAATCATTTCCAGTCTAGTTTTGAATGTTCAGGGACAGAACCTGAAACTTAACTTGCAAAAATGAAAAAAGCCATATACCCAAGAGTGTTTGTTTAGGGGTTGTTTTTCTTTTAATCTACATTTTCAACTTCCAACCACAAATTTAATATTAGGCATTTCTGGAATAGCTGGTCCTGCCTTTTGAGTAGGACGCAGTTTTCAGATATTCCAACTTTCTTGACCCTGAACATAAGCGGCAAACGGTGCAAAGTTTAAGACGTCTTTTCCCTCAAGTATTACTCAGACATTCAAGATAGCCATGTGTTAAAACAGTGGTTTAGACTTTTTAGACTCAAAGCTCTTAGTTTTCACTTGATTTTTTACTACATAAAAATAGTAGAGTAACTCCTCTGTGGCAAAGCATATTATGGCCTGCTGTGGTCTTTTTAACTCCCTGAATTCCTGTTTGAAATCTCTAGGATTATTTTGTGAATCATATTTGCGCACCTACCAGTACTAACACTGTATGACACCCTTCAGCACTCCTAAACGTAGAATCATTGTGTTAAAAGTTTCAAGCTGGCAGACCTATCATATCCAGCCATGGAATCCTAATTGAGGAAATAATAGGTTTCACAGAATCAATCCAAAAAACCTCTTGTCACCCAAAGAGTGAGTTTTGTCCAAGACACAACAGACTTTCTACAAAAACTTAAAAACACAGGACACTTTCCCAGCACCCTCCTAGCCACCATGGGAACACAGCTGTCAGGAACATCTGTGAGGCTTGGGATGCAATGTAGGGGTGGTTGGAGCTGCATACATAAACCCAGGAGAGCACGGCATCCGAAGGGCAGCCTCCCGCCTAATTAAGACCTTAAGGTGTGGCAGGAGAGAAAGGTGGGCAGCGTGCCCAGAAGCAGGTGGGAGACTAGTACTGTGGCTGGTCAGGGAGTTCCCACTTTGCCACAAACTACATTTGTAAGTAGGTCACATGTATTCTTTCATTTGAAATCTCTTCCTGAGGAAAATCTTGCATGTTTTAACATCAAACCCAATTCTGCCTGGGGTACTGAATAGTAACAATTTCCCCCATGGCTTGGCATTAAAACAGGACAAGATTCATACAGCATTATTATAATCCTAGTAATTTTCATAACAAAAGTAGAACTGAACGAAAGCTACTATGACAAAGTACAACTAGCATATTTTCCCTTTTATGCAATACTAAAAATGAAAAGGAAGATGTAAAAAAATAGATATTAATTGGTACCAGGAAACAAAGGGGGAAACAGCTAACAGCTCTGATCTGCCAATGAAAAGAACTAGCAAACAAAATATGTGCCTGTTCTGGAATTCTCCAGTCTGACAATGGTTAAGCTGGCTGAGAAAAAGACAAAGAATGTGATTTCTAAAGTTCAATAAAGGCATCTTTGGAAGATTCAAAATACTTTTAACATCTTAAAGTCAGACACTAAAATTATCACTAGAAAGCCGAGGGAAGCTTTGTTAGTATATTAGTAACTCGATAGCTACTGAGAAAATGCATAATACTGAATTTATTGATCTATATAAGACAACAGAAAACAAGAAATGTGGATACATTGGCAAATGTATGACCTGAGAAAAGAAAAATGGAGTGAGAAAATAGAAATCGAATGGCTTGTAACATGTTGTGGAGCCTGTGCCTCGCTCCGCCTGGCCTATCGGGGTGTTGCCCCTCCCCTCAACTCACCTGCCACGACTTGGATGTACTCAATTACCTTCAGAGGGGTCTCCAGTGGAGATCTTTATCCTGGGTGGGGCCTCCCGATAGATGGTGTTACTCATGGTTATCGGACGCGGTGATCCACGGGGCTCCGCCTCCCCTACACCCCGTCCACACGCCAACCGCTGGGCGATGTACTCCAGATGTTGCCAGGCCCAGTATGATGGCCTCTGACCGGTTCCCGGTCATCCTCCCTCCTGCTGGGAGGGGTTTCTCCTTTCTCCTCCCTTATAGATAATACTCCTCCGAATCAGGGGGAGCTGGTGGGTGTTTCCCCTGGTTCTAGCCCCCTCCTGGGGCCTCCGCTGTCTCCCCTTTCCTCCCGTCCGCAGAGCGCTCCCCTGCCTCCTGGGCGTCTGCCGCTTCAGGACGCAGAGAGAGTGCCTCGGCGTGCACTCTCTGACTGCCTTTCGCTTGGCTGCTTGCGAAAGGCTTCCAGCTCTTGCCTAAGCTGCCTGCTTGGGACCCGCAGGCGGGGTCCTCTCCGCTCCGTGCGAGAGCCTGCAGCACGGGCAGCACACCCGTACTCTCTCTCCCTGGCTCTCCTTTCCTCCCTGTCCTGCCGGCGTTTTTAAATCTTCCCGCAGCGGCCGCTCTGGCCGCTGGGATTGGCTCAGCTGTTCGCCGCGCGGGGAACAGCTGTTGCCATAGCCGGCGTAATGGCAGCTCGCGCGCCTGCAGCCGCGGATGCGGCTCTTCCTCCCGCTGCTCCTCTGCCGGTACGTATGCCCTTCTGGGGGCTTGCTCTCGGGGTCTGGGGTCTGTGGGTCCCCTCTTCTCTCCCTCACTCGCCTGTGGGGGCGCTTCGCTGCCACACATGTATTCTTTGACTGTTCTTGGATTGTTTATAACAGCTGACAACTTGGATGCAGTATCTATTTCCTTGCATTTCAGCTTTAAATAGAGGAGGAGGAATTCAGGACACTGAGAATTTACATAATGGGTCAACATCATCAAGAACATGGATCTGTAAAGAACCCTTCCCGTTAAGTTATCCTTTCAATTAACTCTATTTAAAAGCCATTATTTTTAAGCACTGTCTATTAAATACTAGCTTGACCCATCTTCAAGCTACATTTAAACTCTTGTTCTTGATAGTCACCCTGATGTTACTTATTCTCTGATGCCACCTATCTTTTAAGGATTCACTGTCACATCTTTGGTCAGCAGGCAATCAATCATTCATGCCTTTATTGTGATGTAGTCAGAGTTGTAACATTCACTCCTCAAATATCTAGGTCAGCAACTCTTACCACTTTTTAAACAATTCAAATGTTTTTCCCCTTGTTAGCATTTTTAGCTGGACTAACATTATTTGAATTTTTTCTTAGCTTTTTATTGTGCATTAAGCCTCTGATTTTGTTTCAGAATTTACACTTTGAATAATTAAATTAAGCAGTCTAAGTACCTGAACTCAACACTATGCATTTTAATTGCATGAACGAGCTAAACAAGAAGACTAAATCTGAAAAATGAAGTTTCTTACCAATTATTTTACCTATCTGAAAGGCACATAATTACAGCTTGGTCCCCTCTTTGTAGCAATAATGTTCACTATGTTAACTGCTCAGAGAGGGGCACTCCAAAACTGTAGGAGGTTGTAGCAATAAAAAAGAGCAAATCAGTGATTTCTCAATATCAAAATTAAATATTTGTATTCCAGGGCTAAAGTAACAAATATGTATAATGACTCTCTAGAGTAGTGTCAAACTCCTTCCCTATGAAGAAAGCTAGAATTCTAAGTGTGCCATGTTATATAAAATTAGGCTTAAATACCTGTTGTCACCCTCCTAGTCAAAAACAGAAAACCCTATCATATTAACAGCAAATTTGCATGAAGATAGATGTAGAATGTAAACGCTGAATAATTAAATTATTAATTCATTCATTCCTTATTAATGGCCTCCTCATAATGCCATGGGAAAATGTTCCCCTTAATCCCTTTAGATTACTGTTACATCTGTCCTGCGTCTCTCCCTTGTCTCCACATCTCCATGTTTCCTGTGTTCCTTCCTACATTTCAAAGGACTGGAAAGGACCTCATGGCACCACTGAATCCAGTCCTGTTAATTTACAGGAAACCACTTGTCCACACTTTTCTATAAAAAATATCCAATCTGGCTCTTTTGGCAGATTCAGCCACACAGTATATCCATTAAAAATATCTACAATATTCTACAGGCAGCAAGCAAGAGACACCTGGGGCACCACCAAGTTTTAGCTTACTGCCATCCTAGGGAATGTGTATTCAGATGGCCCTAGGAGTTGAATGATGCCCCATGCTACAGAGGAAGGCAAACAAATCCTTGCCAATCTGACTCAGGGGAAAATGCCTTTTGACTCTAATTCTGGAGATCAGTTTTACCTTGCATAGAAGATTTACTATCTACTCAAAGGCTGAAAACTTTTTTTTAAATGACAGCTTAAATTCTACAGAATCCTACTATAGTAGGTGGGTTACAACTATATTAAGAAGTCCAAGGGTTTGACACCAATGGTTTAGATGCTCTTGAAAACCAAGAGAGAAGAGGAAGTACAGATTAAGGAAACAAAATAAATGAGTTACTTGATTACCCTGTTCCCTTCAGAGTGTTTTAACAAATTCATTAAGTGTAGAAATGATTCTCCTACTACAATGTTTTGCTAACATTAGGGATACTTTGACCACATATCTTGTATCATGGCTCTGAGAGCCTTCCAGAAAAGACTAATGCTTTCATATTGGATAAATATATTTGTTTGAGCTCACTGTCCACCATGTAATAAGTGTCTTATAGAAATGAATGGTTATAATCCTTGCAACAAAGTCATCATCTGTGGACATGCTGCCAACAAAGTGTGTCAGCAGGTTAATCTGAAAAAACAAAAAGTTTTATCCATTAAGTTTTTCAAGTCTTGGGAGGGCACTGTACCAAGAAAGCATAGGTCTGATGAAAGACAGAGCTGACAAAAAATGCTCTGGATTCCTGTCCACCCTGGTTAATGAAAAAAATAATCAGGGATCACCATGTCCTCTGAAATAGACCTACATAATTCCTGCACTCTAGGGGCCACTTCCTGAGAAAGTGAGTGCTTGAAAAAAGTGAAGTATTAACATATCAGTAACAGCATCTAGCACAGGGGTGGGCAAAATGCGGCTCACCAGGCCATTCTATCCGGTACGCAGGGCCCCTAAAACATTTAGAAAATTAATAGTTATCTGCCCTGGGCTGCCTGTCATGCGGCCCTCAACGGCTTGCTGAAACTCAGTAAGCAGTCCTCTGCCCAAAATAATTGCCTGCCCCTGATTTTGCACATCTTTAATCGTATTCCTAAAGCCATTTCATGAATGCACCATTAGGGATACCACCAGGGAACAAAGAAAAGGCTACTGTCCATAGTAAAGGCATGCCTTTAGCAAGGACAATCTGGAAAACGGGGGAGGGCCTTATTTACAACTCTATGGCAAAATGGGAGGGGCTGCCCACATTCATACAATTTAGATCCATCACTGATCCCAATAATTGCACATTCCCAACAACTGCACTGATCCCAACTATGCACACACAGCAGGACATGAAATCATTGGAATCAAGGATTCAGATCCCATCCTACAATAATTTTAATTCATGCCTGCTGCCCTAGTGTCCTACCTAAAGAATACTAAAGCATGCTGGGGTGGATGGCAGAGATGGGACTTTCCATATTAAGCAAAACCTTGAATTACAGCAGTGGGGAGATGGTAGGTTCTTCTGCCACAATACCACTTATCTGAGAGGGAAGAAGTGAAATTTACTATAGAGAAAAGTAGATTTAACATTTCAGCAAGCATTTTAATGAGAAAAATCACTGTCGTACTACTAGCAACAATTCCAAATGCTTTGCAAAACTGAAGAGCAAAAGAGAATTGTTATGTGGAAGAGCTGAATAAAAACAGTTTTGTCAGAGGCAGAAATTCCTTGAGGTTTCTAGAGATGGGGAGCATCTTCCTCAGATGGACAGCTCTGGACTGCCCACAGTTGTCATGCAGCCTAAGAGCAACATATAACCAGACTAGCAAGGATATTTGAAGAGCAATGATCTTCAAATATATTTCATGTGAAAGTACTTATCTCTATGTTTTCACTAAGACCATACCAAGATAACATTCAAGAAGCGCTAAAGAACTACAGCCTATGTTAATCTTGTGAGATAAATTAAATTATCAAATGTTTCGGTTTACAAACTGCAAACTTCCACAGTGAAAGTGAAACATGCAGTAAAATATAAAGATTCATGCACATCATTCCATTTTACCATATTCTACAATTACAGGCTTATTTAATAGAATGTCTCATCATTTGAAACACTGTTCTGCCAGAATTACTCGTCCTCAACCATTTCTATTTTATATACCCTTATTATTTACTATATGCCTTCCTTGGATAGCAATCTATTCTTACTAGGTTTGCCAAGCAGAACACTAATGAGAATATCCATTGAGAGCACAATTAATGTAATTTCAGCATCATCAAGTGGTCCCTAAGCAAAGTAACAACAAAATGATACAAAGTTCTGATATTGCAGCTAAGGAGGGAAGGCACAGCATCGAATTATCCTAACTCCACTGGACGATAAACTTATATTATTAAAATAAAATTGGGTAGAGTTAGAGTGATGTACAAGAAGTAGGAAGTTCTTTAAAATCCACTGTAACTCAATGCTATGGGTATTTTTTTATTCACATTTTAATCAACAAAGCAATTGTTCCCTCTCCTTGCATGCTGTGTCCTAAGAGAAACTCTATGCAAAATAATAGGCTATTAAGATTCCTTGTAATGTTCCACTCACAGCAGAACAGTGATTTGACAAAATTATGTTGTTTGGAATATAAAATGGTAAATATAATCTCATAATTATAGTAGAACAAATATTTAAGTTAACCCTAAATAAGGTAAACACAGACACCTGCATATCTATACAAAGACTGAATGTTTACATAGTATTCAATTTGATACAAGTAATTGCTTCTGCATATAAAAGTATTATTCAAGCCCAGGAAATTCTGCAAGGCAACATATTCCACCTATTATTTGATATACTTCATTACATTACATTTGTGCTTTTTCTAAATGTAAACTGTGATCATACTGGCAGCTAAATAAGACAGATGGACTGTTTTTCTAGACAACAATGCAGACCAGAGAGCAAATGGTGATCACCCAATGATATTTCAACTAATCAGACATTTAAAAAAACAGGAAAGTGGGAAGGATTACATTTTATAGGTATGTATATATGCTACTATATTCAGAAATGAATTCAACAAAAAATGCTGGCAGAATGAAACAAAAAAAGCACCTTCCTCATCAAATCTTGCACGAGGGAGGGTTCATTGGTTGATCTTCTATTTGTCAAATTACAGGTGTTTACACAAGTTACATTTTTTGTGAGATGTGGCCCCTGAAAGTGCTCTACAGCTGTGACATAACATGTTCACAGCTGCAGAACACTTTTAAAATGGCTGATTGCACAAAAAATGACCCTCAATAAATCAGTTATTAGCTGAAGGGGCTCTAGAACACAGCTGCCAGCTGGGCTTTGCTGTGGCCAGAGCTGGGGGGTAGAGGGAATGAAATGGAGCCCCCTCGCCTTGCTGTCAAGAGGCCTGGGGAGGGGATTGTGGAAGGGAGTCCTCCGCACTTTGTGGGTCTGGCCCAGCTCCCCTCAACACCCCAGTCAGGCCTATTGACAGCAGCAGCATGCAGCTGCCAGGTGGGCTTTGCCGTGACCAGAGCTGGGAGAGGGGGGGCAGGGTGAAACAAAGGCCCCTTGCCTAGCAGGCCCTCCAGCTACCCCAGCTGGGGTACTGCAGGGAGCTGGGCCAGGCCCACAAGGCGAGAAGGTTATCCCCCAGGTCCAGTTGCGGCAATGCCCAGCTGGCAGCTGCGTGCTACCACTGTCAAGAGGCTTGAGCCATGGGTGGGGGAAGGAAAGCCCCCCTCCACCTCCTCATTCAAGTCTCCTGACAGGGGCAGCACACAGGTGCTGGCTCAGCTCTGCCATGGCCAGAGGTGGGGGGAGGGAAGGGGGTGGGGGAGAGGGAGAGCAGTTTGGCAGCCTCCTAGGAGGATGCTGGAATACCCCCACCTGCTGGCCAGGGCCGGTGCAGGCAGGCTCTTGACCTGCTGACCCAACAGATGAACTTTGTGGGTCATGAGGAAGGCTCTAACTCATGGCACTTTCTGTAAAATGCCACGAGTTACAGTGCTTCCCCGAAACATTTGTTGGCATGTCCTTTATCTCTCTGTTGATGGGATTAAGAGACAGTGAGCTGTAACCATATCTAGATAAGTTTAGGTAGTTTGGGACCAGTCAGTGTTGCTCGAAAACAAATTCTTCTACAGCAGGGGTAGGCAACTCCTGGCATGGGTGCCAGTGTGGCATGCAAAGGCATTTTGCTTGGCATGGGCACCTTGGGGCAGACAGTGAGGAAGGGGCCAGGGCTGTGCTGCCACAATGATTGGGTCCTTCGCAGCTTCCCCACCTTCTGCCCCTGGCACGCCAATATCGTACAAGTCAAGGTTGCGGATTTTTTTGGCACTCTGCCCAAAAACACTGCTGACCCATGTTCTAGGGGAAATTCTTTCAAGTAATAACAAGTGCAACTATATACAAGTAGAACATTGCATAAACAAATAATTTTGCAGATAGCTCTCTCAATAGTTATGTTTTGACACACGTAATCATGGGAGAAATAATAAAAGTCCATCATCAGTCTCCATCCCAAACAGCTTTAAAAAAATCAGATCAGCTGATAGTTGCCTCCTTGCACTGTAGTTCCATCTGTCCTCCCTCAGACCCCACTCTGTCCTTCTTGGGATGACTCCTTCTTCTCCACTTGGTCTTCCCTGGGACTTCTCTTTCCCTTGATCTCTGTCCTCCTTGAGACTACCCTTTTTCACCACAGCTGTCTAAGAGACTATCCCTTTCTCATCCCAACAGCAGCCAGCCACACTTGCAATAAAACTGTTACAAAACAATAGTATTAACTGAGTACAACAATTACTCAATAAAATAAAACAAAATAATTGGGAACCAATCAGGGGGCAGTGAGTTTTCTGCTTTGGAGAACTGAGCACCTAAAACTGCCCTCTGATAGAAACAGTGTACTCAAGTTATGCTGTGATGGTATAAAAATACTGCAGCATGTCTTATCTAAACCTACAGCCTCAGTTATCTCCCTTGCTGTGATAGGCACCACATAGGTGACCAGAACAGTAGCCATGAAAGCATAACCAGTGCCTGCTCAATGTTTTTCAAATGAACTGGTGCCAGTGTGTAGATGCTCCCATACAAACTGTCCATTATAAATGGCAGTTTTCCTGTACACATTAGCAGAAAAGACAAAAACCAAGTGAAGGTGGAGATTAAGAAAGGTATCTTGAGGTCAGAACCGAAGCTAGTGAGGGATATGCAAGTTAATGTATTTTTCCCCGCTCTCCTAAGGGCCATGTCAAGCAACTGAAAGCTAAATGACCTAATTTTAAAAACTGTTACATGGAAAAAAAATATTTTCAGGTTACATAACCAGCCTTTCTGTATTTGTTCGCACCCTCAAGGAGAAACTACAACTTCCCCACCGCCCAACAAACATTCTTTGGAGAAACAAAAATACTTGTTAGTGTGTCTAATCAAAATATGGTTCCTAAGACAACACGATCCAAAGAGCTAAGTTCTTAAATTAGAGGCTTGCAAAACTTATTCTGTTGTCACAGCAACTCTGTATCCATCCCTTTGGAGATGTTAAATCAGTGATCCGCACATAACTCCACCTCCCTTTCATGGTAAAAACTCACTATAGTATGACTGCTTGTGGGCGTTAACTCAATGTCCTGACAGTCCTTGAAGACGGGAATGATTTGAAGACAGCCACTGAAGATTTCTTTATAGCTGGTGACTTAGGGTCAAATCTTATTTAGATTTATAGCTATTTAACTTTAGAGCTAGTGACAAAGGACAGAGCCACACCTCAGGCTCCCCTAGAACTGTGGGCTGTGCCACACCATATTACGCGCCCCCCAAAGCAGGCACAGGAAGTGGAAGCTGGAGGGGAAGACCCTGAAGACCCAGGCAGCTGCTGCAGCTGGAGTGGTAGGGGGAGCAGTGGCCGAGTGGGAGCCCAGCACCTGTAGATTAACCTTTCATGGGCTGCCAGCTGGACAGTCTTGGTATAACATGTCCAGTGACCTTACCTGCAAGTGCACAAAGAAACTCACAACTTGTGCTCAAAGTATGAAAAAAGCAAAACATTTACAGACAGCAAGACTACAGTCTACAGAATATGTAAGCTACATAATTCTCTCTCTAGAACCAGTGAATTATAAAAAACAGTGAAATGCCTACCGTTTGGTTTATGTAATATTTATATTATAGAAACACTCAAAGATCCCTAAAGAAAACCAAGGCCAGCTGTGTTAATAACATTCTTATAACTTGTTTAAAAAAAAGACACTGAAAATAAATATATCTAGCTACTGTAGTTGAAGTTGAATAATAAAAGGACAATGAGCAGGAAGTCATGACTCGAACCCTAGAGAAGTAGAAGGCGAAGCAATGTACAATGACTGAAAAGTTATGCCACATTTCTGTGGTTCTCAATGCAGTTAAGTCTAATGAACAGGATAGAGCACAGGGCCTTAGCCCTAACAAGTAAGGAACATGTTGAAAAAGATATTAAAGAATACTAGAGGAATCATACCTAACATTTTTTTACTCCTAAAACTGCAACAACATTGCATAAAGGCATTTTTGCACTGTAGCCATCGCTTATTAATATATTACACATTTCAAATAAAAAGAGCAATAAAGACAATTTACACAACATGAATGTCTGCCTTTCAAATCTGAAAGGAACAGGGTTTTAGATTCAAAGACACTATGGCTAAGTACAGAGGTTCCAAAAGCCTGAAGCGAAATTGATTCAGTATTTGCAGGTTAGTTTAAGTTGCGTAGCTTAAGTGACAACAGGCTGAACTGATCAATGTTCAGTGTTTGTGTGGCCAAGACAAGCAAAAGCCTGCAAAGGCCCAGGCCAGGAGCCTGGGGGCGCTCATATGCACCACCCCTCATGGCCCTAAGGCTGCTAAACCAAACCCAGTAGCAACCCAGGCTTGATTGGGTGCTGGACAAATGCCACCTTTTACTGCTGTCAGCTGCAGGGAGTGGAGAGCCAGCAGAAAATCTCTCCCCAGCCCCCGCTTTTGAGAGGGGCGCAGGGAAGAGGGAATGCGTCACCCAGCTCTCCATGCCAAAGCTGAGGTCTGCCCACTGGGGCCTTTTCACTCCCCCCCACAACCTAGCTAGCAGGGATCTGGTTGACTCAACGCCAAACCTGTGGCCGGACCGGGGGGGGGGGGGGGGGGGGAGAGGGGGAAGGGGGATGGAATGCACACATCCTATCTGACCCTACCAGGGTCGGCCCAGTATGGGGGAAAGACCTCACTGGGGGGGTTTCACTCCCCTACAGCCCAGCTTACCAGGCTGGGATCAGTTCAGCCCCACCCTCTCTCCAGCCCCTGCCTGAGAGAGGCAGGGGGTGAACACACAGGCCCAGCCAGGGTCTGCCTGGCACAGGGCGGTGAAAGCCCTGACCAGGGGCTTTTAATAACCCTGCAGCCCAGCCAGCCAGGCTGATGCTCAGCCTCCACCTGGGGAGGGAGTGGGGTTGAGCCGATTGCAGCCTGGCCAGCCAGGCTGCAGGGGAGCAAAAAGCCCCTAGTAAGGTCTTTCTTCACTCTGCACCTGGCAAACCACAGCTGTGAAGGTCTGGTGCTGGGCTTGGTCTGTGCGCCCCCCACTCCCCACAGGCAGGGGGTTGGAGATGGGGTGGGGTTGAACCAATCCCAGGCCGGTTCACTCGGCTGAAGGGGAGCGAGACGCTCCTGGTGGGGGCTTTCCCCCTGGCTGCGGGGGTCCAAGGCCGGGCTGGTGTGTTCCCCCCATTTCCCCCCCCCCGCCCCACAGACTGGGGGCTAGAGAGGGAAAAGGCTAAGCCTGGCTGCTGCGGGAGTGAAAAGCCCCCACTGCTGGGGCTTTCCTTCCCCTGTCCTGTACAGACAGGAGCTAGGGGAGTCTGGGAGTCTGTTCTCTTGCCCCCCCCCCCACCTATCCTGCTGGGCTGACAGGTGCTGGCAGGGAGCAGAGGTTTTAATGCCTCAGCTCTGCAATAGCTGGGGAAGTGGCCACCCCTGCTCACTGCAGCAGAGAGCAGAGCCTAGGGCTGCAAAGCATTCTGGGATGCTGGGGACTGTGAGTTAACTTGAAATGGAAGGGATCTGGGACACAAGTTCCATAAACCAGTTTGACTTAAATCAGTTTAACCTGATACTACATTCAACCAGGTTTATCTTCAACCAGTTCTGGCCATTTTGAAAGCAGTTTATGTGCACTGAACTTGTGTTCTGTTACATGTTCAAATCAGCTTTGGATCACTTAAACAGGCTTATGTGCAACTTTTCTCCCTATGTATTCTGTGACAAAATGGGCTTAACAGTTTTCTGGGGAGATTCGTTTCTGTGACACCGTGGTATGACTGATAGATGTACCTAAAAGGTGAAGTAATTTCAAAGATGGATGTTTTAACAAAGGTAAATTAACTATGAACATTTTGAATTCTTTACCACAACCTTTGGCAATAGCTGGCTGCCATTTCACCCTTCAAAGCCACTGACACTCACTGCATCCAACAATGCCAACAAAACAGTAACTGAACAGCTGTTTTATAAATGACAACAGTGAAGAGACAGAAAAAGTGACATTTACATATCTTTAAGTTTCAGAGTTAGCCAGAGGAGATGGGGTACTTAAATTTTGAAGCTATTATTTCAGGTCTTTTAACATACATGAAGAAGAAAACATTCACAAGCCCTGCACAAGAACAAAGATTACAAAATGAATTTCTGCCTGTATATAAAAACACATTTCTCCAAGAAATGCTGAGCTTCTCATAATCTTCTCCTTTATTCCTGTCAGATTAATGACTAGAAGGAAGATGAATAAGAACAAGAAGTATCCCAAACATAATGGGTCACTGTTGCTAGTGCACATGAAACCTGAAAAGCCTTCTTCATTAGGATTAATACTAAAATAGCTTGTGAACATAAAATAATAATAAAGAATAACTAATCAAGTGGACATGCTGATTATTGGACCAACTTAAAAAAACCTGTTCTATACATACAAAAAAAAAATCTCATGTCTCCCACCCTTTCCTCTCCTGCCCCCCAAGCCAATTCATTCATTCCATATTCTAACATGGAACTTCTATGAAAATAAAGTTAGCAACTTACAATTAGACTGTGTTAAATTATGTCCTTTACCATACTTATGTACCAGCAGGTCATAATTGTACTCTCCAATTTTAGTAGGTTTATGTCAAGTCCTTCAGCAGAAATAGCCTATTGTCTGTGTTCATATAACTTTTTAGTACTAGCAGCTGTGTTATAACATATTTACTACTAATAATAAAGACTTGCATTTTGATGATGCCTGAACTATGACTACAGTGGCCTGAAAATAAGGCCCGTCAAACTCACAAATCCATTCACCCAATGGGACTGAATAAGATATTTAATGATATTTAACTTTAATAATTTAATGTAATAGATATCTGTCAACTCCAGCACAATTAAGGACAACCATGCACACCTGTTGATCATGTTATGTGAAGAAATGGGCACTCAACATCCTCTTCCCTGATGAAGTTTGTTGGCTCGTGTGGCAAAGGCTGGAATCATTTATTTCAGCTCAAACGAAAGGAAAATATTAGCATAGCATATTAGGTGCAAGAAAGAAAGATAAGAGGCGGGTCAGACCATAGAATAGGAGAGGATGGGCAAACAGGTTTCCAGGAAATTCCTTGAGGTAAACAGAACTGCTGGGCAGAACCAGAGGGAATGCCATACGCAACGAGGTCCTTTTAAAAACTTACAGCTGGGCTGTGTTATACAACCTAGTGAAACAAAAGGTTTACATCACTTCATAATTAAGCCTTTGGCCAATGGTTTGCAAAATGCAGTTCATAGCATTTTGCATAGCATTTTGCAATGCAGTTCTTTGTGGCCAAAAGGCCACAAAGAATTTCCTGGTTGCATCTTGCTGGTTTTTCTTACTTTCCAACCTGCTTAACTGAAAATACATCAGATTGCTTTCCCAATATAAATTTGGCATATAGGGCATTTATACACATACCTTTTCATTTGGTGACATGCCAGAGATCCGCCATTTCTGTGAAGACTCAATTAATCGAGTCTGCTCTGCTTGCCAGCTGAGATGCACTGCGCTGCACCACGTGCAGTTGTATAAATGGCAAAATGCATGTCAGCGCGGAGAAAATGGCAGCAGTGAGCATTTGAACTAAAGTACTTCCGAGGTGCTCTAGTTCCAAAATGCACCACTGCCATTTTCTTTATGCTGACGCACATTTTGCCACTTATACAACTGTGAGCATCAAAGCACCTGGCGCTGCTGGGCTTGCACATGTAAAAATGCACATAAACAACATGTTTTCATGCACCTGCCAGAGAGGGAGTACATCTACAAGGGTCTCTTGTGCATACAATAAAAAAAGTTGAATGAACCTTCCTAAGTAATCAAAAGGAACTATGATGTTTTAGCACAGACCATGGAGTGCTCTGATCTAACCTAAGCTAATTTATTCACACCATCATACATCCCCAAGCAATCAATATCACCATTTTATTTATTTAAATTGAGGCTCAGCCAACAAGCTCTTACCCAATTGTATTTACATGGCATCAGAACAGTATAGATGGGGTTCTATATAAAAGCAATGAAAGAGCTGAGTCTTATATACACTATATATGAAGGTGAAATAACAGCAGCATACTGAATTGCTCTAGCTTTTAACAACTATAACAACCTATTCTTAACTTTATTTATCATTTCGTCTCTCACTAGTACTTCTATAAATACAGTAAAAGTGTTACTTAGAAATATTATCCAAGTACATTAAATATTTTCTCGATTGATGTTTTTGCCACAACAGCTTTTCTATTTTAAGTATTTCATTTATAAAGACATACAATTTCATTTTACCAGAGATAAAGGTTTTTCAGTGTTAATCAGTATTAATCTGGATTGAACAGTTGTACATTTTTAAGTTTTAAAAACTGACTCGTCTCCTGAAGGGAGGGACTTCATTTGCCCACATATGATAACGTTTAAATGATAAAGTATCTCATAGCAATATCAGTATATGTGATAACTCATGTAAATAAAACAATATGAACTATATAGCATTTAGTGAAGATATGTGAATAAAAAACTAGAATTTCCATATATCTGACCACACACCTGAAATAACATTAATGAACCTAGATTAGACTGAGCAGTTCAGCAAAAGAGAGCAGTGATGACCTATATGAATTATGACCTATATGAGGTAGTACTATATGAAAAGAATTAACTGATTCTAAAAACAAGTGCTACTGCAGCACTGATTGAAGTACTTCTATATTAGTGTGATATATGCAGCAGAACTGTAATTTACAGTACCACTATAAATTTACCACATATCAATTATAAAAATACCAATAAAATATACTTGAATTGTTTATTATACAATTAACCAACGAACTTATGTGCTCACTTGTGTTTACATTTCTGAAAGCACGTAAGCAAGCCAATAGAATGAATAGTATACTCATAAATACTAAATGTTAAAACTGAATTGCAATTTTCAGTTGTACCAAGACAAGTTATATAATTATTTACAAAGATCTTTAGATATAATGTTTTGAATGGCTGAGATATACAACTTGCAATCTTGCCATAAGAAAGCAGTTTCTTAGGAGATAAATCAATAGCCCTTCGTTGCCTATGAGCTCAATCTTTATATACAGTGGGTAAGTAGATTTGCATGAAAATGTACCTATTAAAAACTGCTTTGTAAGGTTCATGTATTTATAACTCTGGTTCTTACTTCCAATACACTGTGGATGAAAAGGTGAAGAAAAATATAAAACAAGTAAGCACCCACCAGTTACCACAGGCTTACATTTCCAAAATAAATACAATGACGACATCAAAAGGTTTCTGCTATTTCTCCTTCTCTCACCCAAGGGCAATTGTCAAGAATTTGATGATGCTAGGGGCTGCATTTCAGTAACGCTTTGAAATTTCATAGTCTAGTCTTTAGAGAACCTATAATTCAGTTTCAAATTCTTTAGTCCACACAAATACAAATAACTGTTCTGTGCACTCCAGGATACCATTAGCTAGAAAGAAGGCGGGGGAGTTTTCTGGAAGGCAGAAATCAGGATAGTTTGTTAAAAGTTAACTGACAACTCCAATGCAATTCAAGGAGATTAAAAAAGATTTCTGGCGAGGTAGAGTAACAAGGTCTAAACTGGATTACAAGTAAAATGGACATACTTTTATTAACCTGGCATAATTTTGATTTAAAAGTTCTATGATAAATAACTCAAGTAATGAAATACAGGATAAATTCTGCAATCTTGAAATGAATAATCAGTCCATTGTCATTTCTAAATTGAGGAAATAAAGATAGCAGATATTTTGTTTCTCATATCAACCCGAATTTAAAGAAACTTCCTGGACACATTAACTGTTTATGAATAAACATCTCTATAGGTAGGTTAACTAGTATGTTCATCATATATGTAATATATTTATATCAGATGAATTCTACTGGATATGAAAAGCACAGGCTTTTGTCCAACAGGTATTTTGTTTAAATTACAGTTTAGTTTGCTAATGTCTTGAAATGGCAACTGGAAGGAACTAAGTGGATACAAACCAAACCATGTTTTGTTCCGATTTTCAAAATTTATGCATTAAATCTCATTAACTCAGTAAAATAGAAAGTGATACAAAATAACCTACAGTGAATTATAATGCAATTTATGACACAAAAATTGCTTACATGACATGAAATAAATCTAATTTTTTTAAGTGTTTGATCCAAGACCCAAAGATTTAGTATTACAGAGTTCTATATGTAAAAATGGATTACCTGGCATTTCACTTGGCATTCAGTTCCCTTTTGAGAATTTATCTTTCAGTCCCCACTAATATTAATGAATCCCTAGAGGAAGGTCTATGTGAATTTCATGCAATGAGTAACAATACAGACTCTCACATAGGTAAAAGCACTCAGGTATTTGTTCATTTGAATTCTTTTGTTAGTCTCCATTCATGTATGCTCTCTCACAGAGCAATAATTTGGTAACACGGATGATCAAACAACACTCATGATCAGAGAAATTTTTAAGACATCATTTCCTTCTCTTTTGCCAAATCATGTTGAAATCTAACCCATCGCTAGCAGTGCAGCTTTTACATGTCAAGCTATGCTAGTACTGCAGCACAATTCATTAACTGAGCCAAACTCTAATTTTGGCTTGTATTTTGATTAGCTTTGTATATTAATATGGCTGATGAGAAAGAAACAGAAAATAAAAAATGAAGTTCCACCTACAGGAATTCTTCTGGTTATTCTCAGTGGCTCCTGGAGATGACATAGCAGTGAGAAATGAACAAGTAAACAGAAACAGTGCTGGTGAAGTGAAACCTTCAGTTACAAAGCAGCTCCATTGATGTGCATTTTCAATGATGTAGAACAAAGAGTGATGTTAGAAGCCCGTTTCTTGAAACGAATAATACTGCGTCTGCCGGTTTTCAATGGACCACTCATACAGATATGCACGTACATTGACACTTCAACTCACTGCCTTTCCAAAAGCTGAACGCAAGCTGCCAGCAGCTGTGGTATACCAGGATGCATGCATGTCTTTAGGAACACACCAAATGCAGATAAAGAAAGGGGTGGTAAAAACAGTGTGATCTACTGAATTTTTCAACCTAATTGAATATAGCTGCACAATGTAGTTATTCATTAGATAATAATAACCACATTTAGAAGCAAGGTAATTCAAAACAATTTTTTTTGATAAGCTTTATATTGGATAATGTTTATATGGCTCTCCCCTCCAATTTTTTTTCTTAACATGCCTCACCTTAAAATTCTCTACAAATCAGATTATACACTATCCTCATTTTAGATATAAATATTTTTTTTATATTTTGTGATCAGAACACTGGTCTTCCGTACTGAAGATCAGAAGTATGCATTACATATGACATTGTTATTAGAATGTATGTGTATTGCAAATCAATGTAATATATTTATTCTCAACCGTATTGGATTGTAGCATCAGGAATCATTCCCTTAAAAAAAAAAAAAAAGAAAGGAGTCCTGAAGTATATTACAGGTTCGGACTATGAATTGTAAATGTTTCCAAAACAAATGTCCTATAGAAACACATATGTTCCTAAAACAAATGTCCTAAGTGTTCCTAAAACAAATGTCCTATAGACACGCATATATACACATACCTATATATATATATATATATACACACATACATAACTCCATATATCCAAATATACATATACACACATATATATATCTATATAGATTATATATCTATAAATATATACTCTATATCTATAGATATAGATTTATCTATGTAGATTATACACACACACACACACATTTATGTGTATGTATAAGTCCTACATGCAAGTGCGTGTGCGTACATATGTACACAAGTCCAACATGCATATACAGAAGCCATCTGACCTTTAGCAATGACACTAATACTCCTGAGATTGCTGTAATATATCTTTATGTGGCCTCTGGGAGTGAAAGACTAGACCCCCCTAAAGAATAAGAATCAAATATGAAAAGAAAATGAACTGCCTATATCCAAAAGAAGCCAAGCAAATCAAAGTCAAATTACCGGAGTAATAAACTTGCTCCAAAAACACACTCAAACACTGATTACATGAAAAAACAGAACAAAAACAGAGTAAAAGAAACCACATTCTTTAGCTAATTTTTAACAAATCAAAATTGAAAATATTAAATGTAAGCCTATTATGACCTGATGGTGGCTCAATAAAAACTTTGCCTCAATACAAGGTCTCCAAAATGGTCAGAACTTTCACTAGCCTGTGTAAAATTATTACTTGCACAGCAGTCTCATGCGACAGCCACCAAGAAGTCAAGTGGACAGATGAAATGATAAAAGGCAAAAATATCAATTCTCAAATATAAAATTATGATAAAGCTAAGATGCAAGTAAACTGATACATTACTTTTGAGCAATTAAAAACCAAAATTTGCAGTGTTCATTCCATGAATACCTGAAAATATTGTGCCTTCCTAACTTTTGCTAGCATACTTTCCCTGTCTAAAAATCATTTTTCCCTTAGAAATGCAAAACTATTTCCAATTTTTAAGTCGAGGTTTGCATCTGCTTTCTGTAAATGCTTTAGCAACAAAATAACTATAAATGCAAAGATATGTGTAAAGCCAAAAAATCTCTACTGCTCATGAAAAGCATATTAGTTGGAAATATTTGGGCTATGAAAATTCTAGAAATGTGCCTATTAGGTCAAGGATCTATTTTGAGTTGTCTTCATTGATTTGAAAATAAAAGTATCCTCCGGAGTCTACTTCTAGAAGAATTTATTTCCCCATAATTAAAGTTTACCAAATGCTCTGCTGAATATAAATCTCAACCCTTATCAAGGATAGTCAGATTTCTGGACAACTATAAATGTTTCCTGCAACATATTTCCCTGCCATCAAAGCCTTTTTTATTTAACTCAACATCAGTTTCCCAACTCTACTCTGAGAAATACCAAATTCAGAGCTGCCTTCTTTTATATCTGCACTATAAAGGACCAAAAGGATGGGTTGCTTGCAGGATTTCAACTGCTTAAGTAAATACTGTTCAGGAAACTGTCAAGCAGCACTACATAAACAGCAGCAGAACCCACCCCCTCCTAAAACCCACCCTCATTTATTTAAATTTCCTTATACAATTGAAAAATGTAAACTTAAAATTAGGACTTGCAAGCGTTACAGAATCTATACGAATTAGTCTAAGGCAGGGTGGGCAAAATACACGCTGTGGGCCAGATCCGGCCTGCCAATGAATTGGATCCAGCCTGCAGGGAGCTACCCACCAATCACTGTATCCAGCCTACAGCTGCCCCAGGAGCTCTGGATGGGGCCGAGCACCACTCGCTCCTGACCAGGGGAGCCTGCACATGCTTCTGCCTGCACCTGCTGACCCTGGCCCCAGCCAGGGCGCACAGCTTCCTGGCAGAGTTGCTCCTCCTACAGCTGCAACCACCCTGGTACTACTCAGCTCCCCCTGCCTCCAGCAGCTCCAACTCCTCCTGCCCCTGCTGCCCCACTCTGGGCAGGAGGTAGAATAGGGAAGGATGGCAGCTGTGGGGATGCATGCTGGGCAGCACACACCCAACCAGGTAGGAGGGAAGCTGCAGTCAGACTGCCCCAGCATATGTGGATCCATCTCCTGGCCACCTTCCATGCACTCCATTTGCCTGACACGATGACCAGCCACCTGCAGGCAGCCAAGTGGGTGGAAGGCACTGGAGCTGGAGCACCATGCACTGGGGCAGGAGCTGCCCAGCTGCAGTTTCCCCCCTGCCTGGCTGGGGTTGTGGTGCCAAGCAGCATGCTGGCGGGGGCAGGGGCAGGCTGGGAGTGTGACACAGCCTGCCCTGAGCAGGAGTGGGCAGGCCTCAGACCCATGCAGAACAACATGGGGGTAGTTGTGGGCTGGATGTGGAGTGGGGCATGGGAAGTGGACTACACCTGCAATGGCACAGTCCCAGTGAGCTCTGCTGAACTCACCCCTGCCCACCCCCCCTTCCCAGCCAGTTTCCAGGACCTAGTGTGGAGGCAGCCTGCCCACACATGTGCAACCTTCCTGCCACACCCCCCTACACACACCCTGCCCCACACAATATACAAGAGTAAGATTTTATTTTGAGCCTTTATACAATCACTTCTATATACAGCAAAAGCTCTGTTATCTGGCATCCCCCAGGAATGGGGGATGCAGGTTAATCAAACATGCTGGTTAATCAAATGTGCACTCCCTGGTGTCAGTGTGCCGGGGGACAAGAAGGGGGGCCCCCATGCAGGTTGCTTTGCCTCACACAGGCTGCTTTGCCCCAGGCTGTGGGCCGAAGAAATGAAGAAGAACTGTGCTTGTGATGCCAAAACCAGAAGTGGGACTTCCGGTTTTGCTTTTGCCGCGTCCCTTGGATGCTGGTTAGTGGCACTTTCTGGTTGATAAAGTGCTGGATAACACAGCTTTTGCTGTATACTACTCAAAAAACCATAAAAATCAAGACAAAAATTATTTTTTGAAATAAAATTAAAATAGGTTATAGTTAGGGATTTATAGTATATGACTTTTTATCTATAATTTGTTAACATGATACCTTCTAGATGATTTTGTGTGCGCAGATCTGGAGGGCTCAGGAAAACTCGTTAAGTGTCCCTCCAGCTTAAATAATTGCCCACCCTTGGTCTAAGGTATGAACATATTTACAGTACAACCCAAAATTATGCCTGTGACTTAAGACCTGCAGAAGCAGGAAGCGAAGGCAGGCAAACTGTCAAAATCAGAAAATGTAGTAACTTGCATTTCAGCACACGGATTAAGTATTTGTTTCCTTTCAAACAGCAAGTGATCACTAGCTACTACACTGTGTGTATACAGTAGGTCCCCAACATGCAGTCAACTGGCAATAACACAACCACTGCTAAACTCTGATATGTATACTCTGGACCCTAATTTATCAGTGATGAGGAAACGATGGCTCTATGTTAGGGGTGGGCAATTATTTTGGGTGGAGGGCTGCTTACTAAGTTTTAGCAAGCCGAGGGCGACATGACAGGCAGCCAGGGGCAGATAAATATACATTTTCTAAATTTTTTAGGGGCCCCGCAGGCCGGATAGAAAGGTCTGGCAGGCCACATCTGGCCCATGGATTGCATTTTGCCCACCCCTGCTCTATGTAATTAAATTAATATCTACAGTTTTTTAATACTAAAATATGCTAAAACAAACAAACAAAAAAAAGCAAAAACAAACTATCCACCAAAGAACAGCAAGGTAGCAGACTAAAGCTCTCAACAGGGCATCTAGCATAATTGTAGCATATTTATTAAAGTATTATTATTCTCATTATTATATCAAAATGGCACCCAAAATGTTTAACTGGAATCAAGAAGATGATTATCTAGATATTGTACAAGGAAACATATTGGTCTAAATCCTAATTCACTTTAACATACCTAAATGGCATGTATGTGGCCACATAAGTGCAGCTTTTGGTACTAACCCGCAGTCTGGATTTCTATTTTGTCCTGTGCTGAAATAGAATGACCCTATGTGAATAACTACTAGAGGTAAAACTGAGAGAAGGGCCCTTCTATGTTTAGCACAAATGGTTATGTCCAGAAAATGAGAACACCTGAGTTACCGGCCACCACTCCCCATCCTGAGGGAATATAAACCTGCACCTCCTACTTCCAGCACAGTTCTCTAACTGCTGGTGCCTTCTTCAGTCCTCCTCTTGATGTATCTACTGCCAATAACATTTAATATTTATTAGATAAAACAGACAGACAGCTATGAGGAAGTTTCTGTCCCACTGGCAGGGCCCTATCATTTTCAAGATGGCATTCATCCCACCAAGCTTTGTCTCTTCTGGCTTACAGACTTCTTCCTGTTCCCACCAATCTTCTTCTTTTGGCTGTCCAGTGGGCCAGGTTCAAGGATCTGAGTAATCCTTAGCTTGTGGCCTGGAGCCCTCCTCCTCCAGTGTCAAACACCCACTAGTCATGATTTTTCTGCAACTAAAATTTCAAGATTTACATGGCTGTATGTGCATATGAGCGATTCTGTTTTGCTGAGTAGCTGTGCAGCCAGAGCCTACCTTTACTGAGGATGTCAAAAGTGCCAGCAACCTCCAGTTAGGTGGCTGTGTATATGGTATTTTAATACATTAAAGGAAACAAGATTTAGCCCACTGCTCTTAAATGAAAATCTTCATTAGCTGACAATTCTGAAAATGATTCATCCTGTCTACTCTACTCTGACCAATCTAGCAGAAGCAGCATCAGCTAACTTGATTTTTCCCAGCAGTATTCCTGCTAAGTACATTCTATAAAATATACTCCTAATTTTAATGTACATCTCTGTTGAAATAAATTCACCATGACAAAGTACCATGTTGTGAGTAGAAAGAGGAACTGCATCCTTATCATAACCTCTTCTAAATTCAAAGACACCTACAAATATTGACCTCTCCATAGCCAGACTAATATTTGAATGTGTTTGAGGAGAGGAAGAAAATTCCTGCTTATTCGTTTTCTTTTTCCATACAAGAATTTTTACAGCTACCAAAGAAACAGCAAAGAAAATGAATTTTCTGATTTACAAACTTCTGTGCTAGAGAGAGAATTACAGTTTTGTCAGACTTCTTATTAAAAAATTACAGCTGGACAACAGTTCTCTTCTTGTTTCTTCAGCTAAGGAAGAATGACCATAAGCAATTCAAATGGGAGAACCGATCCACATGATGTCAAAAGGGTATAAATGCATGTGGCATCATCAATAAATCATCCAAGAGAAAATATAAAATGTCAGATAAACTGAAATTAAATTTGCGTAACTAACTAGTTAGAGCTGTACCGCTCTGATCCAAGCCCCCTCCACTTTTTTTTTTTTTTTTTGGGGGGGGGGGGGGGGGAAGGCAGGGGGATCAGAAATTTTACTTAGCAGAGTAAACTGATTACATGACCTGAACTCTTCTGGCAAATTAGTGCAAATACCTGCTAGTTTGTTAGTTATGTGGAGAGGTTGATTTGTTCTTTACTGGAAAAGAACCATGGAGATGTCATGCTTTAATGGCTGCCAAAATGGCTCCCGCTTCTCTGGCCCAGCAAACAGAAGGGACATTTACCCTCAATGGGCACATCCAGACAAGCGTGCATGTGCATCCTGCAGCGTCTCAAACACTTTTGAGATGCTGCAAGATGCACATGCAGGAACAAAAAAACGGTCCCCGCAATGCATATATGCAGCATGGGGGCAAAATTAGACCCCTGGATATCCAGGGGTCAAAAAAACCAACAAACCATGCCACAGAACAGTGGAACAAGGCACGGATCAAGGCACATGCCTGGAGGCAACCCAGGAATTGGTCCTCCAGGAGAGACGCTCTGGTTTCTGGCCAGAGCGTCTCTGTGGTGCTCCTGCTGCCCCTGGCACTGTCAAGGGTAAGTCAGAGACATGGGATGGGGTGGGGGGTTTATGGGTGTGGGTGGGCGTGGGTGGGTGTGAGGAATGCCAGGGAAATGTCAAGGAGTAGAGGGGGATGTCGGGGGCTATGAGGAGTGGCGAGGGATGTCGGGGAGGGTGCTGAGAGTGGAGGGGGCTGTCCAGAGCTATGGGGAGTGGAGGGGAATGTCGGGGGGTGTGGGAAATGGCGGGGGGGATGTCCCATATATGGGTGGGGTCGTGGAGTGGCTTGAGAGGGGGCTGCCACACACCTGGCCCCCCCCCCCCGGGCCCAGCCCCCTAGTGCACGGCCTTGGATGGGTCAGACTGGGTCCATTCAGCACGTATGGAGCCCAGGTCACACAGAGCTGTGTTGCCACCCATTGTGCCTGTGGCCATTGGGTGGTGGGGCAGGCATGTGGCAGCCCCAGAGCCATCCCTAGGGCTGTGTGAGGCCCAGGGCATACCAACCTGACCTGATCCGGCCCGGGCCATGCAGTTAGTTTGCGTTTGCACAGGAGCTGCACCCCCCATAGCCGAACAGGATTTTGGTAGCAACACATCTGGGGAACAGGGAGAAGCAATGTTCAGGTCCCAGCACTGGCCTGCCTCAGACTCAAACTGGTTCATCCTGGCCCAATGCCAGAAAAAGTTGATGACAACTGTATTAGACTGCTGTAACAGCAAATATCTAGCTTAGTCAAATCAGTTGTACAACATGCGTGTGAAAGCCCCTAAGAACTCCAGACTCGAGATAAAATTATCATACTGTGTTTCACATGGAACTTTGTAACAGTAGACTACAAAGCATTTAACAAAGAAGAAAAGGACAATATTATTATACCTATTTTACAGATAGGCAAATTGACAGAAGTGACCCTTTGAGTTTCATCAACTGACTCCAGTTCTCCATTTTTTATTGATAATTTCCTGAGTTCTTCTCAGTCTATACATAAAAACTGAGGATTACAACCTAACTGCATTGTCATGCAACAGAATCAACTCTGCATCACCATTAACTCACTACTGTACTAGTCTGTGTTGAAAGTGGTCAAACCAGTGGAAAGAGATTTGTAAAAAACTGAGTTGTACAGAAAGTGACATTTTACATAACCTCTGTCACTTGTCTGCTTTTTTTTTCTTTTTTAGTATTAGATAAGATTAAGATACGTGAGTGAACTGACCGGCGAAAAAATGCATTTTGTAGGCATTTCCATCCTTATTTTAAATTCCAGGAAAAAATTAACATGCACAAATTTATAAACTAATATGAACTTATCTTTAAATCAGAAAAGAAAGTAATAAAATCATACCTGTTCCTTTTTCAGATCAAAAAGAAACAATTGTCACAATGAATACACATTTCACAGTACATTTATACATTTAAATTTTAGGTTTATTAAAACCATGACCAAAATCCTCCACCTACTCACTATAGCATTGTTTCACTCCAGAGTTCCCAACCCACGTTATTTTGGACTGACAAATAATTCATTCTTGCTTTTGATTAGCATAAGATAGTGAAAACTATCTAGGACAGCTAAACAAAATTCTAACAACATAACAGTCTATGGCAGGGGTAGGCAACCCAAGCACACACACCAGAGTGGCACATGAAGACATTTTGCTTGGCATGTACACCTTGGGACAGACGGTGGGCAAGTGGCTGGGGCTGTGCTGACATAACAAGGATCAGGCCCCTCACAGCTCTCCCACCACCCACCCCTGGCATGCCAACATCTCACATGTTACCTCTTAGCACCGTGTTCTTGGGGACCCCGGCACAGGACGCAGCCTGTCCAACTCACAAAGAACTCTCCCCCTCCCCACCTCGGCCCGAACAAGAACTGATTAGAGGAAGGACTTACAAAAGACAAGGAAGATGCCATGGGAGACGCACCTAAAGACCTCCAGACAAGGGCAACAAGAGTGAAGCAACTCCCCTGGTCTCATTTGCATCCGAGATGGAACCAGATGACAACTCATTTAAATGGGAGCCAGGGAAGGCATGCACCTTCATTAGCATTCAGGATGGAGAACAGAGATTCCAAGGCAAGGACTGCACTGAATTCTGGGATCAGAAAAGCACAGGAGCATTGCATGATGGGGGATCCCTGCTCCAAATGCTAATCAACCCACATCTACATGCACCCAGCTCAGCATTTATCAGACCAACTCTAGTAATGACTCCTCTATTGGTATCCAAAACACTGAATCTGCCTGTCTGTATTATGAGCTCCCTCAGAGTCATGCCATCCGTGGCCAGGAGTGATCAGTTCCTATTATCCAGCATATGAGCCAATGTTTACCCCTAAACAAACCTAGTGTTCTCCCTTGAGCCATTGTTACTTCTCTACAAAAACCCCTACCCAAGCTCAAGTGTCTGTCCTGGTGCTTGGATTCAATGCTGCACCAGTTCCACTCCTTTTCTGCCTGGAATCCCTCCATTGTTCATGCTGAGGGCTCTGCCTGTCTGCCAGCTCCAACAATGCCTGGAAACCTCGACTGGTTCAAGCTTCACTGAGTGGTGAAACCCCAACTCTCTCTCTCTCTCTCTTTGACTCTAGGAACCTGACTTTTACTATCTTACTCCAGGCACAGCTTTCTAAACCTGACTTTTGCTAATCAAACTTGAGCTAGACTTCCCCAAAAACCTAATTGAAACTATGTAATATTGTAACTGTTTATTTGTCTCTCTCTTGTATGGCTATTATTACTGGTACCATCATAAGTTCATATACCTGGCAATAAATAACGTTTATGGTCAAGCTGGTTGCTATACTTTCTCTCTGAACCTCACCTACTCTTTCTTCCCCTTGACTCCCCCCCCCATCTGCTCTACAGCAACGCTTTTTTTACCTAAGCCAAAGATCCCTGTAATGGCCAAAACCACAGTGGGGTCTGCTCATCAAGGGAGTTACTACTAGGACCACTGTGACAAGAGTTTGGGAAGTGCTGAGTTTTGAGGTGCATGAGGGTATCAGCTGAACATGCTGATCAGACATACTCTGTTAGCGCGCGCGCACGCGTGCGTGAGTGCGTGTGTGTGTGTCTACCTGCATTTATTATTGTCCTGCTGAAATAAGGGATGAACTCAGTTCAAGGCACATGAGGGCATCAGCCTGTCAATGCTAAATAACCCAGCCTGGCTCAGGCGTATCCTGTTGATCTGTGTGTGTATGTACGTACGTACGTACATGTGTTTGACTGATTCGGTGGTTGGAGGAACCCAGTCCCATTGAAACAGAGCCCTGCAAGATAGCTCTATTGGGGGTGAAGACTTGCAGAAGGGAGAGATACAGCTCCATATAGAAGCACATTGACAGAATTACAGAGACCCCCCCAGAAACATACCTCTAATAAATGAGCACACCCCAAAGTGATGGGCAAATCTGGTAACACACAAGTCGAGGTTGTGGATGTTTTTGGCCCTGTCCAAAAACATTGCTGACCCCTGGTCTATGGCACATGTCAAAAACTAATACACATCCAAAAGATGTAATTAACCAATAACATGAAGCTTTTGATTTCCACACACACCAGAGGAGAAGGTTAAACTAAGTATGGGTTTTCTGGAATTTAGCTCACCAGACAGTTCTGTTTCCCCTGTATTTGTCTAAATATGTTAGTAGTAACAGGTAAAGTGACAAAGAAATAGATTGCTGTGACTGTGATATGATGAACAATATAATCCAAAACCAGAAAGTCTTTTATCAATTACACTCAATACAGAAAATATTTAGAAAAATCCAGTAACTAAGTATAACATTAAAACAGAAGTTACCTTTGAAGGTTTCAAGTTCATTCCTGTAAGAGAAAAAACCAGAATGTAAAAATCTCAGATTTGAATCTAGGCAACATTTTTTAAATCATGGCTGGGATCATTAATATTTCACAAGGCTTTATGATTTATTAAAAGGTAAACTGCAATGGATTTGACTGTTGTGATCTACTTTATTAATTGAAACTTATCTGCTTATTCTGTGTTTCTACGTATAAGAAATTGCTTATTTGGGGCAAGTGTTATCATCTCCTTTAGAATCTAAGGTATTTTATACACTTACGAATATTTCATATTTGCTCTGACTGCAAAAATCTGCTGAACACAAAGTTAACCAATGCAGACTTCTTAGCTCCTCAGACAGTTAAACATCTCTCTTGCTTATCAGAATTTAGCTAAACTGCGGCAGAATGAAAACCAATTAGTATCCCAGTAGTTTTCACTACTTGTATTCCATTTCTGAGCCTTACACCTAGTTATACATCATCAAGAAAAAGCTGATCATTTAAGGTTTTGATGAGTTCGGGTTTTGGGGGTGAGGAATAGAAATGGTAAGAAAAGAAAAAGGCTAAAAGAAAAGCCGCAGGAGGAAGCAGTGTATAAAAAAGAAAGGAAAGAGCAAACAGAATTGGAAAATCTGGTTCATAATGTTTCACAGTACAGAAAGAAGTAAAAGGAAGCATGAAAGCAAAAGGTGACAAAAATATAACTAATACAGGAAGCAGACAGCTCATGGAATACATTTAAACTGCATTTCAGACTACTGCCAATAACAGGCAGAGACTCTTGTCAAACTTTGTCAAATAGTTATGTCTAGTATTTTATATGGTTTGTACATGATTAAATACGATTTAATAATATTAGATGAATCCATTCAAATATTCTTTCTACATCTACAGATCAAGTAGCAAGTTACAAGTTTAAGAACATATTTATTAGTTTGTAGGCTCTGAAATAAGGATAATGTCTCCTTCTGCTTGGTACAAATTTTGGGTGTTACAGGAATATAAATACCTCCCCCATGCTTGCCCAGGAGTGCACACAGCAGTAGGAGCCACCCTTCCCCCATCCCTACATCCTCCCCAAATGAGTTGCTCACAGATCCATCCCATGCTCCACCCCAGCTGGGCCACGCCTATTGGCGCCCCTTTGTGCCGATGCCCAGGGCGGTCACCCCACTCGTCCCTCCCTTGTAACAGCGCTGGTCCTGTCCAAGAGTGAGCACAGTACTCCATATGAGATCTCACCAGTACTGAACAGAGTAGAAGAATCATCTCCCTTGACATGCAAGCACACTCCTCTTAACAGGAGCCTAGTATGTTAGTGCCAGTAAGAACACACTTTTGGTTCATAACTCATCTCAAAAGGCTCAATAAAACACTTAGTGAATGATTATAGTTTAGGTTTCCCTTTAAAAAAGTAGGACAATTAACATATGAAGATAAGTAAGGCTTCTTGTCATTCTCCTTTAAAACACAGTAAATATAGTAAGAAATATAAGCAGAAATATGTCAAAGGTAAGCAAAAACATCCAGTGGTATGCTTTTATTTTGAGTGTCACTACAAGCCTTAATTGTCACATTTTGCAGCAAATGCTAACCCCCCCCCCCCCCAAAAACCCAAAAAACAAAAAACTTTTTATAAAAACTGCCTATGGAAAAGAAAAGAAAATTACACCTCAATTTGACAACACATGCAAGTATGTTTTTGGATCAGCAACCAGAGACAATGAAAAATTAACATTAAAGCTGATTACAAAGCTGTTTAACTCCCTAGAATATCAAAACAAGTTTCTAGGTCTTTAAACAACAAAAACTCACTCTCCTCTGAAGGCATTTTTGTGAAAGTTGATATGTACTGGAAGCCAATGCCATCACTGCATCTAAAACGGTTTATAAACTCATGTCTTTGCCTGTTCTCCTTGCAATGGCCCACAGGAATGTCAATGTTGATTAAGAAATCTAAATCTTGCCTAAGGAAGAGCACAGTTGGAGGAAAACAGAAATAAGTGCAAGACAAAGTACATTTTTAGATCGGTGCAGACACAACCGGATTCGATCAAACAATTAGTGTCTTCTCAGAGATTAAAATACTGAATGTCCAGGTGGGAAGAGCTGAAACCTACAGGACTCCTTGTCAGTTTTCTAGACACAAGCTCTTTCTTAGCATTCTGAATAAATCTACTAGTTTAAGTCAGCATCCTCAGTCTCCCTCGACCCACCATTTCATTATAAGGTATATGGGATCCTTCCTTCAGCTCCTAAACATGATTCACTGCTGAATTTATTTTTGCATCAAGTACAGGAAAACTGCTTCATCCAAATCTGAAGCATATGCTGCTCTAAAAACAACAGAAAGTAGTTTCATAATGGAGGGACAGAAAAAAAGCCCTGCATCTAAACCTACATTTTCAGTGTACTACAGGGGTGGGCAAAATATGGCCCAGGGGCTGGAACCGGCCCACAAATTCACAGTATCTGGCTTGTGGCTGTCCCCACAGTGCTCTGCAGGGGACCAAGCCTGACCCAGAGCAGCCTGTGTCTGCTTTGGACTTGCTGATGGCACTGCCCCAACCCCGGCCCCAGCCACCAGAGTTTCCCAGCAAGGCTGCTCCCGGTGCAGCTGCAGCTGCCTGGATACTTCTCAGCTTCTCCTGCCTCCAGCGGCTCCTCTTCCTCCTGCCCCTGCTGTGCTACTCCAGACAGCAGGTAGCGTGAGGAAGTGATAGTGGACAGGGGAAAGCTGCAGCTGGGCAGCTCTTGCTGCAGCACACACAGCTCCTGTTCCAGGCTGCCTTCCACCGACTCTATGCCTGCCACCTATGGGCAGCAAGTGGGTGGAAGGCAGTTCCACTGGGACACACTGCGTCCTGGCCAGGACTGGGGTCAGGACTGCAGTGCGGGCTGCCCCAGGCGGGGCTCTGCCTCATGTAGAGTGCCTCATGGGCAACCGCAGGCCAAATAGGGCAGGCAGTGGGCCACACCTGCGCTGCACTGCTCTGCTGCATGTGCCCCTTGCCCCCGTCCACCCCCAGCTAGCTCCCGGGACCTAACATGTGGACAGCCCCTAAACAGACATGTACACCTGCCCCCACCCCCAATATACAAGAGTAAGACTGTATTTCAAGCTATTATGCAATAGCCTTTGTATACACAACTCAAAAAATATAAAATTGGGACAAAACATTTTTTTAAATTAAAATATGTTATAGTAGATGTTCGATTTTTAATACACGATTTGTTTTTTATCTATCATTTGTTAAAATCATATCTTCTGAAAGATGTGTGTGCAGCCCTCAACAGCTCACCAAAACTTAAGTAGCCAGCTGAAATAATTGCCCAGCCCTGGTGTACCATGAGGCACTTCTACCAGCAAATGACAGACCTAAAGTTTCTACCTATTCTAAACAGAATTACCAAGTTATTAAACTCTCCTCAACACTGCCTTCTTCACACTGCTCACATTTAAATACTGAAATCTATTTGACAAGAAACAATAATAGGAAATGAATGTTTTCCACCGACAGAAATAAAAATACATTGAGGAAACACCTTGTAAAGTTCTGTTCCTCTTCTTTTTTACACTAATTGGTCCTAAAATTAGGAGCTCTGATGCTGCTGCTCTTCGAAAGGGAATACAACTATAGGTGCTGACAGGTGCGGTACCAGAGATGAGCCAACAATGCAGGCTACCTCTTGAAAATTATGCCTCCTGCTTTTGCCCAAAAAGAAGGAGTCTGACTTAACATGCCCATTTTTTTTTTTACTGTTGGTCCCTCAAAACAGTCATGGCAGCTTTCTGACCACCATTTGTTAGCAAAGTTATGAATCTACAACACAGTTCCATTTTATGTGATTTAGGGTTACAGAAGCATTTTGTAATTATATTATTGAAGACAATTTTACTAAAGCAGAAGTGGAAAAACCAAATAATTAGAATGTGTAGTATTTTCAGCATACAGATACCAATTTCAAATGGAAAGATTTTTCTCTGTATCACGGGAAAACCACCAAATCAACAATTTTAGCACTTCTGCTGATCCCTCAAATTACACTATTAAACTGATACTTCCAGAGATGCATCTCAATATGTACTCATTGTATATAACCAGTAATTGGCATAACTCAAGCAGCTGAACATTAACCTACCTGATTCTTAAACCTCATTTTTCAAATGCATTGCAATGTCCCTTATTAGCAGGTACCACTCATCATGCATTTTTTTTTTTGTCATCAACTATTGGGAGTTAAGGAGAGCAGCATCTACTTATGGGAGATACTTCATTATAGTACGGGAGCTCTGCAACACTGCACTAGTTTCAGGTCCTGAATAGATTTAAAAGGAATAGCTTCAAGTAGAACATTTTGCATCAGTGCAATCTCCTGGTAACAAAAGGCATAGATCATCTTAGCAAAAGATCCAGAAGAAACTATTGCAAATTTATTGCCAGATATATTTGGAGTGGGGAGAAAGGAAGCAGCCTCTGTTACTGCTAATGTGGTTATCTAAAATTGTCTGCTTTCATAACAAATGATAGGTATATAGTTATCCAAGTAGGTTCAAATGATCTTACCCAAGACTCGGTTTCTTTCCCAATTTATCACTTCAGGTCTTATCCAGATTGAGTGTTAACTAAGTCCCTGGCAGACCTTACATTTGTACTATATTTTATGTTTTAACAGTACCATAACTAGTAACCCTGTCACACATTCAACCCATTAATAGTGTGATGGAATGAGAAAGCTTAAATGGAAGGTGTGGTGTCTAGGCCTACCCCATGGCAGATCACATTCCTCATAACAACAATCAGATAAATGTCGGCATTGGGAGGGGGGCAGCCTCAGCCTGATTAGAGACTCCAGGCTGCGACTCGGGCACTCTATGGTCTCCAATTGGAGCTGCCCAGAGTTCTTCAAGTGCTGGGCAATGGGTGAGGGGGTAGTCCATCACCTCTCCCTACATGGTAATTTCAAAGCCATGTGCTGGAAGCCCTGTATTCAGAGCTGTGGGTAAGTGCTGGGCAGGGGGAGCTGACTGACTCCTGCCTGGCATTTTTAGAGCCTTGCACACAACAGCCCAAAGAAGGGCTACACTGTGTTCAGCTTTTAACTTGCCAGTACAGGTAGAGCCTGGGATCACAACCCCAGGCTCTACTTTCACAAGAAAAAAAAAGAAAAAAAAAAAAGTGTGTGTGAGGGCAGGGGGGCACATTTGCACTCTAATCTCCAGACCTAAAATTGTGCATCGTGCCATGCACATTTGCTTGCCATGAACATTTACCACAGGCCCAACTTGTTCTCATTCCTGACACAATACCACAGACATTGGGCTAAGTCAAGAACATATGAAGCACTTCAAAAAGTTGAGTGAAAAGACATATTCACCCTGTGAAGCTCTCCAAAAGTGTTTAGAAGTACACCAAAAGTGACCCTGGATGGAATACCATATTTACTAGAACAGTGGTCTCCAACCTTTTAATGGTAAAGATCACTTTTTTATAAGTAAAGGGCACCCCAGGACCTTCTGCCCGCGCCCCGAGATCAACTTGTTGGTGATCACTGAAGTAGAATATAAAATGAAGCTCCCCCCACAATCAGCAGAGGAAAAAAGCCCCTCATTTTATATTCACACATGAAGCAGAGGGGGGAACAGGTGGCTGCTGCAGGTCTGATTCTATCCCTGAGCCTGGGTTGGGGCCAGAGTCAGACGCACAACAACCTCTTGCTCCTCACCCCTGCTTCCCCTCTGCAGCTTGTGACGCTAACTCTAACAGCCTCACCTATGCACTGGATAAAAAAGCATGGCAACATAGATTATTTCAGTTTCAAGCATGAGTTTTTAGAGCAAAAATTACCCAAAGTCACTATTTTAAGTAAACTTAGAGAAAATAAAGTTACCTAAAAAGTAGGCCAATCTAATCCTGTCTCGTAATTCACTGACAAAAGAAATAGATCTAACAAAAGTATGACCCAGGGATAATCAATCATACTTGATATCCTTACCACACTGAAAACTCAATTAACAAGGCAAAATTAAGTCAGAGGCAGCAAGATGTTTAGAGACTTCTCTCAAAACATTTTCCATACTCCTAACAAAATGGAGATTAGATATCAGTCTACTGAATAAAGATACTGTCAGCAAGGAGGAAGGGACTTTTTAATGGAGGCCCAAGCACATACTTCCTTCAAAGTAACAATTACTTACTGTCAACAGACAGCCATTTTCTGAAGTAAGAATAGATTGACCATTTACTGGGAGAATCCTTTACCTATTGAAACCATCTATAAGCATATATTCTTCTGCTAAATCAGACTGCCTAGGAAGAACAGTTAAAACTGTCATTCTCCCCTTCATATTGCTGTCCACTTTGGTTTCTCTTTGTGTTTGGAAACAATGAAGGAACAATTTGATCTTACTTGGAATAAGTAAGTATTATACCAGTAAGTATATTTAGTCTGAGACTTTTTATTCAATTTTTCCAGCAACTGTATTGCCAATGTCAACTAAATACTATATGAAACATGGGAACAAGTATAGCCCTGGGGCCATCTAGTCAATCCTAACCAGGACTGAGGCAAGTCACTGTCCCCGTAATAGGGTTTTAAAAAAATGGACTTTGTGCTGCTGACAGTTCTGTGCTTTAAACACTATAATAATAGTTATTCTTTTTAAAACTCAGTCATTTATGTTGTACATGAACAAGACTTTTTCTCTTTCAGAAGCGACCAGAATGCATCTCTGCTTACATTTATTTATTTAAGCAGAGCTTTAACTAGATTAAAGCTGAATTTTGCACATAAGTAGGGCATGACAGTCTCAAATTTTGTAGGCCATACCAGTGTCCTGGCTGGTTGACGAAAAAGAAGCAAGAGTCTTGGATTGGCCCAACCCTGCTGAAACATACCTGGCCCAGCTCCTCCTGAGCAATGATCAGAAGCAGGGGGTAGGCTGGGCTGAGCACCAGAGCTGTGCAGAACAGCACTGTTCCACTTCAACTTCCGTTTCGACATTTTGATGGAACAGTGTTTCAAGTTTTGTTTCGAAGCACTGTACCATTTCTTTGAAACTGTTTCACTGTTTTGACATTTCACCCATGGGCTATAAAGAGGAAGCACAAAACTGTCTATAACTTTGTCATTTCCTGCCTGATTCAGATGAAACTTGTAGGGATGGTAGCACTTTCTGAGAGCATGAAACCTGACAAGTTTCAAGGAGATAGGTGTAGGGATTTTGGGGAAACTGCACCTCAAGGTGTTGACAAGCAAAACTGTCACTTGCCGGCAGCCTCCTGTGATCCAGAAGGCAGATCAGTGGCCCACCCGCACCCCCGGGAAGGCTGCAGGCCTCTGCTGGACTTCCCCCAGGGGTGCAGGCCCCTGATCTTCACGCCGGATGACAGGAGGCTGGTTCTGCTGCCTGGGGCCAGCGGCGGCACCAATCTTCCCGACGCTGGGTGCAGGCTGTGCCCAGTGCCGGTCCCAGGTGGCAGGAGCAGCCTTCTGTGATCTGTCAGGCAGATCGAGGGCCCATACCCCCAGGGGGAGTCCGGCAGAGCCCTGCAGCCCTCCCTGGGGTGCAGGCGAGTCCCTGATTTGCCTGCCAGATGACAGGAGGTTGCTACTTCCGGCTGGGACCAGTGCTGGGCACAGCCTGCACCCAGTGTCAGGAAGATTGGTGCTGCCACTGGCCCCAGCCGGCAGCAGCAGCATGCTGTCATCCGGTGCACAGATCCGGGGGCCCGCACCCCCGGGAGAGCTGGGGGATATGCCAGAACCCTCCTGGGGGGGGCACGGCCCCTGGATTTGTGCCGGATGACAGGAGGCTGCTGCTGCTGGCTGGGACCAGCACTAAAGTCAAGTAAGCCTGGCTTTGAAACTCGAAAGGTTTCAAAACTTTCAAAACATTTTGAGTGCCCTTGTTTCATTTGGAAGCTGTTTCAAAGGCTTTTATTTCATTTCGATTTCATAGACATTAGGGCTGGAAGGGACCTTGGAAGATCATCGAGTCCAGCCCCCTGCCCAAAGGGCAGGAAGTCAGCTGGGGTCACAAGATCCCAGCAAGAGAAGCATCCAGTTTGCTCTTGAAGGTGTTCAATGTAGGCGCCTGAACCACCTCCGGTGGCAGGCTGTTCCAGACCTTGGGGGCTCGGACAGTAAAGAAATTCTTCCTTATGTCCAGCCTGAAACGGTCTTGTAGTAGTTTATGACCATTCGACCTAGTCGTCATCCCTTGGGGCGCTCTGGTGAACAAACGTTCCCCCAGATACTGGTGGTCACCCCGATAAACTTATAGGTGGCCGTTAGATCACCCCTGAGTGTGCGCTTTTTCAGGCTAAAGAGCCCCATGGCTCTCAGCCTGTTATCGTAGGGTCTGCTTCCCTGACCTCTGATCATGCGCGTGGCTCTTCTCTGGACTCTCTCAAGCTTCTCCACATCCTTTTTGAATTGTGGAGCCCAAAACTGGACGCAGTACTCCAGCTGCGGCCTCACCAAGGCCGAGTACAAGGGGAGAATGACGTCCCAGGATTTGCTTGAGAACCATCTATGGATGCAAGCCAGTGTTTTGGTCGCTTTACTAGCCGCAGCATCGCACTGCAGGCTCATGTTCATCTTGTGGTCAATGATGACCCCCAGGTCTCTTTCTTGCATAGTGCTAGCCAGCGTAGCACTGCCAAGCCTATAAGGATGCTGTGGGTTTTTCTTCCCAAGGTGGAGAACTTTGCATTTATCGGCATTGAACACCATCAGATTCTCGTCCACCCCCTTGCTGAGCTTGCCCAGGTCAGCCTGGATCACCCCGCCTGTCTTCTGGTGTGGATGCTTTGCCCCAAAGTTTGGTGTCATCGGCGAACTTGGCCAGTCCGCTTCTGACTCCAGTGTCCACATATTAATGAAGATGTTGAACAATATGGGTCCAAGGACAGAGCTTTGGGGGACCCCACTGGTCACAGGACACCACGATGAGTGACTTCCAACAATTACTACCCTCTGGGTCCGACCACGGAGCCAATTTTCCAGCCAGTGGATCATGGTGGACCCAAGGCGACAATTGGCCAGTTTCTCCAAGAGGTGATCATGGCATACCAGATGGAAGGCTTTTTTGAAGTCAAGATATATGACATCAATCTCTTCTCCCTTGTCCAGGTGATAGGTCACCTGGTCGTAGAAGGAAATGAGATTGGTTAAGCAAGACCTACCCACGACAAACCTGTGCTGGCTATCCCTTAAGATGTTGGCATCGGCCAGTCCATTAAGGATGGCCTCTTTAATAAAATTTCTAAGATCTTCCCCTGGATAGAAGTCACACTGATGGGCCTATAGTTAGCCGGATCCACTTTCCTCCCTTTCGTGAAGATAGGCACCACGTTGGCCTTCTTCCAGTCTTCGTGCACTACACCAGAGCACCAAGAGTTTTCAAAGATCCATGTTAGAGGCTGGGCTATGATGCTCGCCAGCTCCTTGAGTACCGTGGGGTGTAGATTGTCAGGGCCGGCTGACTTGAAGGTATCCAGCTTCTCAAGATATTCCTTCACGAGGCCAGCATTAATGGAGGGCATTTCGCTCTTTCAAGCTTGAAACGCATCAGAACACCTTCGAAACAAAACAGCCAGCAAAATTTTGCACAGCCCTACTGAACACCCCTCCTTCTGCCTGGGGCAGGGATTGGCCACAGCAGGTGAGGGGGCCAGGGCCAGGGCTCGGGCACCTGCATGGTCCAAGCCAGGATGGCTGCCTGCCACTGGCAGCCTCATGGCCAACTGCTGCTGCTGCCAAAGCCTGGGCTGCATGTAGCAGCCCCAGGCAGTGGTGGGGAGATGTTACATGGCTTTTTAAATGAACATAGCACCATGTCAGTCTTTGAACCGAAAGTGCTTCTCCCTTCAAGGAATAAATGTTCAATTGGCAACTATGCTTGTTTTGGCAGACCAGATGCAACTAAGAGGGTCTTCTTCAGTTGTCATCCTTTACTGTATCTATAACAGCCTGTAGATTCATCTAGACAACCAACTTGATCACCTCAAAAAAATTTGAAATCTTCCTTAAAATGTTAAGGAAGTTTGTCAGTAAATTGTGTCCCACTGTATTCCCTTTTACTTGGCTACTATAATAAATTGTTCTAAAGACTGAGTTAGACAAAAACAAACTTAGCTACCAGAAAGGAACAACTGATCTGTTTCTGTGGATAGATTTTATTCTATCAGATTATTCAACCTCTCACTTGCAAATGTCATGACCACTGAATCTAGGACAGGTTGAGTATGAAGTAATCTATTTCCTTAAATGTGATCTGATATTTGTGATAGTCACTGGTGTACATCTTTAGCCAGATCCAAAAATAAAATAAAAATAAAAAATAAAATAAAATAAAATAAAATAATTGACAAGACAACAAGAACTGGAGATAATAGATACAGAATAACAAGTTTTATGATTGTATTTGAAGCAGCTCTAGAGGAATTTCAAGAGTCTGCCATCCTCCTCAGAGTATGCTCTGAAGATACCTACAGATAGGGGACATGGAAAAACAGCCTTATCTGACAAGGAGGATAAAAAGCTAAGGATGCTGAGAGTTTTTTTAGCTGTTCCTTGTTACCAGCTTCACTCGGAAGCTCCTGCTCCTGTTAAAATATCTCCTTTTCCATGGTGAATATGAAGTTATGCAAAGTTCTGAAAATAAAACTGTCACCAGACACTGAATGTTAAATGGCGTCTAGTATTGAGAATGCAGAGTCTAGAAAGCTTGGTATAGTTATGTTTGGAAAATACATAATAATAATATGACATCTGAGGCCATGAGAAGTACATGTAGCATGGGTGCTATAGCAAGAAAGATTAAGTATACACCACTCCTGCTGATCATGATCTCCTGAATGATGCAAGTTCCCTTTGAGGTCACAGGGACCCAGCTCCTTAGGCTGACTGGTTTCCCCTGAGATGCAGGCTCAGTAGTTTGGCATTTTGGACACTTTAAAATGCTCAAGAATAGCAGTTCCAGTTCTGGGATGGTTTAGAGCTCTGTCCAAAAGGTGAGAAAAGTTACTGAGAAGCTGAAATTATCAGAGGAAGTGGTACTGGGCAAATTAGTATCAAAGCAATGGTCAGTGCCATCACAGATCTTCCCCTAGTTCAGGGGCGGGCAATTATTTTGAGCAGTGGGCCGCTTACCCAGTTTTGGCAGGCTGTCGAGGGCCCCGCTCCTTGACAGGTGCCCCACCCCTTGACAGGTGCCCTGCACCTTGGTCACCATCTTGGGACCAACTTCACAATGTCTTGGGACCAACGTCCCAGGGCCAGCACTGGTGCGGCCCAAAGTGGGGCACAGGCTGGCGACGGTCTGTGGAGCCGGGTTGGGCTGCACCAGCAGGGAGGGGGGAGCTGGCCTGGTTCCATAGGGCCCCTGCCAGCTGGGACCCTGTGCTCCTGCCATCCTGCTCTGGGCCCCACCAGCACTGGCCCTGGGACACGGGTGCAGGCCCTGTGCTCCCATTGGCTCCCCACCCACTCACACGCAGTGCCCCCCAGCCCTGTGGTACAGGTGGGGGGCAGCACACAGCCCTGACCCCCTGCTTGCTGGCAGAGAAGCTGGTGCTGAGCATAGGGAAAAGTGGCCCCTTACCTGCCCCATGGCCGGCGCCCCGTGTTACAGGCACTTGCAGCCCACGCGGGGCTATCCAGAGCAGGCACAGGCAGCCCCAGGCAGGCTGCGAGCGGCTACGGCGCAGGGTGCTGGCCATGGGGCGGGTGACAGGCCACTTTTCCTCATGCTCAGCACCAGCTTGTAACCCGCCCCATGGGTTACAAAGTTCCCCGGGGCTGGGTTACAAGGTGGTGCTGAGTGCGGGGGTGGGGGAAGAAAGCCTCCCCTCCCCAGCCCACACCTGGTGCCCCGCACTGCAGCTGCTTGCAGCCTGCCTGGGGCTGCCTGTGCCTGCTCCAGATAACCCGGGGCGGGCTGCAAGCACCTGCAGCGCAGGGCGCTGGCCATGGGATGGGCAAAGGGCCACTTTTTTCTCTGCAGAGAAGGAGCCCAGGGAATAGCTGAGTGCGGGGGGGAAGCGGCCCCTCCCCTGCACCATGCTGCAGGCACTCGCAGCCCACGTGGGGCCGTCCAGAGCGGACACAGGCAGCCCCATGTGGGCTGCAAGCAGCTGCAGCGCAGGGTACCGGGCATGGGATGGAAGGGGCCGCTTCCCCACCCCACGCTCCTTCCCTGCCTGGGGTCCCCACCCCCCACCCCTTACCTGAGTTTCCCGCGCAGGGGCAGCCACATGCTCCCAGCCCAGAAACCCCAGCAGGGGCTTCTGGCTGGGGGGCGGGGCCAGGTGGGCCACGCTGTTGTTGGAGCCTGCTGGGCTTCCCCTGGGTCCTACTGCTCTTGGTTCCTGTCATATTTGGCAGGAACCAAGGGCAGAGAAATATTAATTTTCCGAATTTTTTACGGGCCCCGTGGGCCAAATAGAATTGCCTCACGGGTCGGATCCAGCCTGCGGGCCATATTTTGCCCACCCTTGCCCTAGCTGGTTGCAGAGTAGACACGAGAATAGTACTATCCCTGTCAGAAGGAGCCCAGCAGCCATAAACTTCAGACAGCATAAGATTAGCTCTGTAGTGGTAATTGTGTTGGGCAAGCTCCACAATAACAGATTTAACACTACCTTCAGAATGATGACTCCCAAAATTTCTTTGACTAGATGTAAGTTATAGGAAGCAATGCCACAAATCACACCTGCAGCCTGTGGTCCTCTCATGCAGAGAGGACAGCTTAGATACTATCTTAGGACTCTTTAAATGGCAAGAACCTAAAAGTGACATCCCTTGTTAAGAGAATTCACTGCCTAACATTTCAAAGAAGAAACAGGATCCTCCTGTTGCCTCAGAGTCAGAGGCTTCTTCCATTGATTTCTCCATTTAAAAAACGACTTTAACGTGTGCCACTATAGGTGCATTTTGAGAAAGATTTGCAAATAGCGTACTTTTACAGGGATAGTCTTTCCATATGCAACAAAGGTATATATGTCTATTATTCAAGGGAAATTTCCACATTGCTCAAAGGGCATGTTTCAAAACGTGGAGATTTTGACCCAGTCATGGCTCCAGCATTGAGGTAGGCTGTCATTTAAAAAAAAATTATACCAAGAAGCTAACAACAAAAAATAATAAAAATAGAGAAACTAAGTACAGCAACTAAATTAAAAACTATGCAGCAACACTACCATCTAAGGCAACGTTAGGGAACTTTGATTCTGCTACAGTCTGTATGAAGGAATGAAGCAATGGTTGGTCACATCCCCTCCTAAGGACATAAAGGGTGGGAAACACAAAGGCATACATGGCCACTGTCCCCAAAGGACACTTATGGTTATAATATGGTGGACTCCAGCATATGGGGGCGCACACACCAACAGTGAGATCCATATGTACAGATACTCAAGGCAAAAATGATACGCTATTCATCAGAAATTAACTATCCCCCCCCCCCCCCTTTCTGGCTACATTTGGCCAAATAATTAACATATAATCAGCTTATTGGTAGCATGTTAGCTAAACTATTTTTAGATATGACTATTTGCTAAACAGCCACTAGATTATATTTCAACACCTATCAAAATAAATTGCTTAAATCTGAACAGATTTCTTTGAAAATGCATAAATGCTTCAATATGTATTTTGACTGAAATCCTCTCAAAACGCTTCATAAAGATTATTGCACTGGATTAGATGTACCAATCCTCACCTTCTCACGTTTCCAAAGTGTGTGGCAAGTTAACTACTACTCAGAAACTGGTAGCCAGTGTCACTCAATGCTGTAGATATTGGGCAGGATGGTGAAAAAAATAGCTAAGGATACTGTTGGATAAATTTATCCCAACACAGAGACCAAAAATTCTCCTGTGTTGAATGCAGTGATCCAGGCTCAGTTCCCACACCAGATCTGGGCTGAACTCTGGCTCTGCCAGATTTCCTTTATGCCCTTGGACAAGTCACTCAATCATTCTGGCTATGTGTCTCAGTTCACCATCGATATAATGGGAATACTACTACTACTGCTTTTCTTCCACCCTTTGCATTTTCCAAAACATGTATACTTAACTACTATCAGGTAATCCTACTAAAATCATTGGGCCTACGCGCATGGTTTACAAATTAGCAACATCCAGACCTTAAGATGCTAAGGTTTTCATGTCAGGGACTATCTATATATACTCAGTGCCAAGACAAAAGGGCACTAACAACTGTTGACACTTCTTGGTAACATAATACTACTTCCCATAATGCTAATACAAAGGCAACATTTAAGGTTCAAGAAAAAACAGGAACTTTTTTTCATCTTTAAATAAAAGTCAAGTCATCCCTCTGCCAAAAACACAGGAACCAAAAAACATTAGCTTATTTTCTTTTCCATAAGCTGAACACTCTTCCTCATTACTGTATGTAGAACACCTCCTCTGCCCTTTATTTGAAAGAGGGCTAGGAAGATAGATAAGAGGATGGAGAAATTCTACTTAATGGATCACAGTGTCTGAAAAATATATGTGGAATTAAAAATATTTTACAAAATGATAGGTAAGGGAATATTTTCTTTGTGCAACCTTTACTTCTATTTGTCATAGCAATTAACAAACACACGCACAATTTAATACCAACTGTACACTGCTGGTTTTTTATTAAGGCATTCTCTTTCTAACGAATGTTAGGAGCAAAACAAATGTTAAACAAACTACTATAGATCAGTCATGTCACCACCTTACACTTCTAAATAATGTGAAGACAAACTGTCTGTAATAAGGAAAAACACCGCCCAGGATAATTATATATGAATAAAATGCTGATGAACTCAGGGTAATATAGTTTTTGTATAAAGTACAGTCATAAGATTTATACCTTAGTTACCTTTTAGTTTTCTTGTAGCTTTCCAGCTGTAGTGCCTGTATATGTTTATACCTTTCCAACTCACATTGTCCACACAGGTCTTCAAGACGCAATAGATGGTTCTCCATTTCCTCAAAGTTTGCCTCTAGCTGGGCTGCAAAAAGAAACCCCAACAAACAAACATTAAATAAGCATCATTAGACATATAAATACAAACAAATGGACAACCTCCCCTCATAGATTCATAGACGTTAGGGTCGGAAGGGACCTCAATAGATCATCGAGTCCGACCCCCTGCATAGGCAGGAAAGAGTGCTGGGTCTAGATGACCCCAGCTAGATACTCATCTAGCCTCCTCTTGAAGACCCCCAGGGTAGGGGAGAGCACCACCTCCCTTGGGAGCCCGTTCCAGACCTTGGCCACTCGAACTGTGAAGAAGTTCTTCCTAATGTCCAGTCTAAATCTGCTCTCTGCTAGCTTGTGGCCATTGTTTCTTGTAACCCCCGGGGGCGCCTTGGTGAATAAATATTCACCAATTCCCTTCTGTGCCCCCGTGATGAACTTATAGGCAGCCACAAGGTCGCCTCTCAACTTTCTCTTGCGGAGGCTGAAAAGGTCCAGTTTCTCTAGTCTCTCCTCGTAGGGCTTGGTCTGCAGGCCCTTGACCATACGAGTTGCCCTTCTCTGGACCCTCTCCAGGTTATCCGCATCCTTCTTGAAGTGTGGCCCCCAGAATTGCACGCAGTACTCCAACTGCGGTCTGACCAGTGCCCGATAGAGGGGAAGTAACACCTCCTTGGACCTATTCGTCATGCATCTGCTGATGCACGATAAAGTGCCATTGGCTTTTTTGATGGCTTCATCACACTGCCGACTCATGTTCATCTTGGAGTCCACTAGGACTCCAAGATCCCTTTCCACCTCTGTGCCACCCAGCAGGTCATTCCCCAGGCTGTAGGTGTGCTGGACATTTTTCCTCCCTAGGTGCAGCACTTTGCATTTCTCCTTGTTGAACTGCATCCTGTTGTTTTCTGCCCACTTGTCCAACCTATCCAGGTCTGCCTGCAGCTGTTCCCTGCCCTCCAGGGTGTCCACATCTCCCCATAGCTTTGTGTCATCTGCAAACTTGGACAGAGTACATTTCACTCCCTTGTCCAAGTCACTGATGAAGACATTAAAGAGTATCGGTCCAAGGACCGAGCCCTGCGGGACCCCACTGCCCACACCCTTCCAGGGCGAGACCGACCCATCCACCACGACTCTCTGGGTGCGACCCTCTAGCCAATTCGCCACCCACCAGACTGTGTAGTCATCCACGTCACAGCCTCTTAACTTGTTCACCAGTATGGGGTAGGATACCGTATCGAAGGCCTTCCTGAAGTCTAAGTATACGACATTCACCCCTCCTCCTGTGTCCAGTCGTTTCCTAACCTGGTCATAGAAGGAGACTAGGTTGGTCAGGCACGATCTGCCCACCACAAACCTGTGCTGGTTTCCCCTCAGCATAATTTGCCCTGCTGGGCTCTCACAAATGTGAGCCTTGATAATTTTTTCAAAGACTTTACCAAGGATGGAGGTGAGACTGACTGGCCTATAGTTGCCCAGGTCCTCCTTCCTCCCCTTTTTGAAAATGGGGACCACGTTAGCCCTTTTCCAGTCCTCCGGGACTTGGCCCGTGCGACACGAGCGTTCGAATATTCCCGCCAGTGGCTCTGCAATGATGTCGGCCAGTGCCTTCAGCACCCTCGGATGGAGCTCATCCGGGCCTGCCGACTTAAAGGCAACCAGTTCTTCCAAGTGACTCTGCACCATTTCAGGGTCTATGCATGGAAGTCTGGCGCCTTGCTGCTGCCTCTCTACAACCCCAGTGAGAGACTTGTCGTGTCCCTCACTTAGGAACACTGAGGCAAAGAACTCATAGAGGAGTTCAGCCTTGTCCCCCCTGTCTGTCACCAATTGTTTCTGCCCATTTGGCAGGGGTCCTATTCCTCCCTGGGCCTTCCTTTTACTCCCTATATATCTAAAAAACAATTTCTTATCGTCTTTTACTTGGGTTGCCATCCTCAGCTCCATGGTAGCTTTGACCCGTCTAACTGCCTCCCTACAAGCACGAGCAGAGGAGGTATATTCGTCTTTAGTGATCTCACCTTGTTTCCACTTTTTATGTGCTCCCCTTTTGGCCCGTAGGCTGCCCTGGATTTCTCTGGTCAGCCAAGGAAGCCTCCTGGCCCCTTTCCCTCTTTTGCCTCGCTCGGGGATCATCTTGCTTTGTGCCCGAAGGATTGTTTCCTTAAGGCACAGCCACCCTTCTTGGGCTCCCATCCCTTCAAAACTCCTACTCTGCAGTGCGTCCTTGACTAATCACCTGAGTTCATTGAGATCAGCTTTCCTAAAGTCTAGCACTTTCACCCTACTAGTTACCTTACCCACTTGATGTCTTATGTTGAATTCTATTATTAGGTGATCACTGTCCACCAAATGGCTACCGATCTGGAGGTCCCCTACCGTGTCAAATAAACCCTCATAATAACCCTCATCCCACAATAATAAGGCATAGAGAGATTTAAGTTACTTAAACTATTACAGACATTTGCACATACTGGCTGCATCTACACGAGCAAAGACGTTTGTTTCCCCAGGGACAAGTAGCAGCGGCACACCTTGTACTACTGCTGCTTGTCCCCAGGGAATGCCCATGCCACATGCCCTCTGGCGTGAGACAGGTTACCCCGAATGGGGTAGGGCAGGCTGGGGCCAGCAACTGTGCTGTGGCCAGCAACTGTGCTGTGGCATCCTGGCTAAGAATCACTGTTCCACAGAAACTCTATTTGAATAGACAGTCAAGCTTAGCATTTAACTTGGGGGAAACATTGAGAGCTTAAGTAAATTAAATAAGTCAACTAGACTTAAGAACTCAAAGGGTCAAATACAGAACAGAACGGAATTACTTTTAGACAGGAGTGAAAGTATTATTTGTACCTTGTATCAAGAGAGGGGAAAATGTTAGAGAGACTTTCTTGAATGGAGTAGACACCTAAGGAAAGATAGTAAGACTAAGCAGTGATATTATAAGAAGTCAGGGGGCAGAGGAAGGATTGGTCCTTAAGGACAGATATCTTTGAGGCATCAGAAAAAGCAGAAGTAAAAGGAAAATGGCCAAAAGACATTTGCATTAAGTTGGAAATAAAACTAAATACCAAAAGGTTCTTTAGTCATATAAATTTTAAAAAACCAGGAGAGAGGTGACAAAGTAACTATGCACTTAAAATGGTAGTGGAGATCAATTAAATTTTAAGTACTAATGATTAATTTGTCTCAGTCTTCAATAAGGACAAAAATGCAGAATACCTAATGAGAATGATGATAAAAAATAATGGAAATTACCATGAAGAATAATGGAAATTAGATGGAAGAAAGAATTTAGATTGCTTACTGTAACAAAATCAGGGGTCTAGGATAATCTATCAGAATATAGAAAGAAGTGATACATTAAGTAGTATGGAGATGGGGCCCTCAGACAACTACAGGCCCATTACCTTATCTTCAATACCATTCAGGGTCTTAGAATTAGAAAGAACAATCAAGAATATGGAAATAAACAGAAAGTGGGACAAAAATAGTAAGTTTTACCCATAGATCATGTCAGATCAATCTAATATCCTTCCATGATAAGAGAACTGACTTTAATATTAAGGCAATAAAATGGACCTAATCTATCTACATTTATGCAAAACACTTGAAGTGAAATGTGAAATTATTAGCCAACTGGGAAAGATGAGGATTAATACTATTACCACAAGATGGATAATGAATTGCTTAAAAAGGTAAAATACACAGCTGCCAATATGGAAGAATATCAGATCGTTACACAGGAAGAATTAGATAACCTTGCTGAGTGGTGCAAAAGAATTAGTAGGAATAACAGAAGAAAAAGAAGAGTCATGCACTCTGGAACTGAAACCAAGAAGTTTGCTGTAAGATGGGTATTCAAAGTTTGGAGGCAAGAAAAAGAAAGAGAGACCTGAGGGTACCAGATGACTCTATGACAATCTTGAGTCATCAGGATAATGCTGGTTCCAGCTACAGCTGTGCGAAGCTTTGGTTGCCAATTCGATCCGTAGAAGATTCAGCCTGATTCAGTGGCTGAATCATCAAATCCAAATCTAATTGGGAGACCCATAAAAAGCTCTGAATTGATTTGAAGCATCTGAATCGATTAGGGAAAAGATTCAGTGATTTGGAAAAGGCAGTCTTGTGGGGAAACAGATACTGAGAAGGGGGGAGGGGAAGGAGGAGGAAAAAAGACTGCTCTGATACTGACATCTGTAGCTGGCCAGTGACTGATCTTTCCCTGAGTTCCCTTCCAATCACAGTGCTGGGGGGGGGGGGGATATGTAGAAACAGTACGTAAGGCTCTGTGTGAAGCCTTTTTGTCCCTTTTGTGAGCTTTTTGTCTGGAAGTAACAGAATGTGAAAGGTACTGGCTGCAGTGGCTGACTTCCTAGTCAGCTGCTTCACTCTTTTGCTAGTCTCTCTATCTAATCTCTTCTATCTAGTAAACAGATAGAAGATACAGGTTTCCCTTGCTTTATGCTGTATATGTGTTCCTGGAAAATGGCGCATAACTCAAATTCATAAAAGGGAATCCACTTTACAATGTAACAAATAGGGATATATTCCAAGACCTTGAATGTAGTGCCCCCCCCCCGACCCATTTCTACCACTTTTACAAGGCAATTTTGGTACTCACCAACAGCTGAGAGTACACACTATCATAGTGGGGATGGCAACAACAGAAACATGTCACAGACAACAAGCAAGGAACATAGATCAACACAGGAGACTATATTTTGGTGCGTATCACTCCCACAACGCACCGCACAAAGTAGCTGACTGCGGTCTTCCACCACACCGATAGCGTAAGAGTGAATTTACCTCTCACATAACGAATTTTTGGTATAAAACAGATCACTGCATAAGCGTAAGAGCGAATTCGCACATACAGAACCCATATAAAGTGAGGGAAACCTGTATAGTAAACTTTACATACCTGACGCTAGAAAGGCTGGTGGAGCAACAGAAGGCCATCCATGAGATGGCCTTGCTCGGGGAGATTGGGATCAATGACCCACTTAACAAAACAGAGGGGATACCAGCTCCCAGATCTTGGTGGTCCTCAAGCCATTCCTCGAGGCCACCATCAGCACCGGCGATGCCTTACTCAGCCAGGTGATCCCCATAGTGAGGAAACTTGAGAACCAAATGCAGAAGTTCCAGGGGACCGATGTTCCTGGCTGGGGCAAGCTGCTGTCACCAGAGGTGCAGGCACTGGTGAAGCTGAGGAAGGGCATCAAGAAACGCCACCAAAACCCTGGATCACTGGACAGAGGTGCTAGTGAACAGAATCCGGGAAACAGAAGGGCACAGGCAGGGGAATGTGCAAGAGGGGGATTCACTTTCCCATGCCAGCACTCCGAGCAGCAGCTAGTCTCCTCCATGACAGGTGCTGCCAATGTGGGCCAAGAGCATGGCTTCAATGGTGGGGTCCAGAGGGACCAGACACCAGCATCAGGCAGGTAGCACCGAAGCCTCGGTGGCTACCTATCTCACCGAGGACATGGAGCTGCTGGACTGCGACCCCTTGGCCTATTGGGCAACCTGCAGCCAGACATGGCAGGATCTGGCCACGGTTGCCCGGGAACACCTGTCCTGTCCACCAACCAGTGTTCCAATCAAGAGGGTGTTCAGCATTGCTGGGCATATTGTGACACCACACCACACCTCCTTGGATCCTGGTTTGGTGGAGCAGCTGGTGTGCCTCAAGGTGAACCTCCCGCTGCTAGGGTTCCCCAAACTCCACGTGCAGACGGAGTGAGTGCCACCCTCCTCACTCTGTCCGCACCTATTTCCTTTTTTAATTTTTTTTTAAACCATTTAATGCCCCTCTCTCAGAGCTGGAGGTGCCACAAAGGATTAGGTCACCATTGGGACATGGCAGTGCCAAGCATTTCCCTCTTCCATCTTCCTTGCTCATACCTACACTTACCCATGCTACAGAGGAGCCAGGTATCCACAGCAAGGGAAACGCAGGCAGCTTGAGCTCTGCAGGTGGCAGGGAGAGGGACCAGAAATTTGCAGCCAGAAGCAGGGAGCTAGGTCAACAGCTATGGCCCAGGGCAGCAAACCATTGCTGGTCCCTGTTCTTAGATGTTTTAGGGCATTTTTAATAGAGACAGAGAAATATTGGTACCATTCTATATGGCCCCATTTTGGTATTTGCAGACCTAGCTGTGTTCGGAAAAAAAGATTAAACTGACAGGCACAAGGAAGGGCTACTAGGATTATTAATTGGTGGGGGGGAACCTATTTTATAAATCAAATAAAGTAAGATGGCCTTATTGCTTAGTAAAATGGAAGGTCAAAAGGGCATATAGTCACTTTATTCATATACTTTCACTAGATGAATGACAGAGCAGGAGAAGTTAAGCAACATCATCATAAGACCAAATGGATACAAACAGAGTCACAAACAAAGTTAGACTGTATATTAGAAAAAGATTTCTAAGAATCAGAGAAGTGAACTTCTAGAACTGGGGCAAAGAACCTGAAATAATTCAAGATAGAGATTGAAAGACTTGTGGAAGAGATAGTATGATAAGGTTCATGGTGCTACAATCACTGCAGGTAATATGCAGACTCATATGTTTTGTTTTCCACACAATGGAATACCAGATACTAACTCTCAAGCTGGAAATAGGGCGAGGCCACTACAGAGCACCCCACTATGGCTACTCTCAAGTCCTCTGTCTCTAGCATGCCTGAGAGCCACAGAGGGTTAACCAAGACTTACAAGGACCACCTGGATGTATTTCTAGGACATCGGTGGTGGTATGCAGGCTGGGCATGCTTGAGAACCTGGGACACAGCTGCCATAGTGTACACGTATACTCTGTAACTTATGAAGTCAGGCCCTACTCTGTCTTGCTATATAAAGAGAAAGAGGAAGATAAAGGATTACTTGAAAGGCTTTCATTCCACTTCAAAACAGGAATTAGACCAATTATATATTTTTAAAGTAAGGGTTGTTTCGTTTTTCTGTGACTGAAGCACACTGAAGTTAATATATCAAGTCAATTCTATGGACTTGGTAAATTTAGTAGATCTGCTGAGCTACTTACTGTTTTAAATATATCCTGCAGGATACTTCCATGAAGTTGCATTCAATAGGATTCAGAATGTCAGACTAACTACTTTTAATGCTGTACAAAACTGATTTTGGTCAGAAGCTTAATTCAAGCAATATATACTATTAACACCTTACTAAAAAAAAATTATACACACAGCCCTTTGGTTGAAGGAAAGCTTTTATTCGTCTAGTTTTACCTCTTGCGTAAGACTGATAACATTATTTTTTAGATTAAAAGACCATTACTTAAAGTTGCTTTATTCTGGGAATCACTGAAAACTTAGCAAGATTTCCAAACCATGCGTTTTCATTTAGAAAAGATTTAGAAAAGACTTAAGTAAAGTCAGATGCAGAAATCTATTCAAACCCATATAACGCCAGAGAGTTCTTAATTTATTTAGGAGGGAGAGGTTGAAAAAAAAATGCAATGCAGTTTTGTATACAATCATAGAAAATTAGGGTTGAGAGGGACCTCAGTAGGTCATCTAGTCCAACCTCCTGCTCAAAGCAGCACTATCCCCAACTAGATCATCCCAACCAAGGTTTTATCTACCTGGGTCCTAAAAACCTCTCTGGGTAGCCTACTACTAAAGTAATTTGCAACTCTCCTAGTGAGAAAAGTTTTCTTAATACCTACTCTAAACTTCCCCTGTTGCTCCTTGTTCTGTTATCTGCCATCACTAAGAACAGTCTAGATTCATCCTCTTTGTAATCACCCTTCAGGTAGTTGAAGGCTGCTGTTAAATCCCCACCTCAATCTTCTCTTCTCCAAACCAAAAAAGCCCAGCTCTCTTAGCCTATCCTCTTAAGTCATGTTCCCCAGCCCGCTAACCATTTCTACTGCCCTCTGTTGGACTCTCTCCAATTTGTTCACATTCCTTCTGTAATAGGGGCCCAAAACTGGAGACAGAGGACTCCAGATGTAGCCTCACCAATACAGAATAGAGGGGAATAATCACTTCCCTTGCTCCTACTAAAGTAGCCCAGTATGCCGTTAGCCTTCTTCACTACAACGGCACACTGCTGGCTCATTCAGCTTATTGTCCACTGTAATTCCAGGTCATTTTCTGCACAGCTGCTGCTTAGCCAGTCAGTCCCCAGCCTGTACCAGCACATGGAATTGTTTCATCCTAAGTGAATGACTTTGCATGTGTCCTTATTGAACCTCATGCAATTTCTTATGGTCCAATCCTCTAATTCAGCGGTTCTCAAACTGACACACTGCACACCACCAATTTAAAATGATAAAACCTTAAGTACCAACAGAAAAAAATTCAGTTCAACCTTAGGTACCACCAGCAAATTTTTGTCATATAAAGTAATTATAATAATTCTGTTAACACGTACCACTGACAGGCTGTCCACGGATCACTGGTGGTATGCATACCACAGATTGGGAACTACTGCTCTAATTTGTCAAGGTTTCTCTGAATCCTAGCCTTACCCTCCAGTATATCTACTTCTCCCCACAGCTTGGTGTCATCTGCAAACTTGCTGAGGGTATGCTCCATACCATCTTCCAGATTGTTGATGAAGATATCTTCCAGATTGTTTGTCGATGTAGATACTGAACAAAACTGGCCCCAGATCTGACCCCTGGGACACTCCACTTAATACCAGCTGCCAACCAGACATCGAGCCATTGATTACCACCCTTTCAGCCCAACTATCCAGCCAAGTTTCTACCCACCTTACAGTCCATCTATCTAAAGTGCACTTCCTTAGCTTGCTTGCAAGAATGTTGTGGGAGACCGTATCCAAAGCCTTGCTAAAGTCAAGGTACATCACATTCACTGGTCTCCCTGCATCTACAGAGCCAGTTATCTCATCATAGAAGGCAATGAGGTTGGTCAGGCATGACTTGCCCTTGGTGAAACCATGCTTACTCTTTCTAATCATCTTCATCTCCAAGTGTTTAGAAATAGATTCCTTAAGGACCTGCTCCATGATTTTTCCAGGGACTGAGGCGAGACTGACCAGTCTGTAGTTCCCTGGATCCTTCTTGTTCCTTTCTTAAAGATGGGCCCTTTTCCAATCATCTGGGACCTCTTCTGGTCACCATGAGTTTTAAAAAATGATGACCAGAAGCGCTGCAATTACATCAGCTAACTCCCGCAGCACCCTTGGATGCATTGCACCCAGGCTCCATGGACTTGTATAGATCCAGCTTTTCTAAATAGTCCCTAACCTGTTCTTTTGCTACTCTTGGTTGCTCACCTACTCCACAAACTGTGGTGTCAGGTGCACTGGGCTGGTAGCTGCCCTTGCCTGTGAAGACTGAGGTAAAAAAGGCATTGAGTACTTCAACTTTTTCCACATCATCCGTCATGAGGTCACCTCACCCATTCAGTAAGGGACGTGCTCTTTCCCTGATCTTCCTCTTGTTGCCAACTTGTAGAATCCCAGAAATAGACTGGAAATTAATGAAAAATGGAAACATGGTAAATTTACCTTTAACCACTGTATTGCTAAAGTTTGTGTCTAAGACAACTGAAGTTCATTAGTCAAATAAATCCAAAGTGGTTTGCTTTTCTAAGAAATATACTAAAATACAACACTGGTAATGTTTTGCTTCTAGAATACAGAATATGTCAGCAGCTAAAGAACTTAAAAAAAAAAAATTGAAACCAACAGTTCACTGATTTTTTTTTATTTTTTTTTAAGTATAGGTGAATGAACCATCTGGCTTTTTACAGTCACAAGAAATAAATGGGCTAGTCTATACTATGAAAGATGTGATGCAAGTTATACTATTATAGCCTCCTCGTGGCAGTGCAGCTGATCCCAGCAAAATGAGTTCTGCTTATATAATTAAATTATCCCAAACAAATAAGCTATCCCAGTGAAAGGATTAATCAGTAAAGATGGATCTAAACATGGTGTTTGGTCAGCATGGTATTTCTATTACAGGGGACATTTCTTCCGCAGTCTTGCAACCAACATTTAGGACTATGCCAGGAAATTATCTGAGAGAGACCTGGCTTAACCTGCAGAGAGCATTCAAGGACAAGACAGAAGCAGCTGCTTCTTTTATAATGCATATACACAGTACATCAGACAGGTAAGCCTGCATAATCACAATGTGTCCTTTACTGAATGATCGTTAAAACTCGAACTTGTCCACTGACTACTACATTACAGAAAACAAGCAAGGTAGTCAATGACAGATTTACTTACACACAAAAGAACACTGACATTCTATGACATGCTACCCTAGTAGCATTCTGTTAGTAAATATATATATTTCCTCTTTTCTGCAAGAGAAATCATGTGATATGATAATTAAAAACAAAGGAAGAGTAAGGATAAATTCTCAAATTAAGAAATAAACAACCATTTTTGAGTGGTAGCATTTGAGCAGCCTCTAGTGGGAAACTCAAAAACATAACTGATATTTGCTCAAAGGATTGGGATATGCATTTTAGTCTTTACAAGCTCTCTCCAGAGAATGACAATTCTGCTTTGTTGCAACTTCCAAGGTTCCAGAATGTCTGCTCCATTCTAAAGCAAGTCTTTCAACTGGTTTCACAGAACACAACTGGGAGAGGCTTTCTAGAACCTAGGGAATGAATAGGTCTGCCAAACAGGCTAAAGACCCTGTTCTACCCGATTTAGACTTTTTTTTCCCCTATACACAGGGAGCACATACATCTTGAAATATTTTTTCCCTATAAAAGACCATATCTTACCCCAAAAAAACAAAATAAAACAAAACCAGGAAAAAAATGTTCCAAACAGCTGTCATCAGCAGCTAAAATAAATTTTGGTAATCGCCCTCCTAAAGCTAGAAAACATTTGAAGATTAAATTGTAATCTCTCTAATTCAAGCTCCCACCTGACTTTCCTAGTCAATAGGATTGAAGAAGCCAGGGAGCAAATAAGTCCTGGGGAGGCTGACGAACGTGCAACAGCCAGCTTCACACCCCACCCACCATGCCCCTGGGTTTAAGGTATCAATGGAGATGAAAACAAAAGGACTAGAATCTAGCACAGAGGGAAAGGAGAGCATAAATTACTAGACCGTAGAATCTATTTCCCCTCAACATATGGAATATTGAGCTTAAAGGATTTGCTTCTACCCTCTAACCAAGCACTCCCATTTTAAGAAGTTCTTTTGTCTGTCTAGCCACGCAGTCACAAGTATAATGTGATGATGACCAGGGATCCAGGTTTTCTGTTCGCCATGGAAAAACATAGAAAAACATGAATTTTCTCCTTTAAAGGAGAAAAACCCAGTAAACTATGGGTTTCCCTCATAGACTAACAGATTTCTAGCCTACAAGGGGCTGCTTAGGGCTAGGGGAGCAGGACACAGGGGGCAAGGGGTGCCACATGCATGTGGCGCGCGCGCGCACACACACACACACACACACACACACACACACGACAGCCAGACAGCTCCTTCCAGGTAAGTCTATGGGGGCAGGGGGAACACAGGCAATATGGGGGGATATGGCGGAGGGGGAGGACGGAGAGGGCACAGGTGATGTATGGGGGAAGAGGGGGGGTGGCACATGCCGTCCCAGATTTCTGTGCCTGCAGCACAGTGTGGGCCTGCAGCTCTGGGCAGGAGTTGCCTCCATGGCCCAGCATGGGAGGGAGTGCCTCACTGCCACAGCTGCCAATGTGAGATACTCCCTGCCCACCTGGCAGCAGTGTGGAGCGCAACTCCTTGCCGCCGCCATGGCACCTCACCATGGCGGCACAGCACTCCCTTCCACACCAAACCAAGTCCCGCCTTCTGGTCCGTGGAGGTGGATCTTTAACCAGGTGAGATGAGTCTTAAAATGTTTTCCAACAGAGCATGTTACATTTATTTTCTACAAAGCTATTCAGTTGCTGGAATAATACTCATATAAAATTTAATTGTCACAAAAACATATATGCTTTTTAAAATATTGTCTAAACTAAACCCGGCTTATTTAATTATGGTGCAATATGTTCAGTCTTACTTTATGATTCCACAGCTCTGAAATTAATACAAGTAGTGTAAGTTAGAGATGAGAAATTTATAAAACAGGTGTAATGCAACTCAAGACATGATCTAGAAGCTTAACAATCCAAATTACAGTTTTCAATTTTTCCCCATAATAAACTTTAAAATGTAAGTCTCTTCTCCCCCACCTCTCGAATTCCCAGCTTCTCTCAAGGGTATAGAAGAGAACACTGCCCAGCAAAACAGTATAAACTAATGAGCTTCATGAACGTTGTCCTTGCAGTGTTCAGCCTTTTGCTTCATTCCTGAGAAGTTTGGTAAAGGTAAAAATTAAAAAGAAACCACTACCTTTTGGAAGTGAAAAAGGTCTTCCTCTAATACAGCCAGAAACACAGATAAATATGTAAAAGAGGAGGGATGGCTCTTCCACACATGGAAATTGAAATGACTTCTCATTCGAGACATTAAGAAAAATATATGTACACTTTACAGTTACAAACCCTTGGGCCACTATTTGCTAAAAACACATTCCAAAAACCTCTGCTTTCATGTCCATTCTCTCTGCAAGTTTCCTCCCAGATAAAACTGCATTTGATGTCATACGCTGAGGTTCTTTAAAAAATGAAGTCACTAGCCCTGAAATCCTGTGACATAAGTGGATGCTTTTTGTTCACATTTATTTTACACTAGCATTGTGCAAAATTTCAGCAGCCATTTTGTTTTGGAAGTGTTTCAGTCCGTTTCAGCACCTGAAACACCGAATCCGAAATGAAACGGAAGGCTCCGAAACATCTCCAAAACAAAAATCAAATCATCCAAAACGTTTTGGATGTTTCGGAGCGGGCTTGCAGGGGAACAGAAACTAAGAAGAGGGAGGGGGAAGAAGGGCGGAAGGACCGCTCTGATATTGACACCTGTAGCTGGCCAGTGTCTGCGATTTGTCCCTGAGGTCCCTTCCAATTCCACTGCTCTGGGGAGGGACAGCAGTCTGCTGTCATCCCATACGCAGATCCAGGGGCCCGTGCCCCCTGGGAGGAGCGTCACACAGCCCCACAGCCCTCCCAGGGGGCATGGACCTCCGGATCTGCACGTGGGATGACAGCATGCTGCTGCTGCGGGCCAGCGCCAGCACCCGAGTCTGCTCGGTGCAGCCCATGGCAAGCACAGCCAGAGGAGCTGCAGGAGAAGTCTCCACGGCTGCCCTGCCTGGCCCCATCCCTTGCCCGGCCCCAGCCTCCCAGCACTTAAAAAAAAAAAGCCCTGCACTCACCAGATGCAGCAGCAGCAATCAGGGGCTCTGAAGGCTCATGGCAGAGCCTCCGCTGCACAGCATGGTACAGTGGGGGACAGCAGGGATTGCCCTCCTTGCTTGGCACCCACACAGCAGCTGTCGCATCGCATGGGTGCAGCGTGGCTTGGCAGGGTGCTACATGCTGTCTGGGAGCTGGGGTGGCTCCAGCAGTCATCTGGAGCCCGGCACCACTCAGCCCCAGTGGCCCCAGCTCCCAGACAGTGCACAGTGCCTTGCCAAGCCACAATGCACCCGCACCATGGGGCAGCTGCCATGTGGGTGCCAGGCAGGGAGGGCAATCCCCACTGCCCCCAACTGCCCTGCACTGCATGGGGGGGCTCTGCCATGAGCCCTCAGAGGCCCCAATTGCTGCTTCTGCAGCTGGTGAGTGTGGAGCTTTTTTTTTATTTATTTATTTATTTATTTTTTAAGTGCCTGGAGGCTGGGACTGGGGCCAGGCAGGGCAGCCATGGGGGCTTCTTCTGTGGCTCCCCCCACCCAGGGAGAGGCAGGCACAGCCGGAGGAGCTGTGGAAGAACTTGCATTCGCCCAGCTATGCCTGCCTATCCCTGGCCGATCCAAATCTCCAAATCGGTGCCAAAACAGCATCGAAACTCCAAAACAGATTCAGCTGACTCGAAATGGAACAGTGATGCGAAAAACCAAAACAAATCAATGTCCCTCCAAAATGGCTGAAGCCAAAACAAAACATAGCTGTTTTGCACAGCCCTATTTTAAACTACAACCTTGTGACAAAGCATTGATAGCACTTCCTTCTGCGGCCCATGAAACTTAAAAACTTCCCAGCTTGCCAGAGGTAGTAATTCACTAAAAGGTTGAAAAGAAGCAGAATTAATTTCAAATTTGCATTTTCTACTTGAATTTGTAGTGAAAAATTAATTGTTGCTCACACTCTGATAAGGGAACGCAAGTAGAAAGGAAGAATTTCATTAGTTTCAACAAAACTGCTAATTGTTTTTGCAAAAATTTTCAATTAAACTAGGTTTGAGACCTCCAATTAATTCAGTTTTTCATTAAAAAGAAACAAAAAAAAGGACACCTAAAAATGTGTGCCCCAAATCAAATTTAATTTTTTTTTAAAAGTTTGTATATGTTTTTTCAACTCAGCTTCCATTAAAGACTGAAAAAGCTAAATAAGCACATTCTGTAAAGATTTGGTTTGATCAAAGTGATTTTCAAAAAGAGAATAAATGCTTCTACTAGCACTAGGAGTTACTATTAGTATGAAACTTGCTAATGATCCATAAATCAGTAGTGTTATCCAATTATGCCAACTCCCATGAAAAAAATCACGAGACTCCTGATTTCCAAGCTGAATTAACTCTGACTCATGATCTCCTGATAGAGAGATCAAATCTTGGGATTTTTTCTTCCGATGCACATAGACAGCACCAAACTAGTAAGTCTGTGGAGGGGAAGTGGAAGGGGCAGAGGGAGATGGAAAGGGGGGGGGGCAGATCGAGGCCCCCATGGTGAGGGAGGGAGTGTGGCAGGAACAAGTCATGCAACAGAGCTGTGGGCAGCTGTCTGTCAGTGTGTGTGCGTCTGCCTCTCACTCCCAAGCCACAGCTCCCCCCAGCCCTGCTGCTGCTCCTCACTTCTGACCCACAGTACTCCGCATTCTGCCAGGTTGTGCGGGGATGCTCCCCTCCCCAGGCTCCAAACCCCATGCACACACCCACAGCCCCCGACACCATCACAAATAACCCTACCACACACACACACACACTTCAAAAATAGCTTCTCATGAATTACATTCCAAATCGCTTGATTTTAAAGCGTTCGTCTCTTGATTTTTGACACAATGGGGTTGGCAATACTGGTTATCTGTCCTGTTCCTAGACAACATCCCTGTTAAAAGTGGCAATGGTTTAAATTCAAAGAGCATTACAACTGAATGGACTTTTTAACTAGCTATTTCTCACCTCTGCAAGTGGCAGCCTGCAGGCTATTAGCTGGACAGTGTAAGAGTTCAAATGGCAGGCAAGACAGAATTTCTCTTTCCTCCCTCCAGGTCAGATAGTTTTCACAAGGGGAGGAAAAAAGCAGTCAAATGGCCTGAGGAATGGAGGTAAGGATTCAATTTACCCATAAAGGATGAGAAATGATCTTACAAGGGCACCCAGTTCTGTCAAGTCCTGCATCAGAAGGTTTGACTGGACAATTTGAGAAAGTTTGGCTAAAGATCACATAGCAATCAGCCTTAGAGCCCTTGTAAAAATACGTGGGATCTCTCTGGACATAATATATCACTATTTTTCTCAGGGGGCATGTAGCAACAAGTGCTGTACTTGAAGTTCTGAATGCCCTTACTATATGTACATACTTTATTTCCTTAACAGTTCTGTTCATGTATAACTTACATATTTTACTACACCAAGTGTTTGGTTTCATCTAGAAAGACACCCCTTTACTGCCTGAGAAAAACTAAGTCTCTTTAGGAATGGGGGCCTTTGTTAGTTCACTACTGATGTTCTATGGTTGGTGTAACTGAGCTTTCATCAGTAACATAAGCTCTGAAATCCCCATGAATGAGGGGACAATAGAGTAGGGAAGACAGCCTCAGTAAAAAGAGAACTATATCTAGGGAACTCAATACTAGTTAGTCCAACTTTGATACTTGGAAGCACACTGTGAACAAGGAGAACCCAGAGACTTAGGCCATTTGCAGACATGCTCACCATTTTCTAAACCATGTTACCTGACTCGCATCACACAGTTTGAATCAAATTTCAATTTGAATTAAGGGTTAATAGACTATCATTGACCATCAGGGCAGGGGGCACTGGCTATACAGTCTATACACTTGACAGCCCCTTAATGGACCAAATTTGTAGATTGTGTGTGTGGGGATAGGAGGTGATAATAAACCTGTTTAAGCACTGCTACATTGTTGCAAACCTACTGACAATTATCCAAAGTGCTGTTCCAGAAGTGGTAATGGATGCAATTGACCTGAGTGTTCTTGGCACATTTGACTTCGTAAAGGTATTACTTTGTTAGACTCTGATGCGTTGCAAAAACACAACTGAGTTTCCCTTGTGGGAATTAATATTTGCAATGTTTATCTGCTGAGTTCCTAAAGACTATTTTTTCTAAAAGCAATACTGTATATATATGTTAATACAGTTTAAACTGCCTAATCCAGACTACCCTAGTCTGTATTAATTTTAATCTTCATTCAATAAGAATTAGTTCATTCAAACTGGAGCCAATTTTAATTCAAACTGCAGCTGTCCATGCGTATATAATGACAGCTGTAGTCCAGATTAAACCTAGAAAAACATAAAGTGTATAAACGACCTTAAAGATCAGTCTAACTTCAAAATTTGGAAAGATACTTTGAAAGATAACATCACCAGGAATCTATTTGTAAACACCTAGAGAACAAGTGCTAAGAACAGTTAACACTCATTCGGTCACCGGCAATTCAGGCTTATTGACCAACCTGATTTGTTTCTAAGACAAGGTGACTGGCTTGGTGAATGGAAAGGAAAACAGTGAATGTGATATACCTCAATTGTATCAAAGCTTTCAGCATTGTCACGGGGAACATTCTCATTATTAAGCTAAGGAAATAGTCCAGAAGAAACTATTAAACTACAGGTGCATTATTAACTGTTGGAAAAAAAGATTCTCAGACATGGTAAATATGGAATCAGGGCGTTAGGGCTGATGTAAAGATAGTTATAATCATCGTGGCCTGTTTCTTTAAATCTTCTTTACCTCATTTACTAAATAGTTAAAGGGGAAGGCATAAAAAGGACCTTTAAATTCCATTTGAGGTTTGGAGATAACAGCCTACACTTTACAGTGATTCTCCATCACACATTACCTCCTTTGCTTTTACAATAGGACTTGGATGTAAATATGTTCATCATCAGACTTTCAACTCTTGCAGGAGTTATAAGGCACCAAAAGACAAGATTGTACTCCTTAAATTCAGCATTAAATTGCCACTGCTCCCTGCCGCCAGATTTGCTGACCAGTGAGGAGCCATGTGGGCCAGATTCGGCTCACGGGCCAGGGGTTAAGCACCCATGATCCATATCATAAAACATCAGTTACTTGTATACAAGCTATTCTCAGAAATCATGTAAGTACACAGAACTCTTCAGCTCCATTGTCCATTTTATAATTTAATTGTATTCCACTGAACTGCACAGAAGCTGTTAATTTTCAAGGCTTCTAAAGCAACATTCAGCAACATTTTCTGGTGGCAGGCAGGAACCATCCAGCTTTGGTCTGAGGCAGGCTGGCAGTACAATCTGGACACTGCCACTCCTCCCACCTGCCTGGCTGCAGTTAAGTGGAAGTCAAGCCCCTTGCTGAATTTAGCCTGTGGGTCATAGGTTGCCAACTCCTGTTCTAAAACAACCTTATGAAGAGGTCCTTTTTCATTTCAAGGCTGTTATAAGAGATATAAAGCACTCTAAGAAACAAGGTAATAAGCCTTAATAATGTGCAAAAAGTGTAGTATAGACCATTCCTGCAGTTACTTTTTACTTGACATTTTCAGTATGTTGGAAAATGGAGTGTAAAATATTACTTTGGTAGATAATTATCTTTTTTTTTGGTTGTGTGTGTCAGGTTGCTACATTAAGATGGTAACTGGTACAGTATTTAATGCCAATGAGAGACATGGCACGGTCATCTGCAGTCAGAGGTTAGGTCCCAATGTCTGCAGTGACCCTGCCATTTGCATGTACCCAATAACACAGCTTCTGGATCCCCCAAAGGAGCAAATGTTTAATATGACATACAGCCTATAGTGCTGCATTTAGAAAGCTTGATTCAAATATCAGATGTCCCTCTCCCCCACCAACCCCCAATTTTCACTTTATATAGAAAATACTGCAGCTTGGACTTCAGCATATCTACATGTTTTCAGCGAGCATAAGTTTTAGTTTTAAATGTTTTAAAAATAAATCTGAACTATTTTTAGAAAAATGTGTTAGCAAGAAAAGTATTAGTTTTTAATTAAAAAAAAAAATCAAGTCTGGGTACAAGTAGGTCTTTATGAGAGGGAGTGGAAAGCCCCTATCATTCTCAGAAGCCATGTGAGAAAAATTACAAAGCATTTTCCTCATTTTGTATCCTACTCATTAAAGATAAAGGGACTGTGAAGTAAATCCCCATTTGTGCTCAATTTTATGAAGCTTAGCTGAAACTGGGGGCTTCTACACATGTGCAGGGCAGTTGCTCTGACACACTGTAATTACAGTGCATTGGAGAAGACTCAGTTAAAGTCTGCTGGAATGTGGTAATTCCCATGCTCTGGCAGACTCCAGCGTCACATGTATCAATGCCCCCACACTGGAAAATGGTGGCAGGATGCTTTCAACTAATTTGATTAGCTTTAGTTCAAAGCACCCCATCACCATTTTTCAGCATGGGGACACTTATATACATGATGCTCCGGGAGCTTTTAATTAGCGCGGCTCTTGGAGCTAAGCTAATTAAAGCGCCCAACCTCCTGGAGCACATCTATAAACACCCTGAGGTTTCTCACTCAGCTCAATTAAAGACTTATCATTCTCTTTAGAAAATGGGGAGGTGAGGTTCTCTCATGAGAGGTCTTAAAAAAAATTGTGCTTCTCTTTAGAAAGAACTGTAGACAATATCCTTCACCATACTCTAGATCCAACTTTTAGACAAGAGACCCTATGTGGAAAAGAGCGTGCCACCAGTGTAGTTGAAGAGAGATTCTATAAGCAGGTATACAGAATTTGTCTTGCAGGAAAAGAGCAGTTGTTTTATGTCATCCTATGGGAGTCCTGGAGACGGGGAGGGTGGAGAAGCTAATCTGTCAGGAAATACAATATTGTAGCAGAAAGCCCCCTTTGTACATTTGCCTTCTGGACATTGATATAACAGAAGCCCCTTCTTGCCATCACCCTCCTTCCCCCATTTTGTGCATTTCTTTTTCCTTTTAAGTACTGGCAGAGACATAGCACACTCATTGCATGGGTGTGGCAAGGCTCAGAACAAACCAGAAAACTGAAGTGGCTTTCTGTAGGAGAAAAATAGAAACTGTAACTACATATCAATTAAGCTCAGTGTCACTACAGAAAACAAAAGAACTAAAATATCCACTTCAAAGACTGTAAATATATCCTGGTGCTAATAACTCACTTACTGTCCCCAGTAACCTTTGATCTTCACTATCTCACATTGCATTTTTATACTTCAACTGTCTTATCTTTACCATGGCATTTTATATTTTATACTTTTAAACCCTTAACAAATGTACTCCTTGTAAAATGAAGTTACACCCTGAACCATTGTTAAAAACTGAATTGAAATTGTAATTGTAAAGTGATAAAATCTGCTATATTGGACAGATGCATTATTGAGTGAATGCGAGTGTATGGTGATCAGTGGGTAATTAAGTGGCAACAGCCTAGCCAAAGGAACTTACCATTACAAAACTTTACAAGCCATTTTAAGCTAATCAAGCCAAGGAACTGATTCCTGGAACTGAGCACCCACTCTATGACTAGTCCTTTAACCCATGACACAATACAGCCATTAAGTCAATAAGTCAAGGGTGGACTCTCAAAACTTCAGATACCAGCAGGCAGAGACCCCTGTGACTAACAGCTGTCGTGTACTACTCAAAATCTACGTGGGACGGCAACCTTCGGATTGGGCAGCCAAGATGATACTGGTGGATCACACCAGTCTGCCAGAAAGGGATAAACAGCAGTGAAGTATGACCCTCAGTGGTGCCTTTTCATCCAAAACCTGACCTACTGAGACAGAAGGACAAGCAGGCAACACCCTTCTGGAGAAGACTTGAAGGAAGCTGACCATCAACAGCAGACTCCAGGGCCTCAGACAGTTAGATATACTGACACCAGTGCTCTCACAATCACTACAGCAGCTGCTATACAAGATACTGCATGGGTTTAAATGACACGGGTTTGAAGGAGTGAGTACATGTATGTGTGCGCTAAGGTGACCAGTACCACTCATAACTCAAAGTCTGCATTTATGATTTTATTGGTAACTTTACATCCTGTCCAATAAGCTAGAATTTACGATGATCCCGAGAGTTGGTCCTTTGTAGCCAAAAATATGAAGCATTTCACTCAGCACCACCTACTAATAATTTCAGCCCAAAAGGTTAACGTTTGGCAAAGTTACAAACAACTTAAGACAGGATGCTTGGCAGTCTCATTACAACAAAGTGTTATCAGTCCTCCCTATAAACCACAATTTTGGAACTATACCCACAATTCTTGTATGTAGTTACTAGCTGGTGGTTAGTTACAAGTAGCTTAAAAAATACTCATGCCTTCATCCGAGACTCCCAAGTGATGTGGCCCAGGTCAAGGAAAGCTCTTACTGAAATGTATTTACAGAAGAGACATTAAGAACACAGATTTACAAGTCAGACTCAGAAAGTATGTACTGAATCCAGCCAGCTCCCAGGCAAATGCTGCAAACCTGTAAGGGTTTAACCCTATTGACATTTCATAATAGAAAATAATGATGTTCCAGTGAGTAAAGATAGCTTTACAACTACAACGGACAGAAAAACTGACGGCTGGTCAAGTTCTCTGTATTATCATTTAACTAATTTACCAGAGTATGTTACACCTGTAAAACCTTACCCAGACTTGTTGTCATGGATTCCAGATCTGCTAAAAACCCTGGAATTTGCTGGAGCTGTTCCTGCAGTTCTATCAGACTACTCCTCTTCTTCTCCCAGTGTGCAGAAAGCATCACAACTTCACTATCAACCAGCTGCAATAATTAAAACCAGTAATAACTAAGTTTTTATTTAGTTTCAAAATTATCATCCATTAGTTTATGAAGTTTATGATCATTTTGACTGATTTTTAGAATCCATGCACCCACGGTCCTAATTTCTTTGTGTAGGCATTATACCACATTACAATATGTAGACTTTACCATTTATGAAACACTTATTTCTACTTATTTTAGGGATACATTTACAAAATAGCTCCTTGCCCCAGTTTTAAATGACAATAATAAGAGTGCTGTCACGCTGAAACTTAAGGTCCGAGAACTCCAAATCCACATTTGGTTCTTCCAACAAGGAAGTCTTAACTTTCTAGAAATTAAGATAAAAAAGTGCCGGGGGGGGGGTAGGGAGGGAGCTTTAAGGGAATCGTTCTATACATAGCAAAGAAAAAGGGTACAAAAACTGTCCAAAAGTCATCATATTGCCTTTAAAATACAAGAATAGCATATAAAAGGAGCGCTTAACTATTGGCCCACAGGGCTTCCCAAGGGTACAGAAATTTGGCAGAGGGAAAGTGGTGGCAGCATTAAGTGCCACATCCCTAGAAGCCATTATACTCCTCTCCCACTATAAAAATTTAAAGACCCCTGGAGAATCCCTTGGGCCAAATGACATGGTCCAGCATGCATGGGGTCAGATCCATGGCCAGATTTGGGCACACTGGGTTGGATCTGGCACACAGGTGGCTCTGTGGCAGGAACTGGGTGTGCAGGATCAGGCCAGTGTATGGCTGGATTGGGTCCACAAACCAATCCAACGCACCAATCCCATGAGGGATCCAGCCCGCAAACCAAACTATGCCACTCATCTGGCCCACAGAACCAGAAGTTTGTGTGCCACTAGTATACAATGATATTCATAACCATGGAATTTCAGAACTGGATATACAGCTGTACCTGGAGGGGAACTGTTATTAAAGAATAAATTTTACATTAAAAGTATAAATTCTGAATTAAACAACTCTTTTAGCTCCATATACCTAAGGGAAAAAACACATTATGGCAAGCTTTCAACATAGAAAACACTTTTCTTCCTATATACCTATTCTGAGGAGAATATGACAACCTTCAAACCTGACAGCTCAAATAAGTGGTCTCATTTTAATTCTGAAACGGCTTTGACACTGTTCATGGACACATCTTGACCCATATAGTTCATGGATAAATATTTCCTTTATTTACTTTGTATGTAATGTGTTCACTTTAAAAAAGAAGCATTTTAAAGAAAAAGAAGAGGTGCAATCCACTAAAACTTATTCAGATAAAAAACTGCCTCTGCAGTGCCTGATATATGCAAAGGAAAGATTGGAAAGTATAAAACTAAAACCTGTCAAACTCTAATTCTAAAGATATCTGGTGAACTTCAGTATCTGAGAATGGACAAAGGCATTAAGATGATGGGTAAAAAATATTAAATATGAAGTTTGTTATTTTAAGGCAGATTTTAGGTTTGTTTTTTTTTTTCAAACGACACAACTTCCAGTTTGCAAGGTAAAGCTCCAATCTTATTTTAATCCTTTACGTTGCAAAAATAGTTGAATGTTTTATAGTGGATTTTGTGTTTTAAGTGTCAGGTAAACCTGTACCAGAAGCTTGTTTGATATACACTTTACTGCCTACAACCTATTTTATTAAAACGCAGCATTACAAATGGATAACTATTCCATAAAGGTTCAATGTAGTTTACTAAAATCAACTGTAACCTTTACCAGTGGTTATTGGAGATGATCATTGAGTTATTTTAATGCAAGGGTTTTGGAGATTTGTTTTTTAAATTTGCTTTCAGTAACTGAGGACAATAATCTAGGTTAAGGGTCAGCAACCTATGGCCTGAGGGCTAGATATGGAGCAGGGATCAGGGGCTTCAGAGGCAGGCATTTCTCCCTGTGTTACCATGGGTAAAAGCACTGGCAGAGGCTGGGTCCTAGCACCCTTCCACCCACCTGAGCCAAACTGAGTCAAATCTGGCTCATAACCTTAAAAAAATTGCTGACCACTGGTCTAGGGAAAACAGTCATACAGTGACTTGTACGAGCTTCAGCAACGCCACCTCCATATTGATGGAACTACCAACAGCATATCTACAGTATCAAAAGCAGCTGGCCCAGAATGCTTGTCAGGTTGACTTGAACAATTATTTTACTTCCTTTCAAAAATGATGAAAGATGAAATGCTGGGAAATAAGTCTGCAACATTGCAAGATACACAAGGCCTTTTCTGCAGAAACCCTGAAGGATGGGAACCTATTTGAAAAAGTGACCATGACTAGCTGAAAGGCATATCATCATCCACATGAAAGAAAGGGCACTGCCAACAGGATGCTTTCAACTGAGCAATTAATTTCCCTCTTGAATCTGAAGAGCCTCACTTTTTGGTATTGCAAGAGAAACTGGACATACTAAAAGACCCATATGTGCGATAACTTTAACAAGATTTTAGAAAACCTCTTTGAAGAGACATTCAAAGATAGAAGAAGTTGAAACAATTGCAAGGGTTAAAAATATACTTATGTCAACCTTCTTCTGATTCTCACTAGAGATATATAATTCTGTAATTTTGTAAATAGCATTATATGTATGTGAAAAATGATAATATATGAAGAATGTCCACTAATTAGGAGCAAAGGCAACCCATGTAAATAATCCATCTTTACTGATCAGTCTATAAATTTTGAAATGACAAATTTGATTTGAGCAGTTTTAAAGGAAAGTTTAATTTTGGATGCAAATTCTGACATGCTTTCAAGAATAAACTGTACTTAAAGATGTACTTTAAGATCAGCACCCCAACAGCAATAACTTGACAAGATAAATAAACCCAAACTCAAAGTGAATCACATAAAACATTTCAGACACAGCTTAAATGCACAAGATAACCTCCACTCTAACAAGAATATTCCATTCCATGTTTTGACTGCCATATGAATCTGAATCTTGTTCCCTGCAGGCAAACATATACCACACAAGATGTCTTTGAAGAAAACCAATGCATTGGTCTAGTATACTTACACTTCCTGAAAAACATGCAAATATATACAGAAGAGCAATTTTTAATATGGCTGAAACAATCATTCCAGTACTTCACTTGTCAATGCAGAGTTAAAAAAGAAAAAGAAAAAAAAAGGAATCATTCCTACAATTTATTATAATGTTAGCACTGCCCATTGTCAAAAATCATCAAGCATTTTCCATGTTATTATGGAATGGACAATATGATGATATTGACATAAACCCAAATTAACAGGTAATGAGAAGCAAATTAATACACTAGTATAGTGATTCTCAACCAGGGTGCTGTGCCACAAGATCCTTTTAAGGCTGATGCAGGGTGGCATGCAATATTAGCACTGTTAGGCGTACAAACATGTACTCATGATCCACAAGATAAACCCAAAAATTCCAAATAGGAATTCATAGAGTCAGAAACAACAGAAGAACTGCTCTTTTTCCATAATCAAAAAATGAATTAAAAAGCTACGAGCTGGCATTTTCTGAGTTGCCCTAAGTCTAACGAGGGCTGCCTTGTGTCTAAAAAGGTTGAGAACCACTGTATTAGTAGACAGAGTAGGAGATGGAGTAGATTTAGTAAGCTAAAAACATTAGCCTTCCTTTCTTGATTAAGGTCCTGTAGAAAATGTGAACACTACAGTACATTTATAAATAAATCTACATGCTATCAGCAGCATAATAAAGTTCAGTTATGAACCCTACCTAATCCTATGCAGCTTGCATTTCTTTCTTCTTTTTTTTTTTTTTGGTGTTACAAGTCAAAGCCTGGCTTCTCAGCTCTAACCTCATCCTCACTTAACTTCTTCCCATTATGTCCCCTGCTTACTCCCTCAAGGTCTGGCTCTTGCCTTCTTTGCATATGAGTTAGACAGCTCACCAGGCCCAGCAGGAGAAATGCTAAGGCTGGAAACAGACCTCATCTTTGTGCCACTATGAACATGCTTATGGCAGCACAAAGGCTAAGCAAACAGATGCACCACAAATACCCAACTTTGCGGCTGCAATACAGGTAGTATAAAAAATGTCTTTTCTTGCAGCAGACATCTGTTTTCCTTATGATGGGAGAGTGCAGGCAGCTGGAGCTGCCCACATTTGCCAGATGCCCCAGGAAGGTGTTCCCAGGGTTTCAGGGACCCAATCCTATGTGCCCTAGGAATTCCCATTCCTGGGAGGCATAGGATTGGGCTCCTGAAGCCGTAGGAACACCTGTCCAGGTCACCCTGTTTGCAGAGGCATGCTCCAGAAATCTCCCAGTAGGGGATTCCCTATGCCAGTGTTTCCCAAACAGTGTGCTGCGGCACACTGGTGTGCCATCGGACACTTACAAATGTGCTGCGGAATATTGGGGGGGCGTGGCTCCCGGTGCGGTGTGGCTACAGCCAGTGCTGCCACCACTGCTCCGTGCCACCACCATGCCTCAGCCAGGCCTGCTCAGCCTCTTGGTCAGTGTGCTGTGGGATGGAAAAGGTTGGGAAATGCTGCCCTAGGCACATATCACACTGATGCACCCAACACAAAGTGCACCTTTACAAATGCAAGACCCCTGGGCATCTTCCAATTGCTGAGACACATCCTGAGAATCTCCTGCCAGGGGAATCCTGAGGGTGCACGTCTGCAAGCAGAGAACCCATCCCAGCACAGCTGATCTGCTTTATTTACTAGTGTTCGTTTATAGCCAAAGGATTGGAGGATGAGTCTCCCTGCTGTCAAGTTCTATGCACAAAGCCAGTCTGGCCCACAGAAGGTGGGAGCACCAACTGCTTAAATCCTGTAGTCCTTGGCTATATCATGCTCAGTGGAGACAATGTGCAGAGAATTTAAATTACAAAGATCTAATAAGTGTAAATATCTACAAGTTCAATTTTCAAAGGCTTAAAAACTTGACCAAAACATGGGCAGATATTAATGGAACAGCTGAAAAGCACATCCCCCATAAAAAAAGATCACTTCACCACATCAAATTTTGAAGTCCTGTTCCAAATCATAGGGAACACTGAAGCTTCGCCTGGTTTTTTTTGGAAGAGGGTGTGGCAGGGCACTTGGTGGTGCCTACCACTTTAAGGGCCAGATCAAACACTCAGCAGGTGTTTGATTAGGGCGGCCATTTTAGAACTCTGGCTGCCTACATAAACAAGAGCAGTTTACTTGCCTGGGAACCAGGCAAGAAACATTACCTAACTGAGCTACTGCATGGGAACATCTTGCAGGTAGGAGCAGGAGCCTCTGGTCTTGAGCATGGCCTAAAACTGCACCCTGCCAGGAGTGGGTGGTCTGGTGGGGCTCCCAGTGGTGTGAGAGCCCCCAGGAAATGCCAGGCCAGTTACCATCCTGGTGAAAGGCAGGTAGGGGCACCTTAACCTCAGTCCTCACCTTTGGGTGGGTCATATGATCCATCTAATCCAGGGAATGCCAGGTAAGCTTCTTGAAGTGCCTGAGCCTGCTGGGGTGAGTGACCCTGTGGGCCAGGCACGCTTTGTGAAGCACCTGAGCTGGGAATGAGGGACTCTGATCTGAGTGCAGGCATGTGGCTTAGACCTAACTGAGAGGCCTGACTAGTCAATGCTGGGGCCAAGACCCAGATAGGGGGTAGAAGGGCCAGGAGCCCACTGTGAGGGGTGCCCATATAGAGCAAAGAAGTTTGGGCCTGAGACTGGCCTGAGACAGGGCCAGGGCTTAAAGGGAAGCTGACGGTTCCAGGGAAGGGGCCACAGCTAATGGGTGAAGGGGACAGTTGAGTTGGCTGCCTGAGATGCCATCTGTGAGGCTTGGGCTGCAGTATAGGGGTGGAATGGAGCTGCAGATAGCCCCTACAATATTGGGGTGTATAAGGGGCGGCCTCCTGCCTAATTATCGCATCAATATTATTACATCAAGGCGTGGCAGATGAGTGAGGCAGGTGGCTGACCTGTAGACCAGGGGCAAGCCGGTGCTTGCCCCAGGTATGAAAGCTTGCCCCTGTCACAGCAGGCTTCTTCTTTGTTTTTAAAACAAAAGTATAGCCCAAACAGTTAAACTGAGTAAGTTACACACCACTGAAGACAAGATCTTAATCAACAAGTTATAAATGTGGAACTGGTAGCAATACTTATTTCTCCTGCCAGTGGTGATGCGTAGAGGGTGCATGGGGGTGCATTTTCACCCCCTGAGAGTGCTGGTGCAGCCTGACAGCCAGCGTTCCCTGCTTAGATGACAAGTGGGAGTACGATGCCACCCCTGAGAGCGCCAGCCAGGGAGTGGGGGTGCCAGGAGAAGCGCTGCTGGCACTTCTGGGAGCACTGCTAGCACTCCCTGCCTGCTCCCCCTCACCCCAGAAGGCACTAGTTGCCCACGTGTCTTGCAAAAAAGCCAACAGGCAGTAATTAAATTTGAGTTTGAGATGGCCTCCACCCATCACATCTTAAAAGACTGCTTCTTCACAATTAGTGTTTTATTAGTCCTATTTTTTTCTATAAAAAATGATTATTTGTAGGTATATAAGACATTAGCAAGTTTAGGATTTTTCTTTAAGAAAAAGCAACTGAATTCTGTGGCATTTCAGCAAGATTCAGCTGTCTGTTCAAAAGCCCTGCAAAGTTCATTTGAAGGAAGTGTTTCATCAGAATGTTTCCCAACAGCTCTAATACATACGCTGTATATACATACAAGAAAGCTTATATGAAGGCAGGATATTCTGTTTGGAGACACTATTCAATGACTATCACCTCTGCAACTAGAAACTGCTAAAAATCTTTGCTAGTCAGAAATAAAGCTACCTGTATGTCAGCTTTAACACTCATGATGACTTTATAATATATTTGGAATAAGGTCTTTGCTAATTTACAGTACTTTTTCCACTTGCCTAGAACTACTTCCCCTTCTATTCCATAACAGTGAAGAATTAATATTTACCTGAATTAAAGAACTATTGTTTTATTACATCCTCTTCTTTGCAAATGGATTGTTCTTAACAAGAGGTCCCCTTCCCCACTTACTCCAGAAATGATGGACTGACACTTCTATTTCTATCCTGTCTGTCATGTAAGACCATATCCAAAGTTAAATGAGTATTCCCTTTATCCCCTCAGTTAATAGGAGGAACGGGTGAAGAAAAAGACCCTCTGAATCCTTTAGAGTGCCATTTTACTACAGTCTTCACTAGTGTAAGCATACTAGAATCCCCGTGTCCAAGTAATACTTCTGAATGACCATCTTTAGACTCTCAGAGAATCACTGCTGGCCAGTGCAACTGACTGCTTCCTAAAAAAATCATAGATGCTGGCTATCTGGACCTGTGATTTTTTTTTTTTTATTTTTCCCCCCCCCCCCCAAGAGAGCAGCAGTATTCAGTCAAACCCCAAGAAATCTTGGGTGAAGGTCTCAAGTGAAATGAGCTTTAACAGTACTTAAGAGTTGTCATGCGAGTGCCAGTATGAAGCCATGGGGTTTAGGTTGTAGCCATGTTGGTCTAAGGATATAAGCAGACAAGGTTCCTTGGGTGAATTTGATATCTTTTATTAGACCAACCTAAATGGTTGGAGAATAGTTATTAAGCAAGCTTTCGGGTTCAAAAACCCTTCGTCAGGCTAAGGAAGCTGCAGCAGTTTGTGTGTGCTCTTCCTGGATGGAATGAAAAGACTTTATGAAGCCATTGCATTATTGTACCAGGGTCATTAAAAGAACCTTTTGACTCAACTTTATCTTCTCATATGAAGATGCTCTAGAATCCAGACAAAGTACCAAGCACCACAGTTCCCAAATGCATAAGTAGAACATATGGGACACAACTTCAGATACAAACTATGCAACTGTTGTAGAAATATCATATTCTTCAATTCTTACTATTGTTATATTATAAATTTTAGATGCAATTAGCATTTCAACTACATTACTGGTAGACTAAGCTATGATAGATCTAACAAAACTGTGGGGGGGGAAGAATTCTAGAAGGTCTTGATTCAACAACTGCTTGTTAAATACTATATTTAAAAGCACACAATATAACAATTTCCCTATCTGTCCAACTACCAGTACTTTCTTTAAATTTTTTTTCACATATTTTTAAAATGCACTAACAGAAGTAAAAAATTACCTCTCCAGCCTTTGCACATTCCTTGGCTCCTCTATGAAGGGCTGCCCACATATCTTCATACCTGAACAAAAAGGAAGATGAAAGTCCATTTGTGGTTATACTCTCTCTAAATTCAGATCCAATTTAAAAAGTTCTGGTGTATGTTTATGTTTCAGTTGATCACTATGTGTATACATGTGGCAGTTTAATACAAATTGTAACTAAGTAGTATCAAAAAGCCCAAGGCTGAATTGATAAAGTCTTTGCAGGTTAGTCTAAGATGTAGACATTAAACAGAGAAACAACTGGACACACATTCACTTTTGATTCAGGAAACGCAATGGCTCAGGCCAGAAGCCAGGGAGAACTGGAGCATGGCTCTTTGGCACACAGCTAGCATAGCCTGTGTGTGTGCTTCCTCATCTTGCTGCCCTCAAGGTCTCTGGAATTTTTAGTCCAGACTCACAGCAGCAGGATTCTGCAGGGTTGATCATTACTTCCTGGAAGCAGGAAAAGGCACAGGCAGGGGCTCCAGGATTTGTAGTCCACAGTTGCAGCCAGCAGTAAGTTTGAGCAGGAGGAGGATTGCTTAACGCCCCTCCATGGCCCCAACCCTCAACTCAGGTTTGCCTGGAGTGTTTCCTGCCTCCTGCCCACCCCCCACCAATCCCTTCTCTCCTGAAGCAGACAGCCCAGTCCAGGGCTGGAAAGCATGCTGGGATGCTGGGGGACTGTGATTTAACTTGAACCAGGAGCTGAGAGAAACAAACAGGACTCAACAGACACTGTAAATAGACTTAGAAGGTTTAATTTTTTTTTTTTAAATAAGCCTATAAAACTATATTGGATTAAAAATTTAACCCAAAAGCACAAATTTACAAGTTGCTTAAATAATCTGGCAAATACATCCTGAAGAAAAAGAGGAGGTAATTGAGCTTTGACAAAGAACTATATTAAACTAAAAAATATCAAATTTTATATCTAAAATATGTTCTATTTACTATTCCTATGAGCATTAGCAAATTCTACAACCAAAGAAATAACTAAAAACAAACTCAAACCATTTCATAAGCGCTGCTTGATTTTATAAGTCAGATACATTTTTAATTTCTCCATCCAGTTGTTACTAAGACTTTAAGATTCTCTTGGTAACAGGATGCAAAAACCATGTTGGATAAAAATGAGTGAGTGCCAAGTAATTTGATCCCCAAAATTACAAATCTAGGGGAAAACAAGGACATGGAAGACCTGTTCTTAATCTTTACAGTGCCAATTCAGGGATGCGGCTACTACAATTAAGAGGCACTATGATTAAAGACAAGAAAGTAATTTAAGAAGGGAGAAAACAAGAAACATGGTTCCTTCTGTTGTAATTTCTTCTGTATGCTTCTGTAGACAACTTTCAACTGAGAATGGGGATTCTCTCACCACTAGGTAAAACCAAAATGAATTATTCCCACCACTAACTGAAACCATTTATACATGGACAATGGAATTTGATTTAAAGATGTGGCAAGTCCTGTTTGATTTAATATAAATTTCTTACCACTAACTCTTGAAGTTAAGTAACTGCAATTAAATACTATGAAACCAAAGAAAGAGTTTATCCTGGTTACTTAAAAATAGATATTCAACAGTCCTAAACCAGGCAAACTAATAAATATTAGCGCTCTTATTTAAACTAAATTCCACTGTTAGCTAGCGTTAGCTTATGTCCCTTCCGCAGGGGTATATGGTCTCAAACATGGGATGTAATGGAGGAAGCTGTTAACATTTTGAATCATTACAAGGTTTTTGGTTATAGCCATGCTGGTCTAAGGACATAGGCAGGTAAGCTTCTTTGGGCAGATTCCTGAAGAAGGGTGCTTGTGCCCAAAAGCTTGCAGATAACCTTTTTTCCAACTACTCAGTTACTCTAATAAAAGATAGATATCGCGTATCCAAAAAACCTTGCCTTGAATCACTACAGGGTTTTAATATACTACAGTTTTACTTCAAGAAAGAAATTAACACTAATTTTTCAGCAGTGTGTGGGTTTTTTTGTTTTGCTTTTTTACAAAGTCCATTTTTACCAGTTATGCACAAGTCCAAGTTACTAGTTGTGCTCTTCAAACTGAGAAACAGGAACAGAATTTCTCCTGGTTTGCTCAGTTTAGAGACTTATATTCTTTCATGATTTTACTTAGAATATTTACTCACTTACCACACATCCCTTTTCACCCCAAAGCAAACCTCCAAAATTGGGGGTGGAGGGGAAGGGGTGCCTGAAGTGAAGAAGCTGATATTTTTGGTGCTAGAAGCTAAAAGGAATAGACAGTGCAGCATGCAGACAGTGGCTGCTACTTCTCTCTGGCTACAGCAAACAAAAGGGGAGGAGTTCTATGTGAATCCTCTAACAGTCCCCAAGGAATCTGCACTAGCTATTAGCTTAATATTGTATCGAACCCTTTCTACAGGCCACGTTTGACCCTTTCGATTTACAGTAAAGAAGTCAGTCTTGCAGAGATGGGAGGAAAATGATTCTCAACCAGAGTGCCAGGGCACCCTGGGGTGCCACCAGATCCTTTGAAAGATGTCACAAGGTGTGAGCAAATGAGCAGAAAATCTAAGCAGGTAAGACAGGTTCAGGCTTGTCCCTGCCTGGACAATCCCACAAACACCTTCCCGCCCCTCCCACTACACTGTATAAGGAGGTCAATATAAACTATAAAAACCGTACATTAGTTTTTGAAATTGTGTGCCATTCAATTCAAAAAAGTTATGGAGGGGTGGCTAGAGTTCTCAACCTTGTTGGACTCGAATCTGGGATCAATTCTAGCTGTTGCCCTGCCACAGCAGGACGTTCCTGCAGACTGTATCCTGGGATGCCACTCATCCTGGGCATTCTGTGCCACACAGCCATGACTGGAAAAATCTGTTTGTCTACAATCTGCCTTCCAAAAAACAAGATGCATATCTTTCTTGGGGGCATACCTCTTTCAGTAAGTTGGCAAAATTTAAAATTTCAGTTAGTGATCATCCTTCATTGCCTTAACACTCATGAGTTAGTCTTTTCTGCTCACCTGTATGCATAGATACATTGTATAGTCAACAACACTAACTGTCTGTACTGACAATCTTTCAGAATACCTGTAAGAGCTCTGACAAGACACCCTTTTTATTCCAAACTTTAAGCAGAAGCCAGTATTCAAAAGACTCCAAATATTCCTCTTTTCTATATTAAAGATTTCCACTTCTCAGAACGTGCTTTTTAAATTTAAAATTATTCTGGGTAAAGTTTTAAATGTAAAATGGTCAAAGTGGTTATTGTTCTTTCTTCCTATAACACTTTTACCAAATTCAGACAAGAACCACTTATTTAAACTACTTAAGCATTGCCAGATAAATAATTAATTCCCAATGAGCATAAATATTTTTGTAAGTCTTTGCCCATAAGAGTAAAATTACCAAATGACCTTGCTATACTTGCACACAAAATATCTTACGACTCGCATAAAAAATTAGAACATTTAGAAAGAAGCTATATCATACTAAGCATAAAGAACAAGGTTTTCACTGATAAGTGGAGACAAATTCTTTTTCAGGATGTTTTTCCAGCCACAATTATTCTCCTCTGTGAAAAAACACAGAGTTAGTAGAAATTAATTTCAAAAGAGTTGATTCTAGAATCCTTAGAGTTGTTTTAAATTAACATCTCTCTTTGTAAGAAAAAAAAAAGGGGGGGGGGAAAGGATCCACTTTTCTGAGTTAGTTGATATCTACTAAAATATCAGAAGTATTGCTTCTTTGATCCTAAGTATTCTTCTGCTGCCAGGTGTTTCTAAAGTCTTACAGCCTGCTCCATTAAGATAAAGATCACAGCTGTGCCAAATGGGTAACTTAGGCAAAAGGATCTTGCTGTATGATCAAACACTCTTGTAGTCTCTTTGTAAACCCAGGAACAGTCTAGTCAGAAAACTATTTGCAATAGCTTTACAATTTACAACTGAAAATCCTATGAAATGTTCCATATAAAGCATTAATCGCAACATGCCTGGAATAGTACAAATTAATAAAGCTGTAGTCCAGTCTGTCTTAAAAAAAAAAAAAAAAAAAGTGGAGGCAATAGATACCATTCTACAGCTAAAAAGAAACACCAATTCACACAAAACAGGAAGCTGCCCTAGGAACCTCCCCTAACTGACTTGAACATTTAACTAAATAACCAAGAGAGATAAGCTTGTGAGCTATTTCTCACTAAGAATTGTGTACTAAAGGACTGCCAAATATCTCCAATGTTTAGTTAAGGCACTAGTAATCTTTTAATAACATGAAGAAAGAATTATTCCATGAATAACTTCTTGCGTGAGCTTGGATGTTTATCCCCACAAGAAGCTTCATATTGTGTTCCCATTTTAACATACTATTTACTTAAGTACAGCTTTGGCTATTATTAAATTTTTACTGTCAGAACCCATTAATTAGATGCCTATAGCCCAGAGGAGAATTGGTATAGCCCAGAGGAGAATTCCATGGGTTTGATAAATATGGCATAGTTTTGCTGTCAATCATTCTGGTGGCAGTAACTAGGTCATGGAGGAAAATTCTGCCATGCCTGAACCCAGTAACCAAATGCTACAGTAGTGAAAAATTACAGTTTAGAAAAAGTTCCCGCCACTCATATGCAAATTCACATTATTATTGACCAGTTTTAAATTATTCCTACGTGGCGACTAGCGATTGGCTTGCTAGCCATATAAAAGTTAAGAGCAGTTTCTGCCCAAGTTGGAGAGCTCTGAGCACATGGGAAAGTAAGGAGAACTCTAAACACGTGAGAGAGAAACTTTAAGGAGAACTCCTCTGAGCATCCGACCTAGCAAATCGGAGAGCTCAAAGAACACCTCAGAGGCAACTTGGTGGACTGATCACCTACCAAGGACAACTCCCCGTCACCGACCCAAAATTTAGATGTAAACCGACGACTGCTGGCCCAAATACTTCTGCCGACCGACCTAATGAACCCTGTACCTGTTTGCAACTGTAATCCAAGTCAGTTTTCGTCCTGCACTGTGACCATCAGCGGTGTAAGTAAAGCAATCTATTTGTTGAACCAATACGCTTCGGTGCCTAGTTCCTCTCCGTCGGTCAAAAAGTACCCGCCCGCTGTTTCGGGCTGCTGGCCACAGCCCAGCCTTCCAGCCTTGCCACTTGACTGCCACATTTACAACCAACAAATTAATTTGTTAATTTAAATATAGTGGTATTTGGTGATGAGAAGCAATTTTGTGAGTGATATCTTTAATTAAACCAACTTCATGATTGGAAAAGTCTTAGAACCCTAGCAGATATTAAAATAATAGTGCAATTTGGATCTGAGATTTTTATGCCCCATCCCAAATACTAAATGTCCTGCCATGGCACATGTGCATGGCACAACACGCAATGTTAGGGATGGGGCATGAAATTCCTCAAATCCCAATCGTGCAACCCCCAGAGTTAAAACTGAACTGGGGGCTTCTCCCAGCTCAGTCCCACAGATCACGCAGCAGGTAGCTGTATCCTGAACTCCAGGGTGTCCAATCCCACAACACAGCCAAGCATAACAATCAGGCATGGTGCAGCACTGGGTCTAAAAGCCTGGGGCATCGACTGCCCAAGATCTCTGGTGTTTCACGGCATCTTTAAAAAGGGTTAGAGGGGGGGCACTTTAATTAGGGCAGCTCTGAGAGCCACTCTAAAAGCGCCTGCAAAGTCTCATGTATTCAGTGTCCTGCACTTCAAAATTGAGGCAGGGCACTTTAACTAAAGCTTGTTCAATGAGCTTTAATGTGGAACCTCTTTGTGGCTGGTTTGCCATTTTATGGACCTGCAAATTGCAATTTGCCACACATTGAGCCAATTTACTGCATGATTAACATGTTAATTGTGCCATAAATGTAACACCTGCCAAGCCTTTAGACAAGCTTTCAAATGTAGCTCATTCTTCTGAAGAACTAAAAAGCTTTTCAGAAGTTGTTCAGTTCTTCAGAAGAATGTGCTGCATTTAAAAGCCTTACTAAGATTATCCCAGCCCACCAAAAATCCTTGCCTTTCATGTTTCCTGGACTGGGGGGAGAAGGAGGGCGGGGGCAGAAAGCAGAAGCTCAAAGAGGGAAGAGAAGCCCAGGGACCCTGGCAGCAGCAGAAGCCTGATGAGAGGAGCAGCACTTGGTCTGGGAGCTTGAGGGGTTTACAAGCTAACCTCTCAGGGCCCACACGTGGCCAACAGGCTGCCAATTTGACAGCACCATGTCATTTATTAATAACTGGAATGAGAGAGACAATTTGACAGCTTAGGAATCAGCCCTTTTGGACAGCCATGATGCAAACTAAAGTCTACACAGTAGGGAGCATAAGGAGCTCCAAAAGTCTTTAACAAATCAAGAGCAGAACCTCCAATAGCAGCTACTACTGACATGGATTTGAATGACCTTTCAACAGGCACTCAAGCAAAGAAATAACTAGGAGTAAGCTAGAGTTGAAGATATTATGCCAGATTTATTTTAAAGATCTAACGGAATCTGAGGGGCTTAAAATATCATCTGATGTTTTCTGCAGTAAAATATTTTGTCAAAAAAAACATCTAGCATAATGCAAAATAACATGATTTTTTTCTTGCTGAAGATGAGACCAGATGTTTTGCAGGGGACAAGACAATGTTAGAGAGAGATTATCGACCTGGAAGGGTGTGGGCAGTGGGGTCCCGCAGGGCTCGGTCCTTGGACCGATACTCTTCAATGTCTTCATCAGCGGCTTGGACGAGGGAGTGAAGTGTACTCTGTCCAAGTTTGCAGATGACACAAAACTGTGGGGAGAAGTGGACACGCCGGAGGGCAGGGAACAACTACAAGCAGACCTGGACAGGTTGGACATATGGGCAGAAAACAACAGAATGCAATTCAACAAGGAGAAATGCAAAGTGCTGCACCTAGGGAGAAAAAATGTCCAGCATACCTACTGCCTAGGAAATGACCTGCTTGGTGGCACAGAAGCGGAAAGGGATCTTGGAGTCCTAGCGGACTCCAAGATAAACATGAGTTGTCAGTATGACAAAAGTCATCAGAAAAGCTAATGGCACTTTAGCGTGCATCAGCAGATGTATGATGAACAGATCTAAGGAGGTGATACTTCCCCACTATCGGGCACTGGTCAGACCGCAGTTGGAGTACTGCGTGCAGTTTTGGGCGCCACACTTCAAGAGGGATGCGGATAACCTGGAGAGGGTCCAGAGAAGGTCCACTCGTATGGTTAAGGGCTTTCAGGCCAAGCCCTATGAGGAGAGACTGGGGCACCTGGACCTTTTCGGCCTCCGCAAGAGAAGGTTGAGAGGCGACCTTGTGGCTGCCTATAAGTTCATCACGGGGGCACAGAAGGGAATTGGTGAGGTTTTATTCACCAAGGCGCCCCCGGGGGTTACAAGAAATAATGGCCACAAGCTAGCAGAGAGCAGATTTAGACTAGACATTAAGAAGAACTTCTTCACAGTTAGTGGCCAAGGTCTGGAACGGGCTCCCAAGGGAGGTGGTGCTCTCCCCTACCCTGGGGGTCTTCAAGAGGAGGTTAGATAAGCATCTAGCTGGGGTCATCTGAACCCAGCACTCTTTCCTGCCTATACAGGGGGTCGGACTCGATGATCTATTGAGGTCCCTTCCAACCCTAGCATCTATGAATCTATGATTCTGAGATGGGAGGAAAAAATAGGTCAGAATGTTTTTTCATATACATCTCAGAATCTCTTCAGAATTAAATTGCTCTCCCACCTGTGGTATTTCTAACTCCCCATCCCACATACTTTGATTGCCCTAAAAATGGCTTCTACAAGCTTTTTACTAGTCTTTCTACTAGTTAAGTAAGAACCCAACACAGGGCACAGATAAGTGAGCTTCAATGACACAAATAATTTGTATAACTTTAAGGAAAGTACATTACAGTACTACAGGATTTTAAAGTGTAATACAATTTATTTTGGTACTAGCTTTGACTGCTAACTTTATATTGCCCATGCAACCTCATCTCTACCCCCACAACTCATACACGCATTATCATACAGATTCTACTTACATGTTTACATACTACCATTCCATCTCATTCACAAGACCCGTAATGCTCAGGGTTGAAACAGAGGTTCAATAGTTTTAACATTTTGATTCAGTTAGTAGCTCCTGCCTTCTGTATTGCATACAGTCAAAGTCTGCACACAATTCAAAATCTCAACCAACCTCACCTTGCCCAACTTTTCATCCAAAGCAAACTCACCACTATTCAAAAGACATCAGTCTTAGCAATCTCTTCTTAGCAACAGATGCAAAATCTGCCAACAGATCTCCACTGTTAACAATCGGCACCCCCACAATGAACCCATGGATCCCATGTGATATTACATGATCCAATGGCACCATATGCCCCATAATAACTACATGGGAGAAACCAGACAAAACTATGCACCAGTCCTTTTCACTTTTTTTCTGTGAGAGTTCAGATAGACACAAAGACCAGTAGGAACACAGTTTTCTGACCTCACCAACCTTGCACTCAGAGAAATTAAAAAAAACCCCAAACAACTAACCTTTAAAAGACAAACTTGGGAATACAAATACATAAACTGTCTGGACCCTAAAAGCCAAAGACTGAACACTGATATTGATTTTATAGCATATTGTAATCTACCCTAGTGGTGGCCAACCTTTTTGGCAGGTATGCCACCAGTAAGCCCCCACCTCTCCTTGAGTGTCACTCTGATCCCTGTTCCCCAGAGGTATTCCTGAGGCCCCTGCTACACGTTACATATATTATGCAATTCACTGGTTAACCATGCAACAAATTTAAACTGGTCACACGTGGAAAGTAATTATCACACCATAAAATACAAAGAGAGCCAAACGGTTACAAAGTTAGTGCTTGAAAATATACAACACCTTTTATAGCTGGTTTCTATCCAGTTTTAATTTGAATGTGTTTGCCCTGATAGCGTTTGTGCTCTGGAGTGCCAGAACAATAGCAGGAGGGGTTGAATTTCCAGACATGCAGAGCGGAGTGGCAGCAGGACACTTCTCAGAAAGGAGGTGTCATCAGCAAGACCCAGGTCCTGGCCCTGCAACCACTGCAGTTTCATACAGGGAATGAAGATCTAAACCCTTAATTTGGCAGCAGCTAGAGTGCCAGTGAAGTCTTCACCTGGCTTTTGGCAGTGACTCCTCCTCTTGCAGAACCGTCCTGCTGCCTTTCCACGCAGCTTAAGGCTCGAGCCCCCTGCCTCCATTCTACTGCGTGCCTGGGATTCACATGCCACACAGCAGTTGCCCATAAAAACATGTGCTGTGGGTTGGTCACCTGCTTGATTGCTTTGCATCTCTTGGACTGAAAATTAAAGTCACACACAGGAGTCTTTGGCAATGAGGGTCTCAGGGCTAGGGGGTCCAGGTCCCTTAACAGCTGTGATAGCTTTGTTATTTTTCTGGCCAAGGCTATAAAAGGTGTATTTACCCTGTGACAGCCTCATTTAAGTCACCTTGTGGGGCAGCACCTCAAGATACTTTCAGTGATGGGTTCGCCATATGCCCAGCAACAGCTTCAAGGCTCACACTTCCCATGGAACAGAAAAATCAGGACCCTGCCTTCCTAATAGGGTACTGTCTTCAGTGTCATAAACTCTGTAGTAACTGGTACCTCCATGCCCCAAGATGGAACAGCACTCTGGCATCTGCATGACCTCATAACGTGGCACTTTCAGAGCCCATGACACTAACAAGAGGACTTGCACCCTTGGGCAACTGTATGCCAGCGAATGCCTGAGAAGTGTCACTAGCATAGTTCTGAAGCAGCCTGCTCCCCCATCACTAAGCAGCCTTTTCCATGGGAACTCTCTTAATGGGAAGCCCCTAGTCAAACCCTCACAGCCCGTGGGGGGCACAATTCAGGTCGGTGTGATTCCATTGGGAAGTGGGATGAGGTGTCCCCAGGGTCTCACTCTGAAGCAGTGGTGCATGACAGGATTGTAGCATCATGATGGGGTACAGCAGGGTTGAGAACTCCTTGTGGAGCAGTGTTACTGGAACCCCAGGTATGGGCAAAGCTGGGGTCACCAAGGGGCCCCAGGACTGTGTGGGGTGGCACCAGAGCACATGAGGGTACATAAGGGATGCCCAACTGTATTTCTTGGGGCATGGGGCAATGACAGGGCTGGTCTCACTCTAGACTCCCTGGACTCGCAGCTTGCTGTGAATAGGTAGGTCCCAGACTGGAACTGTCAGGCTGGGTTAGTCCCAGGCAAAAGCATAACTATCAAGTTTGCTCTGGGAAAAACCTCCCAGCACCCTGAGGGGTGTGTGGAAAGTAGGCTGACAAGTCCTGAAGGCCAGGGAGAGGAAAGGAAGGTAGTCAGTCTTACCTGTACTGAGGAGGCAAAGACCTGAGTGGTGCTGTTTTTGTGTCCTGCACTGGACTACACAGGGATGTTTCCCCCCTCCCCTCTCTGTAGCCAGTTCTTCCCCTCCATCCTTCTGGCTGGCCAAGTGCAGGGCTTCTCTCCCTATCCCCTTTCTCCCCCTCATCCCAATTAGGCACATAGCTGTTTCTGCCCAGTCCCTCCAGCTGGGCTGACTTTGCTGCTGAGCAGGGTACAGGATGGTCTCCCAGCTGGGACTGCACAAACCTGGCAAGTGGCAACATGCCCTTCCAACCCCAGACCTTCCCCACCCCTCTTCTTTCATTTTGCTTGCAGTCTTCCTGCCCCAACCCTCATGAATACCACAGACAGCAGCTGTGCATGCCACAGCGTGGCCACGCCTAATCTAGCCGATTCTTTTTCTTTTGTCCTACAGGCAACAGTGACCTTCTTCCCTTTTGATAGATCCTGATCTCCCATTAGTTGGATATCTCCTTCTGTTAATCATTTGTCTACTACCCCTGAGAATCTGTCTCCCCTCCAATTTCAAAGCCCTATGCACTGTTTTTAGTCATCCTGTCTGAGTCTTCCCTCAGACCCAGTGAAAAAGACTTTGCATTCAAAACCTTGTCTATCTTTATCCCAACCATGCAGTTGGTACAATAAATGATATCACTCATAAAGATCCTTACCTCAATAAGAAAATTACTATTATTTTCATAATCTTAATTGCTGTCAGTTCCCCTATAATATTTAGACTGTGAAAAGAAACCATGAAAGACAGATACTATTATGAAAAAAAGAGGAACATACCTGCTGAGTAATTCCAGTCCAGCAGAAAACTTTGGCAAAAACTCAACACTCCTATAAAATAAATCATAAAAATTACAGGAGTTAAAAAAATAATAACCAATAATATTGCCTGATCATCTCCAAGTTAGTGCAGGATTGTTTCTTACAGAAGTAGGAATCTTTAGTATGAAAAAGAGAGAGGTCATGATGGGGACAAGAGAGTGGCAGTTTTCAAATATTTGATACAGTACAGTATATTGGAAAAAAATGTTCTACCTTGCCACAAAGGCCAGAACAAGCAGCAATGTGTTTAACTACAGCAAAAATAGATTAGATTAAATACCAGGGATTAGGGGGAGGCCACAAAAAACCAAACAAACAACATCAACAACAACCTAACTCTCATAAAAGCAGGAGGACAATGAAACAAACCAACTAGAGAAATTATGAGGTTGGGTATGCATCTATCTGGGATGGTTCAGGAATAGTGAATCCTATCAGCGTACAAGGAGTTTGACCAAATTAGGTCCTTTAATTCTATAAATGTTACTCATCATGTCAAAACCACAATATCCAAAACAATCAATCATAATGTTTTAGTGTAGGTTATAAGCACATGTAAAGAAGGTACTTTCCTAAAATTATTATTCCACCTCTTCCCATCAAAATATTTTAGCCTTAGCCTACATGATGAACATGTACCAAGCTTTTAGTTGCAAGATGATTTAAGAATACATATAAAGACTTCCAGCAAGTTACAGTTCACAAACAGTTAAATTGATTTAACGTTAATAACTGATAGATACATATATTCCTCAGTTTAATAAAGAAGTGATATAAAACACATTCAGCACATTAAAACACATTCAAACTAAGCTGTATGTACAATGTATTCCAGTTATTCACTCCAGATAGGTACATAATTTTCATAATATAATGCTATTACCAATTTACATTGGAAAAAGGGTGGGAGGAAGGGGGAGAGAGGGTTATTTACAAAGCAGCTTTCAGCCCCACTGTCTACTTTGTAACTGACTGTACTTCATTTCTCTGCACCAAAAACAGAAAATAGGAAGCAGCTGTCAAAGGGCTGAAGCCTTGAAAAGGAAGGTTGGTGAAGAAGTTAGGCACTTTCAGGGCTGCTCCCTCTCATTTTCAAGGCTTCTGATTGCAGCATTAAACTGATTATTAAGAGCCTTGAAAATGAAAGGAAATAGTCAGTTCAGGGCTGCTAATACCACAGTATTTACAGGTCTGCGTACATATTGTAAGCAATGTTCATTAAGCATATACATTCAGGTAAATGCCTATCTTAGTTTAGATCTGTTAAGCTATGTGCTTAACAGATTAGGCAGTAACTACAAGAGGAGTGTCCTTTTCCATCAACAGCTATTATAGTAATAATGTTGGGAAAAAGACAGATACGACTTTGCATTAGGAAACACAGCAATTGACTTTCACCAGATTCCTGGAGGCAAATCTGGAATTCTCTTCTGAAATACTTTTTATTATAACAACATTGTATAACAACATTGTTTTAAGCCTGCAAGGTTCTTCTTTCTGTTCTGAAGCTAAAACCTGACAAATCAGGAAATAAACACCACAGTGCTTAATAGTCACAAAAGTACTGCAGTTCTTGTCATACAAATGCACTGGAAATGGTTAATGCTGTAAAACAGAACACATCAACTAAGAGGGCCAGTGTTAAAGCTGGCTGGCTGATCTCAAAAAGCATGAAGTAAAAAAACGCTATCATGCTAAACACTGCCCAAGCATGGGGATGTTTGATTATCCAAGGGAGTCAAAGTCACATAACCCACTGTGTGTCTGTCTACTACAGGAAGAGTTTAGGACACTCTTCCTATAGTACTCATACAGAAACGATGTGTTAAACCATGTTTTATGAAAATAAAGAAACGAGATAGAGCTCTCCATAAAAACACATGAAAATACCTCTGTTTGCTTTCTTTGACTTCTCTCGATTTGTCACCCAAAGTCTTCAACCTATAAGGTCAAGCAAAAGTATGAGACTCCTGCCGGCTGACATAAAAGAAATGTGATTCAAAAGAGCATCACCTCTGGGTGCCTTTTAACTACCATCTGACAGAGACAAGCAATTGTTCTACTCAGGTTGGTCCTGGAGAGGGGTGTCAAAGGCACCCAAAGGGCTTGGAAGCACAGAGTAAATGGGGGGCACAGGCAAGACATCCCAGGCCTGGGGGGTAGCAGTTAGGCTACCAAGGGGCCACTGCCCCACTGTGGGGGTTTCTGCTTTCCTTTGTAGTGGGGGACATGGCCCTCTCCCCATGATCTCGAGTGTATATTGACGTTTTACAGAAGTGGGACTTTGTTTGCTGTGGTTCCCCTGCTTTACCTGTGCCAGATTCAGGCATTAGGTCTTGTTGTGTCAGGGCTGAGAGTAGTCTTATTGTAGGGTTTAGATCAGTGGTTCTCAACCTTTTTTGTACCAGGACCCATTTGTAAACACTGATGGCCAGTCCCAACCCAGTAAATAGTTAAAGTAGAAAACAGTCCCCTGGCCCTGCTGGTGCCCCTCACTCCTGGTCCACTGGCCCACACCCCCAGCGTATGGGGCATGGGGCGAGTGTGTGGGACAGAGGGAGCCCCAAGCAGCCCCTCACTGGCTGGAAGTCTGCCATCCTGCAAGGGAGAAGCTACCGTTTCCCATGTTTTTCTCCTTTAAAGAAGAATCCATTTTTTAAAGTTGGTCAGTTCATTTTTTAAAGCTTGTTCACGACCTTTTCATATATTCTTGCGACCCACGGGTTCAAAAACACTGGTTTAGATGAGGGCTGTGTGGGATGGTCTGTCCAGGGCTGACCGTGCCTCAGGCAGGTGGCTGAACGAGGTCTTGGGAGGTCCCTTCCAGCCCCACCTCTCTCCTCTGAGATGGCTGTTCATACACGGGACTCCAACAGCCACAGCGGTCCAATAAGCCACAGTGCATCTGAGGCAAAGGGCATAAGGGGTCACAAGGTGTGGGTTCAGAGCAGGGGTGTAGGTTGTAGCCGTGCTGGTCTAAGGACATAGGCAGGCAAGGTCCTTGGGGTAAATCCGATCTCTTTTATTAGACTCACTAAAATAGTTGGAAAAATTCTTCTTTGCCAGCTTTCAGGCACAAACACCCTTGCAAAAAAGTGAAGAAAGCTGGCAAAGAAGAATTTTTCCAACTATTTTAGTAAGTCTAATAAAAGAGATCGGATTGACCCCAGGGACCTTGCCAGGGGAGAGACCAGGCGCTGGAAGGTGACCTCACGCCTGGTTTTTCAGCTTTAAAAACCCGGGCATAGGAGGAGAGCTTTCCTCCCCCCTTTCCTTTCTGGCGGGGAGGTTGAGGCCCTTTTTAATGCCAAACCTCCCCCGCAGTAACGCTATCAGGCATTGCCCCCACGCTGGCACAAGGCGAGGGTTGCCCTCTCCCCCCCGCCTGGGGGTAACGGTCTCAGCACCCCTCCCACCGCGCGCGCCGCGCCCCGCCCCGTGACGCACCCGGAAGCGAGGTCCTGCTGGACGCTCAGGAGCCGCTCGCGCAGAGTCTCCAACATCTTCCGCCGCGGAACTGACCGGAGCACGAGCACCGAAACGCTCCCCACGAGACAGGGGGCGGGGTCTCAACCCTCGCTTCCGCCTCGGGCCCCCACGCCCCGCCCCACCTGTCACAGGGAGAAAGCAAGCCCCACCCCCTTCCCCACGGGGGTGGGGTTCCGCCCGGCCTAAACAGACCACGCAGTGACGTCACGGCGTAGGGAGCTCGCGTGAGTGCGAAATTGGAACCCACCCACCTCGCTTCCCGCGTGCGCGCGAGCCGCGTGTGCGGATTGGCTGCTTTAGGTTCTGACCCCGCCTCCCCGTCCTAGAGTTGAAGGGCTGGGAGGCTGCTGGGTCTGGGCTGTGGCTTGCATGGGGTGTGAAACTACTGATGTTTAGCAGTGAGGGTACAGCCCTCTGGGGAGCCTCGCACTGGTGCTGTGCAATGGCAGTGCTGTGACAGGAGCCACCCTGGGCCTTGCAGCAGCCAGGTAGAAACCAGTTCTGCAGCTGTTCCACCTTTTCAAGCCGAACTTGGGAGCTGGTTGTGTCTGTCTTATAGCTGCCATGCAAAATGTGTGTATATGTGTATACAAACACATGTACATACACCCCAAAGCCTTGGCTGGGATGATCTAGTTGGGGCTGGTCCTGCTCTGAGCAGGGAGTTGGACTAGATGACCTCCTGAGGTCCCTTCCAACCCTAATTTGCTATGATTCTATGATATAGGTAATATGTAACATTAAACAACTGTACCTGACAATTGTACCCTGGTTGTTCTTAGCACATGACAATTACACTGCATGTATGTCTGGTCTCCGTTTATTGTGCAATTTGCTCGTGGATTGCATCGTCTATGTAATGTGTGGCAGGGGCCTGTGACTCGCAAGATCACACCAGATGTTTCAGAGGAAGGTGTGGTGTTAAAACTGCTCTGACCTGCTGCAGCCTTCTTGGGTTCTTCGCAAGGGACAATCACAGAATCTCAGAAAATTTAGAGTCAGAAGTGACCTCAAGGTTGTCTAGTCCAGTGTGTCTCAACCAATGGCCAGTCTCCACCCAGTGCCCCTCACTCCCATGCCCCCAGGCCATAGCCTCCCAGTGTGTGGGGCAGGGGGGACTGGCTGAGAAAAGACTGGGTTTACAGGCAAATGGCTTTTGTTTTATGTTAACCCCTTAGAGGGCTTGAGGTGTCTACCAGAGGGCTGAGAAGCATCTTGTTTGTTTGAGTTACGTAGGTAATTTAGTCTTGAGCCCTGCTGGGACAGGCTCAGGACTTCCTTAGAGAACTAGTAACGCAGATGTCCTCTGATAAAATCCTACATGAGGCCTTAAAAGATTAAATGAGAGGAAGGGACCCAGAGAATTAAATCCAGTAAGGGATCCTGGAGCCTAGAAAAAGGCTGAGACCCAAACCAGGAGGTCCCAGAGCCTGGGAGAGAGGTTGTGTTTGAGACCAGGGGCCTGAGAGTGCAGGGGGAGACTGAGGAAGGGACCAGGGGGTTTGAGGGCCCAAGGGAGCCCAAGCATATAAATAGTCATGACAATGAGAGAGAACATCCGTGAGGCTTGGGGCATGGTGTAGGGGAGGAAAAGGAGCCATACAAGTTGTCCCTAAGGCTACAGGTGCTCTACAGTAGGACCAGGCAGCCAGACTGAGAGGGACATATGATGGCTGGATTTAGCCTAGTGTGACCTCTGAAGAGACCCAGTGGAAATTTATTGGAATTAGGGCTCACTCTAAGGCCTGTTGGCATCCAACCCGAATCAACTTTAATATTAAAAACAACGCATAGCAGGCCAGGAATCTAGGGAGAGTGACAGAGTCCAAGCCGAGCAGGAGCTGCAAGGCCACCTAGGTATGTCACAGCTGCCTCTGTGGCAACAAGCCTTGTCACAAGTTCAGAAATTGGACAGCCCTAGTTTAAGGTTTTAAGATGACCTACTGGGAAGGAGATAGCCCTTCAGCTCTCAACGTTTGTTCCTGCCTGAGGCAGAGCAAATGGAAAAGGAACCTTATCAAAGAGAAACCACATGGAGTAATACATTCTCTGTCATCAGTGCTGTCTGAAACTATGTGCCTCTCCCCACTCAAAGAAATAGATGGCAGATGAGCCACTGGTAAGGTCATTTTCAAAAGTCTGCAACCTGATGTGAAATCCTGCATGTTACAAATTCTACAAGAGTCTCTAGTTCTTGGTTTCAGATAACCAATTATAGATGTGAATTGGGCTCCATAAGACTTAAGGCAGCACTGTGCAGAGAGATCCCACGCTAGCTCAGCGTGCACCAACTTCCAAACTGGTGTGAATGTGTCCGTGAATATGGCATACTATGTCTACAGACAGATATCACATTTGTGGGGGGCGGGGAAGGGAAAGGGGACAGGGGCAGACCATTTTCTCCAAGGACAAAGTGCAATTGTTCACATGTCCACATCTGTTATCCCGGGACCAACCCTAAAAAGTTTGCATAAGAAGTGCAGACAGTTCTAGCTGTTCGCTAAACCCCAGTGGGAAGGGCAATGTGTATACACGTCAATCCCTCAACTTTTCTGTTCCAGGACAAACCCAGGCACAACAATTGTGATGTCTGTTCTTAGCCAATATAAGCTAAGAAACCCTGCTTTTCACAGAGCTAAGTAGACAGTGCACCGTTCTATACTTATGAGGCGTGTGTCCCCACATGCAGAGGCATGCAGTTGCCATAGCAAAAATAGCTTCTCTAACAGTTTCCTGAGAGTCTTTACTAACTTATAACTGAGTTAATCAGCAGATTCTCTTAGGTTAAAAAGTAGCATCATTCAAAATTTCCTTAGACAATAGTGTATGATCGAACCATTTCCTCTGTTCAGTCTACAGAAAAATTCTGTATTGATATGTGAAGGGAGAGGAAAACGAGAAACATCACACAAAGCATGGAAATCATTGAAAAATAGGGTTGGTACAAGGACCTTAAAGAGGTCAGCTAGTTGATTGCTTGTCTCTGAAGCAGTATAAGTATTCATTAAAAAAAAATCTATGACATGTTTGTCTAGCCTGTTTTTAAAAACCTCATGAAGTCTTTGATAGCCTTGTCCCAGTGCCTCATTATACATAAAATTACTCCTAATACCTCATTTAAATTTTCTTTGTTGCAAATCAAGCCAGTTAATTTTTATCTTAACACCAGTAGGCATGAAGAACAATTGATACTATGCCCTTTATAATAGTTTTTTATGAGCTGGCATTGTGCAAACTCCTACTTAGTTGTATTACCTGTGATACAGATGAAAAATCTGACTGCGGAATAAGACTGTGATTCCTAATGAGTGTTAGGAAGTGCATAAAAATGCTGATCACAATCAATGGAATTCTACTACATTTTCAAAAAGACTTGAACTGACAGTATTTTGTTGAGCTCAGTTTGTCTCTTTTTTCCTACCTTACTTCTGAACTTTTTGTTCTCTCTTCCTGTCCTGTTTGGAACAACAATCTCAGCTCCGGGGAGACAACATCTACAAACTATGCTCATATCATGCTGGTGTGAAAGTGGACATGCATCCTGGGCCAGATCTTGTAAGGCCTCTGCGCTGCAGCTGGGTATCTTGGGGTCAGCAACACTCAACCCCCCAAGCAGCCTGCTGTTTGGGTCTAGGGCTTTTAAGCAGCACCTGTCCCCTGTGGTGCAACAAACTGGCTTCAGTCTGTGAAGAGTCTGTGAATGACTCTTGCCCATGTGACTCTGTTGGTGCTTGCTCCAGTATCCTTGTCCACATAACTAATCCCTGAACCTTGGAAACCCAGTCTGAACACAGCTTGCCTCCTGACACCTGTTTTTGCTAACACCTCTGGTTCAGCGAGTAACTCCTGGTTTGACCTTGACTTTCCTGCTGACTACAGTTGACGGTAATGCCCTTCCCACACCCCCCAGGTCTAACACCTTGGTGGACCCTGATGAATCTTCTGATTTGGGCAAACTGTATTTAGCCTTCAGTTTCCTGGAACAGGAGAACAATGGTGGCTTTAATCACTCTTACCCCTCTCCTAGCCAGGGTAGGGATCACTCTGGCCTGCTCTATCCTGTGCCTGCTGGGCAGGCAATCTCCAGCTGCTGTTCCTGCACTGTGCATCACCACTGCCCAGAAAATGACTGGTTACACCTCTGCTTGTCAGGGAAGGCTCAAGAATTGAGTTTCCCTAGAACCATAACATTTGTATATAAAAGAAAAATCCAGTCCCTTCCAACCCTAAGTCTATGAACCTATGAACAGTCCTTAATTAACCCATATTGAGGGCCTGTGTCCAAGTTTTTTTTTTACCTTGACCCACCAATGAAAGCATAGCTCAGACAGCCTTCTGAGTCCCCTGATTAGTGGCAGGGCTCTGGGGCACAGTGTTGTAGGCTTTGGCATGTCTAGCCAATCCCCCTGAGGAGGTCACTGGGTATACTGTGCCCCCACTTCCAGCCTGTGTTTCCTTTCAAGCACTGGGAGCATGGATGAGGATGGGCAAACTGTGGCCAGAGTCCTGAGCAGCACCTGAGGTCCAGCCCTTGCCTTGTAAGGCTGCCAGTACACACCTGTAAACCCTGCACACCCACACAGGTGCCCCACTGCATACCTGGAAGCCCTTGACCCTCATAGCCTATGAGATGACTAGAGGAGGGAATTGAGCCTTGACTGCTGTTGCACCTGGAACAATGCGGAAGCAGGGGCTGGGCAGGAGCACAGGGGAGGCAATTTAACCCTTCGCAGGCCACATGTGGCCTGTGGGCCACCAGTTGGACAGTCTTGTTTTAGATCATGTGATAGATACAAATGCTTCTACACCTAAAGGTAGAACCGGGTTCATTCCTTACAAAAAACCCAAAAAGAGCAATGCTGCATATATCTATGCAGCCTACAACCCTTCCACAACAGAGTTCCAAAACCAACAATAGAAACCAACAATCCTGATGCAAAAAAATCCATAATGTGCCCCTCCCAAAGGTTTGTTACATTACATCTCCCTCTATGTGCGGTGTCTCAGAGGATAACTGCAAGTGCATACTGTTTTCCCATTCTCCATAACTCTTTTAGTGGAACCGGAAGAAATCAGTGATATGGATATGAAGGTAGTAGAGTCAAACTCTGCATATGATCTGTGCTGTAAGTTGATATCCTAAGAGGTAGAAAGCATGTCAGCATAAAGACTCTTCAGCAGAGCCGACCTTAGTGGGGTGCGGGGCCCAGGGCAAATCAGCCTATGCAGGGCCCCCTTAACACTGCATGGGGCCATGGTACCCCCGCAAGAGAGGGGGGGGTGGTCTCCGTGCTTCCTCCATGGCACAGAGCTAAGCCGCCAGCTCCAGGCAGGCCCAACGGAAGGGGCCACAGCCACTCCGCCCAGCTCTGTGGGCCCCCCCGCAAAGCATGGGGCCCAGGGCACTCGCCTTGATTTGCCATACCCTAGGGACAGCTCTGATTGTCAGAATGATATTACATTGCAAAGCACTGTATTTAGAAATGAACTGGGACGTTGTTCATATTTGTTTTACAGCTGCACTTTACTGTTTGTATTTTGGTTAATAAGAGTTGCCCCTTTGAAAACAGAGTGCAGCAGACAGCTAGAGTGTTTCAGACCCAGAGTAAGATGTGGCAGATTCTTGCCTATTTAACCATATAGCAGAAAATCCAAAAAGGTCAAAAGCTAATTTAATCAACTTATCTTTCCAGAAAGCAAGCCAGATTCTTGAAGGTTTAACAATAACACTTGTGTGGGGCTGAGATGCTTTAGGGCATTGCTAATGAGCTTCAGAGCCTTTCATGTTCTGGTCTTTGAATCCTGCCTGGCTCAGCCGGGGTTGAAAGTTGCTCTTCCTCTAAATAGTCCCACTGTGACATAAAGTCGAATCTCCCTTCCACCTTCCCCCGTCACAAACTCACTATTTTGCTTTGCACTGGATTGCCAACTCTTGAGGGCAGGGACAGCTTTGTATGTATTTGTACAGTGCTTAGTACCCTGGGGTACTAATCCTCTAGCAATAGCTCTTGGGCTGAAAACATTACTGGCTATAAACTGGTGAAAACTGACAGCATACATGCTGGTGATAGGCAAGGGAGTGTCAAAAATTCAGAAGTCAAACCAAAAATATTATTTAATCATTTTTTTAAAAATAATTAATTTTGGCCCTCTTCTGTGTGTGTAGAGTGGGGGGTGGGGGAGGGGTGTTTATTGAGCTTTTGAGGCTGACAGTGCAGGAACTGAGTGAGAGAACAACATTGTTCTCAGGAAAGAGAATGAAAAATACCTAGCTAACTGTCATAGATTTCATAGTCATAAGGGCTGGAAGGGACCTCAGAAGATTATCGAGTCCTGCCCCAGGGGCAGGAAGTCAGCTAGGGTCAAAGGACCCCAGGAAGATAAGCATCCAAACATTTCTTAAAAGAGTCCAGAGTAGGTGCTTGCACCATTTCTGGAGGGAGTCTATTCCAGGCCTTGGGGGCTAGGACAGTAAAGAAGTTTTTGCTTATGTTTAGCCTAAAACAGTCTTGGAAGAGTTTGTGACCGTTGTACCTTGTCATCCTGTGGGGCGCTCTGGTGAACAGGCGTTCCCCCAGATCCTGATGCACACCCTCTCTATACTTATTATTTTGCTTTTTATTAGTCTCTTTCACCGAGCAGCTTTCCACTGAAAGGTCACAGTGTGGAAGAGCACTATTTGTTTGGTAATATATTTTATTGGATCAACTATATAGATAGGAGAGAGATTAAATAACCTCCTAGACATAAACAGTCTTTCTTAGGTCTGGAAAAGAAGAGATACAGCTTACATTAAATGCCAGGTAGAACAATTATTTTTGTTTAACCCCATTATACAAATGAAAACGTATCATTTTCTTCCTCCCTAGAAAGGAAGAGGGTGGTAAATCTATGGAGCAAAAAAAAGTTACCAGAAGTAGTTACAGACCAAGTGAATACAGTTGAGATAAACAAACTTAATAATGAGGGAACTCCCCCCCCGCCAAAAAAATCCTCCATTAGAATGTAAGTGTCATTATTACCTGAGCAGGTAAATAGTAATGAGCCGTAAAACCATTATTGTGTTAAGTCCATAGTTTTAGTGCATTTTGTGCCTGCAAGCTTGAGTAGCATCTTTCCCCACTATAGAGCTTGTCTAATAAAAGAGACCACCAAACAAGTCTTGCTTCTTGTATATTTCCTGGACTATCATGGCCACAACACTATTACAGTGTGAGCAATGTAGATACATGTTTACAGCCAAATAAAATGATTGGTCTGTTGTTGTGGATGATGATGATGATAAACCTTCCCTTTCCCCATTCCTCCAAGCTACCTGCTATTTTTAATTGAACAAGCTACATTTAAGTATTTCTTTTAATAGGAATTGGCTGAACATGCTAGAAAGAAATGTGTGGGTGTGTCTACACAAGACACTAATTGCGCAGTAGCTTAATAACACTGGGCAGTAGCGTGCTGGGCAAAAATCATACTAATAAGCTACTACTCAGTAGTATTAGGCTACTGTACAGTAAGCATCACAACCCGTGTGCTGGTGCTACTGCGCAAGTGCTCAGTAGTGCAAGTTACTCCTTATTGATTTAGTACTTGGTTAACCAAGTATGTACTAAACTTAAAGTGCAGTATCCGGTGCATTAATGAACATGTAGACACGTCCTGTGTGTATCACAAAATGCCACACCCAAAACGCTCTAGTAGGCCTATGTGGCATAATAGGATACCAATGAAACACTGAGTTAGAATGATACCTCATTGGGACAGGTTTTTCACTGGTTAATTTATCCTTCAGGCATAAAACAGTTTCTAGTAGTTTCTAAACTTTGCCTTTTCCAGATTAACCTCTTCAGAACTTCCTAACAAGAGGAGTTATTTTCCAATCTCCATTTTTATAATCAATTCTGATTCATTGGGCTTTGTCAATATAATATGAATCTCTCTCCAAGGGAGATAGAAATCAAAATATCTTTTCTCTATTCAAATAAGAATAACCCTATTACAAATAAGACGGGTCAGTTTTCAGAAACCTGGATAAGGAGATATGGTGCAATCATTGCTATAAGTAATGAGAATTGTCTGCGTAATTCTCTAGTCATTGGTCTGAAAATATACTTTTCAATGAAAGCTAGTAGGATTGTGATGCTTTTCTTCTGTTAGCAGCTGCAGGCCAGAATTTCTCAATCAAGTTCATATCTCTCATTTTCTAAAAGGAATGGGGAAATTCTCAGTCATATATTTGATGCTCTGTTACAGGAAAAACAGAAGTGGAAAATTAAACATCATGCCCCATTGTTACAAAATGAGACTCTCATAAACAACTTCAGTTTCAAATTTTCAGTTAATATTTTATTTACTTGTATTGTGTGAAGGAACATGGGGGGGGGGGAGGCCTGAAAGGCACACGGTGCTGGGGGGGAACATGGAGAAGGTATGGTAGGGAGAGTAGAGGTGAAGGGACGCAGAGTGAGGGGAGTGTGGGGATAGGCTGCAGAAGAAGGGGCGTCAGCCATAGGGAAAGGGATACGGATTCATGGGAATTGGAGCATGCAAGAGAAGTGCAGGTAACGGGCCTGGGAAAGGGACACACATTGCAGGGGAAGCACAGGGAAGGGGTGTGCAGGGTGGCAGGGGAGCTGCTGAGGCTCCAGCCCCAGTCTGAGTCAGGGCTGGAGCCTGAAGCCAGAGTTACTGATGTTGCCTGGGCCAGCTGTGTGCTCCACGCCCCCAGTGGAGACAGAGCAAGAGCAGATGCAAAGGGAAGGGAATGGCAGGCACAAGAATGGGAAAAGTCATAGGAGGGGGATGGCATTGGGAGGGGATGAGACTGGCAGCAGGTGGGCAGACACAGTGAGCAAGTGGCTGTGGGAACAAGAGGCATGAGGCAGGTTCCCCCCACCCCATTCCCCTCCTCGTCCCAGCTGCTGGTTTTCCTGCTATTACTTTCTCTGTGGCAGCAGAGGGATGCATTTAAGATGACCCTCCAATAACTAGATTACAGACATGGAAAATTAAAACAAATGTCTAATTTTCCATGTCAACAATCTAATAATTGGTGGGAAGGATCATCTTAGATTTGAGCAAATACAGTATGTTGTCCTGTCTTCTGTGCAAGAGCAATTACACTACTGTATTCTTTTATCAGGAATATTATGTTAACCAATATTTTTATAGCTGTTTATTTTCTATTTTCAGGTAGTAAAGCTATACAGACAAATTTTAGATGTATAAGACTGAATTGATGGCAGTCCATAGTAGCCACAACCTTCCCAATGCTGATAACTCTTGCAAGCTGAAAACAAGTGTCAAAATATATTGGAGTTTTTCTTAAAACACTGCTTTCTGAAGGAGATTGATTGCATGGGTCTCTTGGCTTTAATTTTATTTTTAACACACAATATTCACAGTTGCAGAGAAATTTGAAATTGTGATCCCTAAATGCCCCCCAAACTATAAAGCAAAGAATAGAAACCTAGATATTTTAAAAATCAGATTTTTAAATCAGCTGCAGGAGTTGGAGGCCCTAATTCATTATTACTTTGTAATGGCTGAAGTTAGACAGCTTGTCTTCTGTATCACAATTTCTTAAGCATTATGTAGATGTTATACTTTCCATGTTCAAAGACTTTGTACCTATGCAAGACAGACTGGATTATTCTAAACACAAGGGTCTAATGAAACTAACTCAGGAATTGATAAACAAAGAGAGAATGAAATAAGGGATACTATTAACATAAACACCTTATTTAAAACTATATTTAAATGCCTTTACTGATTTTTTCTGTTTTTGTGTCTTGAACAAAATGTTTATAAGTTTCGGGGGGGGGGGGGGGGGTTTGTTTCTGTTTTAAGTGGCAGCTCCTGCCATGGGTTGAGATCACAGAGCCCATTTATTTAATCTAAACTGACAAGACAAATACTTAGCAGGAATTAAAACTCTGTAATTGAAAAAGCTGAATGTAGTCATAAGTGTTAAGGGTTGAGAAAAACACAAAAACGAAAGTATAATAGCCAGGGCCACTAGAGGGCATAGGAGTGTGATGAAAAACAAAATATATGCACTTATCAAAGAAACCAATTCTTAATGTCTTTGGAAGCAGCTACAAGTTACCTGTAATATATCAAATGCTACACTTTTTTTATTGTTGCACTTCACTGAACAACTCTCATTGGCTCCAAAGGCAGTGGTTTCAGGCTTACTGTATATAAAATAAAGGATGGTGGAATAGCTACATCAGTGGTTCTCAACCTTGCCAGATTCAAGGCATCCCTCCAAAAATTCCAGCTTGTAATTTTAACTTGCTTTTTGACTACAGAAAAATAATAGAGCAATTCTTGTGTTGCACAGAACTCAGGGATCACAACAGGTCAGATGACTTTTGACACTTTTTATTCCTACTTGAAATATGTAAGTTTATCTTGTGAACTGTGTGTAGGTGTTTGCACACCTAACAGTGCTAATATTGTGCGATATCCCACGGCACCCTGGTGGAGAAGCAACCACCAAGTAATACCCTCCTGAAACAAGCTGGGGCTGGAGCATCCTCTCTGCTTATGCACACCCTATCCCTCTATAATCAGATCTCCTCTGCTTGTGGGGAATGGGGAAATCTCCCTTGAACCATTCTTTCCTAGTTCTTGGGACAGGAGAGAGCACTTTAAATGGAATATATGGGTGGACCTTTTGAGGGAGAGGGTGGAACTGCATGTTCCCATACCATGTTGAACCCATGGGTATGCTAGTAGAAGTCTAGTTTATCCTGCTTCAGATTCCAATAACTTCTTTAAGGCTTCCTTCTGACGACTGGCAAACAACCGTAGCAGAACTCAGCCAGGGGCAAAGTGATTGCAACTGGAACTACACTGCTGGGGCTAAGGAGGACTGTCAGGTTTGCAGAGAGCAGTTGTCCATAGAAATCATCTTCTGCTAATCTGGAATATTCTTCTGCATGGGTCTGCAGGGCAAATATAATTGATCTTTTCACCTCAAGCAGGGGCTGCACAGATCCAAAAAGATGAAGTAAAAGAAATGTAGTCATACTGTGTATTCACAGGAGGCACTAAAGAGTAATAAAAATAGTAGTAATTAGTTGATTTCTGTCTCCATCTGGTAATTTTGTTATTCATTTTATAGAGTGCAATTACTTGAGAAAATGTTACATCTTTTTGTTGTTTTAAGCTCCAAAGAATTTTACAAAAATGCTGTGCAAATGTGGCAAGGCTGTGAGGTGTGCCATGAAGATCAAAGAGTTTTTATGTTGAATAAAATACATATTCTCCTCAGGGTTTAACAATCTCTCTCTTAAACTGTTTGCTTATACTTTAAATCTCCTACTAAAATTGGCCCAGTCTTTCTCCCACTGAAGTCAAAAGCATGGCTCAAAGGAAGCAAAATTAGGCTCAGACAGAGCATCTTGAAGAACAAGTGCCCTCCCTATGTGTCAGTTTGGTTGATTGAGTTGATTACATCAGTAAAATGCAGTTAGGACACCTTTTTAATTTTATATACACGGATATTAATAGATCATTATTCAAGTGAATTCTAAAGGGGATTATGACAGACTAAGTGAATAATTTGGCTGCTCCCTTTTATGTTAATGCAGGGATTTTGTGGGTTTGTATGTGGTATTAAGCTGCTAATTCACTGACTTCATCTTCCATTAGCTCAGTGTATGGTGGGTTTTTTCAAATAAGACCTCAATCATCTGTTACTTTGGTCTTTTAGTGACACATATCCTCCCACAATTTTAATTGCCTTTTCTTGCTGTTTACCCCTCCCTTTAATTTGCTATTTTCTTACTTAAGGGAGTTTCTATTGAACCCATCTGGCTGCCTGCCTGGCATTTTGCAAATATCTCTGATTGTGGAACTGTCAACTAACTTTGTACTGTTTTGGTATTTAAAATGGAATCTTGTTTCCTCATTTAGTACAGGGCTGCTGCTTTCTCTCCCATTATGCAGGGAATCTAGTCCACTTGTGTTGCAAGAAGCTTGGAGACTATTTTTTATCGGTGCTATGTTTTATTTATTGAGCATAGCTCATTTGAGTGAAATGCACAGCATTTCAGTCACAGCAACTCTAATACAGCAGTGTGACTTTCTTATCACAGTGTATTTTGTCAGGTTAATTTATTTTATCTTTCTGTTTACAGTTGTTGTGACAATTCAGAATTACATTGCTAGCTAGTATGAAAGTAAAGTTGTCTGCCTGAATCTCACATGGTGTTACAAAGACGTCTTCAAGAGGGGCAAGGTAATAACACACACAAGTCTGATTTAAAGTGCTCTCTGCTTGATTTTTTAAAAGTACTCTTTTATTTATGTAGCACCTATCATTCCAGGATCACAAAATGCTTCACAAGGATAGGAACAATGAGGCGGAGAGGCTAAGGATGAAATGACAAACTCTGTTATCTTTTAGGAATTAATTTGATAATATTCTTTAACTCAAAAGCAGAGATGGCAGCTGATGGTATGTTCATGCTGGGGAAAGGGTCACTCGAGAGCAAGAAGTGTGTGTGTATATGTGTGCATCCTTACAAATGATATACTTTCCTATAATGATCACAGTCTTAAACAACTGTAGATGTGTTATACATCATTTTTACTTGGAAAGAGTGATAAAAATATTACTAGACCATGAGGTGAGCATTCCCAAAAGATGAAGTGTTTTTGATTCTCTAGAAAGCATTGTGCCAGTTCCCCAGGTGCTGTTCAATCACGGGTAACGTGTATCAGAGAGAGCTGCAAACAAGCATTAACCTTTAGCTTTCTTTTTCCCCATCCAATCTTATATAGTTAAATAGAAATAGCATCTATGTGTGCTGGCCATTAACGCACACATTTTTCTAGTATAATCACTTGCCAGCTTTGTAGCGCTTGTTCAGGAACTGCATTGACAAGGCTATACTTTTAGTAAGCTTTTGGATAGCTATATTTCTTGAACGACCTAGCCTCCAACAATAGGAAACACAAGATCTGCAGACAGCTTTTTATCAACTGGCTGGAGTGATATTCTTTTTGTTTTTCAGTCATGAAGGCTAATAGCTGAGATCCTTTGAAATCCTGCTGATTTCATGTGTGTAAAAAGTAAGTAAATAAATAAATAAAATCTGCTTGAGAATCAATTTAGATTTTATTTTTTATTTTCTGAAGCCACCAGAGCTGTTGAAGTCAGGCCTAACATCTTTTGTGTCTTCATGCCTCATTCCTTACCTTATTGTCATGTTTTCATGCCAAACTGTTTTTATTTGCTTGGTTTTGTATATTCTGTAATTAGCAGCTGCACCCAAGTAATTATTCAGGAAAAATAAAACGGTAAACAGACTTATACTACTATTTGTAATATCAGTCTGGTGATGTCAATAATATTAAACATATTGCTTACATCTGCCTTGATGTTGCAGAAAGTCTTAATGTATTTAAGCAATGTGTTGAACTATACGGAAATATGTTTTCTGAGTAGCTTTCCAGATGGCCATGTAATTTTTCAGTTGCTTAGTGTGCCATGCTACATACTAAACTATCTTTGCTATGATCTTATTTGTACTGAAGGCCAGGTTTTCAGAATATCAGTTTCCTTATAGTGCCCACACAGTGCAAGTACATATAACTGGGGGTGCCAAATGGTTCCTATAATTCTTTTTTTTGCTGTGGAAGGCTGAACTGAAAAATTGAGGCTTCTATTTTTTTTAAATGCTTTCTTATTGGCATATGTGCATTAGTTAATTCTTGTATTACTTATTAGCCAATAACTTGCATTAGTCAATCCAATGCAGTTCCAATCTCTAGTAGTAATTCAAAATGAACATGTTTAGTATTATTCTCTAGAGTTTGGAAGTACTTCCTGGATATTGGCAAATGCAGATAAAATACCTATGAGCATAAAGAGATCTAAGCTGGTGTTATTGATTAACACTTACTGCATAACTAGAAATGAGATTTTTGTGAAAGTCCTTAGCTTTAAACATTTATATTGGTCCAAAAGATTGCTGCCTACTCAGAGTTTGGTGTGTTATATGCATAGTTTAGCTTCTTATACAAGACACATTACATATACATATTGCACTCTTTCACATATGTCAACATTAGTATTTTAAAAAATTGAAAAATCCTAGTCAACAAATTTGTCTTGGAGGCTAATTGTGTTTATCATAAAGGATACTTGCTTTGAAGTTAAACCTTCTAGTGGTTTGTAAATATCAGAACAAAATAAAGAATGGGTATTGAAAAAAGTCTGCACTGTCTGTAATACATTTTAATATTTCTATCAAGAGTATATCCGCTTCAGTGTGCATGTCTACATTGATGATGTCATTAGTCCACTCTATCAATATCAGTATTAGAATACATCACCTGTAAATTGGAACAAATTGCTTTTCATTTCATCAGCAAACGATATGTAGAACTTTTCACTCCAGCTAAATTGGTTACTGTAAATAATCCATCACTTATAAAAAAAAAAAAAAAAAAAAAAAAAAAATCTAAGAAAAAAGACCGAAATCATTTATGTTATAAGGAAGAAAGCACAGAGTTGCTCTATGCCAAGGCATATCTTTCTGATCCTGGGTCAAATTAATGAAATTAGTAAGTTAACATTTACATATTAAAAAAGAATTAAATCATATTATAATCTAAGGGAAAATGTGTAAATCTAGCATTTACAGAAACTTGAAATGATCAAATAATAGAAACTTGAAATGATCAGAAATATTAAATACTCTCCCTCCAAGCTGGGAGACAGTGAAAAAATGTTCAACCTTACACCTAATTTAGTAGAAATTCCTCAGTCTAATGCAGTGATGCCCAGCTTTTTTTGCTTGGAGGTCCAGATGGGCAAGTGGTTGGTCTCCCTATCCAACACCAAGGGCAGGCATGGCATGGCAGGGCCTTATCCAGCTGTATAGAGGAGGGCAGGGGATGTGGCCCAACCCCAATCTGACCCTACAAAGGAGAGGTGTGCAGTCTGGCAGTGCAGGGTGGAAAGAGCATGGCCAGCCTCTGACTTGCCACATGGGCCTTGGGAATTTGGAAGCATGGAAGAGAGGCAGTATTGCCACTGCTCCCCTACTGCCAAGTTTCTTGATCCAGGGTGAGTCTCATGGGCTTTGTCATAGTTTCATAGTTTGTAGGGTTGGAAGGGACCTGAGCAGATCATCAAGTCCGACCCCCTGCCATGGCAGGAAAGAGTACTGGGGTCAAACGACCCCAGCAAGGTGTTCATCCAGCCTCCTCTTAAAGACCCCCAGGGTAGGAGCCAGCACCACTTCTCTTGGAAGTTGGTTCCCGATCCTCGCTGCCCTGACAGTGAAGTAGCGCCTCCTGATATCTAGTCTAAATCTACCCTCTGCCAGCTTGTGACCGTTATTTCTTGTCACTCCTGGGAATGCTGGGGGGAACAGGGACTCCCCCAATGCCTGCTGGTCCCCCCTGACTAGTTTGTAAATGGCCACTAGATCCCCCCTCAGCCTTCTCTTGTGGAGGCTGAACAGGTTTAGGTCCATAGCCTTTCCTCATAGGGCCTGCCCTGCTGCCCCCTGATCATGCGGGTGGCCCTCCTCTGGACCCTCTCGATGCTGTCCACGTCCCTCCTGAAGCGCGGTGCCCAGAACTGGACACAGTACTCCCACCGCGGCCTGACCAGTGTTGTATAGAGGGGGAGGATCACCTCCTTGGACCTGCTTGAGATGCATCTGTGGATGCACGACAAGGTGTGGTTGGTCTTTCTGACCGTGTCCCCACACTGGTGGCCCACGTTCATTTTGGCATCAATAGTGACTCCAAGATCCTTTTCTTCCTCTGCACTGACAAGAAGAAAGTTCCCCAGCCTGTAGGTGTGCTGCTGGTTCTTCCTCCCCAGGTGCAGCACCTTGGACTTGTCAGTGTTGAAACCCATCCTGTTCTCATCCGCCCACCCCTGTAACCTGTCTAGGTCCGATTGCAGCCTATTCCTCCCTTCTAGCGTGCCCACTTCCCCCCACATCTTAGTGTCATCTGCAAATTTGAACAGGGTGCTTTTTACCCCCTCGTCCAACTCGCTGATGAAGATGTTGACCAGTGCGGGCCCGAGGTCCGAGCCCTGGGGAACCCCACTGCCCACATCCCTCCAGGTCGAAAATGACCTGTCCTTCATCACTCTTGGCTGTGGTCCTCCAGCCGGTTAGTGACCCATTTGACTGTGTAGGTGTCAATGCCACCGTCCCCTAGTTTTTTAATGAGAATGGGGTGAGAGACAGAGTTGAAGGCCTTCCTAAAGTCCAGAAAGACTACGTCCACTGCTATACCTACGTCTAAGGATTTTGTGACCTGGTCGTAGAAGGCCACCAGGTTGGTCTGACAGGACCTGCCCCTAATGAACCCATGTTGGTTGCCCCTAAGCATAATCTCCCCTGCTGGCATAATCTCCCCTGCTCCCCTGCTTGTTATAGCTCTGCAGACTACATCTGGGCTGCAGGCTGGAAGTTGAACACCCCTGGTCTAACGAAATTAACTGTAGTTCATAATTTTTGCAAGGGCTTTGACTAGAATAACCAAAGGCCAAATTTTGATGACCTACTGAAATTAATAGGGTTGTGTGTGTGCAGGGTGTGGGAAGGGGTAAAGGGAAAGAATCTGGCCTCAAAGGACTACTAGAGCACCTCCTTTCCCAACCTGGAGGAAGATAAAACTTGACTCAACAAAGCAAAAGACACTTAATAAAATATCAGAAGCCCTTCTCTGGGGACTTTTAAAGTTATATCAGTTCATAAATAAAGTAGTTGGCATATGACCTTAGTCACAGGTTGTAGACCTGGGGCAAAGTGCTTCTTTCTCAGGAGTCTTATCATTAATGAAGACATTTACATTTGAGATTTTAAAACTCTGCTTTCAATTTTGCCTCTAGTCTGTTTTCCCATGCAATGGCTTGTGTTCATAGCTGTCATTATTATTTAGTGTTTGTTTTATTATATCACTCATGAGATACTAGATGATTTCCAGACATTTATGGTGAAATTGTCCTTGCCTAATCACTTGGAAACTCAGGAGTGCTGATTTTGTTGCAGCCTTGTGGGAGGGCTATTGGGAAGCAGGGGAGCCCTATCTCACAGACAGCTTTAACTCTACACAGAAGTAGCAATGGTTCAATGTAATTTAATGACTGGATAGAAGGGGGGTGGGGGGACACTGTGGCATGGGCTGGTGTCTATATTTAGAGAAGAAAGTATACTGAAAACTACCTCTGTTCAAAGAAACAATTACCAGTTAAACAAATAACAGTTGACTGTTGACAGACCAGCTAGACCTAGAGCTGATGTAAACTATTTAGATCCACTGAAGCAGATGTCAGACACACCAGTTAAGGATCTGGTCAATTATTTCTCCTTAGCTGGAGTTTTTCACATTGCTTGTTCTCAGAAATGGCCTGTGCTGCTTGGCATTCTTGTAAAATCATGTAATTTAATAATATTAACAATAAGAGGGTTGATAGTGATTGGGTTAAATAAAGTCATATTCTCATTGGCATCTAAGATTAAGCAACTCCCCTCTCCCTTTGGAAACCATGCAATTTGTAATGCCTATTATTTTTTTTTTAATCAAATTTATCTTCCTTAATAAGATCTATAATTATTAGGCAGGAAGGCATAATGAGATTGGCTGATTATAAGGCAAGAAGCAAAGTCAAGTGCTTTTAATTCCCCCAGGGATGAATCCCTCTGATGATGGCTATACTCTGCTTAGAGCCATTCTACTGCTATTTTTACACATTTTATTTTGAAAGAATCATGCTTATGGTAGATTAAATTATTAAATTAGAATGCTCAGAAGCTTTTTGTTGTTGCTGCTGTTTGCATATATTGGGCATTCATCTTAATCTCCAAAATTAGAAGAATCAAAATGTTTCTGGTAACAAATATCCAGCTTTAACTGGAACTAACAGACATTTTTACATGTGCAAGCACCACAGCAAGCACCCAGTATTGTACCACGTGTAGCGGTATGAGTGGTGAAATGTGCGTCAGCACAGAGAAAATGGCGGCGGTGCACTTTTGAACTAAAAATACCTGTGTCTCATGGAGCTGGGGCTGGGGCCGTGTGCCTGTCCCCCATGCTGGGAACCAGGGGTGGGGAGAAGGGGAGTGGAGCCCCTTGCCACATGGAGGTGGAGCAGCTTGTTGATTTGGGGCTGGTGGGTGCCGGGCTGAGTTCACATGGCTTCCTCCTCTCCCAGCCCCCAGTTCCCAGCACCACAGGTAGCATGTGGCTCTGAGCTGCTGCTCCTGGCTGCAGCTGTCAGCAGTGGCTGGGGGGCAGGGGAGGGCTGAGAGGATGAAGTGCTTGGGGCTGGGCCTGTGTGGTGAGGTGTTCCATTCTCCTACTCCCCACCTCCAGTTCCCAGCATCGCACACAGCATGTAGCTCTGAGCTGCTGCTCCTATCTGGGTCTACTCAGTGGCGGAGGACTCTGCCCCCCTACCCCCTTTTCCTTGGCCGCAGGCAGGAGACAAGATTTTCTGGCTGCTGTCTGTTACACCCCTGGGGTGGGGCTGGCCCAGCACTGCCTGAAACAGATGAGCACAGGTTGAGGCTAGTGCTGTGCAAGGGGCACCAGGGGTGCCGGAGGACAGCGAAATAGGGTGATTCACTACAGGATCTAGGACAGAAGTTTGATATACTGCTCAAACTTAAATGGATTAAGTTTAATACTACATCCATCCAGGTCTGTCTTAGACCAGGTTCCATCATTTTGAAACTGGTTTGTGTCCTGAACTTCTGTTACGGTTTTAGACTGGGTTTCTGATCACTTATACCGGTTCATGTGCAATATCTGTACCTAGCCTCGTTGGGTGCCTATACATGAGCCAGGAGGCTGCTCTGACGTGCTCTTTGAGGTCAACAGTGCCCCTTTAAAGATACAGGCAGATATATTTAAACAGTAAAACTAATTAGTTAGGAAGCTTTGACCTACCTTTGTGCAGTATTCTAGCTTTTGTGAAACACTTGCTTACAGTATAAACTTCTGAGAGAATACCAAGCCATTGTGCCAAACCCTGCAGCCCCAAAAATTGGCACAGGAAGCCAAGAAGGGGTTCCCACTTTTATATAGAAAATCAGGGATTAGGGCAGGGGTGGGCAATTATTTAGGCTGAAGGGCCACTTAAGGAGTTTTAGTGAGATGTTGTGGGCTGGGTCAGCACCCCACCCCATCCCCTGCCATGATATATCATGCTTCCCACCTGCAACAGCTCACTAAAACTCCCTACGTGGCTTTGCCCCATGCTCGGCCATGCAGGGAGTACCATTTGGGAACAGGTTGGGTGGACAGGGCTGGGATTGCTGGGCAGTGATGGCTGTGATTTGCTCCCTGAACACCGTGTGACAGGCACTGGTTCTGCAGCCAGGGACAGGTGGGGAGCAGATTGCAGTTCTGCCCTGGCCCCATGCTGTCACTGCCGCATGATCCTGGGGTCTCCATGGAGACTGGGTGGGACCTGCGAGGACTGATGGGATGGGGCTCCGGGAGGACAGGGAATGGTGCCTGGGAGTGGGATGGGCAGGTGGGTCTGGGGTAGGGACATGTGGGCAGTGGATTGTGGCTCTGCCCAGGCCCTGGCCCCATGCTGTCACTACCCTGCAATCCCAATCCTGATCCCGGCCCTGGCCCTGTGCTGTCACTGCCCTACAATCCCAATCCTGATCCCGGCCCTGGCCCTGCCTGCGCATCCATCCCATCCACCTAGCCAAGTGTGTCCTGCCTGCGTAGGTCCTGGGAATAGGTCACAGGTAATAGGCACTGACACTGTGGTACACACACTCAGCATCTTAAGTTCCACCCTCCTGCCCCCTCCACCTTCACAGGTGTTCCCAAATGGGCCTTTAGTCCTGAGAGCACTCAGATTCAGTCTGCATGTATCTCCAAGTCTGAGTCCCACTTCTTTCGTCCACTGTCTGGCTGAATCCTGCTAGCAAGGTCCCTGGCTCCCTGAGCTCTGCCAACTTCCTGCCATGATCTACTCATGTATGCCTCTTGTCTACACTGGCAGACAAGGTTCCTTGGGTGAATTTGATATCTTTTATTAGACCAACCCAAATGGTTGGAGAATAGTTATTAAGCAAGCTTTCGGGTTCAAAAAAACCCTTCGTCAGGCCCTTCGTCTTGTCTACACTGTCACTTCCTCTTCCTTAAGTCCCAGTCCCCTGGGATTTCTGGGGTTGTAGTCCAAATTACAATCAGCACAGTTCTGTAGGACTGCAGGGATGTTGGGGAAAGTATAGGTGCTGGTCTTGTCATCTGGCTCAGGCATTTGTGTGGTGAGCTATGGTTGGAAAGGTTGAGTTCAAGTCTTGGTGCAGATCCAGAGACTCAGGCCTAGAGATATAATGTGAGCCTCCAGGGCTACTGGCTTCCTCACTGCTTGGGCTGCCTGAAAAAAATACATTTTGGCTGCACTGAGGCCCCTTTTCTTACAGAAACCACCATCCCACGCTTAAAAAAAATTAAAATTCAGTGCTCTGAAGGATGGCCCTGTGCCCCTCAAGAAGAAGCCACAGGCAGTCACAAACATCCCCCTTTTCCCCACCAGCATCATGCTCAGCCCCAGAGATAGCCAGCAGCCCTGAAGGGCTTGCGTTGTTCCTCGCTGCTCAGGCTTCAATGGTTTCAGCTGCCCCAAAATTGAAAAAAAACCAAAAAAACATTTTGGCCATGCCGAGTTCCCCTTTCTCAGAGACATTCCAAGTGCTCTGATTAAAGCACGGGCATAAAATTGGGCTCAATGTGGCATGCTGAAGCCCTCTGGGTTTCAGCATGCCACACCAAGCCCTGCAGCTTTCAGCCCTGGCACTGGTTCAATGGATGAAAATATGGTTTTGTACCCACCAGCAGAAGTGGGGAGGGCCCCAAACCAGTCTTGTTGTCTGGATCAGGGGTTTGCATACTGCGCCACTGGTAGAAAGGTTGGGAGCCCAAGTCTGGGCGTGGACCCAGAGGCTGTGTTGGGAGGAGTGTCCCTTGTGGGCAGGAGATAATTTTTTTTTCACCCTGACACATGGCAAGCTGAGATGGGCCCCAAAACCCATCAGACCAGCGTCTGGGTTCCTGGGTTGAAAGCTGCAGGGTTTCGGCATGCTAAACTAAGTCCTAGATTTTAGGCCTGTGCTTCAGTCCGAGCACTTGGAGTATCTTTGAGGAAGGGGAACTCAGTGTGGCCAAAATGTTTTTTTTTCCTTTTTCAATTTTGGGGCAGCTGAGATCATTGAGTCCCAAGCAGTGAGGAAGTCAGCAAACCTGGAGGTCTGCATTGTATCTCTGGAGCTGAGCATGATGGTGGCAGAGAAAAGGGGGTTGTTTGTGGGTGCTCGTGACCTTTTCTTGTGGGGCACAGGGCTGTCTCTCAGGGCATTGAATTTTAAAAAAAAATTATTATTAAGTGTGGGGTAGTATGCATATGTGTGCGCGTGTGTGTGTGGTGCTGATTTAGGCAGGGAAGGTAGGAAGGGGTAGGTGCTGCTGTTGTTGTGTGGCCCACGGTATTGTATACAGAGCTTCTGTTGGGAGAAGGTTGTCAGTTCAAGTCTGGGTGTGAACGTAGAGCCTGAGCTGGGACATGTCCCTCTGGTGAACATGTAAACATGTCTTTTTGCCCCAACACATGGCAAGCTGAGATGGGCCCCAGAACCCATCAGGCCAGTGCCAGGGCTTCGGGGCCTCTGCTGTCACACACTTCACATCCACATTACATTACACTGTGTTCCCTAGAATGCTTTAGGTGTCTGTGATTCCCCCCTGGGTACAGCAGGCTAATCATATCTGCCAAAACTGGAGTTCAGGATTCTAAGTGAAGTCTTGCAGAGCAAAGTAGCCATGTGGGAATGTGGCTTAGCTGAAAATAATTCCCTTTATTTCTCTGCACAACAAAGCAGAGGGGTCAGAAATGTGATCTCTTGCTGAATACTGTTACTAAGAGCATTGACCTGATGATCAGGAAAAATTGGTTCAGTTGAAGATGCTGGGCTAAGAGTAGCTTTTCTGTACTTTAATTTCTTTTTGGGTTTATGTTATAAAGCTGTCTGGTTTCATGTTGCTTTCAATTAAACATGAAGGAAATTATTTTTGACTGGTTTCATAGCAGCAGACCTCCTGTGACAAGCATGTATTAATGAAAGCACCACAGTACAGTATTATAGTTATTAATGGACATATGAAAGGAAACAGCTTTGTGAGCATTGCTAGTCTAAGTGATTTGATTTTCTTCTCTTCCAACTGCTGCCCTTCTTTTTTCCCACCCAGCACCACCATCTATCTTACTGTTCCCTGTACTATGACATTCTGTTTTTTATTAATTTGTCTCCAGAAGGGGTTATTAATTATCAAAGGTTGTTCATTGGCTTACAGATGGGATTGAAGCATCCAGCATAAAGGATTCTGGGATGTCTCTGAGACCCCTGTGGAACGTAATTGAAACACATTTGGACAGTGTAGAGGAATATGCATATTAACCACGTCTTTGGGATCTGGAGTGCAGTCTACCTTCTTATAGTTTCCTGCCATACCTTGGTGGAAAAGAAATGGGAAGCTGATGGTTGATACCAAAGCAATGAGAACTGCATCTTCTTTTTCCCAGATGAATCCTCTTCCAGGGCTCCAACTCCCGCTATACCCTGTCCTTACCACCCCTTTTGATGTAGTTCACATTTTCTACTCCTCATCTCCAGAGCAATGGCCCTGGGATATCTGTTTATAAGTACTCCAGCGTCTCAACCTGTCACTTCAAGTAGGTGTCTGAGGGTGACCCCTCCTCAGCCAACCCCCTGTAAATGTGCATTCATCCCTCATCCCCCTTCTCAGGGCAGTCGTGTTAAGGTCCAACAAACAATCTTACCCTGAAGGTGGACAGAATCCTAACTCGCTGGATCAGTGTCTCTTATACCAGCCTCTTTCTGCTGGCAGACTGAAGTCTCCCAACCCCTATGCCTCTTCAGCCTGTCACAGTTCACTACTAGTCTTCTGGTTTCCAAGCCTTTACTCAGCTGTTCTGCTGTCCCACAGCTACAGCTGTTCCCATGCCTCCGCACAAGCTTGCACCACTCAGGAGATGATAATGCTGCTCCCCTCTCCAGGGAAGAGAGAGTCCTTACTCCGTTGCTTTTCAACAGATTGGTCTTTGGTGCAACTCAATCGCCTTCAGGTCCCTCCATCACATGTTTCTGTACCTGGGAGCTCCTCAAGCCCAGCCCTCCAGCCACTTCTGGGTTCATCCTGGTCAACCATCATGGCCACTGGGAGCAGCCAGGAGTCTTTCTCTGTCAGAAAGGGTTTCTCACTGTCCCCGGGAACCCCTGCCAGAGCCGACAGACAGGATCAGCTCCCTGCTGGCTCACAGTAAGTTGCCAAGCTGGGTAACATCCCAACCTGGGTCTTAGGCTTAGGGAGTGATGACCATGGCCATCGCCAGGCTCAACCACGTAACGGGGACCAAGGATCAGCTCTTTGTTACAGAGGGGTTCTGGAAGTCTATCCTTCAGAGAGCATTTTGGGAAATGATCAAGCCAGGACATGGATTACTTTGGCACTTTTGGAAGCCTCTTGTTTGCCTGTATTTGAAGAACAACTCCCTGGGAAGAGTATTATAAAATCAAAATAGAGAATTGTGATTATTGCATCAGGAAAAAAAATGAACGTGTCTCTTAAAGGGGATTTTTTAAAATACAATATTTCTATTGAAGAACACAGATGCATTCAGTCCATTCCCTCCGTTTGACAGCAATCACATTATTTGCACCAGATCAAATTTTGTGAGAGTGCATATTATCAGGGATAAAACTAAAATTGTAATTCAAGGGCAGCTGTGGTTAGCCGTACTTGTTACTTTAAGAAAAACTGCTTCTCTTACAATATGAAAAAAAAGGAGAGAGTCTTGATTTGAATCTCCTTCTACATTTCAGTTTTATTACATTTTACAGTATCATCCAGAAAATTTGGTTATAGGTTAACATACCATTTATATTTTCCTGGATAATTCAGTTCTATTCAGCTGGCTTTGACACTGTTCAGGACTTCTGTAGCATTGAAAGGTTATTTTTTTGTCAAGAGCTTTCAAAAATTTAGGAGGCTAGAATGCACTGTAATTGCTTCATGAGTTGAAAATACATTTGATAAAGTCAAATAGAAATGCTTTCTTAAATATCAAATCTTTTAGCTTGAATAAAAAAATCACCATCTGTTACTTTACAGAGAACTTTACAAAGGCACATAAGTAATAACAAATATCTATATCTGCATAAGGAACTTATGGCTTCCTTTTCTATGCTTGCCTTTGGGGTGACAATTAACTAATTTCTCAACCCATTTCAAAGAAAAAGGACAATACAATAAAAAAACAAAGTAACTTCTAGAGTTAGCAAGCAACAGTACACTTTTAAAATGAATACAACTAACAATAAATTTCTTGAAAATTAATTTCCTCTCTAAAAGCTAATTCACTATGCATTGACTAATTATTATTAATTTTTAGATAGACTTCTAGCTTCCTCTAGACCTCTTCGTTACACTCAGATTTGATTCGCATGACTGGTTGCCAGGTTTACACCAATTCCTCTTAAATTATTAATTATTTCAGAGATATATATTGATGAAATAGTTCCCTGGTCTGGAGGCTGTATTCACAGAAGCCCTCTGTACCTTTTTTCAGAAGTGTGAGGAAAGTAGCACCCACTTGGAAGAAGCTTCACTGATTATTCCAGGTGGAAGCCACTACACAAATTTAGACCAACATCTTTCAAATGTGACACACTGTAGAGGCCTCTTGATGAAATCCAGGGGTTTCAAACACGCATCCTGCAGGCTATACGTGGCCGGTGGTGCCATTCCATCTGGCTGACTGAGCTACTGCAAGGCCACCAAAAGTTGGAACTGTGGCCAAAGGGATTGACCTACGAAAGAAAAGGGGCCCCTATTTTTTTCCACCCTGGCACATGACAAGCTGAGATGGAGCCGCAGAACCCATCAGACCAGTGCCAGGGCTCTAGGCCTGAAAGCTACAGGGTTCGCTGTGGCATGCGATAGGCATGCCATGCTGAACCGCAGATTTTAGGCCCATACTTCAATTGGAGCACTCAGAGTATCTCTGAGGAAGAGGAACTTGGTACGGCCAAAAGGTTGGGTTTTTTTCTTCTGCAACTTTGGGACAGCCAAGATCATTGAGTGTATGTGCTGCCTGGTATAGGCAGGGAGGTTGGGAAGGGACACATGCTGCAGTGGTTGTTTGGCTTGGTGGCTTGTGTGCAGTGCTTCTGATGGGAAGGTTGTGAGTTTAAGTCTGGATGTTGACTTAGAGCCTCAGCTAGGAAGGGTGGGCACAAGAAGTCTTTTTTCCTGACACATGGCAAGCTGAGATGGGCTGCAGAACCCATCGGACCAGTGCCAGGGCTCTGGGCTTGAAAGCTTCAGGGCCATGCTGAGCCCCAGATTTTAGACTCATGCTTCAATTGGAGCACTTAGAGTGTCTGTGAGGAAGGGTGGCTAAAAGGGGTTTGTCTGTTTTTTCCTTTTTCAATGTTGGGGCAGCTGAGAGCTTTGAGGTCCAACCACTGAGGAAGTCAGCAAACCTGGAGGTTTGCATTGTATCTTTGGGGCTGAGCATGATGGTGCAAGGGAAAAGGGGGATGTTTGTGGGTGCATGTGGCCTTTTCTTGAGAGGCACAGAGCCATCCCTTAGGGCACTGAATTTTTTTTTTTTTAAGGGTGGGGTGCTGGTGTGCATGTGTATGTGTGTGTGTATGGTGCTGGTTTAGGCTGGAAAGTTGGGAAGAGCCTGGTGTTGGCTTTTTTTGCCAGACTCGGAGGTCTGCATGTTGAGCTCCTGCTGGGAAAATTGTTAGGTCAAATCTGGGTGTGGACCCAGAGACTCAGCTGGGAAGTGTGTCAATTTTGAGGCAGCTGAGACCATTAAGGCCTGAGCAGTGAGGAAGCCAGCAGCCCTGGAGGTCTGCCTTGTATCTCTGGGGCTGAGCATGATGCTGGCAGGGTAAAGGAGGATGTTTATGTCTGCCTGTGGCCTGTCCCAAAATTTAAAAATAATAAAAAAAAAAATGTGGCCACACCGAGGTCCCCTTCCTCAGTCTTTCAGCCTTGGAGCCCTGGTACTAGTCCAGTGGGTTCTGAGGTCCTTCTCAGTTTGGTATGTGTCAAAGTGAAAAAAATACTTTTTCATGCCCCAAAGGTCACACAACTCAGCCTTGTTTCTGGGTCTACCCCCAGAGTTGAAGTTACAAGTGTCCCATCAGTAGTTCAGCAGGTAAGCCCCTGAGCCAGGCAACCATACCAGTACTGAGCCCTTCTCAGTGTCCTTGCCAAGAGCACCATCACACTCACCTACATACACACCACCACCCCACACTTTAAAAAAAAAAAAAATTCAGTGCCCTGAGTGATGGACCTGTGCCCCTCAAGAGGATGCCACAGGCAACCACAGATATCCTCCTTTTCCCTGCCAGCATCATGCACAGCCCCAGAGATACAATGCAAGCCTCCAGGGCTGCTGGCTTCCTCACTGCTTGGGCCTCAACGGTCTCAGCAGCACCAAAATTGAAAAAGAAGAAAAAATACCTTTTGGCCACACTGAGTTCCTGTTCCTCACAGATACGCCAACTGCTCCGATTGAAGCACGGACCTAAAATCCAGGACTTGGCATGACATGCCAAAATCCAAAGGCAATCACATGTAGACCTGTGAGATCACTATGTCACCATAGTGAATCATATGGCAACATAGCACCTTGCCATGTCACTGTATGGCAATGTGTAGACACGCCCCAAAAGGAAGATTGCTACAACTCCCTGCCTTTTTGTTTCCTTTCAGACACAGACACTGTTTATTTTAGACACCAGATCAAGTGAAATGCCAGGGAATGGGATGCTGAATGAACAAAAATAAGGAAAGAAGAAAAGAAAGCAAAAGAGATTAAATGAGGTTAAGGGTTGGCACCAAATTGTATGCAAACCTGCAACACTGAAGTTGTGTGTGCTCATGGTTTGATTTTGACTGTTGTCAGCATGTAGTTATGAGTTCAGTATGTGCTTGGGAAATGAGCTGGTATGTTTTGCAAATGAACAGTATTCCTTGTTAACTTAAAAAAAAAATCTGAAGCCTACCTTAATTGATTACTCATTTCTGGAAAATGCGAAGTTATCTATGTTACCATGTTAATATTATGGACTAAAAGAGACTTTGTAGGTGATGAAAGAAATGAGGAAAAATGCTGCACCCATAGCATTGTCAGAACCATAACCAGAAATTTAATATTATGTGAAAAAACTCTTTGGTAGCACTGTGTAGTAATGTATGATACATCATAAATCACCTTAGCTGCTGCAGATTATCATAGCTACTTTGGCCTGATATTGATTTCAAGTTTATGGAGTTTTGGCAATATATACCAGCTGAGGAACTGCTCCATAATCCCTAGAATGAGAACTCAACTGTAACACTGAGGGTCTATATTTAACATAAAGCAGTAACTAGGGGTATAAATAAAATACAATAGAATCACTAGTGCAGTGGTTCTTAACCAGGGTGTTGTGAGATCCTTTCAAGGGTGCAACCATGATACACAAGATAAACCCAGAGATTTCACATAAGAATACATAGTATTACAAACATTCTGCTCTGTTGAGGTCTTTCTGAGTTCTTGGCAACAGAAGAATTGCTTCATTATTTTTCTGTATTCAAAAAATGAGTAAAAGCTAATAGCTGGAATTTTTCAAAGGATGCCTTGAGTCTAAAAAGGTTGAGAACCACTGCACTAGTGAGTCTGATGAAGGATGTAGGTCATGAAGCCTTCAACAAACACCTTCAGACAGACAATTAATTCTAGGTTCAGATAAGTATTATACTATAATTCAATTTAATGTGTGAGTTTGCATACCCTTTACAAAGTAAATCCGGTATATTTTTTCTCATATGTTTTCTTTGTATAGCCTAACTTGATCCCAAGTGGCTAATTTATTTAAGAAAACCAAAACTAATATCCTGTAATTATTTCAGGGAAAACATACTTGTTTGATGCTTTCAAAGAGAATATTCCTCATACCTTCTTGCCAGAGGCAAGTAAAATGTATTCAAGTGATAGCCTAGATGCTAGCTGTGAAGTAACAGGAAGGTGGTGGGCTCTACTCTCAGAGGGCACAATAACCTGGAGGTAACTAGTAACGTTACAATTTGCAAACGGAAAATGTCAGTTATTACTTTATTCTTGCCTAAAGAATTAAAATTTCATTGATATGCAAAGGATGCATTTATTCTTTTTGGGCCCTGTCATAGCAGGAAAACACAAGCATATCTTAACAGTCATAGGAGGTGGAAAAGGAAAAAATAAATGACCTAATAAATAAATAAATATACACACATTCACATTAGCTGACTCACTGGATGTGTTGATCAGTGGTTCCCTGAGGGCCCAGGGGAGACTCTACTGGCGCGTCTTCTTTGGGGCTCCTCCTTCCCAACACCTCACCCCTTTCCACTCAAGTGTTACAGTCAAGCCTGGTGGTGCTCTGGCATGATGATGAGGCTTTTCCTTCTGTACTTGATGTCTGGCAAAAATGGAGGCCCCAGGGGGCCCATTCCCGAGCGGGGGAAGAGTTTAGGGAGCTAGGCAACCCAGAATGATGGTGGAATAGGCCGCCTGATTGGAGGGATCCAGTTGGGGTCTGGACTAGAGGATTCTGGGGCCTAGTATGGGGCCAGTGACATGAAGAAATGTGGATGCCATCTGTGAGGCTTGGGCTGTGGTGTAGGGGAGGAACGGAGCTGCAGATAGTGGCCCCCTGGCATTGGGGCAAGAATGGGCAGCCTCCCGCCTTAATAAGAACCAATTAAGAAACAACAAGGAATGGCAGACGAGGAGGCGGGTGGTTGGCCTGGAACCAGGTGGGCGAGTCAATGACAGACCGGCCCCAAGAAAGCCCCCTGTTACAGGGCCCCTGAACTGGATTTTCTCCTTGGTTGGCACCTGCAAGTCCCACTGGGCTGCCCTTTCCCAGACTCTGGTACTTCTGTGTAGCCCTCTGCATGAGGTGGGGTATTATGTTGCATCGTGTCTGGACTGCATGGCTCGCAGGCCGCGTCGGGTGAGCTGACAGCTGGATGGATCTCCAGTGCTGCATCAGCTACAGATGTTTTCTGGGTTTTCCTTGGTATTTCTGCCCCGGAGAAAGCAACCAGCCTCTGGTGGGTCATAAGGCACGTGTCTGGGTTTTTCCCAAATGCCTTGGCTGCAGGATGCATGCATTCTGTTTCCCCAGGTATGCTGGCCCTAGGGGAAAGCACCACCAGGGCCCTTCTAGCAAAGGGGAGAGTGTCCAGCTCTGCTTCTGATACTCTGGCATGCTCTCACTCTTCCTGACTCTGGGTCCACTTTAAACACATGGTCTCCAGGCTCCAGACCAACCAGCAGTGCTCCCTCATGCTGCATGGTGCTGGCCAGCTTAATCACAGCCCAGCCACCTTGATTGTGGCTGGCACCAAGGTGTGTTGAGCAGGGGCCTTTCATAGCATGCTATACAGGGGGACATATGTGTTTTCCATGAGTGTCTGAGATATATTAATGGCCAAATCCTGAAGTTCTCACTGGATGTGTCTACATGTCACTATATGGTGATGTGATTTAGTACTTCCTTTCAGAAGTACTAAAGCATGGTGCAGTATGAGCAGGTACTGTGCTGTATGGGCGATGCATGCTTTGATTTCCCTGCTATATTGCTGTAGCAGCATGGTCTAAATGTGGAGCGTGCCACTACCACAATGTAGCAGGTGATCACATGTAGACCCACATGATTGCTATATTTTAGGGTAATGTTCTTCAACACCTAAAATGGGACTGATACAAAATGTTAGTACCTAAATGCAAGACTGCAAAACTCCTGGAGTCAGGAGAAGAGCAATCAAGAGGGAGCCTGCCTGTGCAGTCCTATGTGGAGGGTACTTGCTGGGAGGAAGGGAGTTTTGGGTTCCAGTTCCAGCTCCTAGATTGGTTTATGCAGTCATTGGCCAAAATGCATAAACAGCATTGTGAGCAAGACTAAAACTAGAACAGAGGTGCACGAGGTGGTAGCATTTATCGCCAGACCGTCCCACGCGCCTCCATTTTCAGGACACGTTGTAACCGAAACAAGAACTGCAGCAGAAAAGTTGCACCTGCCTGCATAATGAAAGTGGCATGGCAGGCAGGCATGACTTTCTACTACAGCCCCTTGAAGACAGGTGTGCAGAACAGTTCCACATGTCACATGCACATCTGTTTCTGCAACACACTATGCAGGACTGGATGGGAGGGTTGCAGCAACAGTATGCGCTCTCCTGCCACAGCAGTTTTCTGCAAGAAGTATTCAGCACAGTTCCACCTGGCTACAGTGGTGTGGCAGTGGGGTAATGATAATGCTCAAATAAATTAATAGCATATCAATAAATATTATTATGTTTATATTGCAATATTCATAACATATTTATATCAGGTTTTTAACTGAGGTGTTGCTAAATTTTGAAAAGTTTTGGAGAGGAGTCTTGAGTCTAAAAAATTTGAGAACCATTGGCCTAAAGTTTAGATGTAGGAATGTTCAGGTGTCCCACATCCGAATCCCTTTGAACATCATGCTTTTATTCCAGAAATACTTCCCAACAATTTCAAAAGGTTTTTCCCTTAGTTAAGGACTAAAAGTTCTCCATGTTTTAGTCCAGTATTAATGTCTTACACTGTTGAATGTATGAGATGGACAAATTTTCAAATTAAAGTAAGTTTCTGTGAAACAACTGAACTAGGGAAAGTGTTCTTACACCTGCATTTACCCAGCAGTAAGTGAAAGCTAAACTGGGTCAGATAAGTTGCCATGATTTAAATTTCATTTACTTCAGGCTAATTGCAGGCTCAAAAACAGTTACTACGTATCCTTTTTTCTGGAAAAAGTCCTGCCTCTGATAACTTGAATTTGATCTTTTGTTCATGCTTATAAGAATTAAACCACAAGGGTTTCTACGAGTGCCTTTCCTATGCTGGACCAGGTTCTTTAAGGGGCTTGATTACATCTTTGTTGTCCATCTTTAAAGGTACTATATGGTGTCAATAAATACAATTTCACTGAGGACCCACTGTCCCCTACAATGCAAATAAATATAGGATTAATTAAAGATAATTAAACCAATCACAAGCATGTTGGAAATGCATGTTTATCAATTAGAAAATGAGCTGTAAGTCAAGTCTGTGGTATTTGTCTGACTACTTGAGATGAGCTGGAATATTTCTAGAACATGCATTGTTAATACTATTCTGGGCATCACAAAGCTACATAGTCTTACTGTGATAGTGCTTCATACCCCTATATTTGTGCTTGAAAACATATTAGGGGAAATGTTTCTTTTTCTAACTGAACAGAGCAAGATAATATCACTCTTCATTTCAGAGAAGATAATAGTATTAGTGTGAGCTGTTATATTGCAATATTGGATGCTGATATTTATTTCTGTGAGGAATTATGTAGAGAAGAATAGGAACATAGGACTGGAAGGGGCATTCTGGCCCATAGACTCCTGTCCCCAGTATGAGCAAGCAACCAGTTGTCCAAAAGGGGGTCCCAGAAATATTTATTCTAGATCCTCTCATGTACCAAAGCACCCATAAAAAGGAAAAAAGAAGGTGGAAAATACTTATAATGTGTCATGTGTAAGGAGCAGGGAAGATGGGCATTGACAATGACAGAGAATGTTGTTAGATTAAAATATGCTCAGATGCTCCTAGAAAGAGGATAATGCCCTGAGCTACAGAGGAAGCCAAAAAAATCCTACGTTCTTGGAAATGTATAGAATCATAGAGAGCTACATATTGTTCATGCAAATTCTACCTGTATTCTATTAACTCAGTCTTTTACCTGTTTATTCACTGATGAAATATGGGTGCCAGTTGCCTTGAGGTTACTGGCAATAAAGTTCTAGGTCTTATTTTTTTTTGTGGGGGGGACCAACTTCAGAGGTGCCAGTGACATGCTAGTGAATAATCTTATGCCAGTCTCAAGCAGTATAAATTACAGGTTGAAGGGCCAGAAGAAGGTAAGTATTACACCACTTTAAACTCTGCTCTGAATTTGCCCTGTCATTAGTACGTGGAGGTTTGGCAAATTTTGTTAGTGCCTAAAAGCCACATAGTATACAAAATTCAGGGACTGAATAAAGCAGCAGAACTCCCATTTGATTTTTCTCTGACAACTTTACTACCTATTGGAAAGCCTATCTATCAATAAAGAAAAGATTGGAAGGGAAAAAGAAATCCTGTTATGTAGCAGGTCTCTGGTGTATTCTCTATGGCATTTGTCTTGAGATGGAAGCCTCACTTTGTTTATACAATTTAGCCTGGGTCTTGGCTCTTTTCTATAGTTTATGTTCTCCATTTTTCAGTATGATAAGATACTGGAATATTTAGTATAGTTAGTGCAATACTTTCCTGGCTGCAACAGAGACATTCTGCTTGCCTGTGCCCAGGACAGTGATTCTCAACTTGGTGCCTTGACATCTTTTCAAAGGTGCTCTGGGGTGTTGCACAACATTAGCATGATTAGGCATGCAGACATGATTCACAAAATAAACCCAGGGATTTCAAATAGAAATTCATAGTGTTAAAAACATGGTGATCTATTTTGGTCTTTTTGAGTTCTTTGCAGTAGAAGAATTGCTCTATTACTTTTTTGTAGTAGAAAATTGAGTGAAAACTAAGAGCTGGTCCACAGGTGACTGGTAGGGGGTACACAGGGCTGCATGTGCCCCCCCAGTGGGGCTGATGCCCCCCCAATGGCTGACACTGATGCTGTCGGTAGGGCTGGTGCCCCCCCCCAACAGGGCCACCACCATCAGCGGCTTCTGCAGGTGCCCACCCCACCCCAGGTTCAGGAGGCACCAGTCACTCATGAGCTGGTCTTTTCTGGGGGATGCCTCCAGTCTAACAAGGGGTGGCTTGAGTTTAAAAAGGCTGAGAATCACTGGCCCAGGGTGTTCATCATTGTTCATGTTGGTAAATGTTTTGTTTACTTTTAATCTCTTCTCCTCTTGATTGGTTACAAAGCATGGGTGCTAGACCCATTTGAAAAAGTTTGTGTTCCCTGCAAGACCAGTGTAAATTCACACTTCTGTAAGCTGGCATTTCATATCAGGAATTTATCACGGAGAATGGGAGTTTGGTTTTTGTTTTGTTTTTTACAAGGGAAATGGTCATTCTCCCAGACAAAAGGCTAGCGCCATGATTTTTCAGTTCCTACAGTCAAATGCTTGAAAGAATTACTGGGGACCTTACACCTGAAACCTTCAGCTGGATCCTTTTGTGTTCATTAACTCTTGTTGATGAGCAGAGCTGAATTCTTCAAAATGATGATTATCAGGAACACTGCCAACAAAAATCTACCCTGCTGCGCAGATGAGCCAAAATGAGCTTCAGCAGCAGTGTGGCAGTCTCTGTCCCTGAAGCATTCATGGAGACCCTGCCTGACTTCACAGAGACAAGCAAGTGGGTAAAATACACATTAGCAAAAATTCATTCCTTGGGCTGGAGAGTTTAAGGGATTAAGAAACACTATAAAATGAAAGGGACAAGGAAAACCTCTTCAGACCCAGATAGATGGAGACACACCATGTACACAGGAGAAGAAAGGCATAGACCTAGAAAGGGATAATGTGTTCCTTTATTCTCTCCAAAAGGACAAAAATTCTGGCATAAATAAGGTAGCTTGTCAAGCAGGTTACACTAGGTTATTCCTAGGATTCTGGCTCACATGGTAATGAGAAAATGTATAGAAAGAACTGGTTTCAGTGATTTCTGAATAAAAATTCTGGACATGCAGTCAACTTGTCCACTTACCACAGAAAGCATTTATGGCAAAATGCATTTTTTTCCTCTCTTGCTGTGGAGAACAAGACACAGACCAATAGCTTGAAGTTGCAGCATTGTAAGTTTAGAATGAATAGCAGGAAACATTTCTTCACTGTTGAAGCAGTGAGGCAGTGGAAGAGACTGCCCAGGGAAGTTGTGGAATTTCCATCACCGGAGGTGTTTAAGAAGATGCTGGACAGCATTGATCGGGGTGATCTAGGAGTAGCAACATCTATGCTCTGCTATAGGTATTTCCCATGCTTCTGGGTTTTATTGGTTGCCACATGGGCCTGGGAAGGAATCCCACCCTCTCACCCCCTTGCTGTTACATGGCTTAAGATGGTGTGGGGAGGAAGAGGGATGTTTTGCCTTCTTCAAAAGCACTGAGGTTTGGTTATAGCCAAGGCTGGGGATTTTGTTTGGGGCATGCTAGTGCTACTGCTGGAACTTAAACCTAAAGGTTCCTGACTAGAGGGTCTTTCCCCTCTACTCAGGATCAGAACAGTCACCATATTTGGGGGCAGCAAGGAATTTTATACCCCGTGGTCAGATTTGTACCAACTGTAGGAGTTTTTGCCTTCCTCTATAGCAGGGGGCATGGCTCTCTTCCTTGGATCTATGTGTTGTATTTTAATAATCCTTGTAGCAACAGGATATTAGCTGCCATATTTCCCCCTCCTTTACCTGTGGTGGGTTGGGGTATTATGTCTTGTGGCTGTCAGGGTTGACTTCGTATGTTTGCAAAGATATTAAATAAGTCTTGGTGAAGACGCTCCACAGTCCCATCTAGTAAACATCTCCAACATCCCAGAGTTTTCCCCACCTTTACCTACTCATCCACAATTAAAGAGGAGCAAAATAAGTTGACTTATACAGATCAGTATGGTGCACTGGTGGGGTTGTAATGTACCTTGCTACCCCTCTGGCAACATGACCTTGAGCCTGGCTCTTTAAATGGGTACCTGCCATTTTGGCCTCGGGAGCCAAACATGGTTGAAAACGAATGCTGGCCACTTCAATCTCTAGTGTGCCATTGGCTACAGAAGCTGGCATGCGTCAACCATGTGAACCCAATGGGTCATTTAGGCACAAGTAGGCAAAAAATAGGGATAGATCAACTCTTGTAGATTTTAGGCTTGAAACTGGTCAGTAAACCCCTTAACTAATTTTGTAAATGCCTTCTGCTTGGATATTACCTCCACACTAGAACAGATTGGGAAGAGTAATCCATACCAGAGTTTAAAAATGACTTGTAGGCAACTCCTAAAAGAAAAATAACCAACAAAATACTGTTTTCAAGTATTGGTACTGCCATAGATAGACTGTATAACATCTACTTTGGAAAAAAAAAAGAACAGGAAAGAACATTTAAGTGCCCCTCTACATGTGGAGGTAAAAACACAATGGGATCTAATGCATGATCCACACAATCATGCCTCTTATCATGGCAGGTGGCATGACTTTGGGATCGTGAATCAGATCCCATCATACCTTTATTGCTTTTATTGCTAGTGCAGGGGGAACCTGTTCTTCAGTGCGCTTTGTCATGTAGTCTGCACAATATTCCTATGTGCTTTCTGCAATCTAAGCATGCTTCTTAGGTTGACTAGAGAGGGCCAAGAGCAAAGCTTCACATGTAGCTGCTTCCAGGCCCTGAGAAAATTTGGTTTTGGATCTAAGCTCTGCCGATCTGACTTTTCCCTCACTTCAGGTGAGATAATCCTGATTTGTGTAGAGAAAGTGTCAGGTCTTAAGGCTCAGAACCATTTCTAAATGTTTTTATTTTGCCATGGATGTGAGTGATGTATAACCAATACTATTGTACAATACTGATGCTTCAGAAAAACACCAGCATATAGAATGAGTAAGGATGCAAATTATTTCCATTTATTTTATCATTTTATTCCCTCCCCTCCCCCCTGTTATTCTAGGATCAAACCACAACATATTTTATTTCATTGTGGGTAAAATGGAAAATAATGTCTGTTTATTGACCGGAATCTGAACATTTCTCTTTAATTGCATCCACAACATTTCTGAGCTCATCTGATTTGCATGAGCGAAATGGGTAATTGGGGGCTTTTGTCATTTCCATTGCCCCTTTATGCTATTCTGGCAATGTAAAAGGCCTTAGTGTAAATGACAATTAGGGATGTGTATATGTGGGAGTATATATACATGTGTGTGTATGTATGTGTGCAAATACTGATTTATGCAGATAGTTTCTTGTTTTATGCATATAAATTAGATAAAATCAACAATTTTGTGGATGTAATTATGAAGGCCTGTTTCAAATTAAGCCCTACATGTTTAGCTAAAGAGGCTGGATCATTTTGTTCTTAAGGAAAAGGCACACTTCTGAAAATTATCAGCACTTAATTTTGATTGATTCTTTATATAGCCACTAAATCTTCTTTGGCCCTTCTGTATTTCTGCTACTTCAGATTGAGGAAAATTAGTCTAGAACATGTACCTCCAGTGCTGCTAAGAAAACATTGGAACTGCCCTAGCCATTTCACAGCTAGAGGATTATGAATCAGAACAGAGATGTCTGGCACCTGTGGTAGCTGTTAATGGTTGCATTCAAAGGACTATTTAGCACAAACCACTTAATATAGCTGCTTAAAACACAAATGCGTTCCTTGTACAGGGTTGCCCAATATCACAAATCTCACATGCCAGGCCTTTTGGCTACACTTTACCTTCTGGCAGCCCATTTGCTTAATGCAGTGTAACCTGTAGCTTCATTGTCAATGGTGATCTATTGTTACACAATAAAAAGGACGAGATGATAAAAGTAACCTTCTAGGAATGTTATGTATCTGGTGGCTGTGCCAAGCCAAAACAAGCCCATTTGTTATTGTGTATCAGGACACCAGGTAATTTAAGATGAAATATGGGAAGCTTAATGAAGCTCCTACAGTTGTTTCCCAACTAATTCTTGGGCTATGAGAGTAGGGTGTCTGTATGTTTTCGGGTGGGGGAGGGTGAACACATTTTAATTAGAGCCCCTCTCTAATTAAAATACCCACAGCATCTCGAGTATTTAGCATCTCACATTTCAAAATGGTGGCAGGGGTGCTTTAACTGAATCTTGTTCAACAAGCTTTAGTTAAAGTGCCCCATCACCATTTTGAAACACAGGGATGTTGAATACATAAGATACTGCAGCATGCTAGTCCAGCAGACTCTATTGAGTCTGCTCCAACGTGTTTTAATTGCAATATGCCGATGCACATGTGAAAGTGCCCTGGGATTAGAAACAAAATGTGTATCAATAATTCAAGGTACCAAAAGGACATTGCCCGATTTGCTGGTCAAACTAGCATATTAAATCACCTCTCTTCCAACAGTAGCAAATAGACATGGGACTGAGAAAATCTTTGGAATACGGTATTGCATTTTTTGGCATGAATATAAAAATCATCACCTTTTGCTACAAGCAGAAGTAGGAGATGAAAGGAATAGTAGTACCAGCCTCTTCTGAGAAACAACCCAGAGAACTTGATGTTGCTTTAGGAATGTCCCAGTAAGGCCATGGTGAACAGACCTGGACACAACATGGGTGAACTGGGTGGCCTCCCGGGGCCTGGACAGAAAGGGGGCCTGAAAATGGTAATTTTTTTTCTTCTGTCCAATTTGTTATCATCATTATCTCTGGCAAACAAGGGCCCAATACTAAAAGTTTGCCAGGGGCTGCCAGGAGTCTTGGTACATCACTGATGGTGAAGGTGCAGGCTTGTGCTGCAATATTATTATTTCATAGAGTTCATTTAAAACCAAAGGATTGAACTGCTACTTTTTCATTAAACTAGATGCTATCCAGGCTGGGGTGGGAAAGCATCAAAAGAAGCATATCGTGTGTGGATGTGTCAAGAGTAGATGCCTGAGGCTGGGTACTCTCCTGACCTAAATTGGCCTGTTGGTGCCATGGCCTTTTTTCTGTCTTGCCAGCCATGACTTGTTGTTAAGTTTTAATTCATGTAACAGGAGGCAGTTCACTGTTATGACATAAATCCTGCCTGTGGGAAGATTATATCACTCTCAGTAGTCACAATTCAAATTGGAGCCTGTCCCTTCAAGGGCTGGCCAGTTTGGTTGCCCTGTATGTTTAAAGCAGGGTACCGCTGGCTGGGACTTCCCCGCCCCTATGCTCCCTCCACATCCACTCTTATCCAACAGAAACAGAAGTAACAAAAGAACAGGAGCCCTTCACTCCTCTTACCCTCATCTGGGAGTGTTGCAGCTGAGAGCCTTTGCTCTCTCCCTACCTCTCTCTCCTTCCAGTCATGGCTGCTTCTCATTTCCCCACTGATGCTCCCAGCAGCCAGTCCGCCGGCTTCAGTGCCATTTGCCACTTAGCTGCCCCTTCAGTAAGCACCACATCCTAGGGCATCTTTGAGTCTCGCTCTAGGCCAGAGTGGGGAGAAAACACAGCAGCCAGCAGTCTACTCATTCCCTGCCATGCTGTGGGGAGCAAACCGGGCTGAGGGAGGGCCCAGAGCCTCTCTCCTCTCTGCCTCTCTGCTACAATGGGATTCTCCCATCTAATTAGGTTCAGAGATGCCTCATAAACAGGCCTGAAGGCCTTGTGTTTTGATGTGTGTCATAGAATCATAGAAAATTAGGGTTGGAAGAGACCTCAGGAGATCATCTAGTCCAACCCCCTGCTCAAAGTAGGACCAGCTCCAAATATATTATCCCACCCAAGCATTGTCTACCTGGGTCTTAAAAACCTCCAAGGATGGAGTGTTCACAGGCTCTCTGAGCAGCCTGTTCCAGTGCTTTACTACCTTCCTTGTGAGAGTTTTTCCTAATACCTAACCTAAACTTTCCTTGCTGCAACTTGAGACCATTGCTCCTTGTTCTCTCATCTGCCACCCCTGAGAACAGTCCAGCTCCATCCTCTTTGGAACCACCATTCAGGTAATTGAAGGATGGTACTAAATCCCCCCTCAGTCTTCTATCTCCAGATGAAATAAGCCTAGTTCCCTCAGCCTCTCCTCAGAAGTCATGCCATCTTACTCCCCTACCCATTTTTGTTGGCCTCAGCAGACTCTCTCCAATTTGTCCACATCCTTTCTGTAGTGGGGGCCCCAAAACTGGACACAGTACTTCAGATGTGCTCTCAACAGTGCCAAATAGAAGGGAAAAATCACTTCCCTCGATCGGCTGGCAATGGTTCTATTAATGCATCCCAGCACGCCGTTGGTCTTCTTCAGAACAAGGGCACACTGTTGGCTCATATTCAGCTTATTCTCCATTGTAACCCCCATGTCCTTTTATGCAGAGCTGCTTCTTAGGCAGTCAGCCCCCAACCTGTAGTGGTGCATGGGATCGTTCCATTGTAAGTGCAGGACTTTGCACTTGTCATTATTGAACCTCATGAGATTTCTTTTGGCCCAGTCCTCCAACTTGTCAAGGTCTTTCTGAATCCTAGCCCTACACTCTAGTGTATCTGCTACTCCTGCCAGCTTGGTGTCATCTTCAAACTTGCTGAGGGTGCGCTCCATCCCATCTTCCAGATTGGTGATGAAGACATTGAACAAGACAGGCCCCATGACGGATGCCCAGGGCACTCCACTTGATGCTGGCTGCAATGTAGACATTGATCTACTGATCATTACCCATTGAGCCTGACAACCCAGCCAACTTTCAATCCGCCTTACAGTCCATTCATCCAACCTATATTTTCTCAGCTCCTTTGCAAGAATGCTGTGGGAGACTGTATTAAAAGCCTTGCTAAAGTCAAGTATATTATGTCCACTAATTTCCCTGCATCCACACATCCAGTCATCTCATTATAGAACACAATCAGCTTGGTGAGGCATGACTTACCCTTGGTGAATCCATGTTGACTGTTCCTAATCACCTTCTCCTCTGAGTGATTAGAAATAGGTTCTTTGAGGATCTGCTCCATTATTTTTGCGGGGACTGAGTTGAGGCTGACTGGTCTATAGCTCCTTGGATCCTCCTTCTTTTCTTTGTTAAATATGAGCTCTACATTTGCCTTTTTCCAATCATCTGGGACCTCTCCCAATTGCCACAAATTTTCCAAGGTTATGGCCAGTGGCTCTGCAATCACATTGGCCCAGGCCTTCAGCATCCTCAGGTGCATTGCATCTGGCCCTATGGACCTGTACATGTCCAGCTTTTCTAAATAGTCCCTAACCTGTTCCTTTGCCACTCTTGGTTGCTCACCTCCTCCCCAGACTGTGCTGCCAGGCGTAGTGGTCTGGTAGCTGTCCTTGCCTGTGACGACTGAGGTAAAAAGGCATTGAGTCATGTCTGACCAATTTTTTCCACATCATATCACTAATTTACCTCCTCCATTCAGTAAGGGACTTGTACTTTCCCTGATCTTCCTCTTGCTGCTGACATACTTGTAAAAACCCTTCTTGTTACCCTTCATGTCCTTTGCTAGCTGCAACTCCAAATGCACTTTGGCCTTCCTGATTTAATTTTTGCATGCCTGAGCAATACCCTTATACTCCTTTTTGCATTTTAGCTCACTGAAGCTATACTTTTAACTCACTGAAGCTGTACCTGCCATACTTGGTAGAGTTCCTGGGCATTAAGAGGGTTTGTTCCTACACCTTCAGTAAAGTTTCTTTAAAATACAACTCCTGGACTCGTTTTACCCTCAGACTGGCCTCCCAGGGGATCCTGCCCATCAGTTCCCTGAGGGAGTCAAGTCTGTTTTTTTTAAATACAGGGTCCTTACTCTGCTGCTCTCCTTCCTTCCTTTCATCAGGATCCTGAACTCAATCATCTCATGGTCATTGCTGCCCATGTTGCCTTCTATTTCTACATCCCCCACCAATTATTCCCTGCTTGTAAGCAGCAGGTCAAGAAGATCATGCAGTGTGGCTAGATTTTATTGACACTCTTGTGTTTTTTTCAAAAACCTTTGCTTTTTACATTCTCCTATTATTATTGAATTAGAGTTTCTAGATTATTTTCTGGGAAAAAAATATTTCTAGCCCTTGTGGTTGCAGAGAAGAGCTTGAAAAAATGTATCTTGGATATATACTGAAAGCTCAGAAATTAGCAAGCCTAGTCAGAGAACTCCTCATTTTATTATTAACCCCCTTCTTCCCCTACTTCCCCTCACCTGTCACCCAATATTTTGAGTCATTAGAGTCAGGCTTCTATCCTGTAGAGAGAATTCCATGAGGCTAATGCTCTACTAAAAGCATTGCCTGATCTAAAAAAATTGTATTTTTTCATGTTTTATCTTGTAATTTCTCTGTGTGTGTTATATTGTGTGTTTCAGTTTTCAACCACAACAGCCATTTTGTGAATGTTGAACATCTGGAGTGCTGGGAGTGAGGTCCTGTTGCATCAGGCAATAGGAAATAAGGAAAGCAATCGTAGGGATTTTTATACAAGAAGATAACCCTGTGGGCGCGTCTACATGAGATGCTACGTCACCATAGCAAGACCGACTACAAAAGTGGGCAGATGAGAATAGAATGGGGTTCAACGTAGACAAATGCAGGGTGCTGCGCCTTGGGAGAAGGAATCCACAGCATACATACAGGCTGGGGAGTTCCCCTCTTGAAAGCACAGAGGTGGAAAGGGATCTCGGAGTCATTATTGACTCCAAGATGAACATGAACCGCCAGTGCCAGACCACAGCCAGCAAGGCTAGCCATACCTTGTCATGCATCCAAAGGTGCATCTCAAGCCTGTCCAGAGAGGTGATACTCCCCCTCTATGTGACTTTGGGCAGGCCGCAGTTGGAGTACTGCATCCAGTACTGGGCACCGCACTTCAAAAGGGATGTGGCCAGCCTGGAGAGGGTTCAAAGGAAGGCCACCCGCTTGGTGAGAGGGCAGCAGGACAGGCCCTACAAGGAGAGACTGAAGGACCTGAACCTGTTCAGCCTCAGCAAGAGGAGGCTGAGGGGGGACCTGGTGGCTGCCTACAAGCTCATCAAGGGGGATCAACAGCAAATTGGCAGAGCTCTTTTCTCCCCAGCAACACGTGGGGTGACAAGGAACAATGGTCATAAGCTGATGGAGAATAGGTTTAGGTTGGAGATCAGAAGGCAATATTTTTCAGTTGGGTGGCCAAAATCTGGAACCAACTTCCCAGGAAAGTGGTCCTCGCCCCTACCTTGGGCATATTCAAGAGGAGGTTGGATGATCACCTGTCTGGGGTCTTGTGAACCCAGCATTCATTCCTGCCTGTGGCAGGGGGTCAGGCTAGACGATCTGTTCAGGTCCCTCCTGACCCTAGCTACTATGAAACTATGAAGTTATGGTGATGCAGCTCATCACTATGGTGACATAGCATCAGCAGGCAGTAACCATGACGCTGCCACTACTACACAGTAGCAATGAGCTACTTGTTGCTACTGTGCAGTAGGGTCAGAAATGACTTGTGCGCTGCTGAGACTGCACAGTACCAGTGAGTACTGCACAGTCTTTTAATACTTGCTTTAGCAAGTACCAAATGACTGCACAGTACCAACTGCACAGTGGGGTGCGCATGTAGACGCACCCAGTGTAAAAATCCCTACAATTGTTTTCCTTACTTCACTAGCAGAGGAGGGGAAAGTCTTACCAGAGTAGATGTAAGGATATTGAGCATTCAAAGGGCATTTGATGCATGGATTCAGAAGTTTAGTTGGGCAGGTCAAAATGACTGGCAAGTCAGCTGTTTTTTTTCTAGATGTAACAGTTCTGTCTGCTAGGCTATATAGCAGCAAATTTCAACTAGGGCATTACAGCATCCTTGGGTGCCTTGAGATCCTTTTGAGGGTGCTGCAGGGTGCCATGCAGTGTTAGCACTGTTGGGTGTGCAAACATAGTTCACAAGACAAACCTAGAGATTTCACATAGGAATCTAGAGTGTTATGTTCTAACCTGCTGTGGTCTTTCTGAGTTCTTTGCATCACAGGAATTGCTCTATATTTTTCTATAATCAAAAACTGAGTGAGAAGGAAGAGCTGGTATTTTCCAATGGTTCTCTTGAGCTGAATGAGAGGTGCCTTGAGTGTAATCAGATTGAAAATCACTGCTCTATAGGTTTATCTCCAACTACAGAACTGCTATCACTATAGTTTTGTTAGCAGAGCCCCCTAGGGGAACCACAACATATGTCATTAGTAGAGGGAGTTTTTTCTTTCTTCCATAGGTGCAGACCAGGAGACAGAATGTTTGCTGGTGTTAGCTATATTATCTAAGGAATGTATGAAGATGTAGTGTTTCCAATACAACTTTGTATTGTAGACCAGACATATGTTTCCATTAAACAAAAATCTCTATCACTTGTCTCTGTATTGTTGGACTCTGGGGTCCCATTCTGAGAAGGGTTATCAGACAGGTAGTCAGTGCTCACAGAATGAGCTCGGAGCCCACAGAAGGATTGGATTTTAGGTTTATATAGCTTCCTTGAAGCATATCATAGTTTACATATTGATGGAAACACAAAAAATAGTTATCTTTGGCATAGGTGCTGGAGGGGTAAGTGACAGGTATTTTAGAGCACCTGTATCTCGTGTGACTTCTTTTGCTTGGATAGGTAAAAACTTAGCATTAGACACTGCTCTCTGTAAAGGAGCTACTGATTTACCTTATCAATAAGCATGACCTGGGTGATAGACTGCTTCTGTGTTTTGTAACTTGCCATCATTAACGTAGTGAATGTAGGTTATTGTGTAGCAGTTGTCTTCTAGGGATATTTAGCTAAAGCAAAATTGCTAAAAGATAACCTAATGAGCAAATAAGCAATGCAGATTAATTTAATCAGTTATTATAAGCAAGAACATTGTAGTATGCATACTCTTACCAAGCGCTTCTACTGTTGGCTTCTTTACTTTGTACTCTTGATTTTTTTTTTTTTACACAGGAACTAGCAGGATGACTTCTAAGTAAATGCAGTATGTGGGTAGTGATCACTGGCTTTAATACAGATGGCATTGAATGAAATGACCTGAACAACAAATTTTACTGTGGAGTAGTAGATAAGCCTCTGAAGACCCTTTGTCTTTCTTACTAACTACTCTCTAACTGGGGGACCACCTCCCACTTACCAACTTCATCAGTTTCCTGAGTTAGGGAGGATCTCTAAATTATAGCTTCTGTCACTTCAACAGTGTGCATCCTTTACTGACTGCTTCTCAGCCTTGGTCTGAAACTTTGCTGGCCACAGAATTATGGGACTCCATGTATCTGTTTCTTCCCCACTCTGGAAGATGCCTCTCTCAAGTTACCAAGTGTGTACATGCCTTCAAATAATTATCTTGATGTGTATTGCACATTTTTATTCCTCCAGTTCCCTTCTTTGTTGCATTATAATGAAAAGAATAAAATGTTAATGCTTGTAACCAACTTGGAACTGTGTGGTAGCCAGTCATTCTTCTTGGTCCAGGGGTGCTTTGTTTTCAAATACAGAAGCTGTAGACTCCATCGAAAAGGCAAAGTTGTATTCATCCTATTTAAAGCACAGGTTTAAAATGACCAAGATGACTTTAAGATTGGTTCATCTCAAATTAATCTTTTCCTTTCCATGGCAACTAAATAAAAATCAACTGTAAAATAATACATAAGTAAGACCAGTTGGGACGAGCCCCTCTTAGTTGCCAACTGGATTCTGCTTACATTTACAGTCACTTCTTCTGTCAGTTCACATCTGTCACTCTTCTTGCTATGAACAGTGCAGTAAGTACACTGAGCTGTAGGTTATGAATGTGAAGCACCGCTGAGAGCAAAATATGTTTTCCCTTGTGATGGGCAATAACATATGTCAGAATTCTGGTCAAGGCACATAATGATCTTATGGCAGAAAATTTAACAATACATGTGATTCTGTGGCCTTAGAAAATTCTGAGCAGGATGGTTCATTTGCGTTATTTTTATAGTCAGGGCATAGGCAGCATAAAATGACCTAGGATCAAAAAGGGAAAAAAAATCGCCCAGAAGGCTTCAGGGAATAGACTGCCTCTGAAGACTACATCTATTTCAGTTTTGGATTGGCATATTAAAATGTTATATAATAGCTGGCTTCGTGTGATTTTTTTATTTCGATGGTGACACACAATACAATAAATAATAGGGTAAAGCATTCAAATGCCACATTAACAACTTTCAAAGGAATATCACATGCTAGGGACCAGACTAGCCTATTTCCTTCAAATCATGCAAAACTCTTTGCTTTATGGGAAATACATTGTTTTCTGAAGGTGAGGAAGTAAAAAACATGAAGGTGTAAATAGACTGAGGTTCTTTCTCATATATTCATAGAAAAATAGGTCTGAAAGTGACTTCAGGGGATCATCTAGTCCAAGAGTGTCAAATTTACCTGGCCTCTCAATCTCTCTAGGCTCAATCCAGGCCATGGGGCTTCTTGTAGGCTGTATCTGGATGCTGCAGTGGGAGTGTAGCAAATGGTAGTAGGGGCAGAACAAGTGGCATCAAGGAGTCACAGGGTTCAATACAGCTGTCATTTACCCCCTGCCACTGCCACTTGTCTCCAATGGACTTCTGTACACCAGATATTGGTGTTGAGCCCTGCCCCTCCTCACTCTATCCTCCCCCTAACCCACAAGTTCTGGCCCCTCCAGGAGCCCCATGGGCCAGATGACACAGTTCTGCAAGTTGGATCCTGTCCACAAGCCATATGTTTAATAAAATTTAGACTCCCCCTACTCAAGGCAGGATCATCCATGTCTAAAACATGCCAGACAGTAGTTTGTCTAGCACATACTTAGGTAAGGCTGCCCCATTTGGGTTTAGGGCTATGGCTGCTTGGCTCATGGGGTTGGAGTTAAGGTTAGGGTTTGAGTAGTTAGGAGTAGCAGACCTAGAGATAAGGGTAAGGCTAACAGGCACTCTAGGAATTGGGCTGCAGCTGGTAGGGGTCTGTATGCTGCTATGTGCATGATTGTGACTGGGGCCTAGGGTTAGGGTTGCAGCTAGGTTTAGGAATATAAGTGCAAGAACTGGCAAAGTTACATTTTGGGGTGGAACTGATACAGAACAGCAGGCTAGGGTTATGGTTGTGGATTCCAGGGATCTTCAGGCTAGAATTAGAGATGGAGACTCCACTGCCTCTCTAGGTAATGTGTTCCAGTGCTTAACTATTTTCATAGTTACAAAGTTCTTATTTTATGACCTAAGTCTCTCTTGCTGCAATTTATGCCCATTATGTCTTTTCCTGTCACCAGTGGACAAACATAACAGTTAATTGCCATCCTCTTAACACCTTTTTTTGGTATATTAATAACATCCCCCACCTCATTTTGGGGCATGAACCATGTCTTAGTAGTGAGACTGTTTCCCATTTACAAACATTCAGAATCCAAGTGACATTTGTAGCATAGCTTACAACATTAGGCCTCAGATAGGTCTGAGCTTTATGTGATTTCCTTCTCCCATCTGTCATTTTCCTTGTCACATGCTTTAATAGATAATCGTTCTCATCCCCCTGGAGACCCTTCTGAGCCAGCTGATCCCATTGTCCCCTTCTTCATTACATACACTGCTGGCTGGCTCCTTTCCCCCTCCACTTGCTTTCTTAGCTCTGGGTCTCCTTCCATCCCCAACAAAGTAGTTTCAGGGGTTAATGATGTGGTTCTCAGCAAAGAAGAGTTTATTTAATAGATTATTGATTTAAGGTTATAACTGAATCCAATTAAGAATATGCAAAGGTGTTTTAATTTGCTTTTAAGTGGCTTTTTGTGGGATTAGTGCTATTGAATGAGATGAATACTAAAATCCTTGTCCACGTGTCGGGCCCAGTGGTTCAGTAATATGAACTTCCTTATATCATACTTCCATGTCAGTTTTGGCCTGGGAATACCAGCTCTGAGCATGGGTTTCCACTGTTGCTCAGTCTTTTGGATATATTTTCAACAAAGACCCCTACTCTGTGTTAGCAGAGATCTGAACACCTTTCTATTAGGATCTAGAATGACACCATCAATTAAGGTAGCTCACAAGCACGCTGTTTTCAATATTCATCCATATCTCATAAGAGTAAGTATACACCCCGAATGATCTAAACCCAATTTAGCTGAAAGTCCTTATGTTAATCTGAAACAGGGTCATGTCCCTCAGTGTGTATTAGCAACCCTGGAAATTCCAAAGATTGTCTGAAACTTTCATTACATAGACTAATTCAGTGTACCCCAAGGCAGTTCGTTTGTCAAGGTTCCTGTATAAACATGACATATATGTTTTCTCTTTAAGCCAAGCCTCTGTTATAAATATTCTGTTATATACTGATTTATTGGAAAGCCAAAACAATACAATGCAGATTTATCTCATACAGCAGCTGTCATATAGACCCTACCCTAAAAGACTTTTTGGCACTAAACAGTACTAGAGAATTTGGGTTATAAATTACAGCAAGCAGTTTTGTAAGGACATTCTATGGTGAATGAATTAAAGCAGTCAGACATAAAACCAATGAAGAGAGGAAAGATTAAAATTAAGAGGTATAAGTCCAGGGAAAATATATATGTTTTTGATCATGATTTGCAAACAGATGGAGAGTGGATGGGGCAGAGACACAGAAGCCAGTTGTTCCAGATGGCATCAGAGGATGTTTAAATCAACAACAGCCAGATTATGTGAGGAAACCATAAAAAACCTAGCTCTAGAGCATGGAAAAAGAAACAAAGGAGGAGAGAGAACTAAGAGCTGTATAGTAGATTCAAGAAAGTCCATGGAGGGTTTGGAAAGCAATCAGGACAAGAGGGCAGATTTTAGTTGGAACCTACTCAAAAAGAATGCTTGATACGGAAGTCTGGATACCATACCAACTTGTTAGTCCAAATTGGATACCATACCAATATAGTCTCTTAGCAGATTATTCTGTGTCCAAACTTCTAGATAGCTAGTACTTATTCTTCAGTAAAGACCATGTCTACACAGTACATCTACTGAACCTGATATCAGCCTTCTCAGGCACCTGGTGCTGCTCTTTGCTGAATGATGGTGCCAGTTAACTCAGCAAAGTTGTAATTTAAAGATGCTCCCTAACTAAGGAGACATTGCTTAATGTCTAGAGCAGTGGCTCCCAACCTCAGGTCACGACCCAAATTAGGGTCATGGGGGGTCCTCCCCTAGTTCCGCCCATCCCGCCTGCGGGGCTGTCCTGGCTCACGGTCCACATGGCTCGTGCCGCCACTGCCCCCCATGATCCCAACCTGGCGCAGGCTCTGTTGGCACTGCTGGGCATAAGTGAGTTGGTGGTGGGGGTGGGGGTCACAACCCGGATTTAGGGTTGTAGCAAAAAAAAGGTTGGAAGCCATTGGTGTAGAGTTATCTGCATCTACCAGAATTAGTAATGCTGCGTTTTAAATCACCTGAAGTGTCTGGCAGGTGGCATATCATGGCAGAACTTTAGCATTTCTGATCATAAGGGTCCTTTGGGAGTATAGAGGTGATGCTGGAAGAATAGGAAACCATCCTGACACTGGAAGTCATGTTTGGGTGAAACTGTGACCTGGTGTAGTTTTTTAGCCAAGGGGTCATTAGTGAAGGATGCTTGGATTGAAGACAGAAGACTTTTCTGAGAGATGACTTGAGTAAAGTTCTTAGGCTGGAAGACAGTAGAAAGAGGTGGTGGATATGGTACTGGGACATCCTCCTTACAGGACAGTGCATTTGCCTTCTGATTCTACCCAAACAATAGGTGACTATAAAATCAAAATGGTAGAATCAGAAGTTCAGGTGCTAGGTTCCCAGATCCAAGGGAAAATTCAGGGGCAGGTCTGAGTCACAAGCCAAGTTGAAGTTCAGAAATCAGAGCAGAGTAGGGCCAGGAAACCAGGGAATACAGGATCACAGGGGCAGAATCCTAGTCTAGAGGAGCTGTTGGCTGACCTGCATCTGTTGCCAATGGTGGAACTAATGGGTAGGCTACTTTCCTTAGCAGCTAATCAGGAGGCTCAAATGGCTCCTTAATTGGGGTAGGGCTGCCAGTCACAGCCTCAGGCAGGTGTAGCCAATTAAACAGTTAGCCCAGACTGCCTGTTAGGATCCCCAACACCCCATCTAGGGTACAATTTGAGCTACAAGAGAGTGAATTCATTATGCAAGGTGATTCTAAGCCTCCAGACAATGGAGGCAAATGGGAAGTCTGAGTTTCACAGGGACATAGGTGAGAGTGTTTGAAGATGTTTCATTTGTATCCCTTGTAACTGATATAGACTTTAAAGAAAAGTCCAAATAATAGATAGCTTTTTCTGGAGTGTGCTAGACTGTGGTTTCCTTTTAAAATAATCCCAAAGGAAACACACATACACACACTTTGTTTTGATTTTGAGCTACATAAAAGAAAATGTTTTTTTGTTATTATATGCACAAAAAAAAAAAATCTCACTAACAGTGACTAGCCAGAATGGAGTTGATAAGATATTTCAACAAGATATATTGCCCATGTTTGAATATGATATAGACCTATCATCTAAGTGTTACTCTGATAATCAACTGAATGTACTATTTAGAGACAGGGACTTTGGTGAAGACTCTTTTCATTGTGATGATAGGAGGATAAAATTTAGTGGAATAAAGGAGATCAAGCGGTACTGGTTGGTCCATTAGTAATCAATAGCAAAAGTGCAACGTGCACATGTAAAAAGTGGTTTCTGTTGTGGTATCTGTATGTGCAAGTAGTCATTAACTTATTGTGGAATGAGTGCACACGTGAAGAGAAGTCCCATTTTTATCCCAGTATGGCTTTTCTTATCTGTGTGCACTGGCAGATGTTCCTTTAATGGTATGATTGGATCTGATCCCCAGTTCCAACATTCATGCCTCTTGCCATACCACACATGCATGCCAGGAGGCACAATTGTTGGGATCAGGGGTCAGAACCCAACAACATGGTTGCCAGTGCAGGGAACCCAGGGCCAGGGCCTGACAGCTGCAAATACACAGGCTCACTGTTGGAACTACTGGATCAGGGAGTCTCTTCTACAACCTGTGGTTCTGGTGTGCCAGGATGCCTAAAAACTATGTGCGCAGCCCAGTTGGGCTATATGCATAGGTTTTAGACCTTCCAATACAGGGAATCTGGGATCAGGGAGAGCTTCCCCATCTTGGGCTCCTGGCATGCCAGGACCTTTAAAACCTGTGTGTGGAGCAGAGAGGCTGTGGATGCAGCTATTAACTTGTCATGAGAGGGGAATGTGATCATCTCAGTCCCCACATGACATTTCTATAGCCTCATGCCTGCAGGCCCACATCCAGGGTTCAGGCATGGGTTTGAACTTGAGATGCAGGGAGAAGCTCACCCAACAAGTTGATTGTTTTGCTCCATAGCTCTGCAGGAACTACAGAGCAAGGCACTTTAAAATGCCAGGTCACAGGGAGCTGCTATTTTAAAGTGCCTTGTCCTGCAGCCCTTGCATACATGGCAAAATAGGAAAGGTTGCCAAGTGTGAAGATTACAAGGTTGCAACCTGTTTCCCCAGCATCTTATTGGTCCCAATGCCAACCCAGGTCCCAGTGACAACAGTGAGGTGATTATCAGCATAGGCATGGGGGCAAGCTGTATGTTCAAATTATGATGCCTTACAAACCAGACACAAAGAATTTCCACATCTCTTGTGGAATACCTTTGTAGCTGGTTTGCAATGTTATTGTGCCATAAATCAAGTGAACACGTGGCAGTGGGACTATTTATGGTGTGATTAACAGGTTCTATATTACAATAAATGTAATGTGTGCCAGGTACCTATGGCACATTTCCTCCTCTCCTCTAGTCTCCCCTACCCCTCAAGCTCTGGTGCTGGGGTTTGCTTAGCCTAAACTGGAGGGGAAGTGGTTGGGGGGGTCACAAGGTGAGGGGGGGTTAATTCCCATCCCTCCCACTCAGGCTGAGCAAAACTGAGCCCACAGCTGCCTTCCCCTCCACTCCCACTCCCCTTTCCTGCAGACAGCACAAGGGGCAGGGCTGGGCTAATGCCACCCAGCCCCAATTGCATGTAAGGATTGCAAAAGTTAACTAGGGGACTCCACTTTGGAGTGCCTTCATTAACCTTCATCTAACGAGGGATCAAATTGTCACACAATTGGCCACATTTAAAGTGTTCTGCAACCATGCACATGTGTCACAGCATGGCTATAGAGAGCTTTCAGGGTGCTGATCGCACAACAGATGTCACTTCCGCCAGTGCCCACAGTTCCCTGTGTTTTCTTTAATATCAACCTCCATAGCAGATGATAGCAGCCGGGGGGAGTTAAAAAGAAAACTTAGAGCCTGCAGGATCCTGCAACTTCACAACTCCAAAAAGCAATAAGAAACACAAATCAAATCAGTTCCAGTGGCCCTGTCACACCCAGGTGCCTCTGTCTGCCTTTTAACTACATTAGGGAACAAAAACAGTTCGCCCAACTGCTGTCTTTTCACAGGAAGGAAACAGCATCCTTTTGCCGAGGCTCACATAGTAAATATTCATGCTCTTAGGGACTTCTGTATCTGCAGGTCCTGGTTAGCTATGCAATCAGCCTTTTTCATTTACTTCCTTTTCTAAGAGGAAATGGTTTGCAGATTGGCAGGTGAGTAATTGTGGCCTCTATCAACCTAGCACATTGTTAAGCTAGTGGCTAACAAATAGAACTGTAAAGCTATCATCCTGCCCATTGTGAACCTTTCAAAGAAAGTGGTTAGCATGATGGCTTATATTTCTTGGTGATTATCATATTCATGGGAAGATATTCAGACAATATCTGTCATCTTCAAAGGGAACAATTTATTTTAAAAATGTGGTGGTGCTTTAGAAGAAAAGTTTTCTCCCGTTGGCATTAGCAAATGGCATTGCTACATTCTCGGAGTGTTTTTTGCCCAAAGGCAAATAGATTGAATAGGCTGAGTCTTCAGCTTTTTTTTCAAATAGCTTTTAATTGCAACAACTTTCTTTTGGCAAACTCAGTGATAATTTCTTCTGGCAAAAATATTTAAGCTTCTTTCACTGTAAGTCAGGGTTCTCAAACTAATCTATTTTTGGGAGGCAAGGGTTTCTTATGGTGATATCTTTTATTGGACCAACTGTAGTTTGTATAATGTTAGACACATTTTCAAATGCAAGACATTCTTTATTAGGTCTCTGATCATAGGAAACAGGCACAGTATAGCTTTTGGGGGATTTTTTAGTCACCAGTGATCTCATCAATCATTCAGTGAAGTCAATGGTAATCTTTGCATTGGACTCTAAATGTTGGCTTGGGAATCTAGTAACACTGCATATTTCTAGTAGGCCTGTGTGAAGTGCTTCAGATTCGGATTCAGCTGATTTTGGAAGACAGTGATTCTATTTGGAGATTCGAATCACTGTCTTGATTCAATTTGGCTGAATCAGAGCCAAGAGATTCGACACCACTTCAGAGATTCGGCCATAGACTAAACAGGTAGCTGACACAGCTGCCTCCAGCTGGTAAGTCTGTTGGGGTTGCGGGAGGATGGAAGGAGCATGGAGGAGGGGGGGATTAGGGCTGGAACAAGCTGCCCAGCTGGAGCAGAGGGGCATGTTACTCAGAGAGGGGAGGGCAGGAGCGGGGTACGGGATGCAGAAGCAACAGCACTGGGAGCAGGGGCTCTGCTTTGCTGCTGCTTGCCCAGCCGGGGGGGGGGGGGTAGGATGCAGGTGCGGCAGCACTGGTAGCGGGGGTTATACCCTGCTGCTGCTTGCCCTCTGCCTGGAGTGAGCCGCACCCACATTGCGCTCCCCCACCCCGCGCTGGCTGGGCAAGCTGCAGCAGGGCATAGCCCCTGCTCCCAGCACTGCTGCGCCCGCATCAGCACTGGGAGTGGGGATTCTGCCCTGCCACTGCTTGCCAGCTGGTGCAGGGGGAGGGGGTGGGATGCAGTCACAGCAGGGCTGGGAGCAAGATCTATGTCCTGCTGCCACTTGCCCCTTCTACCTGGAGTGAGTCGTGCCCACATCCTGCCCGGGCAAGCAGCAGCAGGGCAGAGCCCCCAGTCCGAGTGCTGCCACGCCTGCATCCTGCCCCGCCCCCCCAAGTAACAAGCCCCGCCGTCCCAGCTGGGCAGCTTGTCCCAGCCCCAATTCCTCCCTCCCCCATGTCCCTTCCCTTCCCTCCTCCTCCAACCCCAACAGACTTAACAGCTAGGGGCAGCTGTGTCAGCTGCCTGTTTAGTCTATGGCCGAATCGCCAGATCTTTTTAAAATCTTTTTCTGAATCAATTTGGAGCTTTTAATTGGTTTCCCAATTTGTTTTGGATTCGGTCCCCGAATCGGGCCGAATCTCCTCCTAATCAAATCGGCTACCAAAGCTTCACACAGCTGTAGTTTCTAGGCCTTTGGAAAGAACCATATGTTATGAAAGAACAAGGAGAGAGATGGGGAAAAGTGGATTATATCTGAGAAGGGGCTCCAGGAAGAACAGTCACATGCAGGCCTGGAGACTGGCTTTCAATTGTGAGTAACAAGAGAGATCACAAGTTTTATGTTTTAGGTAGAGTCCTGAGACTCCGTGTTGCACAACACTAACTACACTGTGGGCTCTCAGCAAATAACAAGAATGGTTGTTAGGATAAGATCTGGCTGTAGCACACTTGCAGCCTCAGGCTGCTGGCAGGCCTTGACAAGAGCTTCAGTCTGCTCTGGCAAGCCTTGCATTCACTGCTCTCTGGCTCTTCTGGCTCCTAATTCAGCTTTGCCTTTTCCTGACTCTGCTCTTGGAAATTCCCTGGAACTCAGCGCTTGAATCTCTGATTCTCCTGGCTTCTGACCTTGGCTTGCACCCTGGACTATGTCTCTCAGATCTCCCTCTTGGCTATCCTGGAACCTGGTCCTGCATTCCCCACTCCGTTGTTTTAGACCTTGATCTGACATCCCAGAAACCTGTACCCCCACCTAGTTGACCTTCTGGTTGTCTTTCAGGGCCTACCTGCAGGCCCTGCTGCCTACATCCTGGATGAACCCTCACGGTCTGTCATTCTGTCTAAATATATATATAGGCACATAAGCCCATATGTACACATCTAATTATTTGTTTATTTTTTGCCATGCTTAAAGTCATAATTAGAACGGGAGGGAATCTGCTGGGTGAATATGAAATGTGACTGTTGTCTCATACAGCCTGCCTCTTTACCTAAAAAATAATTTAAGCTGGAATTTTAGTAACCATCTGAAAATTCTTCTATAGACAGAGTTCACTACTTAGAAATCACATGGTGTTTTGCATGTCTAATAGCCTAAAAGATGAATGCAAAGCCAAAGAAACTCTGCAGAGAAAAGAAAGACCCTGACTTTATTGGAACTCCAGCTACTAGGATTACTTAAGGCATCTTGGCATGAGAAGTAGAGAAGGCAGCTCACATCAGGCCAGATAATGTTTGGCCCTGCACTGCCACACATGGGTATCAAGACACTTTCTCCACCTTGTGCCTTAGAAGCAACCTTACAGTGAAGACGCTTATTAATTTAAAGCGTTGTTGAGCTACCAATGCAGCATGCATACTCAGTTTAGCCCAGTTTATTCTTGTAAGATGAAGCTCTGCCATATGTATGCCCAGGGGCCAGGATCAAAGAGGAGGAGCCCAATGCAGCTGCTCTGTGATAGGGTCCACCAGGCAGTACTAAGCTGACTCAGCCCAAATTCCATGAGGGGCTCCTAGGGAGCCCATCATACAGCACGGTCTCCCACAGGCCTGAAACAGGCACCATCACCATTGTGCCCACACACCTCTGTGGCAGTGTGCGCCTGCAAGGGAACTATGACTTTTTCTTGGTGGGCTGGATAGGCCATTGCTTCCAGTAGTTTTACCTTAGTTCAGGGTTTGTGTAACCAAACTGTAGTGTGGTGGGAGCATGCCCGAGGTAGGGCTGTGTTATGTGTTCTTTTCTTTCATGTGCCCATGCAAGATCAGCCATCGTCTGCATTTGTTTAAAAATGAAATGTAATATTCTTTCCTACTGCTTTTTTGTCTCACACAGCGAAACTTAATTGATTCTGGCAGGTAGAATTCAAGGACTTCTCTTCTTGGCAAGGTGAATTAACATCTACCGAGATAGACACTGCTAAGGCTAGACAGCCACAACTACCTGAGATAGCTAGTTTAAAGGTACCTTGGGTAGCTGTATTAGAGTTACCATAGTTCCAATTTCAAAAAAGGACACCTGTGGGGGGAGGGAGAAAGGGTATATGATTGTAAGGGTGCAATGATATGCCTGCGCCCTGCCCCTGCCCCTCACTCACAGCCACAGCCCCCCAGCTCTGCTGGTGCCCCTTACTCCTGATCCACTGTACTCCGCTCCCAAGACAATGCTGGTGCCCGGCACGCAACCTGCTGCCTATGACAGCATGCTCTCTCGCTTGCTCTCATGCTGTCATCTGCCTGCAGCTGCTGGGGCCTGCGCTCGGAGCACGTGATGCCCCGGGCTCCAGTTACCTGCCCCCTCTACGCCCAACCCCAAGCAGCTCCTTGCTTGGGCAAGCCAGAAGTGCCAGGGAAAAGCAGAGGCAGAGCAAAATCCCAGACGTTTGCTTGCATTTCAAAAACCTACCTGTACGGAGGACAGAGGACCAAAAAAGAGGACATGTCCAGGAAAACCCAGACATATGGTAACCCTAAGTTGTACCCTGCACCCCACATGTTCTTTACTGAGTTTGCACTGTATTTTTTTTTCCCTATTGAATGCCCACACTTTTAAAAGTTGTACCTCTATTAGTGGATCATTTAAAGACAAATGAGGAACAAGTGAAAGATTCAACATTTCTTACAAAACATAACCCCTCCTCAAAAGCTTCATTGATAAGACACGTCTTGCAAAGTCATAATGATAATAGAGGAAGCAACAACAAGATCCTGGGTCAGTGCTTGGAGCGTACATGTATTTCAAACACATGCTAGGGATCTTATTAGAGATTCAGAAGCACTGTAAAGGTTTTGCCTCAGCACATTTTCATGCTCATTTAAACCCCTGGTTTATTGTTATAAAGTATAATAACTTTTCCATGTTTAACACTTATTTCCATCCTGAGAGAGAGAAATAAATAATACTTCACAACCAGATACCCTGGGAGTCAAGGCTAGGTGGTAGCAGGGTACCATTCATGCTTGCAGCTAATTGTTTTCAAAGCCTGCTCTGAAGTTCAAAAGATGAGAGATGAGACATGGTGAGCATCTGCATTTTATGAAGTGTTCCATTTCTTTTTTCTGTCTGAACAAAATAGATTTACTGACAGGTCTTTTGATTATCATTAGACAATTTTAACTTCTTGAATCAAATGAGAGTAAAAGGCTGAGGGCCTGATTCAGCGTCGGCTTTGTTGATTCTGTCCATGAAACAGGTGCAAGAATGCTAGTATAGTTTAGACAACCAATGAACATTGCCTGCTATATGTGCTGGGTTAAATTTCAGTGAAACTTGGGAGGAGAGGAGGTTTGATCACCATCCTAATCTAGGATATAGCAATTGTTAACATTCTCTGATAACAAAATAGTGGCACCCAAGTCAAAGCATAGACACACGTGACCATTTTAATAATGGTCAAAGGCACATGCAAGACTGCTTGGAGATGTGAACTATGTGGGTGAAGAGCTTTGCTTGGTTTTGTTTGAGTAGAAGGCTGTATTTGGGAGTGAAGGAAGCAGAATCCACCATGGAAAGGAACGTAGGGAAGGATCCAGGGACATGGCTTGACAAGAGTTGAAGGCGTTGCCCTGAGAAAAGGCCTGAGAGAGAGAGTTTTGGGCTAAGTGCAGACTGGAAGAAAGGGGCTTGGAGCTATGGATGGACATTGTCTTGTTGACTGATTTCTGTTTGTTCAGTATTAGTTCCTGCTTGTTCAGGTAAGCAGGATTGAATGAAAGATACCTGGCTCTGGGCACGTCTACACTTGCAATAAATTTAGTACCTGTAATAACAGGTACTTAATGCACCATAATCAGTGCTACTATGCGGTAGTGCTGGTACATTTATTTATGTGATGCTAATGTGCAGTAGACTAATTCTACTGTGCATGAACACATTAGTACAGCTTTTGCCGTGATACGCGTTCCAGCGTCTTGTGTAGATGCGCCCTCTGTCATCAATCTCACCCTAATGGAAACAACTTACAGGACCTAGAACTTTTGGTTAACTGCTTAAGTCCAAACCACTTGGTAAAAATCCTGTGCAGTGACTAATGGAACATAATGATTCTTAGTCCTTATTTTCATAGATTTTATAGACATTAGGACTGGAAGGGACTTTGAGTCCAGCCCCCTGCCCAGAAACAGGAAGTCAGCAGGGGTCATAGGATCCCAGCAAGATAAACATCCATATGTCTCTTGAAGGTGTTCAAATTAGGTGCTTGAACCACCTCCGGCGGCAGTCTATTCCAAACCTTGGGTGCTCGGACAGTAAAGAAGTACTTCCTTATGTCCAGCCTGAAACGGTCATGGAGGAGTTTGTGACTGTTCAATCTTGTCATCCCTTGGGGCACTCTGGTGAACAGACGTTCCCCCAGATCCTGGTGAACACCCCTGTAAACTTATAGGTGGCCACCACATCACCGCCTGTGGTTTTCCAGGCTGAAGAGTCCCATAGCTCTCAGCCTCTCATCATAAGGTCTGTTTTCCTGACCTCTAATCATGTGTGTGGCTCTCCTCTGGACTCTCTCAAGCTTCTCCACATCCTTTTTGAATTGTGGAGCCCAAAACTGGATGCAGTACTCCAGCTGCAGCCTCACCAAGGCCAAGTACAAGGGGAGAATGACATCCTGGGATTTGCTTGAGAAGCATCTATGGATGCATGCCAGTGTTTTGCTCACTTTACTAGCTGCAGCATCACATTGAAGGCTCATATTCATCTTGTGGTCAAGCATGACCCCCAAGTCCCTTTCATCTGTAGTGCTAGCCAGCATAGCACTGCCGAGCCTATAAGCATGCTGCAGGTTTTTCCTCCCAAGGTGGAGAACCTTGCATTTTTTAGTGTTAAACACCATCAGGTTCTCATCCACCCACTTCCTGAGCCTGTCAAGGTCAGCCTGGATCACCTTCCTGTCCTCAGGTGTGGATGCTTTACCCCACAGTTTGGTGTCGTTGGCAAACTTGGCCAGTCTGCTTCTGATGCCAGTGTCCACATCATTAATGAAGATGTTGAATAATATAGGCCCAAGGACAGAGCCTTGAGGGACCCCACTGGTCACAGGGCACCACGACGATTGACTTCCATCAGCCATCACGCTCTGAGTCCGACCATGGAGCCAATTCCCCAACCAGCAGACCATGGTGAAGCTGAGGCTGCAGTTGGCCAGTTTTGCTAAGAGGTGATAATGGGATACCAGATCAAAGGCTTTTTTAAAGTCAAGATATATGACATCAGTCTGTTCCCCCTTGTCCAGGTGATAGGTCGTAAAAGGAAATAAGATTGGTCAAGCAAGACCTACCTGGAACAAACCCGAGCTGGGTATCCCTCAGGATTTTGCCATCGGCCAGTCTGTTGAGAATGGTCTCTTTGATAGTCTTTTCTAGGATCTTCCCTAGGATAGAGGTCAGGCTGATGGGCCTGTAGTTTGTCGGATCCACTTTCCTCCCTTTCTTGAAGATAGGCACCACATTGGCCTTCTTCCAATCATCGGGCACTTCACCAGAGCACCAGGAGTTCTTGAAGATCCATGCCAGGGGCTGAGCTATGATGCTAGCCAGCTCCTTGAGTACCCCAGGGTATAAGCTGTCAGGGCCAGCTGACTTGAAGGTATCCAGCCTCTCAAGGTGTTCCTTCACAAAGTCAGCATTGATGGAGGGTAAGGAATCTCCCTCACCCAGGCCTTCCTATCCTGTAATGGGCAGGGGTATCCTGTGGGACTGGTGAAAAACTGACGCAAAGTACCCATTTAGCAAGTTGGCTTTTTCCTGGTCGTTGGTTGTCAGTTGTTCCATCTGGGTTAGTAGGGGTCCTATGTTGCCTCTGTTTTTCCTCCAGCTCCCCACATATCTAAAAAAAGGACTATTTATTGTCCTTGATACTTGTAGCCAGTTGGAGTTCAGTTGCAGCCTTTCAACTCATGGTAAACTTGAGAAATTAGTCAATGACATCATTTTCTGTTATGTAAGGTAAAGATGCTGTATTTCTCATGTACACTTTTTCCTGTACAACATCTTGATAAATTTAGTCTTGGACATGTCTGATCATATACTACTGATTATATTCTCTTTTTGAATAGAAAAAATTTGATTTTTTTGATTGACCAAATGTCTTAAATTCTAGTCCTCAATAGACCACTGCATTTGGTTCATTTTTGTGATATAATCAGACTTGAACTCAAGGGAAAGGGCAGTACGTGAACCCACAGTGCTACAATATGTAGCCTTTTTAAAAATTAATCTTGGATAAAGTTTTTCAGTTTAATTGAACATTGAAATAAGCTAAACTATTCACATTTAGATGCCTAGACTTTGGGACTTGAATAAAAATGACTTGACTTTTTAGAAATGCTGAGTGCCTGCATCTCCCATTGGCTTAATGAGCACATCTGGAGTAATAACACCGCACAGCTCCTCTATAAATCTGGCCTCAGCATCCATGGAATTTGCTTGTTGCAGAAAAGTGTCCTGGCAGGGGGTGGAAGATAGGTTATAAAGGAATTTAGTACAGTGAGGCATCTAAATCATTGCAGTATGTTTTATAGCAAAATGTCCTTGCAGGAGGCGCAGCAATTCTGCGCAAAATAACAGAGTGATTTCCAAGTTTTACTCTACAGCACTGTCTCCATGTCAGATTAGGTTACTTAAAAAAGGAGGCAGCCATAGTGTAATGTTAATGCTTATGACTGATGAATGATTGATTGATCCCCTAACGGCAGTGAGAGCAAATTACCTCCTTCCCTCATTTAAGGACATTATTAGAAGACTCAATGAGTTCAAAGCTCATGAAATTATGTTAAGAGCCTGAATAAGCTTAAAGAAATCAGGATAAATTATTTTCTTGGTAATTCAAGGGCAAGATTTTACTTAATACACTGGCAGAAAAAACCTTAAGCATGTAGCTATGTGCTATTTGTTTTTGTCACTGTCTTTTCAGTTTTGATTTACTTGCATGTGTAACAATCTCCGCCTGTGTCAAATTGACTGTGATCTTCAATAGCTAGGAACTAATACTGAATTTTTAATGCTGTATCTTGGTGCTTTAAATATAAAAAGTCACTTGTATCCTGTTGTCACTGAGAAAGATAACTTGACAGGCCAGAAAAGAACCACGTAAGGAAAGCATCACTTATAATATCAATATCTTTTCCTCCAGAATTTCACAGTGTAATAGGATTAACTTCAGATAGTGACTTAAATTACTACTGATAGGGAGAAAGAAAGGAGAAATACTATATTCATTCATATACTATACCAAAAAGCTTACCAACTGAGCCTTTCAGGTTAAACAATATAAAGACACGCAAGATGTATCCTCTCATCTTGATGTGTGCAAAGTTGTATCTTTAACATCTGTCAACATTAATAGGAGTTGTGCTCATGAATACCTGTATGTTGTGATGAAAGATAATATCCCCTTTTATTTTCAGAGGACTACAATGGACTTTCAACATCTCTTCACCACACCATAGTGATCTAACAGTTGTAAAGATAAATCTATAAGAGCTAAAATAACACATTGCAATCACTGCCAGATTTTTTCATGTAAATAGACTTTTAAGAAAACTTCCCACTAGCAAAACAGCATTAGTAATTTATGTTCCATTACATCCCTCAAACAACTATTACGCTGTGTCTTTACTGACAAAAAAGGATGTTTTTTTTACCGTAGGTTAAATAATGCACATTAGAACTCTTGCTCTAAGAAAAAGCTGAAGATGGGGTCTTGTAGTTGTACAGCAGGTAAACCAGGTGAAGTCAACTACCTTACCTATACCTTTGAGATGTAGTGCTGGCCTTGTCTGTTTATCACATGGTAAAAACATAAGATGCTTTGTGTGTCCACTTAGAACTTCACAGCAAGGTAACCAGAGCCAGCCTTAGGGAAAATGGTGCCCTGGGTGAACTGCATTTTGGTGTTCCCCCATCCCCAAGTCAGTGGCATTGCTGCAGAGGCAGGTGGACAGGGGCACAGGACACAGTCAGGGAGGTGGGCAGGCAGACACCACTGCTGCTGTGGAGAAGCAAGGAGGGTCGACTGGAGTAGCCATCATGCCACCTGCACATGCCCAGCTCAGCTTCTCCTGAGCAGTGGCTGGAGGCAGAGGGTGGGCTGGACTGGGCACTACTCCTCCTGCCAGTGGCAGGGATCAGCTACAGTGAGGCAGGGCAGAGCGGGGGAACAGCACTGCTGTGAGCATCGGTTGCTCACTTTATGTGTGTGTCTGTGTTTGGTGCCTCCCTGACTAAGGTGCCCTGCATGGTTGCCCACATCGCCCACCCCAAAGGCTGACTGTAGGTAACTATTGCATGTTAGACAGCTCATTGGTAGAAAAACCACACCTTTGCATCAGTGGAGATAAGACCTAAAAGTGCTTCACTGATGCTCCTGTGTTACATTTAAAGCCAGCCTCAGAGAGATATACTTTGCAATAACTTTTAATCCTCCTAATGAATTTCAGTATAAACTATTATGATACATATTGTGCCTATGAGACTGGCACTAAACTAAGATCAGAAAAAAGGGGACAAAGTTAACTGAGGGATGGATGGTTCAGGGAATCAGTAATGTGGTAAGACATAGAACCTTCAACCTTTCCCTTTTCAGTCATAGACTGAAGCAGCTCTGCCGCTGAGGGGTGCCTGTCCTCTGAGGCCTTGTCTACTTTAATTATTCGAACAGTACAGTAACTGTTCTGGTCTAGTTATTTCAGTAGAAGTTCCCAGGTGGACATTCTTACTCTGGAATAAAAATACTGTTTTTCTAATTTAGCTTAATCCACTCTTGATTAAGCATAATCAGAAAAAGGCACAGTTATTATAGAACAAGACTTGCTAAATGGGAATTATACTGATATCAAATTTCTGAAATAATAATTATTCCAGCATAACTACTTTGGTGAACAAGCCCTCTAGTCTAGCCAACATTGCGACTGCCACTGTCAAAGCCTTCTAGTTTGAACACAGTTATATCATTAAAAATATTTTTTTACTGATATAGCACTTGTCATTTCAAGAAATCAGCAGAAGCTATACCACTGTAAGTATGTTGGTATATGTACATCTATAACTAGCCAGTTTTGCAAGTGTAGCTATGGCAGTTTGAAGAATATGGGATATAGCTGAGTTATTTTTTAGACTAAAAAATTAGGTATTCTTCTGTGTCTAGGATTATTGTCATGTTAACTGTTATAGGGATATAAAGAATTAATTTAGTATAGAGAAAGGTTATTGCCCTGGAAGAACGCCAACAATGACTTTAAATCAATTGCTGCTCTATAATTGACAATACAATGAGCATTGCTAGAATTCTACCTTCAGCTCCTATGGTCAGATGTATTAAACCAAACTGACCGCAGTTGGGGGCTCTTGGGACTAGCAAAGGAATTTGGAAATGGGGAAAAAAGTGTGCCTGTGCACAAAGATCGGGAGAGATTGTGGACAGGTGTACACATGACACTATGTTGCTGTAGCAACACATTGCGGCAACATAGCGCTGGCAATTATAAACCATGATGCCACAGCTATGTTGCCATAGCAATGCACTCCTCCATTATAGCGCATCACTATGATGATGCAGTACCTAAAAATAACTGCACAGCACACATGGTGCAGTAAATGGTGTTACTGCGCCATCATTTAGTACTTCCTTCTGGAAGTGCTGAAAATTTGGCCTGGAGTCTTTAACTCTGTCTCCTTCTCCAGGTGAGAGCACAGGGGTGCATCTCATATACATACCAAGCTGCTTCAACTCTTCCCTGTAAAATGGCAGCTGACGTACACCTACTTTTTGTAGATGTCAGGAAAACCACTCTGTATTTAAAGGGTTAAGGCATGGCGTGAATGACTGTGTCTATATTCATAGACCCTCCAAAAGGGTTACACTAAAGAGGCCAACTGAAACTTTGGCTTGGAGTCTTTAACTTTGCCTCTTTTTCATGAATTCCTAATCGCGTCCAGTCTCTGCTGAAGCATCAACTTCTCTTGTTTGTGTACAAAGTAATCACTAAGTTCGGTGTCAGTGATGGATTTCCCTGAAACTTTTTTTTTGGGTGGCTGGGTGCTGGCCCTGTGGGGGTAAGAAAGCAGGAAATATCTTCCTCCCCTCCGAGGTGGCTGTCGGACCAACTGGGAAGGGACAGATGCAGCACAACATGCTTCAGCCAGGTCTCTGGACATGTCCCATTACAAAGAGCTCTGAGAGTGCAGTGGCACAGAGCCATTCTGCCCTGTATGTGCGGGGTATTTGTTGGAGGCCTTTATTGCTCCCTTTGGACTCCCATGGTGACACATAAGGCCAGGCTAGAGAGATGGTGCCTGGTCACACGGCAGGGGAAAAGGCACATTGGAACATTCAGGTGAACCTCAAACAAGAGGATGTCCTCCTCTTTCACTAGGACTGAATATGAATATCCTGGTTGGCTCAGTATGTGGTACCCATTTATTCATATTTGCTGCACCTTGGAAACACCATTACTGCCCTCTCCCATGCTTGCTTGGCAAGTTTTCTATAGGTCCGTAATTTTATTAAAGTCTGATGCTGAATCCTGTCCAAGTAAATTGTGTGTCAAGTAGCTCTGTGTTAAAATAGATGAAAGAGGCACAGCTAATAACTGGCGTGGAAAAAAGGCCACCGAGGCATCAGATTCATATTAACAAGGCTATTTCATGTATTAGCATTAATTACTGCATAACGAGGCACAAGAAGTTAATGCATTAGCTTTCACCACAGAGACCTATATTCAAGACCTGAGTCACTCATCAGTATGACTTTGGTGACTTCATCCCATTCTCCATCTGACATTTTGTCAAATTTTGTCATGATTTTATAAGAGACTGACCTGTGGTGAAGGAGAGAGTGGAAAGAGCAAGATTTGGCCCTTCTGTTTTAAAGACACAGCAGCCTCACTTAGGTTTTATGCCATAAAGTTTGATATTCCTCCAGGTCTACCCATAGTGAGTGTGTGCAGAGAGAGAAAGAGAGAGAGAGAATGCATTGCTTACAGTGGTGGAAAACCTGTTAAGTTGGTGCTTCCATTGTTAGAGCAGGGATTTTTACCATGATGTTCTAGCTACTGCTTTCCATAGAGAACAAATTCCATTAGGCTGGAAGGGCACTCTGCCTCACTTAAGCTTATTTAGGGCTTTCTGCAGAGTGCACACATTTAATTACTGGTATGTGTGCTATAGGCAGTACTATAATATTAAACAGACTACAAACCCACTTGGAAGTGTTTTTCACATGAGTCTTTGCTATATTCTTTCTCAGGCTTTCAGCAGTAGAAATAAGCCAAAGGGAGCAGGAGCGTCCATAAACAAAGAGCCCAGTTCTTTAGCTGTGCCAGACCTAGGAGATTCATTAGGAATTCAGTGCAAGGAGCAGCTCAATCCCCAAGGATACACAGAACCTAGGACAGTCACCAGGAGCTTGGTGTAAGGGGCTGCGGCAGGATCAGACCTTAACACACAGATGCACTATTTTTAACTTGGAAATGTAGAAACTTTAATTTGCAGGATGCCAGTAACACATTCGCATGCCAGGACTGTGCAGCTCTCTACTTTCCTTTTATAACCTGTAGGAAATGACATTTATGGTAGTGTAGAATTATGACAGAAGTGGGATATGGGATATTTTTTTCTCCCTGGCTTTGATAATTGCCAGCATGACTGTCAGAGCTGGGCAGATCTTAGAACTTCTGACAATGCGAGCTGAAGAATGATATGGATTTTTTTTCTTTTGCTCTGCCATTGAAGTTCTGAATCACGGTTTCCACCCAGAGCGGATATTAAACAACTCTCCTGCCAGCATAGCCTCAGATGTAATTGTGCACTATATGTCCCTGTGTGTGTATAGGCTTGTTTTGTAAGGAAGTGTGAAGAAGCCATTCCTGTTTTCTTTCATATAATGCATAACTGTAAACTAACCTAAGGAAGGATAGTCCAGGGTCTAAAACTATAACACTTTGGGCATGTCTACAGGTTCATTAATACGCCATAGTTATTGCACATTAAATATAGTATTTGTATAATTGAGTACTAAATTAATGTACAGTAGCTGGTGCTATTGCACAGTAGCACTGGCACATGCCTTTTTAGTGACACTATTATGCAAGTAGCCTAATAATATTGCACAGTAGCATATTGGCACTGTTTGTGCTGTAATGCACTACTGCACAGTATTGTTAGGTTACTGCACAGATAGCGTCTTATGTAGATGCGCCCTTTGGTACCTAGGAAGAAAAGCAGCTTTCCTAGGGGAAGAAGTTAAAATGACTAACTTTCCTGAAAGGATGGGACTTTATTTTTCTCTTGTAAAGCAGGAGTTACTTTACTAGGGTTAGATATGAACTGGTGTAAACATCAGGCCCCTTGTATTTGGTCCTACTCCCATTCAAGTGAGTGGTAATTTTGCCATTGAGACCAAATATGAACAGGATCAGGCCCACTCAAGCCTAAGGTCTGTCCAGAGCCAAGGTAACTCACCTGGCTAGTGTGGTAGTCTCTGTAACCTATGTTATATAAGGAAGGGATGTAGCTAGCATCCTCTCTGGCTGTTTTTGATTCAGCCTGAACGGTCAGGTACCCACCCAGAGATGGCTAGAGGGTGGCCATTGGTGTAAATCCAAAGTGAGACTTGAACTTGTGCCTTGGGTCTGTAGCAAACCCCATTTCCTGCCCCCACCTCTTGGCCTCACACTGCTAGTTAAGGCTGCTGAGGTTTTGTACCATTGATCCACACATTCTTCATCCCATGGAGGAGCTGCAGAGCCTCCTGTTACAGATGGCAACAGGCCAATGACTGAAGTTATCACTATGAGCTTGCTATTCATCTCTTGCACCATGTCTCTGGAAGGAGGATGTGGGTAACTCTGTACCCTCTAGGGCAGTGGCTTTTCAATCTTTTTTCATTTGTGGACCCCTACAAATTTTGAATGGAGGTACAGATCCTTTTGAATTATGTGAATACCTACACTTAAACTTTTGATTGATCGTAGTAATCTTTTGTGGACCCCTTAGACATTGTCTGTGGATGCCCAAGGATCTGCAGACCACAGGTTGAAAACCACTGCTCTAGGGCATGCCAATATCATCTTTGGCCTGCCCTTGCCATGAACCCTCCATACCCTCCCATACCAGTGCAAAAAGCTTAAGTAGAGCATGGCTTCTTGACTCGGAGCAGGGGTGTGGGCCAGATAGGGTCTCTGGTGTCAGGTCATCCAACCGATGAGGATCCCCATGGGCCTGTGAGGAGCCCTGTAGGATATGGTCCTGTGTGCTAGATCGGGTGCGCAGGGTAGGGCAGGATCTGATCCTGGCTTGTGGGGCCAGGTGGAGGTGGCATGGAACCATGATCCCAGTGAACAGGGACAGCATGGGGCCCTGAGGCTGTGTGGGCTGGATTCTGGCACATAGGGTCCAATCCAGCCCATGGATTTATCCTGCACCATTCACCTGGTCTGCAAGGCCAAAACATTGAGCGCCACTGACATTGAGTCAATGTATGTTCCCCAGTCGCAAAACTAGGGCAGGGCAACCAAGACAGCAGCCCTGGGCACTGACTTTGGGGAGGGCGTGGAAAAATAACAGCTGCTGCTACAGCTGTGTGACCAAGCCAGTGACACTGGCAGTTGGAAGTCACCACTGCCCTCTTGCTTCATTGCTGCCTTTGGCACCAAGATGCCCTGTTATGCCTCTGATGTTCCGTATATGCTGTCCCCCCCGCCCTCTTTTTTTTGTTGAACAATCCTGTTGTCTGCTGAGGAAAGGGACTGGATTGTCTTCTGTAGAATTAGAGCACTGCTTTGATCTGCAGAGCAGTTTAGGACACATCAGTCCAGCTGTGGAGATCTGTTACTTTCATCTAAAAAGAAGTCAGGGTGTTTCAAAATAAACATGATGCATGTTTGCACCTGAGAAAGAAAACATCCTCCCATGAAACATATCCCTATGAACCGTGGCATTTAGTTCTTTCACACTTTAATTATTCTAGACTGGCACATGTAACAGGAGGATGCTAGAAGTTGCTCTAGGAAATAAACAACCACCTCTGTAAATGCAGACAACCAAAGTGACCTGGCTCATAAGAGCTGAGGTATCTATCAGTTTAAATGGCATTTGGTATGTGATTTTTTTTTAATTGAGATGATGCATTGTGGCACAATGTATCATTTCATATATTGCTTTCTATTAACTTTCATGTGACCTATTTCTCTTCCTCATGACAGATTTGTCTTTCTGAGAATCTCATGGGATAAAACAATATTTTCATGTTCTGTCTGCAAGGCTGGGATTTCCATCGGAAAGACTGCTTCACAGCCAGCATTAAAAGAGAGAACGCTAACCATATTTATTACTTCTTTTCTTTTCCACCCTATTCTCTTAACTTTCTTTCTGTTCGTATTTTTAAACCTCATTTCTTTTGAAGCCTTGCATCTCTCACAAGGGAGAGAAGGGTATTTGGTTGCTTTCCAACACCAGAACCTCCTGTTTTGAATGATTTAGAATGGGACTAATATACACTACTTAATTTGGATAAATAATAGAAAGTAAGCAACATAAATAAAACAGCTATTATTTTTGCTACTTAAGCATATAGAAGCAATCTTAAAAGTGCTCAGTATTATTCAGTCACTAAAATCACCAGCTTTCAGGAACATGAAAATAAAAATGTTTTTCCTTATTGTTTGTCCTTGTATATATGACCTTGATCCCCCTGAAGGGAATGGGAATTCTCCCTGAGAAACCCTACGTGAAAATCCTACTGTTTCAATCCTACTGTTCAACTAAAGGCTACTCTGCATCTTTAAGAGTTCTTCTGAAAAGCTACTGGAATAGTACAACCAGAGAAATTGTCTTATATGTTTTACTAGTAATAAATGAAATCAGTAAAGGGCAGTAGAAGACAACATAGATCAGCTTGAAGGATTTTATTGAAAGATGCTTAATTCCACATGGAAAGGCCTGAAAAAACATGGACCTATGCTTTTACCTTACATACAGATATTGATCTTTACAGGATGCCTGAGTTGTTATGTAAGGCCGTTTGTACGTCTGTGGCACTATTATAACTAATAATAATTTAGTAAATTGATATTTTCCTCTGTTTTTTATGGAAAAGAAGTCAATCTGACCCCCGTCATATTTGCTGCATGGTTTATGCCTCATTGCCATCCATGATGGCAGTGGGATTATAGCTTGCAGATAGCTTTTTAATTTATTTTATTGAGCTTGAGTATAGCCCAAATCTAACATTGTAGGTCCTACCTGAACACTGTGATATTACAAATGATACTGGAAAAAAGGAGGGATACTTTTATTTTTCCTCAGAAAATATTAAAACTGACAGGATGTTCCCACTGGCTGACTTCAGTTGTAAAAAAGGTCATACTCAAATATTTGAGTGTCTATTTTAAATGAAGCAAATATTTGCTTAGACAGAATGACTTAAAGCTATGGGGCAAATGATTTGATGCTTTCAAAATGAAAAGGAAGATGTACACAGTAATAATACAGTATCTGTTTATACTGCTGAGATCTGAGAATGGACAAGTGTAGAAGAGGCAAGGAGAAAATCAAATATACCAGTACATGACTGGAATAAAGAAAGAGTTTTCTGACTGGACCAAACTCATGTAATTAATTTCCCAACTGAAAAGGTTTATTTCCTTTCACTAACATCTGCTTAAATCCTCTATAGTGTCTCATTCTGGGAACATTGCATGCCACACCTTAAATAGCCAGCCTTCCCCACAAACTTAGTCATGGGCAAATTGGCATTTAACAACTCACTTAAGAAAAGCTGTTTGTTTACCTTTTGTCAGGATGATTCCCAGGAGCTACCGTGAAGATTAAACTGCTGTGTCAAATATCATGCTGTGTGCATCCCAGCCGCCCCAGCATGCTCCTCTGGATGGATTAATTGTATCCTTTGTAACCTTTTTATCTGCAGGCCAGGAAGTCATCAATTTTTAAATTCCCAAATTTAAGCAAAACAGAGAGTGATGGAATATAATTTTCTATTTGACTATCTTTATCTTGGCCTTCATTTTCTGAAGCCCTTCCCCACCTATAACCTCACAGACATTGAGATTTGAAAGAATATCCTTCACCTTCCGCCTCCATCATCCTTGCTCAAGTTTGCTGTATCCTCACCGCTCACAGGAGCTTGCGAGAGAGAGGAATGGTGTCATCTGATTTTAAGTATGCACAAGCTGAAGTGGCTGGAAGGACTCATTTCTGTCCTAAGCTCCACTTGTGCACATGGGCTAGGAACAGACATTACACATAAACCAGTTTAGATGATTGGAAACTGGTTTAAACCTGTAACAGAACAGACATTCAGTGTACATAAACCAGTTTCAGAATGGCCGATTTGAGATAAACCTGGTTGAATGTTGTATAAAACTTAACTGATTGAGCTCAGAGCAGTTTATGCAATGCCTGTCCCAGACTGAGGTGCAGGGGTCCTCTTCTCTCGCATACTAACAAAGCTCAGTGGTCAGTGCTAAGAGAGTAGCCCATCCTCTGTGTTCCCCCCAAAATAGGGTCTATTCAGAGGGGCTGTGGGTATTTTCCCTCTCCTATCTTTATTTTACTGCTGGGAAGAAATGAAAGCCTTGTTACTGGCTATATTGTCAGGGATAGCTGGGTAAGAAGGGAGGGGGTTAACAGCAAATATTTGGGGCCAAAATTCACTGTAGAGCCTCAAGCTTGAGAATTTCCTGTGGATCCTTTGCTCTTTTTCTGAGGTTGCGAAATATTTTGCCTGGGGAAAAACAAGTGTCAGGATTTCTATGAGTTGAAAATTGATTAATAATATATCCCTCTTCCTCCCCTCCTCCCCACCTGCACCTTTCTCCAACTCTGGGCACGAGACTCAGAAGGGAACAGTCTGGGCCAAGATGAATGTTATTCATATTTTTTCTATGATAATTGGGCACTTCAGACTTGGAATGTGTGCAGCATATTACCATTATCAGTCCTACTTCTCCAACATATCACATTAGCTAATCATTTTTGCCATTTTGCTGGAGAGCAATGGAATTAAAACAAGTTCTTGATGGATTAGTCTCAGAATCCAAGGTGGGAAATGAACTATTAGCACACGCTCTATCAGATTTCCCCATCCCCACAGTGACATTCATTTTAATTTCCCTTCCCCATGCTATTCTCTGGTTATGCTCTTCCACCCTGGATCTCAGATAAAGGAGATTATATACAGTACATTTCACAAGACCCAGGGTCTCCTGCATATTTCAAGATTAGTGACTTCTGGCATTACCAGTTAGTTTAAATCTACTATTTAAGAAAATGTGTGTCCTTGTATGAATAGCTCAGCATGTCTTTCTACTGAAGCTTAGCAGCAAAGACAAACTTTCTGCAGGATTACACTGCAAATGTGCAAAAAATGGCCTTTGTATTCAGCCCTTCCAGCAAATCACTCTCACCTATTTTCAGAACAGGATTGTTCCTACTGTAAAATGTAGTCCTGGGTTGTGTGTAGACAAAACAGGGGTCCTAAATTGAAACAGTGGGTTTTTAAAAACACTGCTTCAATTTAGGGCAAAGTAAACCCCTGTGTTGTGTATACTCGTGTTGTGTACACACCTGCCTCTCTGGTGGCGGGGAGGGGAGGGCGAGCTGCCAGCAGGTGGAGTGGTCTCTGGGCTATGGTAGTGGGGGCTAGTGCTTCCTTTCCACAACAGTGGTGGCCTTCCTTCCCAGTGGCACCCACCTGCAGGCACCTGGCTTGGGCTGTCCCATGGGGCACTGCAGCCATGGAGGGAAGGACCAAGTACCTGTGCAGCTCATGCAAGTGGGCAGGCTCCAGGGGAAAAATAAAGATCAGGCTCGCCACTTTTTTTTTTTTTCCAGTGGAGCTTTCCTTCCAGGTTGTTGCCAGGCTGCCTGCAGGGCTGCCTGTGCAGTCCCTGAGCTGCACGGAGCCCGGTGCTTCGCTCCGTGGCATTAGGGCAACAAACTAAAACTCCTCAGAGGTGTTTTAGTTTGCTGCGCCCCAAAGTCATTTAAGGCACATTATGCCGCCAAATGTGCTACAGTGCTAGCATTAATGTGCTAGCATTAATGCATAATACACTGCCGAGACGTGCAAACACCAACACCATTATTTCATAGATTTCAGAGACATTAGGGCTGGAAGGGACCATGGAAGATCATTGAGTCCAACCCCCTGCCCCAGGGGCAGGAAGTCAGCTAGGGTCAAAGGATCCCAGCAAGATAAGTGTCCAAACGCTTCTTAAAGGAGTCCAGAGCGGGTGCTTGCACCACATCTGGAGGGAGTCTATTCCAGGCCTTGGGGACGCGGACAATAAAGATGCAAAAGCAAAAGCGTTTAACCTGCTTTAAAGTGTCGTGCACACATGTCCCTTGTTTCATCTACACACTCCCTTAATGAATATTCCACATCTTTGATTCTTTGCAGGAAAGATCCACATCTTTCCTGCATGTTTTCAGAGTAAATGAAAAATAATTTGTTCTCAATTTGTCAACACAGTAGTAAGAGACAAAGGAGAAGGAATGAGAATGGAACCGATCACAGGAGCACATTTTTCTTGTTAGTGAGCTTTTCACACTATTTGATATTTAATTGTACGTTTAATATGTTCAGAGAAAGGGCAAGTAAATTGGTACAGCAGACAGATAGTCTTCAGCCATTGCCCATCCCTGTACCTCAACCCAGTGTGACTTGGGAGAGGAATTCTACATTTAGGGAAAAAAGAGTTACTTCTGTGGCAGGATAAAACGTCATAGAGTTTGTCAAGAATTCCATAAAAATTTGGTCTCTTACCTTGAAAAAAAGGGCAAGTGGGCCCATTCTTGCTGTGTGACTTTGCAGAACCAACAGAAAGTACCTTTTGTCTTAACAGATAAATAATGTACCTTTTAATGTGTACATTTCCATTATGAATAATGCATTATAAACACAGCTAAATTCTTTTAGTTTGTTATGTGAAATGCAAACATGGGTTACATGGCCTCTCCATTCTCTTTGAGGATTCATAGAGGGTAGTATAGAGAAAAGGATCTCTGTCTCTTGTTACATCTCTTGTTTAATGTGAATAAGAGACAATTAAGAAGGCCAGTAAAGGAAAATATAAGCTATGATTTGTATTACAGGCAGATTGTGGCTCCAGTACATCTGAATGATGTACCTAGGGTCTGACAGAGTATGAAGGGTGGATGAAAGCTAATTGGCTGAGGCTAAGTACAAATATGACTGTGGTACTGCTTTAATGGTGGTGGAAGCAAAGGTGGAGCTGGGCAAATTATGTTCAGCACTTTTTTTCATTTGGGTTTTCTGCCGTGAGATCTGGTTGGATCCTCGGCTGCTGCTGCATATACAGGTAGTAGTGGTTGCCACTACTCCTTTATATCTGGCAGGAGTACATCAGTCATTTCCTTCAGATGCAGACCATTTGACTGCTTTTTGTGCCTTTGCAGGCAAAGTTTTTTGGGTAAATCTGATCTCTTTTATTAGACCAACTAAGATAGTTGAAGAAATTCTTCTCTCCAAGCTTTTGGGTACCAACACCCTTCTTCAGGCTTAGGAAGTCTGCAGTTGTTCTGTGCTCCTTTTCCTGGCTGGAATAGAATAGAAGCCAGTGTGCGAGAATGCCAGTCAGTGAAAATGCAAAGTGAGGTAGTCAATGGGAGAGAGACAGGTGGGGGCGGAGGGAGGGGGAATGAAAATGTAGATCAGGGGATAAGGTATCGCTGATAAATAGTAGAGAGGTTACCTAGAGTATCAGATGTTAGTCAGGTTATAATGTGCCATCAATCCAATGTCTATATTTAGTCCATGGTTTTTTGTATTCAGTAGGTTGATGAAGTGAAGTTCATAGGCTCATCTGCGAAAGGTGTCTTATAACCCCCCTTTGAGGATTAGAACTGAGAGATTGGAGAGGGAGTGATTGTCCTGTAAGAAGCGTTCCCCCACAGGTAATTGGGTATTGTTGTCTTTGATAGATTTTCAGTGTGTGTTCATTCTGGTGTGCTTGTTTGGTTTTTCCCACCTATTTTCCATCAGGGCATTTAGTGCACTGGATGAGATGTATTACATTTCTGGAGGTGCAGGTGTAAGATCCAGGAATGTTGATGGTTTTGTTGTGGGGTGTAGTTATTATGGGGGTCATAGAGATGTGTTGGCAAGTTTTACATTTCTTGTCATGGCATGGTCTGGATCCATGGTGTGTTTTGGGCCGTAGGAAGTTTTCTTCTTGTGTTGAGGTTGGTGAGGTTTAGTGCTTGTTTAAAGGCTAGGATGGGTGGTTCTGGAAAGATCTCTTTAAAAAACTGGGTCTTCTTCTAGTCTGGGTTGCAACTGTTTGAGGATTTTCTGTATAGGTTTGAGGGAAGGATGATATGTCACTAACTAGTGGTGTGCATTTCATGGGGGTTTTCTTTCTGTACTGCAGCAGTTCTTCATGTGGTATCCTGGAGGCTCTTTCAAAAGTGCGGTCTCTCTGGAGGAGTGTCCTTGTTAAGTGAAAGCCCTTTTGAGATTTGTGAGGTGATGATCATGGGTGTTCTTCTCAATGCAAATTCAGTGGTATCGGAGGGCTTGTCTATATATTACAGTTTTCTTGGTGTGTTTAGGGTGATTGCTGGTTCTGTGCAGATATGTATGTTGGTTTGTGGTTTTTTTGTATATGGTGGTTTGTATTTTACCATTCTGAATAGTGGTCATAAAGTCTCAAAAGGAAATGCTGGTGCTGGAGTATTCAAGAGATAGTCTGATGGAGGGGTAATGATTATTGAATTTCTGATGGAAATCAATCAGAGATTGCAGGTTTTCAGTCCAAATGATGATGTCATTCATATATATATTAAGTATAGCAAGGGTTTGATGGTATAGTCCTTAAGGAATTATTCTTCCAGGTGGCTCATAAAAAGGTTGATGTGTTGTGAGGCCATTTTGGTGCCAATAGCTATGCCTATGGTCTGGAGGAAGTGTTAGTTATTGAAAGTGAAGTTGTGTGTATGAGGATGAAGTGTGTAAGTTCAAGAATATCTTTAGGTCTGTTCTTTGAGTTGTCATCTTGCTCTTGTAGATATGTAAGGCAGGCTTGAATGCCATCTTGGTGTGGGATGTTGGTATATAAGCTGATAACATCCATGGTGGCTAGGAGGGTGTTGCTGGGAAGGTGGTCTATGGTTTTTAATTTTTGTAGAAAGTCTGTTGTGTCTTGGACAAAACTCACCCTTTGGGTGACAAGAGTTTTTAGGATTAATTTGATGAAACCTACTATTTCCTCAGTGAGGGTTCCATGGTTGGATATGATAGGTCTGCCAGGGCTCCCTTGTTTGTGGATTTTAGGGAGCATGTAAAAAGTCCCTGGGTTAGGTAGTGGGGGGATCAAGTTCTGTAGGTTTTCTTGTACTACAGATGGAAATGATTTGATGGTAGTTTTAAGGTAAAAAGATTCATACATTCATAGACATTAGGGACTGAAAGGGACCTCACAAGATCGAGTCCAGCCCCCCTGCCATAGGCAGGAAGTCCCTTGGGGTCAAATGATCCCTGCAAGATAAGCATCCAAATGCCATGTGATTGAGTCCAGAGTAGGTGCTTCCACCATCTCAAGGGGGAGCCTGTTCCAGACTCTGGACACTCGGACTGTAAAGAAGTATTTCTTTATGTTCAGTCTAAACTGGCCTTCCAGAAGTGTGTGGCTGTTAGATCTTGTTATCCCTTGGGGAGCTCTGGTGAACAACTGTTCTCCCAGGATCCTGGTGCACTCCGCTTATGTACTTAAAGGCTGCTGCCAAGTTCCCCCTGAGCCTTGTCTTCTCCAGGCTGAATAGTCCCATGTCCCTCAGCCTCTCCTCATAAGACTTGTTCTCTTGGCCTTTGATCATGTGAGTGGCTTTCCTCTGGACTCTCTCAAGGTTATCCACATCTCTCCTGAAGCGGGGGAGAGGGGGCAAAACTGGATGCAGTACTCCAGCTGTGGCTTCGCTAAGGCTGAGTAGAGTGGGAGGATGATGCCCCTGGTTTTGCTTGAGATGCATTGGTGGATGCATGCCAGAGTTTGGTTTGCTTTGCCGGCTACAGCATCACATTGGTGGCTCATGCTCATCTTGTGGTCAATCAAGACCCACAAGTCTTTTTCTGTCATCGTGCTAGTGAGTGTAGCACTGCCAAGTCTATAAGTATGATGCTGGTTTTTCCTCCCATGGCGGAGCACCCTGGACTTCTCTACGTTAAATGCCATCAGGTTTTGGTCTGCCACCTTGTGAGCCTGTCCCGGTCAGCCTGTATCCCCAACCTGTTCTCTAGTGTGACAGCCTTCCCTCATAGTTTACTGTCGTCCGCAAACTTTGCCAGTCCGCATCTGACACCCAAATCCAGATCATTAATGAAAATGTTGAAGAGTACTGGCCTGAGTACTGAGCCCTGAGGGACACCACTAATCATCACCTTGTGCCATGTTGATTTGCTCCCATCAAGCAGCACTCTTTGGATTTGACCCCAGAGCCAGTTCCCCAGCCATTGGACAGTGAGATGGTTGAGGCCGCAGTTTTCCAGCTTAGCCATGAGGACATCATGGGAGACCAAGTCAAAGGGCTTCTTGAAATCCAGATATATGACATCAACCTTGTCTCCCTTGTCCAGGCAATCCACCACCTGGTCATAGAAGGAGACAAGGTTAGTCAGGCAAGACCTTCCAGCAACAAAGCCATGTTGGCTGGCACTCAGAAAGTTGCCTTCCATTAGCCTGCTGCAGATGGAACCCTTGATAATTTTCTCCAGGATCTTTCCAGGGATGGATGTCAGGCTGATTGGTCTGTCATTCCCTGGATCTTCCTTTCTTGAAGATTGGGACCACATTGGCTCTTTTCTATCCTCCAGTACCTCTCCCAAGTGCCATGAGTTCTCAAATATCTTTGCCATAGGGCGTGCTATGATGTCCACCAGCTCCTTCAGGACTCTCAGGTGCATACTATTTGGGCCCACAGACTTGTGGATGTCGAGTCTCTCGAGGTGTTCCCTCACTTGATCTACATCAATTGTGGGCCCATCTCCCTCCCCCTGGATGCTTTGCATCATCCCCTTTGGATGGGTGGAAGCCCAGCGCAAAGTAATTGTTTAGGAGATTCGCCTTTTCCTGATTGTCAGACATCAGCTTCCCTATTTGATTTGTTTGCCTTTGTTCTTCCTCCAACTTCCCACATATCTGAAGAAGGACTTTTTGTTGTCCTTGATTCCCATGGCTAGCCTGAGTTCAGTGTCTGCCTTGGCTTTTCTGGTCTGCTCTCTACAGGTGTGGGCTGGTGTTGGGTAGTCTTCCTTGGTGATGACTCCCATTTTCCACCTGGTGTAGGCTTCTTTTTTTTAGCTTCAGGAGGTCCAAAAGTTCCCTATTGATCCAAGGGGGCACCCCAGCCTGCTGACTGTACTTCCTTTGGGATGGAATGGACTTTCTTTGTGCTTCAAGGACTGTGTTCTTAAGGAATAACCATTCCTCATGGGCTCCTCTTTCCATGGGGCCATGGTCTCTGAGTGCCTAGTTGACCAGTCTCCTGAGTTTTTGAGAGTCAGCCTTCCCAAAGTTGATGATTTCTGTTTTACTGAGACACTTGTCTGCCCTGCATTGGACAGAGAAAGTGATCGGTTCATGGTCACTGTCACCAAGCTTCCCTTTGACCCCTAGATCACTCACCAGATCATCCCCTTTGGCCAGAACCAGATTCAGCAATGCTTCTCCCCTAGTTGGCCCATAGACTTCTTGTGTTAGGTAGAGGTTATCAATGCATGTGTCAGATTTGGCTGTGTGCTCTTCCCATGAGATGTCAAGGAGGTTGAAGTCCCCCGTGACAACCAAGCATCGGGAGCATGCAGCCTCAGCCAGTACCCTATTGAATTCTCAGTCTAGTTATTCCTCTTGGTTGGGAGGTCTGCAATAGACTCCTACAGTTATGTCTCCTTTCCCATGCTCCCCCCGTATTTTAACCGCAAGGGTCTTGAGACACCCTCCTTGGTTGCTAGAATTAGTTTGAATGGAAGTGTATTGCTTCTTCACATAGAGAGCTATACCTCCACCCCTCTTCCCAACGTAGTCTCTCTTGTACAAGGTATAACCTTCTATACATACAGACCAGTCATAGGTGGAGTCCCACCAGGTTTCCATTATCCCTATGAGATCATAATCATTGCCATTCAGGAGGAGGGCTTGTTCCCCAAACTCCTGGCATTTGCATAAAGGCAGCTGAGCCTGCTGTGGGAAGCCATGACCTTTCCTTGAGCTGTGTTTGGAGTGGCTTCCCTTGGGCTACTTAGTCTGGTTAATACTGTGGCTGTTGTGACCTGGGCTAGAACTGTTAATTGATCGCCTGTCCCACAGTGATCCTAGTTTAAAGCCCTGTCAAGTAGGTCAGCCATCCTGGCCGAGAAGAGCTTCTTTCCTTTCAGGGTGAGGTGGAGGCCATCCCTCCCCAACAAGCCACTGCCTCTCTCCCTAAAGTGCAGACCATGGTCGAAGAAGCCAAACCCCTCATGACGGCACCATCGCTGGAGTCTTCTGTTGACCTCTCCGATACATCTTGCCCTTTGAGGCCTGTGACCAGGAGGATTGAAGAAAAAAACTACCTGTGCCTCCAGACCCTTGAGCCCAGCCCCCATAGCCCTGTAGTCACTCTTGATCCAGCCAGGATTGTTCTGAGCCGTGTCATTCATGCCCACATGGATGAGTAGCATGGGGTGGTGGTTGAAAGGCTGGATGAGTTTGGGGATCCTCTCAGTTACATCCCAGACAGAGACCCCTGGGAGGCAGCAGACCTCACAGGCTAAGGGGTTGGGGCGACAGATCACTCCTTCAATCCCCTTCAGGAGGGAGTTGCCCACCACGATTACTCTGGGGAAAAGGGGAATAGGGTCTTCCTCTATTTTTTTCTAATAGGTGGTGTCAGAGAGTTGTTTCTTGGTTTCTCTTATGTAGTCTTCATGGTTAAGGATAACTATAGATCCTCCTTTATCTGCTGGTTTTATTACTATTTAATGGTTAGATCTTGGAGATTCTATTGCCCTTTTCTCTGAGAGGGAGGGGTGGTTATGGTGGCATGTGTTGTTGATTATTTCATTGTTCGTTCTTTCCCTGAAGCAGTCAATATTTGTACCTTTTTCATTTTGACAAAGGGGTAATGGAGTATACAATTTGAAAACATCTTAATTGCAATCCCAGCAAAATGGATGTGGATTCATGGAGACACAAACATGGAACTCTAATGCTAATTGCTAGTTCTAAAGTAATTCTTGAGTAGTTTCTCCAATATGAATGGTTTCCTATTTTCTCATCTGATCTATGTAATCTAGAATGTAATTTTTCACCTGAACTATACTCCAAATCAGGGATGTGTTTTGTTCTAGCTTTTTCATAATCTAGTATTCATATCTGCTTAAACAGTTAGATAAAACAGAAGACAGAAGAAGTCAGAAGTTCTACTGAATTGGGCCAGATAAGAAACTACTGCAATCGTATTCTTACCATAAGCCCTTGGGCAGTGGAACACATTTCTACAAGAGATGTGCATGTCTTCAAGAGATGTTTACTGTGGAGTTGCCTAATCAGCTCCACGGTAAAACTTCAGCGTCTACACATGTGGTCCTATTAGGCCTCAGTAAACTAATAACTACTGCCATAGGATAGTACTGCCCAACACAAGTACTATCCTATGGCGGCGTTATCTAGTGAGCTGCAGTACATGTGTAGATGCTGACGGGGCTGGCTGGGACAGGAGAGTGCTTCAGTGTGGGCACTGCCTGCTGGCTAGCCCTGCACTGAAGCATCCTCATGCCCCAGCCAGCCCCTCCACAGCATGATTAGCTGGGTTGGAGCAGCCCCAGGCTGGCATGCTTACCCAGGGTTCCCCTGCCCATGTGTAAATACTGTGCCCAGGAGCAATAAACTCCATCATGAACTTTAGTTTATTCAGTCAAATTAATTTCACATGTAGCCATGCCCAACAACTACCAAATTGACACCCACTGCCATCTACTTCTCCAGGTTTGGCCAAAGAAACTTGACCTACCATCATTTCTGGTTGACTGTGAGGGTTTTCACCTTCACATCTGTAAACTTTCTTTGAAAATCAATATATATGTTTTGTCTTCAGAGCAGTCCTACAAACTGCATTTCATCTCTATATCTCATGCACTCCCTAATTTTCCTTTCAGATATCACTACTCCTCATCAGCTTGCTAACTTCTTGCCAGGTGCAAGGAGCATTGCTATTCATGTTCTTTATCTTCTTGATTTTATTTTGTACTTCCAGATTTTTATACGTCAGGTATCTTAAGTATTAATCACTTCACAGTCACTTGGGCTGATCTGAACTTTTCTACTGGCTTGTTTCTCTGTCTTCAACAAAGCAACATGTATTGATTAAATATATGAAAAGCAGGCTACCATGCTACTTTAAAAAAATTACATTACCATCTTTCTCAAATGTGCACCCTACTAGTTTCCATCTTTGTATCACTCTCCCCATGAACCCAGTGTACCCCCAGAGGCTGGGGGGAGCATGGCAAGCTCCCGCAGGCAGCGACTGTGGCACTGTCGTTGGTGGGAGCAGGGTGGCAGCAAGTGGGGAGCTCCCAAAGGCGGCCGCGGCGCTGGCGGTGGTGGGGGGGTAGCAGGGTGGCGAGCACTGACCGGTGGTCAGCAACCACCACAGATGCTGCCGGCAGCATCAGCGTTGGCCAGTGGCAATCGCGGACTGCCCACAGATGCCATCGGCGGTGTCGGCGGCCCCTTTTTGCAGGGAGTGCACTACCACACTTGGGGTTCATGTGTACCCCTACGCATTGCCAATGACTCTCTCTGTACAGCCACCCTTCATTGAACTAAGTTGGCCCACAGGGAAATATTGCTAGCGAGTCTTCAGATTGTGAGTTTGCCCTGTGACACATTTCTAAGCAGACTATGTTGTGAAAATAGCAATTTTAGCAACTTATCCAGTTACTGATTTTTTCCATAACTGGTTTAGTCTTTGGAAGCTACCTATAGCTAAGACTGGGATGAGTACTGTCCTGTGGTCGCCTTTGGAGAAACAGACCTTCAAAGTGCTTTATAGGAAGACAAGTCAGGTTCCTCCCTGAAGACAGAAGGAACATTATAGAGGATCTCTGTTACAGCTGTAACAGAAGCCAAGCGGAAATTAAACATCACCTAGGATGGAATCCGACTGACTAATCACCCAAACCCTGTGTACATGGGGGTTACACTGGATCGAACACTTACCTTCAAAGCACATCTGGAGAAGATGAAAGGGAAAGTCAGCACCCACAACAACATAATTCAAAAGTTGGTCACCTCAAAGTGGGGAGCAAACCTAGCTACATTATAAACCACTTCAAAGTATGCATGTCCAATATGGGAATGATCAGTTCATGCCAAGAAACTAGACCTAGTTCTAAATGATAGCTGGCATGAAATAACAGGATGTCTAAAGCTAACAGCAACGGATAGCCTGTACTTACTGGCTGGCATCGGAAGAAAGGTAGTGAGCCAAAAAGAACGATCAAGGCATACGGAAGACCCCAGTATCCACTCTATGGTTATACAAAAGTAACTAAATGGCTTAAAGCATGAAAGAGTTTTGTGACCAGTGTTGCACCATTGTACATGATGGCTGACAGGGCATGACTGAGGGTTATAGAAGGAAAGATTACATGCAATCAGGTGCTCTGAAATGGACCTGGAACCCCAGGAGGACCTTTCCAGAGGGGCTGATCTAGACTGGCCAACAAGGCAATGCCTGACCTGCACACACAAACTGGAAGGTCAAAAACAAACACGATCATCAAATGGGGCTACTCTAACAGCACAAACATATGTGAGTGCAGTAAAGTGAATACTATGTAGCACCTACTTGTTTGCCAGCTTTTTGAGCCCTGTACAAACGAGGACCTCACTGCAGTCACAGAAAGAGACATTGCTAGTGCATGATTCTGGAAAAAAAAAATCTAGTTTAGGACAAAGACATGAGAAGAAGCAAAAGAACAGCTGTAATGAACTGGTTGGTGGAAATGTGTAGCACTGCCATCTACTGCATAAAACGAAAACTGCTTAGCTGTGTCACAGACCCTAAGGTGCTAACAGATTGATTTTATTTCAGCTCATGGGGCTGGGGCTCAGGCCTGTGCTGGAAGGTATGTGTTCTGTTTCTACAGTTGCTGTACTTCTAAGTGCTCATGGTGTGAAGTACTTTAATATCTGCAAACACTCACATACCCATGGTCTTAGTGTTATACTAACAGTAACACACACAAACAGTTTCACAAGCTTTTTCTATCATGATAATGAGACCAGGCCAGAACCCTGGACCCAGCCAATCCCAATCAAGAGATCAGGGCAAGTCATCCCCTGAGCAAGCTCAACTTGCAGCCAGGCCAGAGCAAAACCCTGGTCCCAGGTGTGCTGAGTGAGGCAATCAGGGCAGTCAATCCCCTGAATCCACAGGGAACAGGCTCCACCCACTCCAGCCCTTAAAAGCAAGGCCCGCAGTCACCTTGTGTGGACAAAAGCAAAAATTCTTGCTCCTGATCATCTGTGTGTTTTTTTGCTATTCTCATGGCTCTGACTCCAGTTTCTGCTCCTGATGGGGTGCTTGGCAATTACTGATTCTGGTTTTCTGCTCTTGATTCTGGATTGACCTTTGGCTTTGGCTTTGGCTTTTGGCTTCTGGTTGATTAACTCCCAGCTTACCCTATCTCCGGCTTTGGCTTCTGCCCCTGGCATGTCATGATTTTTGGCTATGGCTTCTGAATCCAATTCTGATGCCAGGCTCTTCCAGAAACCCAGCTCCTTGACACCCAATATTTGGGTGTCTAACCACTAGGCATGACTACGTTTGCCCTGGTTGCTACAGTCTTCCTTCACAATGTAATTTCACCTACTTCCAGCTCTTCCTATGCTACTCTGTGGACTCATCTACATGAGACGCTATGTCACCATAGTGTCGGCAGGCAGTAACCATAATGCCACAGCTACTATGCAGTAGCTCATTGCTATTGCGCAGTATGGTTGGAAGCTAACCGTACCCTGCCAGGACTGTACAGTACCAACTGTGCAGTTGGGTAACATGTAGATGTGACCTGTCAAATGTATGCATTATCAAGAAGAAGTCCTTCAAGTTGGTGCAATCTGTGTCATGTTGAAAAGTACAATGTGCTGCAGTGTTCTTACCAGCATACTCACTTCAACAACAGCACTTATTTTGACAGACTTTTCCTATGGAATGTAGTCTCAGTCATCAAAGACTGTTCTTGAAATGTGTGACCGTCCCATCTCCATGGATGAGATAAATATATGCTTTAATTGGATTTGATTTTTGCAGTTATCATGGTTTCCACCAAATGTTATTGATAAAACAATTATAATGCTGCCTATAAAAGTACCTAATACCTGGGTAAATTCTAAATGCTTGTTGATCCAACAATTTACAGGATTAAAAATGGAATCTGGAGAAATTTGCCTCCAGTTCAGCCAGTCTCAATGAGTGGCAGGTCAACGGCGACTAAAAGCAATCTACTGTTCAGTCATCTGTTTGAAACAACTTGAGAATTGAAGTCCCTTCCCTTGTGAGCAGGTGTCCATTTCACAAGTGCCGTCCTTGCAGTTGGCACAAACTGACACCCTTGTAAGGGTTTCCTCAGATACAGAGAGAAAAAGAACTGAAGGTGTTTAGAGACTGAAGAGTACTCTCATCCCTCTAAATGACCTAATCTATACAGGGTGCAAGCACTTTTGTACAGCAAGTGAGGGAGCTGGCAATACCTGTGTTCTAACTGTAGATAAATAAAGGACTTCATTCTCAATGGCTTTCGTGCTAGCACTTTTCAAGAGCCTTTTAATAAATGAAAAAGCTCTCACCTGTAAATATAATACTGCAGTATAATGCAAAAGTGACTCTTGTAAACATGAAAATTTTGAATCCTGTTTTTAAAAGATCAACAAATGGGTACATTATGGTTTGGTACTCTGAACTTAAGTTACTAGAACAGCTTGTTATGTTTCGTAATAGAAACAGGTGGCATTGTTTATCTGTATGTGAAAAACAAAATACATTTGTTATACACCCCTCCACACATGCACATGTACATACATGCATACAAACATATACACACGTGTGCACACATATACACTCAGTATATATAAACATACCCACTTAAAAGAAACGTACCTAAATACATGATGAATAAATTTGATAAATGCTAACCACATACATCTGATAAATATTTGATGAACAAATCCCTAAGTTATGTCCTTTTATAGCATCTAGTGATGTGAGCCCTTGTTCGTGAAAGATTATACATCTCTTTCAGTTAGTCTATAACAGGGGCAGGCAATTATTTCGGCTGGAGGGCTGCTTAATGAGTTTTGGTAAGCTGCTGAGGGCTGCATGGGTAGTCCCACTCCTTGGCAGTTGCCCCGCCCCCTGCATATTTTGACCGGAAGTCCCATCCTCTAACCCCTGACCTTTGCTACCAGAAGTGTCCCCCCAAATACTCATTTTGGGAGGGGAGAGTTGCCATCTTGGAATTAGAAAAAAACCAAATCATACACTAAAAGTCAAACACCTACTATAAAGTATACTATAACATATTTTAATTTTATTACAAAAATATTTGTCATGATTTGTGTTTGCATATTGTATATAGAGGGGATTGCATAATTACTCAAAAATAAAGTCTTTTCCTTGTATATAGTGTGTGGGAGGTGTGGATGGGGTGGGGGGGTGTGTGTATGATGGGGAGGGAGGTGTGTGTATGGCGGGATGTGGGGTGTGAGTGTGTATATGTGTGGTGTTGTGGGAGTGTGTATGGGGGGTATATGGGGGAGTTGTGAGGGGGTGTGGCTGTGTGTGGGGGGCATAGGGTATGTTGGGGGTATATATTTGGGAGGGTTGTGGGAGCAGTGTGTGGGTGTGAGGGAGGGGGCGTGGGGACCCCCCCCCCGCACTCCCCCACACGGCGTGCAGCCCCTGTTGCTGGCTGTAGCCACAGGCAGGGGGACTCAGGGCACTTGTACCCCACCCAGGCACTGGCACCCAGCAGCACATAGCTCTCCATTGGAAGTGGAGGGGAGCCCCAGTCCCTGCTTCTCCTCAGCATCCTGGGACCTGCACTGCAGGGGGTTGGGAAGGTGACCGGCTCCAGCGTGGGGCTTCCCCTGGTGCTGCGTGAGTGTAGGAGCTGCAGGCGTGCTTCACAGAGCCCCTGCGATAGAGGTGGGCTGGGCAGCCTGAGCTCCTCACTCCCATATGCATTGCTGGCCAGAGCTGTTCACCGCTGGGCACCAGTGCCTGTGCGGGGCACAAGCTCTTTAAGTGCTGCTACTTCTGGGAGTGGGGTCTTTGTGCCATATGGGGGAGTGTGTGGGGGGGTCCCTACACCCTCACACCCACACCCTGCCTAGCTGAGCTCCATGTTCCCCCATGTCCCGGGAACAGGCTCCAATTTGCCGCCAGCCCCAGCCCCACGCTCTGTGGTCCCGCCCAGCTGCAGCTCCCTTGTCGTCCCTACCCCTGCCCCTACCACCTCTCTATCTGGTACCTGGAGTGAGAGTAGGATGCTGGGGAAGCTGAGCAGGTCCCTCAGGATGGCTGCAGCAGCACAGCAGCAGCCCTGCCTTGAAGCTGCTGATGGCTGGGCCAGGCCTTTCTGCCCATGAGGGTGGGAGCAAGCCTCAATAGGGTATGTTGCCAGGGGGGTGTATACATGGATGCTTGACTTCCACCCCCATGGGCGGAAGGGCTGGGCAGGATACAATTCATTCACGGGTTCCTGTGGGCTGGATAAAAATGCCTGGCAGGCCAGATGTGGCTTGTGGGCCATATTTTGCCCACTCCTGGTCTATAAGGTACATCTCTACCCTACCATCTGCCAGACTTCAGACTAACACAGCTAACTGTCTCTCTCTACCTATCTCTAAATAAATCACAGACAAGGTCTATGTAGTCTCGCTCAGAATGAGATTCTAGTGTAAACTGCACTGCTCCAGTAATGGCCCAAGGGTGCTGTTCCTTAGAGACAGCTGAGTCACATTCCCTCTCTGCTTCTTCATTGCTCCTGAGGAGTAGTGATCATCGGTTTGCTATATCCATGCTGTTTTGGCCTGATGGTAGGGGGCTGCAGGCTCAGTCATAACATGGAGTATATTATTTCTAAGCATAGGCAGATCTAGAATTTTTACAAGTGGGGTACAGATGGTGAGGTGCATCATCACATATGAAACAACACATATTTTTCTCCAGTTAAAAAGTAAACTAGAAGCTTTATTAATACCTAGGGGCCTAGGAATAGATCACTTAGTTTAAGCTTGAAGCAAAAACTAATATAATTTTATTGGAATGAATCTGTAGGGCTACAAAATAGGAGCTTCATTACCAGAAGCAGCTAACAGACAGCAGAATTGCAGAACAAAGGATAGCTTGATTGGTGGAACATCAAGACTATTAAAAAGAAAAGAGGGTCATTAAAGCCTGTGGAGTGAAGAGTTTAGAAGGGATCTTATAATCAGCCATGAAGTCAAGTGACTTGTCGAGTGACTCCTTCAGCACTATTTGATTTGAAATGCTGCTGCCACTTCCAGGCAGCTGGTTTAAAATTTTGAGTGGACCAGGAATCAAAGTGGGGGAGGTGCAAGTGCACCAGCGCACCCCCTGGATCTGCCCCTGTGTCTAGATTTGCATTTGATTGTACGCTGCGATCTCAGTCAGTATTGTGGCACCTTTGTGCTGTTTGCTGTACAAACATGAAAGCAATCCCTGCCCTAAGGAGAGACCTTCCAAAAACATTTGTGGTAGGCTGCACAGTTCCAGTCAAGACTTTGGCCCTGTTGTCCTGGCTTTGTCCAGGGGAAGGAAGGCTTCTTATCTCGGTCCTCCTTATGGAGAGTTGAGATGGAAGACAGGCCTTCCATGTTGTCACCCTTAATGCAGTGGGCTAGAGAGCTGGTTGCATCTGAAAAAGAGAAGCTTTCCAACCTGGCCAGTGAGGTGGGGTGAGGTGAGAGCTAAGTGACTCAACCCCACATCAGGTGGAGCAGGAGAGGGTTTACCTCAAGCCTTCCCCATCCCAGGCATATAGGTGACAGAGCAATGAAGCAGTGAAAGGCTGAAAGTTGGGGTTCTTTTGTTTTCTTTCCAAGAAGGAGTGAACAAATGCAAAGGATGGGAAGAGTGCAGCTTTCTCAGCACAGGAAGAAAACTTCATTGAAGGAAGTCTCAAACCCCTAGGTTCAGCGTTTGCAGGCCAGCACTTGATCCATTAGGCAGCACTATGGTCCTTTGTGGGCTAGAGCTATTTCCAGGGAACTGTGGAGGGACCAGGGCTCCAATCAGCACCACTTGAAGAGCGTGACCTATGTTGGCCATCCCCTCAACTAACTCTTGGTTCCTGTGGGTACTTTGTTGTCACCTAATATGCAGGCCCAGGGTTCAAACCTCTGCTTGACTGTGCCTTTTGGAGTAGACATGAGAAGCTTATTATCCTCCAGGTCTGTCCCTAGGAAAAGGGAGCAAGGCATCACGTGTGAAAGGTGTTCTTTCTACAAGTGATAGCACTCACCCTGTTGTAGCATTTTATTGTGTCTTGGTATTCAGTTATTTTCGCAGTGGATGTTAAGTATTCATGTGAAATGACTTTCAGTTGTATTTGTTGAAGGGACTAAGGGAAGTCAATTGTACCTTTTTAATAGCTTCTGTTTTTCTACATTCAGAATGTAATGCTACTTAAGTGATGAGCGGAGAAGACAACTTAGCATATTGCTGGATTACTTATCATAGACATATCCAAGTGCATGACAAATAACCATAGGCCAAAGATTTCTTTTAAAATCATGCTTTAATCTTACATATAGCTTCTCATCTGAGCATTGCAAAGTGTTGAGCAGCAACAAACCCATAACATCCATGTGAAGCAGGTAAGTATTACAGGTTTCTCATATTACAGATAAGTGAATGGAGTCATAGAGGTTAAATACAATTTATTTCCATCTAGGATGATGCAGTTAGGCACCTAAACCCACAAGCAGGCATTTGAATACAAAAGTGGCTTTTTCACACAAGGGATTAAGTATGCACAGTTTACACTGATGGCTGTTGGTAACTGTGAGTGTTGAATACCTATGAATACCAGAATACCAGATCACTTTCATTTAGGGGTCTCAGCATAATTTAAAAAAACACAATGGTAGGCATCCAAGTTTGGAAACTTTGGCATCTGTGTCCTGAACTAAGTGCAGCGTACTGATGAGAACAGTTCCATTTCAAAGGCCAGGTTCTCTTGCCCATTTTGATCAACAGAGAGCACAGCCTGTGTTAAGTACTTTTCTCCACATGTTTTTCACCTCTTTTGGAGGCTAGAGTTTTTATGGGTATCTGTATTTTCAGACATGATTCATGCTGCAATTGAGTAAGCTGGACCCTATTTGCATACAGACAACTTCTAAATTGCAACATGGTAACAAGGATGTCTAACTAACTGAATTAAAGCTATTATGGGCAAGAACTGAGCAATTAAAATGCTTTCAGTCCAAAAAGATGTTACTGTTTTCAGGGAGATGATTAATTCTTTTGGCATTCTCCATTCTTTGCATAGAATAACAGGTAGAACCATTCAAATTGAAAGACCGTTGTCAAGTGTGACCATTGAACAGTGTCGTTTCTATGAAGAGAAGAGCAATAAGAGCAGCAAGTTACATATAGTTGTATGTTTGAATAGAATGAGAAGGTTTTTCCCTATTCAATAAAATTCATTACCCTTGTATTATTATCTACTGATGTTTGCTAGTATCTAAAATATTCCTGCCTGGCCAATAGAAATGTTGTGAAAAGCAACATACCTCATACTCTACTATAGTTTGTGTGTGCTGAGATTTCATTTTAAGACTGAATGTATTTATGTTTTCCAAACTCTGAAAAATATGGGTTATCCTTGGCATATATACAGTACATGTAACAGAATAGATGAGAAAACAGCAGGCTATCTACTCATTTATGTAAAAACGGAAACTCATTTAATTTGTAAAACTCTTCTTATATAATTGATTTTTGAATATGCAACAACTGCTGAGAGAGAAGTACATATATCATCTCTTTACTAATATCAATTTAATTTTTTCCAGTGATATTTCTGGTCCATGAAAAAAATACATAGCTAAAACAGAATTGTTTTGGATAAACCTGAAATGAAAATTTCAGTAGTTTAGTCAAAACAACATTTTTCAATGTTTACTTTCATATTTGAACAAAATATTTCATTCAAACCACCCTGATTTATTTAGTTTTGAGTTTCTTTTCTCCTTTTAAAAGTTAAATTTACTAAAATGTTGTCTCAAATTATTTCAAAACAAGTACTTAAAATGTTTTAATTAAAAATATGGGTTTTTAATTATTTTCCCCATTTTTTAGGTGGCTGGGCAAAATTATATGACAAACTTGACCTGGATTCCCAAGCAGTAGCAAACTATTTCAATTTTGATTAATATTTCCTGGTTGCAATTAGATTTCTCTGGAGAACAAGCCACCTAAGATAGTGAAGAGGCTCAGGGACTCACCCTAATCAGGTAAAGCAGGGACTTGAACCTGGCTCATGGGTCACCATGACTGCCTTTGCCAAATGTTGGACCCAGAGAGTGATAGCAGATGGAACAGAGTTAACATGGTGCATGGTGACCAGTGGCATCCCCCAGGGCTCAGTACTCAGACCATTACTTTTTAATATATACATAAATGTTCTGGTTTTGGGTGTAAGAAGCGGACTGCCTGAGTTCACAAACGACACCGAATTATGGGAAAGTGCAGTCATGCTAGATGATAGGTTAGCAATTCAAGCTTGCAAGGTGGGTGAATCAAAACCTGGTGACATTCAACACGGAGAAATGCAAGGTGCTCCACCTTGGAAGAAAAATCCCACATCATACTTATAGGCTCAGCAGTGCTACCCTCATTAGCACCATGACTGAAAGTGACTTAGGGGTCATGATTGACCACAAGATGAACATGAGCCACCAATTTGATGCAGCAGCCAGCAAAGAAAATAAAACTCTGGCTTGCATCTACTGATGCATCTCAAGCAAGACCCAAGAAGTCATCTTCCCACTTTGCTCGGCCTTGGTGAAGCTGCAGCTGGAGTACTGCATCCAATTCTGGGCTCCATACTTTAGAAAGGATGTGGAGAAGCTTAAGAGAGTCCAGAAGAGAGCCACATGCATGATTAGAGGTCATGAGAACAGGCCTTATGAGGAAAGGCTGAGGGGCATGGTACTCTTCAGCCTGGAGAAGCTCATGGGGAACTACGTGCCAGCCTATAAGTATATAAGGGGTGTGCATCAGGAACTGGAAGAATGTCTGTTCACCAGGGCACCCCAAGGGAACACAAGGTCTAGTGCTAATGTAAGACTGTTTTAGACTGGACATAAGGAAAAACTTCTTTACCATCCAAATCTCCAGAGTCTGGAATAGATTTCCTGCAGAAGTGGTGCACGCACATCCTCTGGATACCTTTAAGAAACACTTGGATGCTTATCTTGCTGGGGTGATCTGACCCCAGCTGATTTCCTGCCCATTTGGACAGGGGGCTGGACCCGATGATCTTGCTAGGCCCCTTCCAGCCCTAATGTCTATGAAATCCAACTCTAGCTTTAAATGCGATGTAACTAGTACTTATGTAGGTAACTTCAGAGATGTATAACTCTTAAGTTTGAAAAAAAGTGTGTGAGAGAATAACCTTCTGACCTTTTTAAAAATTCAGTAAACTAGAACAGTGGTTAGGGTACTGAACTGGAAGATCCAGGTTCTAGGTTTCTCCTCACCCATTGGAGTGGGGACTGAGGCTGTATCTCATACTCTGTAATAACAAGGAACCATAACCACAAGACCAAGGCCTTTCATTACTAAGAGTACCTTCCATCTCTGCTGTTGATGTTGGCCTGCTGGGCAATCATGAGGGCAAGACATGTGGGACTAGACAAAGAGGTGACTTGAGAGAGTATGGCTTAGGGAAAAGGGCAGTGACCTACCAGAGAGAGGTCTCTGTGTTGTGTTCTGGCTCCAGCTCCTGTTCCCAGTGGTGTTTCTGCATTAGGTAACATGGTTAGACAGCAGTGGTATAGGAAGAAAAGAAGGTGATTAGGAACAGTCAGTATGGATTCACCAAGGGCAAGTCATGCTTGACCAACCTGATTGCCTTCTATGATGAGATGACTGGCTCTGTAGATGCGGGGAAAACAGCGGATTTGGTATACCTTGATTTTAGCAAGGCTTTTGATATGGTCTCTCACAACATCCTTGCAGGCAAGCCAAGGAAATACAGGCTGGATGAATGGACTGTAAAGTGGATAGAAAATTGGCTGGAGCATTGAGCTCAGAGGGTAGTAATCAATGGCTCTATGTCTAGTTGGCAGCAGCTATCAAGTGGAGTGCTTCAGGGGTCAGCCCTGGGGCTAGGACTTGATTCACTACCTTCATCAATGACCTGGAAGGTGGCATAGAATGCACCCTAAACATATTTGCAGATGACACCAAGCTGGGGGGAGTAGTAGATATGCTGGTGGGTAGGGCTAGGATTCAGAGTGACCTAGACAAATTGGAGGATTGAACCAAAAGAAATCTCATGAAGTTTAACAAGGACAAGTGCAAAGTCCTGCACTTAGGATGGAACAATCTCATGCACCAGTACAGGCTGGGGGCTGACAGGCTGCACAATGGCTCTGCAGAAAAGGACCTGGGAGTTACAGTGGACAATAAGCTGAATATGGGTCAACAGTATGCCATTTTTGCCAAGAAGGCTAACGGCATAGTGGGCTGCATTGGTAGGAATGTTGCCAGCAGGGCAAGGGAAGTGATTATTCCTCTCTATTCAACATTGGTTTGGCCACATATGGAGTACTATGTCCAGTTTTGGGCCCCCAACTGCAGAAAGGATGTGGACAAATTGGAGAGAGTCCAGTGGAGAGCAACAAAAATGGTGAGGGGTCTTGGGCACATGACTTCTGGGGTGAAGCTGAGGGAACTGGGCTTATTTAGTCTGGAGACGAGACTAATTAGCCAAACTGAGGCACCATCTCCCAACCCCCAATTTCTGTAATCTCCTAAGAAAGGGAGTATCTTTAACATATCAGTTCTACCGGTATGTCTTCCATCTTAACATACAAAATCGATCAACACAAAAATCAATTGACACCCATTTACAGAGGAGAGGCTAGCTGCACTTCACTCTGGAGCGGGTCTTTACTGCTCATTTTTCTATTGCCTCTTTTCTACAACTCTTTTAACAAGTCTCTGTGATTCTTTCAGGAGGTTTCACTTTCTTTTCAGACCAGTTAAGTATCAGATCCAATTTCTGATTTGTTTTTGATGTGCAGTTTTTCTTCCAAGTCATGATAGATTTGAGTCCTTATACTGGGATCTGATTGGCTTGCACTTTTGGCAGATATGCTTTTGCACATAGCACAAAGTACATTAATTACAGACCACTGAGGCAGATTTCATCTTTCTCCAAGATTGCATGTCACTTCTGAGGGGAGGCTGAGGGAACTGGACTTATTTAGTATGAAGAAGAGAAGATGGATGGGGGATTTAATAGCAGCCTTAACTACCTGAAGGGTGGTTACAAAGAGGATGGGTCTAGACTGTTTTCAGTGGTGGCAGATAACAGAACAAGGGCAACTGTCTCAAGTTGCAGCAAGGGAAGGTTAGGTTAGATATTAGGAAAAAACTCTCACAAGGAGGGTAGTAAAGCACTGGAACAGGCTGCTTAGGAAAGCTGTGGAATCATTATCTTTGGAGGTTTTTAAGACCTGGGTAGACAAAGCCTTGGCTGGGATGACCTGGTTGAGGCTGGTTCTGCTTTGAACAGGGGCTCGGACTAGATGACTTCCTGAGGTCCGTTCCAACCCTCCCGTTGTATGATTCTATGATTCTAAGTGTTATAGCTTCTGTTTATTGGGGACAGAGGTCAGTGACCACCTCATACCATATAATTCACAAAACAAAATGATTGATTTCCAGACCACCACAGTGAATAATACTGTATACAGCATTCCCAACAATATCAGCCCATTGTTTATGTTGTGGTATTATAATATTTTCTGCATTATTCACTATCTTATCCCTTATGGTTAAATAAAAAATATAAGAACACAAGAAGTGTTATACTGGGTCAGACCAATGGTCCATCTAGCCGCATAGCCTGTATCCAACATTGGCAGGAGTAGACATAAATTAACTTTTTATTTACTACTATGACTACAGATGCACCTTGAACCAAGGTCTTCATCGATCTGTGTACAGTGCTGCCTGTGTTTTTCTTAATTTAATCTGGTTAATTTAGAGCCCTATGAAGTATTTAGCATGCAAAGAATTTTATTTCCCTCCCTGAAATATACAATAGTTTGCAGTTATTGATACAGATCTCCACTTGCTATTGTGTTGCCCCCTACTCCACAGTACCTATGTTTGAAAAATGTGCATTTAGTTTTCATCATACATGCAGGGAAGGACATAGGGCTTCAGTGACAAGTGGAAAAAAAGACCAGAAGCTAGATCAGTGATTCTCAACTACAGTGTCATGGCACTGTGGAATGTCGCGGGGTACCATACAATGTCAGCACTGTTAGGTGTACAAATGTGATTTGCAAGATAAACCCAGAGATTTGAGATAGTTGTGGTCTTTCTGAGTTCTTCACAACAGAAAAAAATGCTCTATTATTATTACGTAGCCAAAAAAAAAGTGGAAACTAAGAGATGGCATTTTCCAAGGGGTGCTGTGGGCCTACTATGCCTTGTGTCTAAAAAGGTTGTGAACTGCTGACCTAGGTATTACAGCTCTCCCTCCTCCTTCAATTTAAACTACAATTATAAACCCTATTCATTTGTTCTTCTGAAATAGGAGCAGAATTCTGTGATTGAAGTATTCAAAGAGACAGAGGACCAGACACTTAGCACACACCCTGGGGCTAGATGTTCGAGAAATAAGCACCCGGTATACCTACTATATTGAACTATTTGGCTAATCTGCCCTTCTGAAAAACTGATGCAACAGTGAGTTCGGAGGCCTTTCTGAAAATTCCAGCCCTAGAGCTGAAGAAACATGTTTGTTTTCTTATATTCCACATAGGTAGGTAAAGAAATTTTCAGTTTTTAAAATAGTGAGCGTCTCCAGTAAAGTCATTTTACAGAAACTTTGTTCTGCTTTTTAAAAAACCCACTAGTTTCAAAATATCCTACCAGTTCCTGTGTTCCGCCTATGTTTCTATGCAATACCAAATATGTTGGAAAACTCCATTTTGTATATAAAAGTAAGGGGTTATCCTCACCAGAACAGATTAGTCTGGCATAAGTATGTGACAGATGCTGTAGCCACACTTATGAATTCTGTATTCTTGACTGCCCTTTTCAGCAAATATGAGGTTCACGCCATCATCCCCTGCAACCCAAGAGTTCAAAAGCATGTTTTATCATTTTTAAGCATTAACATAAACCTATTAAAATGCAAATACATCACATTAACATTAAGCAAATCACCTTCTGTAGACCCTTTAAGGCAGGCTGTGAATTATTCAGTATAGTGATAGATATAGTCAGCAAAACACAGCAAGCCTCTGATTAGCCCCAAGATATATTTTGAGAGGTCATTAAGATCAGAATATTCCTTTAAATGCATAATTTTAATGAAAAGGTAGGGGGAAAATATCAGAATGAGCCCAGTCCTAGAGTTGTTAATAGAACATAGTCAATGCCAGGCCCAGATGGAGTAGCCCTGAGGCAATAGCATCTCCCATGTAGTCCTGCTGATAGCAACAATTAGCAGAGTGGATTTTCTAATATGCAATTTCAGCATAAGCTCCTATACCTCAGTGTCAGAAACAATTTGTCAGTCATTGGATAAATCACAAACATGGCTCCATATGGGAGCTTTCAGACATGAAATGAGAAACAAACATGCTCAGCACTGGCACATACGCAGGAGCCTCATAGAAAGCACCTTGGGATTTGGCCCAGTTGTTTCATATCTTCTGTGATAAAATGCCATCAGGGAACTCTGAGCAGACTGATAGACACTTACTATACAGGCCCTGCTAATCTGGATAGTAGGTGCAGTCCCATTCATTTTGCCTGGATTTCAGCCACCAATGACTCCCTGCATGGAAACTCTCATTGTAACTACAAGTGTGTTTAATCACCAGGCTTCCTCACTGCATCAGACACAAGAAATGTAATAATCTTCCATTGCTAGAAGTTCTGCCTGATCATGGGCACTGAAACAGTAAGTCCAGTTTTCTCGTTAGCAACCTGTTCATGACCAATAGCACCTTCAAATGTGGCCAAAGCCGAGCCTTTGGTCTTTGCAGTGTGCTTATCACCATGGTGCCGGAGTACTTTACCAAAATCAAATAATCTTGATGAACAGCCTATGCAAAGAGCTGATTTTCCATTTCCCCAGCCCCCACGCAGAAGCAAAGGATAGGAACAGTGGGCACATCTACATGAGATATTTACTGAGGGGTAGACTAATTAGCTTTGCAATAAGTGTCTTGCATCTACATGTGTGGTCCTATTAGCCTAAACTAATCAGGAAACTAATAAACTCTGCAGCAGGATAGAACTTGTAAATACAAGTACTATCTTGCTGTGGAATTTTTTACTCTGTAGCATCACATTTATAGATGCTGATGCACCTGCGTGGGGCATGAAGGTGTTTCAGTGTGGTGGCTGCCCGCCAGCTAGCCCCATACTGGAGCAGGCTCGTGCCTCAGCCAGCCCTTCTGCAACACGTTGAGTCAGGTCAGAGAAGACCTGGGCTGGCAGGCTGAGCCCCTGGGCCCCTTGCCAGCTGGGGCTGCTCTGACCCAGCTCAACATGCTGTGATCCCAGGTGCGTGTTCTAATGGCCTGGTATCCTACCAGGGGCTCACTGAAAAGAGATTGTGCCTTATGTGTTACTCTACCTGTTGCATAGGGAGTGCTGAAGTTGACTCTTGCATTAGGGTGGTGGTGTCTTTCCTGCTGACTGGGTGTGTGGGAGAGGCTTCTATTTTCCCTTCCCCTTTAGGAGGAGGTGCACTTTTGGGGCATAGAGAAGGGACCAGTCTGAACATGGAGCCTTGAATTCTCAACGGGCTGGAGCAGAAGCATATCTAAAAGACCACTCTGACCCAGACTTCAGTGCTCAATAGACATGAAAAGAATGAGGCAAGCAGGAGAACAAAGCTTCTGAGTGACTGGTCTGCAGCTGTGGAACATTTTGATGATGAACCTGTTTACCTAGAGGGCAAAATCCATGATGTATCTTTTTGACATAACCTTCACATCCTGTACCAGTTCTCTCACTCCATCATCCATGTCTGCTGGCTAGAAGGTGATATTTAGAAGTTTGCTTTTGGGAATTGGCTTGTAGGTAAAGTAGATATTCATTAGAACAATGGTCCAGGGGAATGGCAAGGGTTAATTGGTTTCTAAAAGCCTGTTTGTGACAAAGTTTCCTTCAAGGCCCACTGTGTCTGAAGCCAGAAGACACACAGGCTGGGAAATCAAAGATATGTACCACACTGTTCCATAACATGAGATAAAGTGACTTTAGGTCCAGCTTTGGTGAACAGACCAAATTAGGAGGCCCAGTAAATGACCAAATTAAGATGTGTGCATGTGATGGATTTGTGGGAAACAAAGAAATATGCTGACAGGACACAATATGAACAGTATGACAACCACATGGAAACCAATCAATGATGGCCAGGAATGAAGAGTCATCAGAGGGGAGAAGGGATACAAAAGGAGGGATTTCAGGGCAGAAAAGGGATACCTGAGAGGGGAACCAGAGGCCACCATGAACAGAGAGCATACAACCAACCCGTCTCACCCACCCCATTGCAGGGGATGGGCCTTGGCCTTTGATCTTCAGGCTGCTGACAATCTGACATTCAAGAAAGAACCTCAGGGTGAAGTTTGCGTACTGGCCAGATCTACCTTCCCTCTGCGATAGCTCTAGGACTACTAGAAATAGAATTGTTTGCCTCATTCTTATCTGCTGTTGCCATGTATCAATAACATTTGCCTATTATTGAAAGGAAAGGTTGTGGTCAGCCTGAGAGTTTGCCTGGAACCAGGTATCTGGGTCATAAATCCAGTGCAAACAATGTCTTTATATGCCACCATTTCCCCTCTATCTCATTGTAGGATGCAGATGTGGTCAAGGACTGATAGACCATGCTGACAGGTGCAGAGTGAAAACCTAGCGAAAGCCTAAATCATGAATAATACAGGCAGTCCTCAACTTACAACTGTTCGAGTTACAACAAATGGCACTTACAACCTTTGTAAATTATGATACTGTTTTGAAGTTCCGATGGGGTTTCAACTTTACAATGCTGGACACAGCTGCCTTCAGCTGGTAAGTCTGTTGTGTTGGGGCGTGGGTGGGGCAGATCAACACCCCTGTAGCGAGGGAGGGATTGGGGGTGGGGCTGGGACAGGGGCTGCCCAGCAGGCGGGAAGCGGGTGCAGGGAGGGGGTGGGTGTGTGCTGCCAGTCTGGGAGGGCATGGGCAGGGGGCATGTGCTCCTGGATTTGTGCAGGGTGGGCAGAGCCAGGGCTGTACTGGGCTGTGCTCTGGGTGGGTGGTGAAAGGTGCTGGGAGTGGGGGCTTTGCCCTCCTGCCACTCACCCAGCCAAGGCAGGTGCACTGCCTTCAGACAAGCAGTGCACAGCAGCAAGAGCTGCCCTGGTCTCCCCATACCTCCCAGCCCAGCCCAGCCCACCCCACGCTGGCTGGGTGAGCAGCAGCAGGGCATGGGAGGGGGCGTGTGCCCCTGGATTTGCATGGGGCAGGCAGGGCTGGGGCTGCACTGGGCTGTACTCTGGGTGGGTGGCAGGGGCTATGGGGAATTTTAGGGCGGCTGCAGCCCTCCCATAGCCACTGCTCCACCACTCAGCCTGCCTCAATCTGGGGCCACACCCCCCCGTATGCCATCCAGAGATGATCCTAGCAGGGTGTGGGGCCTGGATACAGAATAGCCGGTGGCAGCGTGGAGCCTCCAGCACTAGGCAGGCCCTGCAGGATGGACTGTGGCTGCTCCACCCGGCTCCATGGGGCCTCCCAAAGCACGGGGCCCAGGAGGTTGCCCCAATTCACCCCCCACCACCACCAGGGACGGCCCTGGAGCTGCCTACCACCTCCCCATGCCCCCCCCGCCCCAGCTGGGTAGGCCTTGCCATAGCCCCTGTCCTAGCCCCAGCCCTAATCCCTCTCACACTGCAAGGGAGTCGATCTGCCCCCTCCCCAAAACAGACTTACCAAACGGAGGCATCTGTGCTGAGCATGGTAAAGTTACCAATCCCACATTTATACCATTGTTCCTATGCGAAAATTGGTTCCAAGTTACAATGTTTTGTCTTAAGGTGCGGTTTTCAGGAACCAATTGCGTCGTAAGTCTGAGGACTGCCTGTATGTGGTTAAGTATATATTTGTTCAATAATTGATGAGATTGTATTTAAGCCTTATGCAGTAGTGTGGGAAAGTAGAATAAGATGCTGTTCATCAAGGCCACGAATATTAGGCTAAGTCAAGTGCAAATGACTGCTTTTTGAAAAGCACTTAATAGTAGTTAAAAGTAACAAATAACGTTTTGCCTTTCGATAAGAATTGATTTGTATGTAATCAGCTAGAATCTCATTGAAATCATAATGTGTCTTTGTTAGCTGAATATGGTAATGCTGAAATGTATGTTATATGTAAAAAGGAAATGAAGGGAGAGTTGAAGGTACTTTGGGGGTGTGAATCCAGGAACACAGAGGAAAAGTCATCTACCAATGAAACCACCTGCTGTTCCATTTTCAAGGGGCTTATGCTCCTTGAAGGCTCCAGTGCCTGTTTCAGAGTAAACTTTTACAGACATTACAACTAGCCTGGTCAGCAAAATAAAAAATAAAAAAGATGTGGCAAGTAGTGTTCCCAGATGGTGAGGGAAAGCTATAAGAAATTCTCCCTTCCAGAACTGCAATTTTCACAAGAACATAAATCCCAGCTAATTGGCATCCTCCAAGTCTGCAGAAAACACAGTTCTGTCTAGTTCCCAGAGCCTCACTGAAACAAAGAGTTTTGAAGAAAACCAATCAGAGGACATTTATTAAAAATAAGCTACATATATAAATATTGGGTGTAGAAAGGGGGCATGTCGGCAACCTCAGCAAATCAAAATGACTTGCTTCTGGTCACCTTCTTCCTCTCTCTTGAGTCTCCCCAGCTGGCACAGATGAGAATCTCTGTTGTGCTATGGTGGTAACTAGATAGGCAGACAAGAGTTTATTCTTGCACTTTGGGGAGCAAACAATAAAAAATTGCTCTATAGACCTGTCTCTAAATCTGACTTAGAAGTTAGTAATAATATAACTGCTAACAACGAACAAAGGATCATTGAGAAATGTAATTGCATCTTAATATGGTGCATAAAATAGGGTAATCATTAAGGAAATTGTACCTGTACCTTCATTCTGTGTTTAAGCTTGCCGAAGAGATCCTGCTCATAGATGAGCTGTTATCTTCTCTCTTTGAAGACTGAGTGGTCCTGGATTTGTGAGTAACCAACTCTTATTCTGTCAGCTCTTAGAGCATTGTATTAGGACAGAATTTTTAAGAGCTCAGCACCCAACATAGCAGGCTGTTTTGAAAATCATGCCCTAAGTGGCATAGCAGGATCTGAGGATTTTGTGGTGTATAACTGTTGTCTTTCCTCTGAAATTGCTCTCATGGCACAAAAACCCAGTGGCATCTGTCACTGCAGATGCAAATGCCTCACACAGTGTCACAAAACCTTTGAAAATGTAGCCCTAAAAGCCAGACTAAAACATTCCAAGATAGTTTCTAACTGTGCTCCTGAGGCAACAGAGCAACATAACTAGGTTTTTATGGAATAATTTACAGAAGTGACAATGAAAACAGATGAGTTTATTAAAGCATAATGAATCACTGAAGACATTTCAGTCTAATTAAGCCAGGCTACTCAACTTAATGATTTTGTAGTGTAAGAGCTAACTATTTTGGAATTCAAAACATTTAACACAGATCTTTTACAAACGGAGATGGTACTTCAGGGTGCTATTACCAGGGGCTGCAATAGAAAACACTTTCATTTTAAAGGCAATGCCATCCTAAATCGCTCTGAAAGTCATCCTGGCCCATCTTTAATGCTGTTTTCCCAAAATGGTCTGATGGTGCAGTGATTAGCTAAAGAAAGCAAAGGGTTTTCACAATGCCATGTCAAGCTTTTATTCATAGTTTGGAATAAATGTGCAAATCCAATGAATAGCAGTGAGAATACATGGCAGCCCTAGGTGTTCCACTCTTAAAACTAAGGATATGTGCAGACACTACACTTAGATCAACCTAAGTAGACTTAGGACAATCTAAATGCCAGTCTGTACAGACATTTAGTAGGTTTGATCAGGCAAAAAATGGCTGGCCCAATCTAACCAGTTAGTTCACCTAGGATTCATAGATTGTAGAGTTGGAAGGGACCCCAATGGATCTTCGTGTCCGACCCCCTGCCCCTGGTAGGAAAGAGGACTGAAGTCAGATGACCCCAGCCAGGTGACTATCTAGCCTCTTCTTGAAGACCTCCAAGCTAGGTGATAGCACCACCTCTCTTGGAAGCCCATTCCAGATCCTGGCCACCCTTACTGTGAAAAATTTCTTCCTAATATCTAACCTAAATCCACTCTCAACTAGTTTACACCTGTTATTCCTAGTCACTCCCTGGGGCACCTTAGTAAACAGCGCTTCCCCTATTCCCTGTTGTCCTCCCCTAATAAATTTATAGGTGGCCACAAGATCTCTCCTCAGCCGTCTCTTGTGAAGGCTGAAGAGATTCAGCTCTCTCAACCTCCCCCCGTAGGGTCTATCACGAAGGCCACTAATCATGCGAGTGGTCCTCCTCTGGACCCTCTCTAGATTCCCCGTGTCCCTCTTGAAGTGTGGCGCCCAAAACTGGACACAGTAGTCCAGCTGCAGCCTGACCAGCGCCACATAGAGAGGGAGCATCACCTCCTTTGATCTATTAGTCATGCACCTGCTAATGCACAACAAGGTGCAATTGGCCTTGTTGATGGCTTTGTTATACTGCTGGCTCGAGTTCATCTTGGAGTCATCCCTCTCTGCATCCGAGCTACTGAGAAGGACACTCCTCAACCTATAGGTGTGCTGGGGGTTCCTCCTTCCCAGGTGGAGTACCTTACATTTATCTTTATTAAATTGCATCCTATTTCGCTCTGCCCATTGATCCAACCTGTCCAGGTCAGGCTGAAACTGCTCCCTCTCCTCCGGTGTACTAACTTTGCCCCATAACTTGGTATCATCAGCGAACTTGGAGAGGGTGCTCTCCATGTCCTCGTCCAAATCGCTGATGAAGATATTAAATAATACCGATCCGAACCCTGCAGGACCCCACTGCCCACCTCCCTCCAGGCCGAGAAGGAACCATCCACCACTGCTCTCTGGGTGTGGTCCCTAAGCCAGCTGGCCACCCACTTGACTGTGTAGGCGTCCACTCCACAGTCTGCTAGCTTCCCACTGAGGCTAGGGTGCAAGACTGTGTCGAAGGCCTTCCTAACGTCCAAGAAGATGACATCAGCCTCAGCTCCTGTGTCTAGGCAGTGTGTGCAACTCCAGAGGTGCACTAAGTTACATCAGGCACAGTTTAGCTTGATCTACCAAATGTCTGTACATGTTCAGAATACATCCCTGGGGCTGTGAAAACTCAGTCACTCACCCCAGCTCCAGGGCTGCGCTTTTCCTAGCCCCCTACCATGAACAGACTATTTTTAGCTCCACAACCCCACTCAGCCCCTAGATAGACAACTCTCCTCTGCAGACACACCAACTTCCACCATCATGGACCTGCCAGCCCCCCATATCCTATCCATCCCTCCCCCCACCCTAACTTCTTTAGATCGCATTCCTGGCATGGTTCCCAGCACTGGTTACTGCCTGCACAAGTGGAACCTGATCTATGACCATGGCTTTTAGGGCTACATTTTCAAAGGTTTTGTAAGGTAACCCTACACATACCCTTTGTGAATGTAGAGACGTTTATTTTAGTTTTTCTGAGAATCCTTGAAGCTTAGGACAACAGAAGTGCTCCAAGATTATTGCATCAACGTGACAGTTTTTAGACAGTGTCTTTTATTGGTGTATCCTGTGCATTTTAAATTCCAAAATATTGCAGCTGATAGCTTTCACTGATGGCCTGGCTCCTTGCTTTTTGATTCAGAGTTTATTTTTCTTGCGTCTCTTATGCGGGTAGTCCTGGATATCCCTGGATATTTGGTAGCTAAGCCATATTTGTTTAATTTTGATTTTACTTTCTTTGCTGGCAGCTGAATATCTAGGGATATTCTGTCCTGTAAATGAAAGGCTCTTCCTCTGATTTAACTTATATCATGCAACCAACTTGGAGATAGGATCTTGCCAGATCCTTTCTTTCACCTCTGAAGTGACTAACTGCTTACTGATCTGCACTCATTGTTAGCAAATATCTCTACCCAGGTCTTCACCAGAATATACTCATTCAAGTTTGAGTGGTGGCAAAAGAAAAGCTTGCAACTTCCTAGTGAGCCGGATTCATCTATTAGCAGAAAAGGGTGCAATTTGATGGACAGACTGAATTTGGTAATATTTGAATGAAACCAGGCCAGCTGGGATGGACACTTGTGGAAATGCTTAAACAAAGCTGGGGGAACAGAAATATTGGGTGCCGGTACATGCAACAGTTTTCACCGTTTAAAGCATTCTAAAGCCTTCACTTAATACACGTGGGTGACTTTAGAATGTTTTAAAAATGATGGAAGGCACCTTACATTTAAAACACATATAACAAAGTTTAATTAAGGCAAACTGCAGTAGTGCATCTCAGCCTACCCAGTTTGCCTTTATTGTATGCATATTTAACTGGTTCTTTTCAAAGTGCTAATGGGGAAATGGGGGATGCCAGATAACAAAATATGCCAATTAACTGGGAGTCCCAAGCAGGTGTCTTTGCCTGTTCAGGCTGCTACCCCTCCCGCTGCATCGCCACCCCTCCCACGGGCCCTGAGGGACAGGGAGGCGGGCCCCATGCATGCTGCTATGCCCTGGGCCATGGGGGCTTGGCAGCGCAGGCTGCTTTGCCCTGGGCTGTGGGGGCTTGATGAAACCAGAAGTGCCACAGTGGGCATTTCCGGTTGTGCTTTTACCTTACAAGCCGACATGCTGGTTAACAGAGCATGCTAGCTTGTAAGGTGCTGGATAGCACAGCTTTTACTGTACTACATTTTCTGTATCCATATGTATCGCCACTTAATCAGTTTGTCATTTATCTGTAGAAAGATAGCATGCATCATGTTCCTTCCTTCGATATAAGGCAGAGCACAGATGCAGTCTCAAACACCAGGAACAGACTGTGTGAAATCATCTATAGCAACAATACCACAGAATAAGATCTATCATGCCCCTTTGCAATATTTTGACTTGATAATAACTGCTTAGCAGGCCTTCAATCACTCTTTTCCATCTGTTCTTAATGGCCGTGCTAAATCAGCTTTGTCCTAACAAAAAAGAAAATCAGTACGATTCTGCAAACAGCCAGCAAGAACCTGATTTGTTGCAGACCTTTTCTATAGTCATGGGGCTGCCTTTAAATGAACCACACTCCAGGGAATGAATATTTATTTAATTGCAGTCCATGCTATTTACATATTCTATTATGTATAAATGTAGCCCCATTATTATACTGTGTCACATGGAGAGATGCATACAGCAAAGGGGCATCATTACCATGTATTTCAAAAGCTTGTTCAGCCTAGGAGAGAAATATAATGATAAGCACTTAATACAGAAATAGCCAAACCTGTCAACAGACGTTTATAGTAGCCACCAGCCAGAAGTGCAGGGGCTGCGCTTGATTTGCCTGTATATATTTTCATAAGTTTAGCATCCTACATAAATTTTGCTTGTACGAGTAGCTTCTTTGCTGGATGTTTGAGAAAACTGTAGTGCACTGTGCTAGCTGACTGACCAATGATAACTGGGAACGTTTTTCAGGTTAGGACAGCATGTATGACACAGGTTCTTTCAGACACTCAGTAAGCATGTTTTAGATTCTCATCATTTTGCTTCCAGTGTTCTCATTGTTAGACCTCTCACTGAAGAGAAGAAAGTTGTGGATAATATGGAGGATGGAATAGCACTGATATTTTCTGCCTTGTTTTCACATACCGCTCGTGCTTGAAGCCTATAAACAATCTCTTCGCTACAAGGGTACAACTTAGTGTTGAGTTTTGCCTGATATGTGGGATATAATTCATCCTGAGTAGTCTCCAGTTTTCTTTGCCTGAGCCATTGTCCTACATCTTACATTTATTGAACTTGTAAAGCTCTTCAGGATGGGGAACTGTTGCAGGGCACCTTGGTGCTCTGCTCCTAGAGAGTAGAAACTGCCAGGGAGAGAGCCCTGGCAGGACATAATGAGCACAGCTGCGGGTTGCCCGGGGCAACCAGGAAGTCAGCTGACCAGAGGGGGGGCAGGGCTTGGCCCTCATAAAGCCCAGGGCTGAGGCCAGGCTAGCAGTTTCCTGCCAGCAGCTAGAGGGGCAGGAGCTCCTAGAGTTAGGATGCGAGGGGAAGCCTAACAGCAAGTACAGTTTGATCAGAATTGAACAATGTTGTTATAGCCAGAGTGCGTGTGTTTGAGTTATAGCCAGGAGGCTTGAGTTTGTGTTGTTATGTATTACACCAGTGGCTAGGGTGAGGCTATAAGGGGTTGGAGGAGGCCTCAGGGGGAACCCCCAGCGGTGTGGGAACCCTGGCGCCAGGGAGGGCGCAGCTAAAGGGGTGCTTAGACCCCAGCCCCAGAGAGGGGCAGTATTATTAGGAAGCTCAGCATGGGCACAGCGAGCCCCAGAGAGGGGCAGTACTATTAGGAAGCCCCAGGGCGGGCGCGGCGAGCCCTGAGGAAGGCCTAGTGCTGCAGTAAACCCCGGAGAAGGGTGGTGTACTGCGGTGAACCCCGGAGAGAGGGGGTAGTGGTGCGGTGAGCCCTGGAGAGCGGGGGGTAGCAGTGCGGTTGGGCCTGAGAGACGGGTGGCTCAACGAGAAGTCCCAGAGGGGGTGCAGAAGTCCCCAGGAAAGGGGGCGACATTGCAGAGAAGGCCCCAGGGAGGGATGACATCACAGGGAAGGCCCCGAGTGGGCTCAGAGCCCAAGAGGGGGCAGTACAACAGAGGAGGCCCCAGAGAGTGGGCGAGTACATAGAGGAGGCCCGAGAGACGGGCAGTGTACATATAGAGTGACAGTCCAACGTCTATCCCATCTGCGAGGCTTGGGGCATGGTATCAGGGATGGTTGGAGCCACGCGTAGCCCATAAGGCTAGGGTGCCTGGGAAGCACACATCATACAGGGAGACCCCTGGTGGGTCCGGGAAGACATGGGGACCGAGGTCCCAGCTAACCGTGCCCAAGGAGATGTGAGGCAGCCTCCCAACTTTACTTAAACATCAAAGATGAGGGTGCCCTTGGGCCGACTTGGCACGGAGAGGGGACCTTAAGGAGATCACGGCCCTCCTGTAGGACCCCGCCGTGACAGGAACAATGTTTCACTTAAAAAAAATCTGACCTGTCTCCAGCTGAACCCGATCGGACAACTAATATTGACTTCAGTGGGAGCAAGATTTACTGCTTTATGTAGAAAGTAGCATGAAAACTGTAGACTTACTGATACATCAATTTCTAATGATGAACAGTGATATAAAATCAGGGGTGTCAAACTAAAATTGGTTGGTGGGACATATTCCCTGCCTTCCAAGTGTCCATGTGCCACAAGCACATTTTTTGACCAAAATTTGTTATTCACTCAGCTCAGTTTACACTTTACAATGAACCATTTTTTCAGTCAATAGCAGTTTTCAGCATATATCATTCTTTAAAAAATTCTAGATATATACAGATTTGTTACAAACAGACTTCCAAATGCATTAAAACATGGATTTATTTTTTAAAAGTATTTAAGGAAAATGAAGAAAAAGTAAGATGAATTAAAAATGAAAAGTCTTTTGCGTACACTAATATCTCATTAACTGCTAATACTGTTCCTAGATACCTGGTGCATCTTTAGTGCAACCAGCTCCTTAAAGTTTGGTTCCAAGGACTGTGCTGAGGTCACTTTCAGGATGGTGTTCAAGTGCTTGTCACTGAGTCTTGGGTGTAGTTTTGACTCGGTGATGTTCATCACCGAGAAGTTTTGTTCACACACATATGAGCTTTCATACATAGATAGTAGGGGTGTGTGAAGTGGGCAGTATTCGATTCAGATTCAGCCCAATTCAGGGATCACTGTCCTGATTCGATTCGGCCAAATCTGAAGATTCGGTTCTGATTCAGAGAATCGGTGATTCGGCCATAGACACAGCTTTATATGTTTTTTCTACATACCTGAAGGTACCAGATGCAGCTCATGAACACTGAGATAATGGGGCAGATGGAGTGTTCCATGGGAGTGCAGGGGGTCGTCCCCCCCCCCCCCCCCCAACGAGCTCAGCAGCAGACCCAAAAGTGGACTGGAAGTACTTCCAGTCTACTGCTGAGCACTCAGGGGAACTGCCCCCACCCTGCACTCCCAGCTCAGCAATCTCTCATGGGCAGACTCCAAATACCTCCCAGATTCAGGAGGCACCAGTCACCGAGCTGGAGAGGAAAGTCTCCCGAGCACTCGGAGGTAGACCTGGGAGTGGACTGGAAGTACTTGTGGTCCACTTACAGGTCTTCTGCCAAGCACGCGGGGGGATTCCCCTGTGCTCCCATGGGATGCCCCATACGCGCCAGCATCTCTGTATTCACGAGCCATGCCTGGTTCCTTGAGGTACGTAGAGAAAACATATAAAAGCCGTGTCTATGGCTGAATCAATCATTGAATTTCTCCAAATCAATTCGGAGAGATTAATGGGTCTCCTGATTCAACTCAGATTCAGAGAATCTCCTCCGAATCGAATCAGCAACCAAAGCTCCACACAGCCCTAATAGATTTCATAGACATTAGGGCTGGAAGGGACCTCGGAAGATCATCGAGTCCAGCCCCCCGCCCAAAGGGCAGGACGTCAGCTGGGGTCATAGGATCCCAGCAAGATAAGCATCCAGTTTCATCTTGAAGGTGTTCAATGAAGGCGCTTGAACAACCTCCGGCGGCAGGCTGTTCCAGACCTTGGGGGCTCGGACAGTAAAGAAATTCTTCCTTATGTCCAGCCTGAAACGATCTTGTAGTAGTTTGTGACCATTCGTCCTCGTCATCCCTTGGGGCGCTCTGGTGAACAAACGTTCCCCTAGATACTGGTGATCACCCCTGATAAACTTGTAGGTGGCCATCAGATCACCCCTGAGCCTGCGCTTTTCCAGGCTAAAGAGCCCCAGGGCTCTCAGCCTGTCATCGTAGGGTCTGCTTCCTTGACTCCTGATCATGCGCGTGGCTCTTCTCTGGACTCTCTCAAGCTTCTCCACATCCTTTTTGAATTGTGGAGCCCAAGACTGGACGCAGTACTCCAGCTGCGGCCTCACTAAGGCCAAGTACAGGGGGAGAATGACGTCCCGGGATTTGCTTGAGAAGCATCTATGGATGCAAGCCAGCGTTTTGGTCGCTTTACTAGCCGCAGCATCGCATTGCAGGCTCATGTTCATCTTGTGGTCAATGATGACCCCCAAGTCTCTTTCTTCCATAGTGCTAACCAACATAGCACTGCCGAGCCTATAAGGATGCTGCGGGTTTTTCTTCCCAAGGTGGAGAACCTTGCATTTATCGGCGTTGAACACCATCAGATTCTCATCCGCCCACTTGCTGAGCCTGTCCAGGTCAGCCTGGATCACCCGCCTGTCTTCTGGCATGGATGCTTTGCCCCAAAGTTTGGTGTCATCGGCGAACTTGGCCAGTCCGCTTCTGACTCCAGTGTCCACATCGTTAATGAAGATGTTGAACAGTATGGGTCCAAGGACAGAGCCCTGGGGGACCCCACTGGTCACAGGACACCACGATGAGTGACTTCCATCAATTACTACCCTCTGGGTCCGACCCCGGAGCCAATTTTCCAGCCAGTGGATCGTGGGGGACCCAAGGCGACAATTGGCCAGTTTCTCCAAGAGACGATCATGGGACACCAGATCGAAGGCTTTTTTGAAGTCAAGATATATGACATCAATCTCATCTCCCTTGTCCAGGTGATAGGTCACCTGGTCGTAGAAGGAAATGAGATTGGTCAAGCAAGACCTACCCGCAACAAACCTGTGCTGGCTATCCCTTAAGACGTTGGCGTCGGCCAGTCCATTAAGGATGGCCTCCTTAATAAACTTTTCTAAGATCTTCCCTGGGATAGAAGTCAGGCTGATGGGCCTATAGTTAGCCGGATCCACTTTCCTCCCTTTCTTGAAGATAGGCACCACGTTGGCCTTCTTCCAGTCTTCGGGCACTACACCAGAGCGCCAAGAGTTTTCAAAGATCCGCGCTAGAGGCTGGGCTATGATGCTCGCCAGCTCCTTGAGTACCCTGGGGTGAAGATTGTCAGGGCCGGCTGACTTGAAGGTATCCAGCTTCTCAAGATGTTCCTTCACAAAGTCAGCATTAATGGGGGGCAGGGGATCACCCTCACCCGGACTTCCCGGCCCTGTAGCAGGCACGGGCGTCCCATGGGGCTGATGAAAGACCGACGCAAAGTACCTATTTAATAGGTTGGCTTTTTCCTGGGCGTCAGTTGTCAGTTGCCCCATCTGGTTCAGCAGGGGTCCAACGTTGCCCCTGCTTTTCCTCCGGCTCCCCACATATCTGAAAAAGGACTTTTTATTGTCCTTGATGCTCAAAGTTAGCTGGAGTTCAGTTGCAGCCTTGGCTTTCCTGGTCTGCTCCCTACAGGACCGGACCAGTGCAGAATAATCCTCCTTGGAGGTGACTCCCATCCTCCATCCTTTGTAGGCCATTCTTTTTTTTTTTTTTTTTTTTTAGCAATAGATAGCAATAAAATCCTCCACATCAAGGATGCTAGATAGGTTTCCCCCAGGTACTGGTAAAATACATGAATCCACGATTCCTAATTTTTGAGACCTTATCCTTTGGTGTAGCATTACACTGAAGATCAGTAAGTTCCATTTGCACCTCCTGAGGGCCATCTTCCACAGGAATGGAGGACAGGATGCTGAAAAGTCTGAACAGCTCTTCATGGCTCTGAAAAAAAGTCAGCCAAAGAACTTCTCTTGGGATTTGTGCCAGAGATCAGCCATCTAGACCACATATTTCTCCAAGCAGTTGCCACCTTTGATCTCAATGTCATGGAGCAGTGGCTTTAAAGGAGGGAAAATGTGGTACATTGCACTAAGAGAGCTGTTTCTCTAGAAGACACAGCTAGGTCCTACAACTATTTTTCATCCTGCAGTTCCACTACAGGTTTTCCTTTCTTAAATCATAAATACTTTGATCTCATCACAACAGCCCTGTGACTCAGCCAGCACACTTTAGCAAAATGCAGCATTCCAGGTTACCTTACTCCAAGAGCTGATTGAACTGCTGATGGTTGAAAGCCCTCACTTGGATAAAATTCACTGTTTTTACAACAACATTCATCATATGGTCCATACCCAGATTTTTGGCAGAGAACTTCCTGATGCAGAATGCAATGAAAAATGCAAAGTGCATGTTCTGGATTGAAAAATCTAACGTTTGCTCTTAAGTGGGCACATCCACATGAGATGCTAACGGTGCAGTACATTAATTCTACTGCACATTAGTGCAGCACAGAAAAATGGTGCTAATGAATTAGTCTACTGTGCATTAGCATCACTTATTGGGTATAGACAGAAATGTAGCTCCCAGCTATAATTCAGAACATGTTCTGCAAAGCGTTCTGGGTTCCAACGTTACCCCAGACCAAACAGAAGTTCACTGTTGATTCCAGAGGGCAGGGAAATCTAGCTGTAGGCTGGGAGCCTGCAGCCAGGTTCCCACAGCAATGGCCATGGTGCTCTGCTAGTGCTCGCTATTTTCAGAATGGCAGTGGGGAAAGGCAACAGAAGGAGCTCATGCCTGGGGCTCCCTAGCTGGTGCTGAAGAGTTGGGTGGGTGAATTGGAGCCCCTCTACCTCGGGAGGCTCCAATACACCTGCCTGAGAGGGAGGCAGAACTCACCCCCCAAACTGAACTCCCTCCAATTCTGAAAACAGCGAAAGGCTGGAAGCTCTGCAGACACAAGTTACAGAAGGTGCTACATTTTGAAAGGTTTTCATCTGATACCTCATGCAATGAGGGGTCAGATTTTTACCCAACCTGCCATTTTTGAAGCCGTCTGCATCTGTGCACTTGTATTTGGTCACAGCTATAAACCACTTTCTGGGGCCAGATCGGGTGAAAATTGTCACTCCCATCAAGTGTGTGCCAGTGCTCATGTGCAGTAGCACCAATTATGGTGCATTAAGTTCAGTACCTGTGATTACAGGTACTAAAAAAAAATGTAGTGTGCTGTAATTAGGGCATATTAATTAAAATGTAGATGTGCTCGCTTTCGCCACAAATCCTGCTTTCCTCTCCACCTTGGAATGAGCCTGATATGTTGTAGTACACACTGTCCTTTTTCAGTGCTCATCTAATTTGTCCAAAGCTGTGGTCAGGCTGTTGAAAATGTCCTGTCCTGTAATTGTATCTTTCATTGGCACTAACTGCACAAATTCCTGTTACATTCAATCTTGATTGACATTCAGAACAAACACAGCTAGTTGTACAATGTTATTCATATCTGTGCTCCATCAAATGCTGTTGAAAAAAGAAGCAAACGCCTTTGCCTTGTTCCAGAGATGACTCTGCAGATTACCAGATAAGTCACAGATTCAGTCCACTGTTTCTGGAGTAACTGGTATATGCAAAAGCTTGCCATTTCTCTGGACACACTGTCTACAGTCTTCATCATATATTTCTTCATGGATTCTCCCTCAAAGGACTTTGAAGAAGCAGCTATTTCTTGAGAAAGGACATGGCTAGCTCTCACTGCTCCATTGCTTACGTGATGCACTTGTTGAAGATAAATTGTTAATTTTCCAACAGGTCTTCTAATTCACTTATTTGGTTTTTGCACAGCTTCCCAGTAAATTTGTTATGCTTGATGCCATGGCATGACTCATAATGTCTCTGAATGTAGTGTTCTTTGGAAACAGCCACTGCTTGCTTACAAATCAAACACAGGTTTTCCATTTGCTTGTGAAGAGGTATGAGAGCCTCCATTTCTCTTGAAACACACAGCACTCCTTGTCCACTTTCCTTGCAACAGACATGATACCCATCTTACAGCGGACACAAATATGCAAAATGGGACACTTGTTACACTTGCTCATGGCAACAGATGACTAATAATATTGTTAGAAATGTGGGTGTAAGTCTTGTCAGTAACAAGACTACTGTTCTATTTTCATTCATTTTATTCCAATTACTGTATTTATAGTGTTGCCACACACAGTCTCCCTCCCCGTTCCCTCTTTCTTTCAACTCTTCACTCACAACCATTGTTTGCCAATAACATCCCACTGCATTTTGCCATTTAGATACTATGCTTGGCTATTTCCTGAAACAGGCACAATGTTCCAGTGCTCTTCCTTCCAGAAAGATCTATTTACATTACTGCAGATGTTCTGGTAGTTTCCTTTCTGGCTGCATTAGCAAGGGATAGAGAATGGACAGAGATAGGAAGGAGTTGAGAGCCAGAGAGGTTGTCTGAGCAGTTATCCCAGGATTGCATCGATTCAATGGCAAAAAAGCGGCAGTGCATTCAGCTGCTCACTAAACCCTGATTAGAAAGGTGATGTGTGTATATGCCAGTCCTGGGATATTTCTGTTCTGGGACAAACACAGGCATAACTTATCCAGGGATAAATGCAACATCTATTTCTAGCCTTAGCGTGAAGTTAGAATGCATTTATTTGCTATTGACAAAAAAAGAAACAAATTTCCATAAAAGTTCAGAAGAAAGTGACTGTGACATCTAGAAGCCTTGCTAAATGTTTGCTTTAGCAGGTAGTATATAAACTAGAGAACTGTCCTATATTTTCCTTTGGGGTAGCATAATTATTGGATCTCCAATAGCTGGTTACAGACAAGGTGGCTATAGTAGGGGACCCCCTACCCCTCTTACGTCTTTGGCAGTCCCTTGCGGTCGAGGATGATTGTCTTCCATGATTGTCTTATTTGTGTGTCTGAAGATAGCTGATGAGGCCTATCCAGGATCGAGAGACTCTATTGCAGCTTAGACCCATGTTTCTGTGTGGGGTGGGTAGCACTGGACTCTTGATTTGGTCTGCGACACTGTTTCTGCCGCTCCTGCTTTTCCATCTCCTGTTGTTGTCATCATGACTTTTCAAAGTACTGAGATCCCGGCAGGAGAATCATTCTCCATTTGGGGAGGTCCTGGGTGATAGTCTCCTGTGAGTTGACATCAAGGTTGCATTTTTTTAAGCTGGCCTTGAGGATGTCCCTGAAGTGTTTTCTCTGTCCTCCTCTTGAGCATATGCCATAGCTGAGCTGGGAGAATAAAAAAACAAAAACAAACTTTCTTTGGGAGTCTGGAGTTAGACATCCAAATGATTTGGCTAGATTAACAAAATTGAGGTCAGACGATCATTGCCTCAATAGTCACGGTGTTTGCTTGCAGGAGGATGCTAATATTGATGCGTCTGTCTTCCCACTGGATTCAAAGGATCTTTCACAGGCAGTATTGATGGTATGTCTCCAACAAGTTTAGATGTCTCCTGTACATTGTTCATGCCTCAGCTCCATACAGCAAGGTGGGGATCATGACTGCTTGATAAACCATGAGCATGGTTTCAGATCTGATGTCACAATCTTTGAACACCCATCTCTTCAGGCATCCAAAGGTTGCATTTGCACATTTGAGGTGATGTTGGATTTCTTCATCAATGTCAGCCTTTTGCAAGAGATGACTTCTGAGGTACAGGAAATACTCAACATTCTCCAGAGTCTCACAGTGGTTCTGGATTACCGGAGCAGATGACTGCTCACTAGGAGCTTGTTGGTGGAGGATCTTAGTCTTCTGAATATTAAATGTTAGTCCCATTTTCTTTTTTGCCTCTGTAAAGATGTTGATGATTGCCTGAAAATCTGCTTCTGAGTGAACACACACTAGAGCAGGATAGGCAACGTTTTTTCAGTCGGAATGCCAAAAACCACCGTAATGCCTACCTTGGAAGGTGCTGGAGTACCAGCATGCTAGAACAACAAAATGAGGGCAGGGGGTACATAGCAGGATGCTCTGCGTGTGCCCCTTCCCCCCCATCCCTACATGTGCACCATGCCCTCCACCCAAAGCCCCTACCCCCCAGCCAAAGCCCCTGCCCCACAGCCTGGGCTCCTGGCTGGCAGCAGCTACCCAGACCTGGGGCCGACTGAAGCTAGGAGGCTCCAAACAGCTACGCCAGGCTCCGGAGCCCAGGCATCAGCTCAGAGGCAGTGCAGCCCTGGTCTCTCCCCCGCTGCCAGCACAGAGCTGGTGACTTGGCTCTGGAGCTCGGTTCAGCTGTTTGTAGCCAGCCTGAGCTCCGAGCAGCTGCAGCAAGCAGCAGGAAGGTTGCAAACAGCTGCACCGGGCTCTACAGCTCCAGGGTCAGCTCCATGCTGGCAGCAACCGCACGCACACCTCGGGGCGGGCTCTGCTGCCCTGCTGTCTGTCCTTAGGTGCGTGCGCAGTTGCTGCCAGCACAGAGCTGATGCCAGAGCTGTGGTGCCCAGAATGGATGTTTGTAGCCTGCCTGCTGCAGCTGCCCAGAGCCCAGGCTGGCTACAAACAGCTGCAATGGGCTCCGGAGCCCAGTTACCAGCTCTGTGTCACAAGCGAGGGAGAGACCGGGGTTCCGCTGCCTCAGGTCCCTCCCCCACCACCTGCTCCGACGCATGGGTGCACGAACTAGTATGGAGCTGATGCTGGGGCTCTGGAGCTTGGCATAGCTGTTTGGAGCCTCCCGGTTCCAGCCAGCCTGACTCTGGGTAGCTGCTCCCAGCAGACAGTTGGGATGCTGCAAGCCCTGCTGGGAGCAGACCGAACTCCAGCAGCTACCCAGAGCTAGGGCCGGCCGTGACGTGACGTGGCATGCTGAGCAAAAATGGCCTCGTGTCCCATGCTCAGCACGCATGCCGGGGGTTGCCAACCCCTGCACTAGAGCATCATCAGCGTACTGGAGCTTTATGATTGAGGTTGGAGTGGTCTTGGTTTTGGCTTGGAGCTGACGGAGATTAAACAATTTACCATCTATTCAGTAGTTTAGCTCCAGTCCAGCTGGAAACCTGTTAGTGGTCATATGTAGCATTGCAGCAAGAATTATGGAGAAGAGTGTTGGATCAATGACAGCCTTGCTAAACTCCTGTTTTAACCTCAAAAGAATCTGTGATATATCCATTACTAAGAACCACTGCTCACATACCATCATGGAGAAGGCAGAGAATGGTGACAAGTTTCAGCAGGCATCCATACTTCAGAAGGATCTTCCACAACGCTTCTTGGCTGACAGAGTCAAAAGCTTTCATGAAGTCAAAGAAGGCCATGTAGATAGACTTAATGTTGTTCCTGGCATTTCTTCTGCAGCTAGTGAGCTGTGAAGATCATGTCAGTTGTGCCTCTTGATGCCCTAAGTCCACACTGAGATTCTGGGAGGAGCTCTTCAGCAAGTGAAAGATGGTTCAGGAGGGTTCTTACAGTGATCTTTCCTGTGGTGGACAGCAAGGCAATCCCTCTGTAGTTTCCATGTTTTAACTAGTCTGCTTTCTTGAAGATTGTGACAATTATGGTGTCCCTGAGGTCATCTGGGATTTCCTATTCATTCCAGCTCCTCTCCCCCCTGCTTGAAGATTTCCGTTGGGATTCCATCCACTCCAGATGCCTCATCATTCTTCATCTGCTTGATAGCTTTCCTCACCTCATCCAGGGTTGGAGGGATTCTGAGATCATCTCTTACTGGGTGTTGCAGGATGGAGTTGAGAACACTCTTGCCAGAGTATCAATTGAAAAGGTCTTCAAAATGCTCCTACCAACAGGCATTGATGGCTCCTCTTTCCTTGATCAGATCTCCTCCATCCTTAGGTCTCAAGCGGGTTGGTCCCTGAGTGCTTGGACTGTAGATGGCACTGAAGAAGCTGTGCATATTGTGGATGTTAGTGAGATGTTGACTCTCCTTAGCCTTGTGATATGAAAGAGAAAAGGTGGAAAGACAAGTACGCCTTTGTACCTCTGCCTTGGCTTGTTGGAGATTCAGTTTCTTTTGCTTGAAGTTGGTGTCATTTTGCCAAGCACAGAAGGCCTTGTGCTTGTGAGCAATCAGCTCTTGGATTTGCCAGTCATTCTCATCAAATTCATCTTGATGTTTCCTGGTAGAGAATCCAAGTGCCTCTTCACAGGCACTGCTGATAGTGGCCTTGAGGGGACCTGACATGCTACTGACATTCTCCCATGGTTGCGATTGGAATTTACCAGTTTTTCTTATTGAGGCACTGATGGAAGAGGTCTCACTGGCTTGGGTCCCTAAGTTCTTCAACATAGATCTTCTGTTGGCATTGCTTCTGCTGCTGCTGTCATTTGGGAGACAGTTTGAGTGACAAAACTCAGTAGATGAGTCAGGGATCAGTCCAGCAATCATCAGCTCCTAGCATAGCTCAGGTGATGTGGCTATCTTTGCAATTGTGGGCATGGATGAATACATAGCCTGTTTTTTTCAGTGGAACAGCGTGTTGGTGATGTTGAGCTCATGTTCCATTCATTTGGTTAAGAGGAGGATGGCACCGGAGTTGACCTTTCCTACTCCTTCCTTGCTGATGGTTCTGTTCCAGAGGTTTGAGTCTCTTTGGGATCTGGCATTGAAATCACTGATAAAAAAAAGTCTGTCTCCCTCTGGAATGTCAAAGGGCTGGGCAGTTGGACAAGAGACAGAATAGAGGTAGGAGCTTTGCCAGGGGTGAACTCCTGACAGCATGACAATTATCATAGGACTCAGGTAAGCTGTACAGGAAAGTCAGGCCCAAGGGACTGCTGTGCAAGTGAATGAGTCCTGGAAATAGCATCGGTGAGAGTAGTGGTAAGTAATTTAGAGCAGGCCTCAAGGGGATGCACTACAATGCTCTTACATATGAAAAACTATAATGACGCTAGCCTCAGTTAAGCTGGGCTTACAGTATTACAAGACCTACTGTTAATGCCTTGGGAAGCGGGAAAGAAAGTACCCACAAAAACTGAAGGCTCATAATAACCTAAAGAACAGCGCGTGGCAGGTGAGAATGTGGGCCATGGGGTGGCTGGGAAAGCGAGCTGTACTGATTTCAGCAGGGGAATGATAGTATGCCTAAGAGCCACAGCCGGAGGGTTGTCACAGTGGCATCAGCTAAGCACTGTACTGTGAATTACCGCCAGGAATCATCTTGCACTGTAAAACAAGGAATGAAATCCAAACAAATGCATGAACTTCTCTTGATTGCTTCTAATGCTTGTGCTTACTGATTCAGAACAAGTGTTGCCTCTTTGCACAGGCTACACAATGAAAAGGAATAGCTTAATCATGTTGCATGCCTCTCAACAAGGCTGCTGCAATGGAACATTGGATCTATCATTCTTTCTGGGTAAATAAGGCTTAGCAGACTTCCTGGGCTTAACCATCATCATCATCATCATTTTACCTACAGCTACCATGGCTGTCAATCTATCAATATAGACTCACAGAAATTCAGAGCTAGAAGGGAACTCAAGAGAGAGCCTAACCCCCTTCAGATGCAGGTTCAAGTATACCTTCTTCATCCCAGAAAGAATCATCACTGTTCCTGGAAACTTCCAAGGAAGGAACTATTAAGAACAATTTATGTTAACAATCTTTCAATACATAAAATGTTATGTCTTCTCTCTTTTTAAACTAAACAAATTCTACTCCTTAACTTTTCTTCATAGGCCATGTTTTCTAAATTTCTTATCCTTGTTTCTCTCTTCTGGTTTCTCCCCTGATTACCTACCTCGGGGTGGCCAACCCTTGCCATATATGCCACAAGTGACACACACAGTTGCTTTGTTTGGCATATAGTAGATCTGGCAGGGAGCAGAGACAGCAAAGCACAGATAAGACAGGGGGGGAGGAGACATGGGCAACAAATCAAGCAGAGGAAGGGGATTGGAGAGACATGCCAACTGAAACGGTTGGCACCCTGTGGTCTATATACATCTTAGTGCAATGCCTTTAAGAGTACTCTATTTGAGGCCTCACCAGCCAAAAGTAGAATGGACTACTTATCTCCCATGTCTTATATTCAGTATTGATGATAATGACTTCCAAATTGAGATTTTCGTCTTTTGCAATAACTCAAATTTAGTTTGGGATCCATTGTTATCTATAGATACTTTTTCGCTCTACTTCCACCTAGCTATTTATTTCGTACTTTGTATGTGTGTATTTGGTTTCTCCTTCTCAAGAGTACCCCTTTGCACTGGTCTTTATTGAATTCCATTTTGTTTATTTCAGACCATTGCTTCAATTGCTGGGATCCTTATGACCCTAGGTGACTTCCTGCCCCTGGGGTTGAGGGCTGGACTTTATTATCTTCCAAGGTCCCTTCCAGCCTTAATGTCTATGAAGTTAGTCAAAATATTTTTTAATTCTGATCCCAGCTTCCAAAGTGCTGGCAGCCCTTTCTCTTAGCTTGGTGTCATCCACAGATTTTAGAAGAGTACTGTTTATTTTATGTTCCAAGTGGTTAACACAAATATTGAATTGAACTGGGTTCAGGACAGATCCCCCTGAAGTTGACACTTGTAATACCCTCCAGGTCTGAAAGGAAACTACTGATAATCACTGTTTAAAAAAAGTGGTGTTTTCTATCAGTTTTACACCCACCCGATAGTGATTATATATAGACTATATATCCTTAGTTTGGGCTATTATGTGAGCCAGTAACAAAAGCCTTACTGAAGTCAAGATCTATATAGCTGCTGCTTCCCCTTTACCTACTAGACTCATTACCATTTAAAAGAAGGAAATTAAATTGGTTTGGCATGATCTGTTATCAACAAGCCTATGTTGGCTGCTTTTTATCACTTATTTATCACCTTTCTGTTTTTATAGCTGTTTTTATCACTTCTTGGGACTTGCAAATTCATTATTTAATAATTCTTTCCAGTATCTCTCTATGGATTGGAGTTCAGCTGACTGGTTTTTAATTCCTTAGTTCCTTCCTTTCCTTTGTTTAAATATAGGTACTGTGTTAGTTAGCCTTTCTCCTATCCTCCGAGACCTCTCCTGTCCTCCATGAGTTGTCAAGGAGAATCACTAATAGTTCAGAGACTACTTGTGCTACTGCCTTAAGCACTCCTTGGTGAATTTCATCAGGCTCTGTTGACTTGAAGATTTCCATCTTATCTAGGTAGACTTTAACCTTTTATTTCTGTACTCAGACCTGCACACCCAGCTCCCTGTAAATATTGCTTTCATTGAGTATCTTGTCACAATTACCTTTTTTGTAAAGACGGAAGAAAATGAGGCACTGAATACCTTAACCTTCTCACATCATCTGTTATTTGCTTTCATTAAAGACTGCACATGTACTTCATTTTACTTTCTTCTCAATCTAATGAGATACAAAAAGCAACCAGAAAAATGTTCTGTATCCCTTGTTAAACTCATTTTGTACTTTAGCCTTTCTGATTTTTATCCCTACCCATTTGTGTTATTCCTTTATAGTGACTTCCAGAACAACCCAAGCCCCTAAAGCCCGTGGGCTCTCCTATCTTCCTTTTTGTCTCTAGGTTTCTTTAACGGGCTAATGTAAACTTTTTGCCTGCCTCTTTTATATACCCTCATTATTCCCCCAAGGTCTGTTAAAAATGCAGCTGCCAAAATTACCTTCATTGCCTGCCACTAACTCCCCCTTTGCACACTATGGGTAGTTCACTTGTCTCATTTTAACATCTTACCCCAGTTACAGCTTTGATATTGATTCTGATATATGGCTGGCACCCCACCCCACCACCCTATTCACTTCCTTCTCCCACTCCCATGGCTGCACCCTTATTTTACAATCTTAGTGTGACACCTCCTCACTGAAATGTCTTCAAGATTTTGTCACAGTCTTGGAAACAGTTAGCCCTGTCAATTATTTATCTTAAGTTGTCCATTATTATTTAAAGGAGATTGAAATATAAAAAGAGAAAATGGATGATTCCAGGGAAATGGATAAAAACTTGAGAGTTGTTATTTTCTTTGAGACTCTAGAGAGTTTTTGGGCCTATGTGCTCCTCAGGGTAGGGAGGCTTCAGCACCAAATATATTGTTTCTGCTTCCTGTATAATTAATGGCAATAACAATAATTGGCAAGCTCTCTGCATTCAGAAGCAATTCACTTTGACTATGCAGAGGTCCCCCATCTCAGGGATCTGTTGTCAGACTCTCTCTCCCTAGTGAACAGCAGAAGATGACTATGTATTAATAATGAGTTGCAAGATGCTTGAGATTTTCATCTCCTAATTAATTAGAAAAAGCCAAAGGAAATGTAAGTAAGTGGCCCTTGTCTGAAGAGAAGATAAGATGTCAGCTTGGTGCTGTTTTAATGCACTCTTAAATAGTTTTGCTTAGGCCTGCACTGCTTGCAATTTCCATGGCATGTATCGTCAATGGGACACAGATATGAAGGGGTAGATGAAGCTTAGTGCCAACTCACGAGCAGTGCTGATGAGAACTCCAGATCCTCAGTAGATAACTGAATTTGCACTACTGAAATCAATGAGAGTTTTGCCATCAGCTTCAACTGAGGCAGATTGAGACCCTCATTCCCAAACCTGTGAGGCATTGGGTTCCTTCGGTAGTCACTGAAATCAGTGGGATTGGATGGGCATTGAGCATGTTGTGGGACGGAGCCTTCATTAATTCTGTTAAAAAAACCAAACCAAAACAAACAAAAAAACCCACAACCAAACCAAACCAAACATTTGGTTACAATAGTTTGCAAAAGGTGCCAAGTGGAATGATGGACACGCTGCTTCTCAGACACAAAAGATTCAGAATTAGGCCAGACCCTTTTCTTTCTCCCTGTAGCTGTCAGGGCAAATATGGGGTTTGGTTAAGCTCTACAAACAGAAGGGGTCAGATTCTGTTGGACATGTAAGTGGACTTAGCAGCTGAGTGTGATTCTGTTTTATCTTTTTCAAATCCTGAAAACCCAGAATGGAGGTAGGGGACACCTCACACTCCCGTCCTCCATCCCCATTGTAACTTCTCCAGCACCTTCCTCACAGCACCTCTGGGAGTGCAGGAAGAAGGGTGTGAGGCATGGTTTTCTGCTCCTGGGGGAAAGATTTCACTTCATTTTTTTGCCATCAAAAACTGCTGGTTTTTTTGGTTACTATGCATGTGTGTGGTTGGCAATAAAAGAGGTGACAGCACCAGGAAAACGTTGGCGCTTCCTGCTGCACTTCCATCACCGCTCAGGAGGACTGTGCAAAGCTTCAGGTGCCAATTTGATTCAGAAAAGATTTGGCCCGATTGGTGGCTGAATCCACAAATCTGAGTTGAATCAGGGGACCAATTAAAAGGTCTGAATCGATTCAAAGCTCTCTGGCTATTCGGGCAGTCCCCACCTGCTGCAGTAGGAAGCTGGACCAGCTTGGAGTCCTGGTAAGTAGGGGGTCAGGTGGGGGAGGATGGAGGAATGGGAAGGGGACCCCTGCCTGCTCCCCCAGCCCCCACCATGGCTGCCCTGCCTGGCCCCAGCTCCTGACCCTTTAAAAAGAAAAAAGCTCCCCACTCATGGGGGGGGGATGATCCCCACTGCATGGGGGGGCTCTGCCACAAGCCCCCCCCCCATGGCTGCCCTACCCACCCCAGCTCTGGCCCTTTAAGGAACACATCCCCCCCCCCAGTTGCAGCAGTGGCCTCTGGGGCTTCTGCAGAGCTCCCCATGCAGTGCGGGGCAATGGGGAACTGCCCCCCTCCCCCCAGATAGCAGCTACCGAGTCTAGGCCTTTTTTGGGGGGGGTGGGGGGGGAGGAGATTGTTTTTTGTAAAGGGCTGGAGCGGGCAGGGGTCAGGGGGCTAGTGTGGTGTGGACCAGTGGGATCACCCCCCACCAAGCAGCAGCTCCTGAGTAGGGGCTTCCCTGTCCCCACCAGAGAGCCGGGAGCTGGGGCAGGATGTTGGGGCCTGTGTGATTCAGAAGCAGCCAAATCTCTGAATCGGATTTGACCAAATCGATTTGGGACAGTGATTCGAATCACTTTCCCCCAAAATTGGCCGAATCCGAATCTGAAGCAAATATTAGCCGCTTTGCACAGTCCTATTGCTCGGCTCTCCCCCACCACTAGAACCAATTGGAAGATACAGAGGGAGGGGGAGACAGGGGACCACTCAGCATACAGTAGTGGCCATTTACACTTCAGCAAGAACTTGAGTAGGGAATAGAATCACTGATTTCACTTGTGTGCCTAAAAGGTGGAGCAGAATCCGATCCATTTTCCACCTCTTGCATCTAACATAAAGACAAATTACCAGAATTGTACTTGCTACCTGATCACCACCATTATTCTCTCTCATGAGAGGAAGGCAAGGGAGAACAATTTTTCCCCATCTTTATGGCATCTTTTCAAGTCTTCCAGACATGTTATCATATCCTCCCCTTTCACCTCACCTTTCCCAAACAAAACATACCTAGTTCCTTCAGCCTTTCTTCATAGTCCTTGATTTTTAACCCTGTTATCATCTGTCACTTGCCCCTGGATCCCTTCCAGTTTCCTGAACATCCTTGTTAAAAGCAGTGTCCAAAACTAGACACAGTATTCCACCTGAGGCCTAGCCAGCATTGAGTGGAGCTGTACTAGTCTCCCACATCTGATATATATTACTTCTATTAATGCAACCCAAACTTGCATTTGCTTTTCTTGTGACAGCATCACATTGCTGATTCATGTGATCCAGTTGTGCTGTAATCTGAACATAATGGTATCAGATGCATTTCAGCAGGGAAAATAAGGTACAGAGGGACTCTGGAGGACCATTAAGGCTATAATGAAGCTTTTGTTCTTTGGTAAGAATACTGTTAAATTACAAGACCTCCTTTGAATCAAATGAAAGGATTTTTTTTTTTTAAATAAGTGGAAATAAGAGAAATGATGACTACCCTCTGCATTCACTTCTGTTTATAAAGGTTGTTAGTATGATTTTTTTCCCCCCACATTCACTATAATTTCCCATTTTATTCCAATTAAAATAATCTGCTAGGTACATTAGGGAGGTACTCGCTGGGAATTTTTACTTCTTAATAAGGGCTTAAGAAGTAAAACATCTGGACAGACCAGGCATAAGGCTATGTATACACATCTGTAAACTGGCAAAAAGAATAGTTTGTGGGAAGCTTAAAATTGAAGAATTATTTCTTCAGTCCGGCTTGCAGCATAGTTGGACATTAAGGGGCCCAATCCTGTGCGGAGTCTGAGCCTCTTTCGTAGACTGGTAATACCACTGGAAGTGGAGGATGCTCAGCACTTGGCACCTGGAGAGCTGCTATGCTATTACTCATGTTAAGTATGGCTTATTGCCTTGCAAGGAAATTGTTTATTGATAACCCATTTAGAATAAGGTTACTTGGTGAGATTCAATAATTGAAGCAATACAATGCTACAGTTATCCATTTAAGCATATGCAAGTCTGGAAATGAAGAAATTAAGAGGTTTTTAGTAATGTTAACAAGCTCACTTTGGACATGTCATTCTGAAAGTATTTCAACACACATCTAGCTAGCATACATAATCGTTGAACAAAGGGCTGTACTACTCTGAGAACCGTAACCTTTTCATTTCCTAATATAGAGGAGTTTCATTTCAGAACCTTAATATTGAATTAACATATTGTTTGCATTTTTTTTTTTAAAGAAAAAAAAATAAGGAAGCCTGAACATAGCGCTGACTTTCCTGCAGCTCTCAATACTGAGGAACACCTTCATAAACTTGGAAGATACCCAAATTTCCTCAGCTGAAGTCTGTCCTAACAGCTTGCCAGGAATCCAAAGGCTTCTGCTAACACATAAGATGAACAGATCGAAGCCACGTTCATTTCCAGTTTCTGCATGCACTGTAACAAATGGGCATCCCTGCGCCAGTCAAGTCATTGGCCTGCTCACCTAACTCACCTTTGATGAGGTTAAGGTGGGAGGCTGCCCATTTACTTGCCTGATACCAAGGGCCTATACACTGCTCCAAACCTTCCCTTATACTGTGTCCCAGGCCTCACAGATAGCATCCCTGCCTTCACACTGGAGCCCTCACTCCCCAGTCCTCACACCCCTTAATCCCCTTGCCCCAGGAGCTTCACACTTAGCTCCCCTTGTAGGCCTAGGGCCTCACCCCCCCCAAGCCTCACATCCAGCTCCTTCATACACTTCAGGACTTGCAGTGAGCCTGGGCACTGCCTCGGGTCCCTTCACCTGTCCTGGGTTCTTCCTCAGGACTAGCTGAGAGCCTGGGCCCTTGCTTTGTCTTCAGGGTGTGTTCCCCATGCCTTTCCCTTCCACAGGGTAACCTGCAAGGCAGCAGGGGATGAGGCTTTCTGGCACTCCATACTTGCCCTTCACTGGGGAGGCACAGAGGTGGCATTTCCTGGAGACTGTCCCACCACTAACAGTCATACCACACCAACCAGCCCCAGTAGGGTATAGCTTTAGGCCATTCCCCAGGACCAAGAGCCTCCACCTTCCCCACAGCTCCTACCCTGTATCTCCAATATGTTATGAGCTCTAGCTGGATAGTGCCCTCCCTCTGCTATTGGCAGCAAACTGCTGGCTCTCTTATTCAGAACCCTGTTCTTCTAAGCAGCTGGGCCCTGTTCCCAATGAGGTCATTGTGCCTGATTGGGATTGCAGCCACCTGCTTGGCTGTTTGTTCATGCCCCTTTGAGTAACAGAGCACACCCTGTGCTCTGTTACAAACTCCACACAGCTACACTCTGTGGTTTTCATGGAGAGCATTTCCATAGGAGACAGTGTAGATCTTCCTGAGCCTGTCTTCAGTAAAGTGAAAGATAGAATGCTGCACTGACTTGCCCTCTCTGATTCTGGACAGGTCAGTGATATGTCAGTGCATAATTTTGTCCTCTAGTTTTCTAACTGTCAGGCTTTGAGTATTTAAAGAGCCCCTTGAAACACAAAATCAAACATATACAGGTCTGGAACAATCTACCATTATGATGAATTACTTTCAATAAACTGAGGCCCACGCGTGTTACTGGAAATGGGTAAAGTAAGCAAGGCTATGTAAACTGAGGTGCTGTGTGCATCACAGCTCTCGAGTCTTTTGCTAAAAAAAGCAATGGTTTATGTTGATGTCCTTCATCAACCTTTTCTTGCTCTCAGGGCAGGCAGCATACTGTGCTTCAGGTGGTGGTGGTTTGTTATATGCAACATGGGGCCTCTGAAGATGTGTATAATCCCTTGAAGAAACATGCTGAAGCTGTCAGATGAAACAACCACACCCCAGGATCTGTGGGGGAGGGTGCTTCTGTGATTGCACCCAGGCTATATAAGTAAAAGGAGGGAAGTGAGGACTTTTGGAGGCTTGGAACTTGGCCGTGTGCAGAGAATGTGTTTGCTGATGGAGTGGAAACTGTGGTCCAACTTGCGGAGATAAAAGCCTTCTGAATGCTTGTTGGGGAGCCTCTTCCTGTGAATCCTTAAGGGAATATATTTGTTAGCTTTGTTCTGGCTACACTAGCTTGGCATTTCATTGACCACAATCAGGGTTTGGGAGTATAGGTGATAGGGACAAGAGCTCTGTGTCCTGTGGGGAAGTGCCAATACTTTAATTTGCAACAAAAGATTGAAATATCAACACTTTCTGTGCAACAGAAATTCTGAGAGGAAACGATAGAATGTTTGTTAATGGTGGGTAACTGGATAATAGCAAACCATAGCAATAGGATAAACTAAAACTTTTAAACAAATTCCCAAATTTAATGGAACAGTTTTTTCTCAGAATGAAACAATTTGTTAGCAAAAGACTGAGAAAACTGAACATGGTTCATTCAGTCTTCTTGTACAGAAACAGGTTGCTTTTAATACTCTTGACTTGGAATAACATATCTTTGACAGAAGTCCATTCTACCTGTTTTGGGGGTTTTTTTTACCAGTTCTAATCATGCGGCCCTATATAAACATTTCCCTGACATAGAGTTCACAGTGCAACATTTCATTAACTGTATGTCATGCCTGTGAGATGCTGTGGTCTAATTCAGGAAAGATAAATGACAAGAATGTAATATCATGCCACTAGAACAATAGTCTTCTGACTTTTTTTAACATGCCAAAACTAAACAAGCTCAGAGCCAAGTATTCAAGAGCTAGGAAATTCCAGAATTAACTTTTTTTCAACCTTAATTCACCCCGAGCATGTACATTATGGTATAGCTTTTATTTACACAAACCTGTAGTATTGTTTTCTACAGGACCCCCTGAACCAAGATAAACAATTTTGCAGCTCATAATTAAGGGAAGTTATGGTGATCTGGAAATTTGACAGTTGCTAGAAGGTGTGCTTCTATTAAAAATTAACAAAATGCTGGAAAAATTGTCCTTTTAACAAACTTTCTCCAGAACAGCTATTATGTCATCAGTTCCTAATAGGAAATGACTTGGAAAAACTGGAATAATTACCAGAGTGAAATGGACATAAGGTCACAGATTTAACTTCCCAGGTTAGTCTGAGATTTGCTCAGCTTTTAAAGACCAGAGGGGTCTTCATTTGCTTCTAGCCTGATACCACAGATATGATTTCCTTCACCACTATGATCTCATAGCTGTTATACAGCCAGTAGTGATTGGTGCAATGTAAGCATTCATCCCAAGAGTAGAGAACCTACTTGGGCAATACTTGAATTCAGTTAGTCTAACTGAATTAGACACTGGAGTCAGAAAAAGACCACTTTAGCATGACCATTGGCCACTAGGAGCCAGCCAACAGGAGAGAGTTTGAGAGGGAATGCTTTGGTGAGAAAGCAGCAGTCCCTGTTCACCCCTGTGTACTGAACTGGGGTGTTGGGTTTGTTTGGCATTTATATTTGGTGGGAGAAGCTTACATGTATGCTAGGGGCTTTTGCTATGCTGGATTTTGAAGGAGTTAGCCCAAGGATAGAAAGATTAAAGAAGGCAACAACAATTGTAAATGGGAATGAAATACATATTCTAGTTGGGAACTTGGGTAAACTTAGCAGGAAAGAAGTGTGTGTACATCCATGCAAGGAGTCTGTGTAATAAATGGAGGAATTGGTGTGTAACACAAAACTAGACATCATTGGAGTAACAGAGATTGGGTGGAATATTAGCCATGACTTGAATGTAGGTACCTAGGGATATGAACTGTTTGGGAAGGATAGAAATGGAAATAAAGGCAGTGGGGCTGCACTGTACACTAATGAAATGGCAGAATCCAGCGAAAGAAACAAAACTAATGGCCTACATAAAACAGGGTCTGCTTCAGTCAAAATCACTCTGTCTTTTCCTGGGCACGTGGGCTACCTCCCAGGAGAGAGCTGGACTGGGAGCACTGGGCTGGCCCCAGCAGCTTTACCTGGGATCCTGGGGGCCTCCCAGAGCTGCGGCAGCGGCAATCCTGTCGTGTGGACCTGGCCAGTAGCCGGAGTGTGGCTTCAGCTGGCCAGTCTCTGGTTTTGAGTGGCGTACACTGCCCCTGTAGTCAGGGATCCAGGAGTCAAGAAAAAAACCCCGTGCTGGTCCCTTGCAGTGTGGAGAACAACTGAAAGTGCAGTATGTGGTGCTGCAGACATGTCTGCAGCGCTCAAATACCACACAGCTGTGCTCATCTGGATGTGGCCCTAGAGACTGAATCAATGACAAGTTTCCTGAGTACTGGTAAACAAATATATATCTGCATATACCCTCTTAGCAAGTTTCATTTCCTTACCATGCTATACTGAATTAACTTGACATCTCCATTCATCATGTATCTTGGTGCTACCCAGATATAATGTGTAGTTTCATAGATTGCAATAGCTCCAAATCTGTCACAGATATATGCTGATATATATATAAAAAGCTGTTAATTCATAGAGAGGTACTACAAACTCCCCTGTTGAGTTCCACTAACCAAGATTAATGCTGTCCCATGCTATTTATGACTTCCAGTAGACATAAGGCACCTTATAGTATTATCACTGGCTGCCTATACACATGCGTGGGGCTGGGGAGGAGTTTTAACTAGAGCAGTTCCTGGATAGCCTCTCTAATTAAACAGCTCACCAGCACTTGTATTAAGCCCCTGCATGTTTTAAAATGGCCATGGGATGCTTTATTTAAAGCTCATTCAACGAGGTCTGGATAAAGTGTCTCTGCAGCCATTTTGAAATATGTGGAAGCTTAATACATGTGACAGTCAGGCGATGCTGGAGGTTTCTAGTTAGAATGTGGAGCAGACTCGATTAATTGAGTCTGCTCTGATCTGTTCAAATTAAAATGTGAACAAGCATTTCTATAGGCAGCCATTATGGTCAACTTTACTGAGTACAGGTTCATGTTGCAAGTGCACAATAAATGGCATGCACTTTACATTAGTAATACACTATTGCGCGCACGCAGCCAAATCCTGGTATCTTTGCTCAGATTTTAGTTAGTCAATTAGCATAAGGACCAAGTAAAATAAAGTCATAAAGAACCTCCGTATTTATTTAACAAATCCAGAGAATATGGGCGTTTAATCCCCAACTGCCCCTTAACCAGCAGAGAGGGCAAGAGAGTCTGGGCTGGTCTCCCAGGCTCAAACAAAGGAGTAGGCACCTCAGGGCAGAAGTGGGGGTTCACGTAGAAAAAAATAAGCACAATTTTTGAAGCATCTGTAGGATTAGCTTTGTAAATTATGGAACCAATACTGCTGGGTAGGGGGCAGTAAGGGATAACCTGTACAGAAGGTAAGTGAGGGATGTAGTGGGGGGGAACAATTGCCCAAGTCTGAGAACATTTGGCCCTAATATTTAGAAAAGGTGACTGATTGGGGACATTTCCAATTTCACTGGTATCTGAAATGAGAAGTACTTTTTTTAGAATAAGGTGTATTGTGAGTGGGTCTTGTATGCTTTCTTCAGAGAAAGCAGCTAGTACTGATTATTGAAGAGAAAATGATACCCTCTGTGTGGAACAGTGCATGCACCGGAAGGGCATGAAGCTAGTAACTGCAAATGCTGACTCTGACAGAAAGATTGAAAGAAAAAAAGCAAAATCTTTCTTGCTTGTGTTGTTACAGACTTCTACAGGTCCACTCAGGGGATAAATGCTTCTAATGTACACCACTTCTGGCAGTTAAACTCCTTCTGGGTTCAGTGGAATTGAGGCATGAACTCATATTCCTGGAAAGAAAAGGTTAGTATTAAAAATCATTTAATTCAACAATATATCTTCTCAAGGTAGCCCTACAGTTTTATGGTTTCTTAGCATGACAGTGGTGATGCGGTTTGCCTGAAAATAACCCTGTCTAAGGTGATCTGTATAGCTCATCTGGTACTCCCTCTCTCATAAATGGTTTTGATTTTAATTGCCCATTGTCTAGGGTGACCATATTATTTTGAAGGAAATCTGGGACATGGGGTGACACACACACACATCCCACAGACACTGAAAGGAGAGGCAGGGATCCCAAAGTGCTGTGCAAGCCGTGCCTGCATGAAGGAGCTGCTGGTGCTGCAGGTAGGGGCTCAGCTCTAGTAAAGTTCCCAGGGCCTCTGGACTTTGCCTGGAAAAAAATGCGTGCTGCAGTGACCTGCAGCAGCTTGGCCTCTCCCCTACAGCACTGGGGCAGAATGTGGGGCATTCACATCAAGGCAGTTGGTGTCTCAGAAGTGCACAAGCGGGCAGAGCACAGCAGAGCAGGGCTGGTGGGGGACGTAGTATGGGCAGCCCGTTGGGAGATCTAGAGGGACTGAGCTCAGTATAGCACCTGCAGGCCACAGCCATCCCAGGCTGTTTGCAGCCCCGCTTGTGGGAGCACATGCCCACTGCCCACAGCCACTGGTTGGGGCTCAGCGAGGGAGGGGGAGGAGAACTAGCAATTCTGCTTTGATTTGATTGCCCTCAAGGGACTCACCCAAGACCCGTCCTGGCCCTGGGCTGCTGTGGAGCTGTGAGTTGCCCCTGGGATGCTGGATCTCCCCCTGGGAAAGGACAGGTTGTCCACAGCCTGGGGCCAGCAGGGCTAGGGCTGCCATGGGATGTTCTGCATGGGGATGGGAAGGGCTAGCATATGTGGACTCAGGGGCATCCACCAGCCAGCTCTGATGGCAGCTCCATATAGACACAGCCCCACCATGGGGCCAGGGAGCATGGGGTTCAGCTGAGCCTGGGCAGGGCTGGTGGGGGATCCTTAGCACTCAGGGGAGGACAGGAGCTGCAGTGCACACAGGCTTGTGACACATATGGGTTTGGCAAAAGGATTACATTTATATTGTGTAAAACGTGTCAGTAAAAAAGTTTGGTCATTAGTAAAAACTTTGCAGATTGTCTGTTAAATCTGGCTTAGGTTGGCAACACTAGCTGTTCCTCTAGTCAACTGAGCCTTCTCACCCCCAGCTTTAATTCATGAAAATTGAGATGATTCCTATATAAATGCATTCTGGGGCATGGCTGGAGGGTAGACATGTACCCAGGCTCCTGAAATTCTATCCTTGACCATGCAATGGTGTTTTATCAGTTGTGTGCAGCACAGTTCTGCTGAGCGTGGGGGCCTCGAGAACTATAGAGGAGGGGGCAGGGCTTGTTCCTGTGATTCTAAAATGCATTGCTTTGCCCAGTCTTGCTTTAAATGACCAGAGTAATGAGGCTTCCACCATGGCTATTAAGAGACTACTTTTCTGTTTAACAGACTGTTAGGACATCTTTCCTGATATTATCTGGCTTCAATTTTCCTTGGCTCAGCTGCATCTCATTAATCCATTTAGAACCATTCTTCTACCTCTTCACATTATCTACATATTCGTAGATAATTGTTGTAGTCCTGATAGTGGTGACTAGACAAGGAAGTTGTTTCTTGAAAAGTCTGTTTGTGTATGTGTTAATGTTAGTTTTATTTATATGCTCGTGTTTTGAAAATAAGAAATTCATCATTTTAAAACACGGGTGGGTAAAATATGGTCTCAGGCCCAGATCCAACCCACCAAGGGATTTTATCCATCCCATGGCAAGTCCCTTGATCCCACCCAGCCCAAGGGCAATCTGGGCCACATAGCCAGGCCTGCCACCCCTGGGCATGCAGCAGGGCTGGAGTAGCACGGTACAGTGGCAGGACTTGCTTCCTGGCAGCCCCTGCAGTGGCGGTTCCTTCCAGCTCCCACTGCCAGTCTCTGGTGCTGCCACTGGACCCAGACTCGCTCCCCAGGCACCCTGGCCTGTCTGCCCTGCACCTACTTCCAACAGCACCAGATGGAGTGGGTGGGTGGGGTCTCCATGGAGACCAGCCCAGGATCCATGTGGGCAGGGTATGCTTGGCCACAGGGGTCCAGGGAGCAACATCTGGGACCAGGGCGGGTGGGCAGGGCCAGGGCTGGGATCAGGATCATGGGGCAGTGACAAAATGGGCCCAGGGCACAGGGCAGAGCCACAATCCACTGCTCACACATCCTTGAAATGGGATGGTTCCATGGGTAGGGGCATGCGGGCAGTGGATCATGGGTCTGCCTTGGCCCTCAGCTCTGCACTGTCACCACTCTGTGATTCCTATTGCAGCTCCAGTCCCAGCCCTGGCCTTGATCCCACATGCCTGCCCCACTCCTGGATGCTACTCCCTGGCCATCCACGGCCCCATCCCATCCACCCAGCCAAGGATGGGGCAGAGCCACTTTGGTAGTTTTGGTGAGCTGTTGCAGGCTGGGGGGGAAGAGGCAGAGCCATGATCCACTGACTTGGCCTGTGACAGCTTACCAAAACTTCTTAAGTGGCCTTTGAGCCAAAATAATTGCCCACCCCTGTTTAAAATAAGATTGACTGAAAAATGTAGCAGTGCTCCATCAGGGGCGAGACAAGAATCAACAGCCCTCTGTAAACAAAAGGCCTGGTTTTCCTCACATTTATGCAGGCAGGTAGTATAACTCCAATGACCTCATATAATTAATTCATTGTTGCAGGTGGGAGATGAATAAAGCCCTGATCTTCACACGCTTACACACATGCTTAACTTACCTTTCACATCAGTCTCTATTGGGCCTGTTTCTTCCAAATATGAACATATAGCCTGTCAGCTTAGCTGCTTCATAAATATTAAGTCTTCTTCCTGGATGAATGAAAGTTTCACATATTGTACAAACATTAATCTTATAGGACAGAAGGGTGGTAATCACAGTGTAATTATTTTCTTTATTTCTTCCCTTCCCCTCCAGTATGTGCATTACATGGAAAAAAAATAATCAGAAGCTGTCACGCATTCAAATGTAGTCCTGCTTAGGCATCCAGGGAGAGGGAATTCCTTCTAGGGATAAGGAATTCTATAATATAATATTATAGAATATATATTAAATCACCATTAACATACACACACACACAGAATACTATATAGTGTGTGTGTATATATATATATATATATTATATGGAGCATGGGTGGGCAAAATATGGCCCATGGGGCGCATCCGGCCCACCAGGCACTTTCATTCAGCCTGTGGTGCCCAGCAACTAATAGTACCCTGTCCAGTCCTTCCACCCAGGGGGGTGAGAGTGACGTGCCCACATATACACCCCCCCTCCAACATACCCTGTTATGCCTCACTCCCACCCTCGTGGGTGTAAGGACCCAGCCCAGCTAGCATGCAGTTTTCAGGCAGGGCTATTCCTGCCACTGTAGCAGCCGCTGGGAGACCTTCTCGGCTTCTCCGGTGTCCTGCTCACTCTGGGTACCTGCTAGGGAAGTGGAGGGGGTGAGGGCAGCGGGGTAGCTGCAGCTGGGCAGGAGTGCGGAGCAAGGGGCTGAGGCTAGTGGCAGCATGGAGTCCATGCCCAGGGGGGAAGCGGTAGTATGGAGCTCCGTAGTGCAGAGTGCAGGTGTGAGGGAGATTGAGTGGGGTGGCCCCCTCCCTCCCCCATTCTCCCCATGGCACGCAGCCCTGCCAATGGCAGCAGCAGGTGGTGGCACTTAGGGCGCTTGTGCCCAGCACAGGTGCTGGTGCCTGGCAATGCACAGCTCTGGCCAGCACTGCACATCACGGTGAGGAACACAGCCTGGCCAGGCCTCCTCTATTGCCAGCACTCTCCGCCATACACATGCAACTCATGCACCACTGGGAGGGAAGCTCCATGAACTGGAGCCAACTGCCTTCCCCACCCACTGTTGTGCAGTCCTGGGACTCTGCGGGGAAGCAGGGGCTGGGGCTCCCCTCCACTTTTGGTGGAATCCTGGTACCTGCATGGCAGGGAGCAGCACAGGCAGCTGGCTCCAGGACGTGGAGCTTTGCCCCCGGTGGTGCATGACTGTGGAAGCTGCATTTGCATGGCGGGGAACCCCAGCAGTAGAGGCAGCCCCACCAGGCTGTGCTTCTTGCAGCGAAGTGCAGCGCTGGCTGGAGCTGTGCACTGCTGGGTGCCAGCGCCTGCACCAGGCACGAGTACCCGAAGTGCCCCCACCTGCTGCTGCTACTGCTTCTGCCTGCAGGACTGCATGCCATAGGGAGAGTGTGGGGGAGGGCCCACACTCCCCCACCCTCCATCACGCCCCACAAACACCACACACCCACACCCTGTCCCCACAACTCCCACATATACACACCTCCGAACATACCCTATGCTACCCGACACACGGCCATACCTGCACATCCCACCATAGATATACACACCCACCATACACCCCCCCACCCCACCATATACCCCTCACAACTCATCACACACACCGTACACCCCCAACCACACCCCCCACAATATACAAGACTAAAAATTTATTTTGAGTTATTATGTAATCACCTCCATATAGGCTATGCAAACACAAATCATGACCAAAATATTTTCTGTAATAAAATTAAAATATGTCATAGTAACTGTTTGACTTTTAGTGTACAAAAAACTAGAACTCTTGGTTCCAAAATGATACCTTTTATTAGACCAACTGGGAAATTACAAGAAAATTGTCTTTTTCTGCAAGCTTTCAGGATCAAAGTCCCTTTGTCAGGCTCTGGGAAAAGTACACCCCTGACTTTTAGTGTATGATTTGGCTTTTTTCTGGTTCTAAGATGGCAACCCCCACCCCTCCCAAAAGGAGTATTTCCAGGAGGCAAGGAGAAGGACTTCCAGTGACAAAGGTCAGGGGTTAGGGGTGGGACTTCTGGTTCCAAGGCAGCAACCAGGGGGCGGGGCTACCCATGCGGCCCTCAAAAACTCAGCAAACTTCATTAAGTGGCCCTTCAGCCAAAATATTGTCCGCCCCTGATATGGAGGGTGTTAATCATGATTTAAACAAGCAATTTACTGCTGAATTGACCTCAGCTGAAGGATATAACAGGCTCTGAGAGCATGGAAACATTTTGCGGCATACTAGCAGCTTGAGACAAAGCAGGAAGGAAATGACTGGATGACCTTCTCCCTCCTGCTTTTTGTACAGAACACACAGGAGACTTGTGACACTTCATCAGAAGGATGACAATTCACCAGCAGTGACGTATATCTATGTCAGAAATAGAAGTTGTTGACTTGAATGCTGTCTAAGCTGTGTGAGATAGAAGAAAACAATGACTGACATTTATAGGTCTGGTTTGCCGTGCGAAGTTTGGCCAGTTTAGCTATGACAGCTATAGATGTGAAAAGATCACATGCCTAACTGCAACTTAGGTGGGAAATCCCCAACCTGGAAAAGGCTACATTGACAGAAAAGGGCTTTTGCTGCCTTAGCTTCTGTTGTTTTTGTGGAAAACCACTCCTGTCTCCCTAAACTGTGAATCTAGTAGGCAGCCTTTATGTCATAGGTATGGTGCTGTAGCCAGAATGACAGCAATCTGCAACACAGCCAAGTCTAGCCAAGGTAGTTCCCCACTGAAGTTCATTAAGACTATCTGCTGCATGTTGGAAGTTCTGGCAGAATTCCCCATAGATTAAAGTAGGGCCTGGTCTACAGGATACAGTTCTTCTGGCATAGCTATGTCAGTCAAAGGTACAATGAAGTGTGAATCTTTAATAACACTGCTATCCTGGTAGAAGCTTATAATTCAGACAAAATGATACCAGTAAAACTACACCCTTATTGTTTATAGCAGTGGTTTCCAACCTTTTTTGGATTCGAGGCAGTCTTCATAACTTTTGTGAGTTGAATGGCACCCAATTTCAAAAACTAATTAATTTCAGTGCTTATCTCCTTGCAGAGCGACCAGTCAGTGGCGGTTGGGAAATGGGCAGGCAGGATACGCCTGAGCTTTCACTTTATCTGCTCATTTCCTCACACCTGCTGGCAGCCTTCAAAGGATCTGGCAGCACCCCAGGATGGTCCAGCACCCTATTTGAGAATCACTGATTTATAGTAGAGGTGCACCAATACATCGGTCTGAAATTGGATCGGTACCAATATAAAGAAAACAGGCTGCATCAGATATCAGCCTGATGGGGATGATAATTTGGCCAATAAATTCCTGTGCTGTGCACAGCCACAGTGCAGCACACAGGCAGAGAGGAGCAGAACCAGCAGCATGGAGAGCTGCCTCCAGCTGGTAAGTCCAGTGTGGTGGAAAGGGAAGGGGGAGGGAAGGGAGAACGTGGCCGGGAGGGCAGATCAATGCCCCCTGCAGTAAAGTAGGGGACAGGGGCAGGTGCTGCCCAGGCGGGGCGGAGCGGTGGTTCCTGGCGGGGAGATGGCTCCCATCACTGCTTGCACCCCAGGAGGGTATGGGGGGTTGTGTGCACCCCCTGATCTGTACAGGGCAGGATGGGGCAGGCCACAGTCAGGGCTGTGCAGGGCTCTTCTTGATGGGGGCTGGGATTGGAGTGGGCACTGGGAGAATGCTGCATCCACCCCAAATTTCACTGCCACTCCACTCCCAGCGCCACTGCTGCCAGCCACCCAGTGCTGCCCCGGCTCTTCCCAGCACATGGGTGGAGGCGGGGCATTGAGCCAGGGCTGTGCTGGGTGGCTGGCAGCAGTGGCACTGGGAGTTGAGAGGTGGCAAAATTTGGGGTGGATGCAGCATCATCCCAGTGCTGCTGCTGCCTTCTCTGAGCCCAGCCCCTCTCCAAAAAGAGCCCCATGCAGCCCCGGCTACAGCCCACCCCACGCCGATCCAGGCACACACACCTCCCCTCCCGTGCCCTCCCAGGGTTCAAGCAGTAGCAGGAGCTGCCTCCCCCCCGCCATGAGCCACGGCTCTGCCCCACCCCCCCTGCCTGGGCAGCACCTGCCCCTGCCCCCTCCCTCACCGCGGGGAGCGTTGATCTGCCCCCACCACAGCCCTTCCTTCCCCCCACCCCTTCCACTACACCCAACTTACCACCTGGAGGCAGCTGTGTCGGACATTGGATTGGTATCAGCCGATATGCCTCCTTAAATATCAGCAATTGGTATCGGCCCTAAAAATCTCTATCAGTGCACCCCTAATTTATAGCTTTCATCACTTGCTAAAGATAGTTCTACTACCTAAGTTTGGATCTTTGCAAATATAGTTGGAGTTTGGAGCACTTTATTGGTATAAAATATTAGTATTTCTACAGTGGTCAAGCATCCTCATGTAGACAGAGCCAAGGAGGAAAATCATAACAACCTCCTGGCTTTGAGGAGTATCCTTGAGAGATCCTCATTTCTCCTTTTTCTCAGACCTATTTCATAGACATTAGGGCTGGAAGGGACCTTGGAAGAGCATCAAATCCAGCCCCCTGTCCTAGGGGCAGGAAGTCAGCTAGGGTCAAAGGATCCCAGCAAGACAGGAGTCTAAATGTTTCTTAAAGGAGTTCAGAGTAGGTGCTTGAACCACCTCTGGCAGCAGTCTATTCCAGACCTTGGTGGCTTGGACAGTAAAGAAGTTCTTTCTTATGTCCAGCCTGAAACGGTCATGGAGGAGTTTGTGACTGTTCGATCTTGTCATCCCTTGGGGTGCTCTGATGAATAGACATTTCCCCCAGATCCTGGTGATATGTTTTGGGTTGCTCAGTCCAATCCAGGAGCAAACATGATGGGCACAGAAGATCAACCCATATAAGTGGTCCCTCTAAGCCATGTTAAGTAACCATGGCCTCTTCTAGGAATAAATGGCAGGCTTGTGTTTCTTCTGTAGTCGTTCTAATACCTGTCATCAGCACTTGGTTTATCAATGCTTCTTTTCTGTTATGTTTTGCAGACTCTGTATGTCTGCCTTTCTCCACATATTATTATGCAGAAGCAGGAATATTTTCTTTGGTTGGCGTTTTTTCCCCCATTTTTTTCTTTTCCTTTTTTTTTTTTTTTTTTTGCCCTACGTCCTATCTGTCCTGGTGATTAAAGCATCCCTCTATGTTTTAACAAGCTGGTGAAATGAGTTTCTCCTTTTTCAAGGTTTCCAATATGTCTGTAGTTCAGTCTAAGTATTTTCACCTGACGCTGACTAAGAAGTACAAAATCTCATCTTGAGTTAACATGACATTGTAAGGAACTGAGATATGCAAGTGAGCCATGTGGCTGTACTTTTCTTTCATAATGTACTTTCACAGGAAGTTCAGAATGTCTTTTGGATTACTGTATGAATGGCCAGCACTGTTTGGACTGTTTTGAATTTAGAAGTTTATAAATCAAGATAAAACCATCCCTTCTGCCAAACTGCCATAATCTTATTTACATCATCAAAAGCCTGGTGCATTGTGGGAAAACAAATTTCTGACAAAAGTCTTCAAAAATAAGGAAATGGCTTGAGTCTTTTGTGCATTAGGAAGGGAAGAGAAAAGACGGAAGTATGCATTTGAATCATTTAAAAGGTTTAGGCACGTGTCATGTTTTTTCCAATGCTGTTTTTATTTTTTTCCTCTGTGCACTGGAATAAAACTTCAAAGCAGTTAGTGTAATTGGTGCTGGGCTTCTGATTTGTCAGTAAGCTAACAGCAAACATTGGCTCTAATAATGGTCTGCATTTCTGGAAGTGGGTTGTGATCTTTGGGGCCCAAGTCTGAGACACTTTAATGAGGCCTGATATTCAGAGATTCTTAGCTTATTGCTTACTCCCAAAATCACTAGCAACTTCAAAAACTTTAGGCCACTGTGGCTGCTAAAAACAAAGAACATTGGTTGCATGTACTGTGAGGTTCAGTCCTTCTTTTAATCAAAAAAACAACAAAAATCACGTTTAAAATTTTTTTTTGCAGTCTAATTTAAAAAAGTAGGACAGCTTCATGGTATTTGGTTCTCTCAGGTACTATTGGGGTACTCAACATTGATTTGAAAATAGTACAAACTCAGATCATATCCAAAACTACATGTGTACAAAACTAAATGTTCACCAGTTAAAGGTTTTCCTCTGCTACTTATGATTCTCCAAGTACCTGTATCCCCATCACCACAACATTCAATCATCTCGGTCTTTCCTGTTTTCCTTCTCACCATGGCCATACAAGACAGGTAAATGCCACTCGCTCCATGTTATAAAAGGGGACCTGAGGCCCAGAGAGATTAAGTGATTTGTTTTTGTTCACATAAGAAATCTGTGGTAGAGCGGGGACTTGGACTTAAGCATTACCAGCCACTCCTACTTATAGTGTCCCATTAATTGGACTATCCTTTGGGGGGCCAAGAGCCTTTCCTTTACCAAGTTAGGATCATAGAAAAGTAGGGCTAGATAGGACCTGATGGGTCATCTGGACCAGACTCCTGCTCAAAACAGGATCATCCCCGACCAAATGAAATATCTTTATTTCTTTTTAAATTTCTTTTTTTTTTCCACTTCTTTTTATTTTATCCTTCAATGACTGACTTCCTTCAACCACCCTTCCCCCGCCCCATTTCCTTTCCACCTCCCATTTCATTACCCACCCCCGTCCTATTAACTCTCTGCCTCCCAGCCTCATGTTCCTGCCCCCACAACCCATCTCTCCCCCCGCCCCCCCTTGCACCTAGAGCAGGGACAGAAGCCTGTCCTGGCTTATCAGCCTGGTAGTGGCAACTCACAGCTGTAGCTTCTAGTCCAGCCCCTCCTTGCCAGCCCTCTAGTGGCAAGTCACAGCTGTGCAAGTGGGGGACAGTCAGAGAAGGTTAATAGGAAGAGTGGACAATTTTTTGAGTCCACGGGCCACATAGGGAGTTTTAGTGAGCTGTTGTGGGCTGGGTCAGCACAATCCCCACCCCCACCATGCAACAGCTAACCAAAACTCCCTAAGTGGCTCTGCTCTGCGCTCAGCCAGCTGGCTGGAATGGGGCTGCAGACAGGCAGGGAGCAGCATGTGGGAATGGGATGGGCAGGCGGTGCTGGGGTTAGGATCGGTGTGCAGTGACAGCGCAGGGCTGGGGTCTGGGCAGAGCTGTGATCTGCTGCCCATGTGCCTCTGTGATGGGAGCTGGTTCTGCAGGCGGGGACATGTAGAGAGTGGATTGCAGCTCTGCCCTGGGCCCCTGGCCCTGGGCCACAGCCCCATACTGTTATTGCCCAGTGATCCTGGGGTCTCCATGGAGATCGCTGGGACCTATGTGGGCAGGGTGCATGGCCAGGTGGATAGGATGGGCCATGGGCAGGCAGGGAACTGTGTCTGGGGCCGGGTCTGGGATCTTGGGGCAGTGATAGCATGGGGCTGGGGCAGAGCCATGATCTCCTCCCCAGATACCCCTGCCTGTGGAACCTGCACCCATTGCAGGGACATGTGAGTAGTAGATCACAGCTTTGCCCCAGCCCCATGTTGTCACTGGACCGCGATCCCACCCCATGATCCTGGCCTCACCCACCTGTCATGCACCTGAACACCCCTCCCTGCCCAGCTGTGGCCCTGCCTGTGTGGGTCCCACTCCTGGTGGTGGGTGTGGGGTGGATGGGCCCGTCTGCCCAGGCAGAGGGGTCAGGTCCAGCAGCAGCAGCCAAAAGGAGCCACCAGGTTTGCGAGGAAGTGAGTCCAGTTGCTGCGCCATCCCAGCTCTGCTGCGTACCCAGGGGCAGTGGGATCAGCCACACATGACACAGCCTGGGCTGCCCCCTGTGCCTGGGCTGGGCAGGATCAAGGGACCCATTGCAAACTAGACAAAATCCCTTGGTGGGCAGGATCTGGCCAGTGGGCTGTATTTTGCTCACCTCTGGTTTATAACCTTAAGGTGTGACTGCTGCAAACTTGAGCTAGCACTGGAACAGCTCAAAGTGAGTCCTTTCTAAATCATGAATTGTGCAATAGCGGGCGCATCTACACCTATTCCTATTTTACTGTGCATTAAAGCGTCACATTAAAAAAATGCAATTACGCTGATGTGCAGTAAAATAGGCTACTGTGCATTAAGCATCACTTAAAAAATGTGAACTTTTGGTAGTGTGCTTTAATGCAGCCTAATGCACATTTCCTTAGTACCTCACATTGGAGGTACTAAGTTTAACGCACATTAGGAAAAGCGCAGTAATGGATGTGTAGACATTAATGCCAAGTGGTAAGTGTTATTCAGCTCACTCAGCTTCTGTAGGTGCTTTGAGTGGTTCTATTAAAGTGCTTAGCTCTGGCATCCAATCAGGGCACTATGGTACAAAATGGATACAGGTGTAGTAGATGACCCAGAACAGAATAGAAAAACACAGGGTGGGAAGAAGTGCTCTTTAAATTTCCCCTTACTTTCATTAAAAGTTAAACCATTTAAGCATGAGAAATGTCCTCACATCCTTTTGCTTTCCTCTGAGATTAATAAATAAAACACAGACTACACAAAAATATTTATATTTTTCAGTTTGACTTCTATTTTGTGCTATCTAGGGAGGCAGATGCACATAGTCTGACAGGACACATTAAGTTCAAGGAACGATTTTTAGTCCACAGACTTTCCTCCCCCTTGAAGTAAAAGGTTTCAAAAGGGAAGGGAGGGAGGGCATGACCAAAAGAGTCTGCATGCTGTGGCAATCCCAGCAAGCAGTTTGTGGTATTCACAGCACTTCCCTTCCTTCACATCAAAGGGAAGAGTTTTCCTTTGTTCCAGGTAAGAGACAGCTTATCACAGGATCTGATTTCTCCTGATGCCAGCAAATAATATTCTACTGTTGTCATGCTTAGCTGCCATACAGCTCTAGGGCAAAGTAAGAATGACCCCAGGGCGCTCTGCATAATGGGAAAATCCTAATCAATTTGGAAAGTTTGTTAAGTATCCAAAAATGTAGAATCACCAGAAATCAGAAGGTTGATGATATTTGAACTTCCCAGTTTTGGTCTCAGACAAATGCAAAAAGTTCAGGAAAACAAACCACCCAACCACTGTCTCTTTTTGAGCCACAAAGACAGTTCAGGTTTGTCCCCTTGATCTGAGATGTACCTTACCAGTTCCATCATTTGTCTTGGTAGGTTGAGGGTTTTGATGGGAACAGAAGGGGGGAATTTCCTCATGTGAATGAACTATTACTTTGGGCACAATGCGCGTGGAAATTAATGGGACAGGATTGGGTCCTTAACCGGTAGGAATCATAGGAAAGTAGGGCTGGAAGGGACCTCACAAGGTTATTTAGCCCAGTCCTCTGCTCAAGATAAACCATCTCAGAGTGAGCCATCCCAGGCAAGTGTCTGTCTAACCTGCTTTTGAAAGTTTCCAAGACTGGAGATTCCGCAATATTTCTAGGTAACCTGTTCCAATGTTTGACCACTCTCATAGTCAGAAAGTTCCTCCTAATCTCCAATTGAAATTTCCGCTGCTGCAGCTTGAGTTCATTGCTCTTAGTCCTGTCTCCTACAGCCACAGAGAAAAGCCCATCTCTATCATCTCTCTGATTGCCCTTCAGGTATTTGAAGACTGTTATGAAGTCCCCTGTCACTCTTCTCTTCTCCAGACTATTGGAAAGGAGTGAAATGGAATAGGTGTGAAGTCCCTGAAGAGGTGTGTCCCCTGATTGCTTTCCCCAGAAACCATCTTCCTTTTCATTCTGTAAGGCACTCCCTTAGATTCATCAAATTCTGTCCTCAGTCATCCTCACGTAACCCTAGTGCTTTAGTGCTTTCCATGCACAGAGCGGAAAGGAAAGGCTTTCTTATGGCTGAAACACCACAAACTCGTGACTCAGGAAATCTGGGTTTACTTACCAGGCCTCCTGTGTGATGTTGGGCAATTTACCTAATCCCTCTCTGTCTCAGTTCTCCATATTTAAAATACAAAAAAATAGCACTCCCTCATGTCAATGGGGTGATATGGTTGCAAATACACTGTTAGCATGGTGCTTAGATATTATAGCAATTGAGCTGTAGAAAAGCCTATAAAATCTGTCACAATCAAGTCACCGTATGGTGAGATGAATGGCAGAGTTCTTGCATGTCTTGCATTTCTTAGAATGGAAGGCCAAGGATTATTCAATTCATTTAAATTTGAATTATCCCAATCTAAATTGCATTGGGGAATGTCTTTTTGCCACAGATCAAATTAATGTTCCCATGGGAACCATCCTTCAGTCTGTCTTAGTAGGCAGAGTGCTGAGTGAAAATGTTTGCTCTCAAAGTCTGATAGAGGCTGAGGCAAGAAAATATATTTGCATTTTGAACCGCAGGTGGGAACTCACCTTTTGTAAGAGCATAGGACTTGCAAATATGTCTTGATTTGTTTTTGGTTTGAGCTGTATGGATGATGAAATGTCTAGAGATACCCATTGTTTTTTTCCATTACAAGTCCAAGTCTAGGGCCTGAATTCAGGTGAGACAGGGTTACTTCTAGAGAGTTATTTGCAATCTAAAGCCTTTAAAAATAAATCAATTTGTATCCAGTGAACTGACCTTATTGCTGTACTGGGAGCTTTCTATTTTTACAATTTAATGAAATATTTTTTTCTCATGTTTAACAGACTCTCCATATTTTACTTCATGCATCATTAAGATAATCAACTAATTACAATAATTTTATAGATCCACTCCCTGCCTCCAAAGAGCCAGTAAGCCATGACAATTACCAAGTGAAACCAGAATGGGGTGAAAAGAATAATCAGAGGGACTGTTTAGGTTGGCTGTGGAGGGAGAGGAGAGGTGTCACATACCCACTGAGTACCCCAAGCCAGTAACTCTGCCCACATACCGTGACCTGAGTCCATGTAGGCCTTCAATATATCCTCAGATTGCACCTTTATCGGAGCATCTCCAGCACCAGCCAGTTGTACAATTCAGCTGAAACTATTTTTTCTGCTCTTGATGTGCTGCTCACCCCTTTGTCCATGCCTCTCTGCCCACAATGGATTTATGCCATCTGCTGGCATTTTGGTGCTCCAGACTAAACAAGGATTTTCCGCAAATCCCTTGTATCAATGCCACTACAGCCACATCACTTCTGAAGGTGTCAACCTCACTGTAAATGGAAGGAGCTCTGAGGCTATACTGCTTCTTGGACCAAAAAGTAGTCCAAGCCTAAGACAAAAATGCCACCTGTGGTTCAAGATGGCTATAGTAGATAAATAGACTGGATGGAATATAACTGGCCTGTGATGGAGCAGAGATATGACTGATGAAAGTTCAGCATTAAAGGGATGGATCACTGATATAAATCAAGTCAGGATACCAGGGCATCCCAAGAAACTTGCCTGTCTCCACGAGCAGCAAAGCTGCCATCTATCCACTAGGTGGCATCAACTAATTTAATAAAGGCAATTCATAGGGACAAAGTCACAAATAGCCTTCAGATGCTGCTCTGTGATTGCAACATTCCAGGTTTACATAATGAGGCTTATGTAATGAGGCTAAGCCGGGAATTGTTTTGGTTGAATGTCTGAGCTGGAATGCCTTGAATAAAATGTGTTGTTTTTTTTTTCTCAGCAGCCTCTTATAACTTGATTATTCCACCAGAGGCATTTTGAGACCAGTCCCAAGAATATGTTTGAAGCTTATTAAAAGGCTTTCTTAAAACTGGCATGTACAAGCGGTAATCAATGAAAGTTTGGCACCAGTTCACTGTACCACATTGTGCTGGGCATAATATTGACGTTTACTGAACACTTAGAGTTAAGCAACAGTTCATTAAAAAAATACTTTGGAAAGGAGATTGTAGTGGAAGTAAAACACTGCACATCAAATACTCCAGCAGTTTTGATGCAAAGAAAATCAAAAGATTTAGAGTCAGCAATGGTTAGATTGCTAAGGGACCTATGTGAAAAGCCCTACATAGATAGGATTTCTTGGCTCGGATATGTATAATCTGTGATATACCCACGGGTAGGTCTAGGATTTTGAAAAGTGGGGTGCTGATTGTGTGTCATATCATCACTTTTAACACAACACATTTTTCTCCAGTTAAAGAGAAATTATCTGCTTTACTAATATGCTAGGGGGCTAGTGCTATATTATTTGGTTTGAGAGCAAAGCAAAAACCAATATAACTATTGGAACATGCACTAATTTGCTAGATTATGTATAAAGTTAAAAAAAAACCCACAAGAAACTAGGCAAACAATAGTCAAAGTAGTCAAAAGATATTGTGTCATTAGTTCTGTAGCCATTATAATTCAGATTTATAAACAAAATCTATCCTTGAGTGCCTTGACAATGCTTCCAATAATTCACTTCTACACCTGAGTTAATATTATCACACATGAGTTAAAGTTTTTAACTAGAGCTAAAAACACTCTGTAGGGCTGGGAAATAAAATATAGATATTAACAGGAATGGCTAACGATCAGAAGAATTGCAGAAGAAAGAATAGTTTGAATACTGGAACATTAAGACTATTAAAAGAAGAGAGGGTTGTTAACACCTGTGGAGTAGGCAGAGATTAATGGGAATGAAGAAGATGACAATGAGCTATAAACTCAATTGACTTTTTCAGCATTGCCTGAACAGAAATGTGGCTGCCTCTCCAAAGCAGGTGGTTTTAAAGTTTGGGTGGGTATCAAACACGTTAATGAAGAGCGTGGTCTTCAGATTAGGACTTTCTAGACCTTTGAATACTGGAAGCTGTAAAGCAGGGGTGTCAAACTTACCTAGGCCCTGAACCAGATCCAGACCCAGTGTTAGTAATAGGGCAAGGTGTGGTATAGGGTAGTGGTTCTCAACCTTTTTTGTACCAGGGCCTTTTTTGTACCAGTACCCAAACATCGATGGCCAGTCCCAACCCAACGCACTTCACTCCCGACCTACTGCCCTCTGCTACCAGGCCCCAGCCCCACAGCATGTGGGGTGGGGTGTGGGGAAGTGGGGTGTATGTGGGGAATGGGGGGCCCCAAGCAGCCCCGAAGCATGCTGGAACTCTGCTAGCCTGTAAGGAAAAGGTCACAGTTTCCCACGCTTTTCTCCTTTAAAGGGGAATCCATATAATCCCCTCATATATTCTTGCAGCCCATTTTTGGGTCATGATCCACAGGTTGAGAAACACTGATGTAGGGTGTAACGTAACTGTTGCTTGCCCCTTCTGCTCCCCGCCAACATGCCTTCTTTAACAAGGCTCTGTACTTGGGAATTTGATGGCAGACCCGACCCAGCTAAACCTGGCCTCTCCAGGAGCCCTGCAGGCCAGGTGAAAAGGCTGTATCTTTGACACCCCTGATGTAAAGAAAGAAGGGCAGGGCACAGACCAGTCTAGAATAGGCCCTACATAAATACTCTTCCCCTTAGGATCCACCCTTTACCACTGTGAGATACTGGGCTAGATGGACCTGTGGTCAGGCCCTGTATGGCATCTCTTATGTTCTTAATATGGCAGATTTACACGCTCAGTGTGTCTGGCTATACACTTATTTCCATAAATAGACACAGTTTTCCGGAACCAGAATGATTCAGAAATGTATGAAAAACTGTGAGATGTGGTAGGTCCATGTCCTTCTCTGTCAGTGGATCCAAGTCTGAGACTTCAATTCTGCTTCTCAGGATCCAAGAGCTTGGCATGTCATGAAGGTGCTGCTTACCTGCAGGAAGAAGTCTGGGACTGAAAGGCAAGTTTTAGCTGCCATAGTAGCAATTATTGTTTGGAGAAGACTAAAAGGGGCTTCTATGGGGAGCTTCTCTCCCAGTCATAACACCATTAATCATTTGCTGAGCTAGTGGGAAAAATGTAGATTTCACAATTTGTGTAACACATTAAAAATATTTGCAAAAAAATATATATATTTTTAGTATATTACTCTATAAACAGGTAAAAAGGAAAAACCTAAAAGGAAAAGCATATGCTTTTTAAATCCTGGTGGGGAAATTCAGCTGAATTTAGAAAATTAAGAATGTTTCCACCAGCCCCAATCCCTTGGTCGTGTTTAATGTCTTTCAGGCATCAAAACCCCTTCCAAATATTAAATAATTAAGCTCTATAATCATGTATATGCATAGTCTTAGATGTGGGAACTGTACTACAGAATGACTGAGAGCTTGTCTAAACTGTCAGGCACTGATCCTGGGAAAAGCAGGACTGAGTACACCCTATCCCCCTCCAATCTACTGGTGAGCTCTAGAGCCAGAGGTTTGCCTCTGAGACTTCTCTGGGACTTCTCTCCAGAACCTGCTTTTGAGCCTTTGGGGCACTTGTACACATGACAGAGGTTTAATCCCCACAGTTTTATTCTATGTCTCCAAAACTGAAACAGTGAGGCATAGAAAAAGCTCTGAAGACTTAAGCCATTTCAATTTTTCTGTCACATTACGGCAAGGGGCCCGATCCTTTTTTTTTTTTTGGTCAGAGCCAGAGCCTGCTCATGGCTGGAGGGCAAGCTGCCAGCAGACTGAGTAGTCCCTGAGCTTCAGGGAGCCCTGGTCCTTCCCTCTGTGGTGGCAATGTCCCCTGAGGCTGCCTAGGTGGGCTGCTAGCGGGCTGGGTGCTGCCCCTACTCAGAGGCAGCACCTGGCCCGATCCAACTCTTCCACAACCCCAAGTTGGGACAGTACCCAGCTCACTAGCAGCCTGCCCGGGCAGCACCAGAGGGCACCACCACTGTGGAGGGAAGGACCTGGGCCCCCTGTAGCTCAGGGGCTGCTCGGCCTGTCAGCAGCTTGCCCCCCAGCTATGGAAGAGGCAGGCAGGCTCCACTGAAAAAATAAAAGGACTGAGCCCCTTGCTGCTGCCTTCAGCAGGTGCCTGCTGAAGGAAGAAGCAATGAGGGGCCTAATCCTTTTTTTTCTGTGGAGCCTACCCACCACTCCTGCGACTGGGGGGTGAGCTGACAGCTGCATCATTGCAATTTGCAACATTTTAAACTAATCTACATCTGATTGTAGTTTAGTTTGCAATGGTGCAAAGTCATTTAAAACCCCAGAAGTCTTGCATGGGTACACTGTGATACCAATAAGCCACACAAAGTGACAGTTTCATCACATGTACATGTTAGTGGCATCACGCATACAAGCACCCTTGGTCTCTAGCGAATCAGAAAACAGCCTCTGGGGATGAGTCCGGAGCAACTGTGCAGGTGAACTTACAGCTCTGGAGGAGGTTGGCAGACTTGGTTGGGTGGGATGTGCTCAGCTCTGTCCCCAACAAGACCTGCTACTAACCCATTGTGCCTTCAGTCTTGACTGGACTGAGGCCATACACATCACTGGCAAAGGCAGAAATAAAGCCTGGGATTCATGGCCCCCAAACTCCAGATCTATTCATTAGACAGAATGCAGGATTTTAAAAGGTTACTGCCCTTTTATCAAGTGCCAACATTAAGCAAGACAATGTGTGTTTCTATGCACTCATTTCTCTTAACATTTAGAGTAACCTACATGCAGTGTTGAAGAGCACAGCAGAGAAACAAGTAGGCAAAGAACAGTTTTGTGCTATAGTCCAGGGGTCAGGAACTGCAAGTTCCATTCCTCACTATGAATTTCCTGTGTGTCTTTGGTAGTTGGTTCATTGCAACTAACCTGCGCTCACAGGATAAGTTCACTATGTTTAGAACTTGCTTTTTTTTTACCTTCAGTTGGCTGAAGGTGCTTTAGAACAGGAGAAGGCAACCCCTGGCACATGTGCCAGAGCGTGGCATGCAAAAGCATTTTCTTGGCATGCACACCGCAGGGCAGAAGGTGGGGGTAGGGGAGCTGTGGGCCTGATCCTTGTTGTGGCAATGCAACCCCAGCCCCTTCCCCACCATTCACCTCAAGGCATGTGTGCACCCACTGCTGGCAATGAGCCAGGTGAGGGCTCCACGGACCCCAGTGCAGCTGCTTGCAGCCTCCCTGCCACCTGTTGCAAGCAGCCTAGGCTCTGTGGTGGGTGGCAGGGGCCTCTGAGAGCCCAGGCCAGCTGTGGCAAGCAGCTGCACTAGGGTCCGTGGAGCCCTGGCCTGACTCAGTGCTGGCAGCAGGTGCACGCACACCTCAGCAACACATGCGCACGCATGGATGCCAGGGAAGGGTCTAGGGCTGTGCTGCCATAACAAAAAATGGTCCCCTAATGGATCCCCTGCTGTCTGCCTCTGGCATGCCAACATCTTACAAGTTGAGGTTGCAGGTGTTTTTGGCACTCTGCTCAAAAACGTTGCTGACCTCTGCTTTAGACCATAATTTTATCAGATTACTGTTGCTATGCTTTTCCTTTTTGGGTTTGTGGCTTGAGTAGGTAGAAAACCCTGCCCATGAAGAAGTGAAATCGAAGCCTTCAGATCCTGGATGAAGCATGTGTTGGTCTAACTTTATCCAACAAGATAATCTCAGCTGTTTGCTGTATGGACTTTGGACAGTTTAGGTGGGGTGGGGGTGAGACAAACAGTTACTGTTTAAAAAAGCCAAAAAGTACACATTTGCACTTTTAACTATCGCTAGAATGTTCTTTTTAACAATAAATGTACTATGGTATGCTAAAAGGGTGCTTTGGAAGGAATGTACCTTATATTGGCATTTGGATACTATGGTGATGCATGCATTAGGGATATATGTGCTTTCTGTTCTGGAACTCAGCCAATAGAGTATTCTTTCACTGTAGGAGGTGTCCATTTTACTTGTATTGGCAGTAACAATTCTTAGGGTTTCTTTTTCCCTTTCCTAGTTTATACTGATGTGCTCTTTTTTAATCCCATTTGGCTACCTGTTTTTTATGAGATTAATGGTTCAGCATTCCTGAGACACTTGTTTAAGATGTGGAAAGCATGATATATCAGCCAGACAAATCTGTGCTCTGCTGTTTTAAAATCACCCCCTGTTGTGTGTGTGAGAGAGAGAGAGAGAGAGAGAGAGAGAGAATTGGCTGGAGTATACCTTAAGCTGCTAAGGAGCAGCCTTACAACCTTGCCCCTGGCATTTAGTAGTTAGCATTTAAAAAGCAACTTTTACTGAGTTGCATAATTTGATTGTATTATAGTATTTTTCTATTTTAAATGCTATTGTCAAATCCTACCTAGTAAAAGCTATATCCAGTGATAACCACTGGATAGCAGAATCATGTCACTATATTCATATATTTCATGTGATTGCATCTGCAAAGGTTTTAATAGTAAGCCACATTTCTGAATGAATTTTCAGGTGCTGTCTCTGTTTTAGAAGCAAATCACTTTACATATGGTCTCCTTTCTATTATTTCTGAATTTGGTTCCTATTAAAATGAGGCACTGATTTGTGCTGATTAAAACTTAGCATCACATGAATAGGCAAAGTGGTGATGCCTAATGCAGAGGTCTTTTCTACTATATGATTTGTAAGGTAGGACTACCTAATAGGTGGGGCACAACTTGGAAACAGATTATGAGAGACCCCCATCTCAGCAGGCCCAGAACCCTGCACAAAGTCCCTCAGCCCACCAGTTCCCCAACCCATATCTGTTTTGATATGCAACCAACAAAATAGCTAGAAAAGCATCTTGTAACCAACATTTTGTAATATTCTGCACCTGTGGGGTCTGTGGGGAAAATAATTTTTAGCTATACTGTGAGTTATAGGCCAAAAGCAAGTTGATAACCTCTACTGAAGGCTAAACAGAGAACTGAAACAAGGGTATGCCCACATGATAGTCATTTCTTTGAGTGCTGTGTAGTGCAGGTACTCAGTTATTAGCACCAGTCCATCAATGGCAGTACAGACTTGCACAAAATTATTCCAGCCTGTGATGACTACTCTGTAGGAAGGCCTCCTTTTGGCTCATGTATTGATATCGGAGCCAGTACCCTCAGGTTTACACCAACAGGAGACCTTCTGTGATAGTGTGTGTTAAAGGACTCACAACCACTATGTCTGGTTACTAGATTGAGATAAGTCTACTAAATAGGTATATTTGTTTTAGTGTCTACCCTGCAGTTAGCAGGTGCAATTTTTAAGCCAGTGTTTGCACTCGAGGTTTTGAAAGCAAAGGACTGCAGCAATAAAACCTGATCCACCTGGCCACTGCTTGGTTCCAAATTATTGGGAGCTTTTGACTGACACAGTAATGAGACTGGCACATTTCTTTCTGTCACCAGGTTGTAACACCTGGTTCTCTCTGTGTGGAGGGGAATCACTCTCTAATCAGGTTAGTATAACTGAATTGGCTGGTCTTCCCTTCACCCAGCTCTGTGTGTGGTCGGACATCCCAAAATACGTAGAGCTATTCTAGATGCATGACTTCTACCCTTTTCTGTAATCATGCAGCACCTGCCAAGGTCTTTCCGAAACACATTGATTTAAAAACGTGGCTCAATAGTTGAGGATAAGTGTAGATATGCCACATGGTGATAACGTGAAATACATTCAGGCACATTTGTCTCCATTGAGCCCGAGGTCGTGACATGGTTGTTAAAGTCAGGATACAAAACCACAGTTTTTGTTTGGATCCAAAACCACAGTAACTATTCCTGATTTGCACCAGTGCAATGATGGGTGGACAAGAGGGCACAACCCCAGGCACTGCCTAAGGAATTGAGCTGGAGGTTCCTGTCCCCATCCATCCCCCCCTCCTCCCTTCCCTCCCCTTCCATCAACCTGCTACAACTTTGCCGTCTCCACCACCTGAAATGGAGACAGAGCCACTGCAAGGAAGGTGCAAGACTGGTTGCTGCTTCTGCTCCAGGGTGCGCTACTGGCCAGTTACACCTCTATTTAATTGTCACTCTCACATGCATCACTTTTACACCAACCCCATTGACTTCAATGCAGTTCCTCAGGATATTAATAGAACTAAGTTCCCAAATTGCCAGTTTATTTTCTTTAAATTAAGTTACTAAAGCAGTATGGCCAGGGACAGACATTCAAAAAGCCTGAGCCTGAATTGATTCAATCTTTGCAGGTTAGTCTAACTTGGCTAGGCTGAACTGGTTTGAAACTGGACAGATATTCTCTCTGGACTAAGAAAATTCAGGCAAATGCCTCAGCAGCTCAGGCTAGAAGCAGGGGGAGGAGTTCAGTGCATGTATCTGTTGATGATACGTAGCTTTTCAGTCTCCGTTCCTGCTTCATCATACTGTCTGCAGCAAGCAGACAGGCAAGCAAACTAGCTGAGGGCTGATAGTGATAACAGTCTTTATCACCCAATTAGTAAAATAATGGCCTCTCCCCATTAAATCAAACTTCTTAAACAGCTTACTGGCTGACCTGTTTGTGCCCGTCTCTGCTCAAGAAGACGCTCTCGGGCAACTCTTGCACGGGCGGCTAACCGGATCTGCCCCGGTCTCGCAGGAAGGTCCCTGGAGGGTGCCTTGGGAGCCGGTAGCAGATCCCCGGAACTCGCCGACCAAGGTCTCGGTTGGGCCCACAGCAGGGGGGTCCCCCTCTCTGCGGCCTCAAGTGCCAAAGCGCCCCTGGGCGGGTTCTCACGGGGCTCCGACCTCCCCTACACCCCGGCCAACGCCACCTTTGGTCGCGGATCTTCTGCTCCTCATCCCCGGCCTGAGGACTGCGCGTCGTGGGCCCTCTTGCCCTTGCGGGCTTCTTTCCCAACGCCCTCTCCGGCGTCTCTGCCGGCGCTTCCCCGGTTCCCTCACCGGTGGTTCCTGCCGGCTCTTCCCCGGTTCCCTCACCGGAGTTCCTGCCGGCTCTTCCCCGGTTACCTCACCGGAATTCCAGCTGGCCCTCTCTCTGGGTTCCTCCTCGCTGCCTCTACCGGCTCCCTCGTCAATTTCGCTGCTCTTCCTTGGCACCGCGGCTCTCCCAGCCTCCGCTGCTCCCAGCGCTGCTGCAGCCTATCTGGCCCACGGCAAAGGCCCCATGCGGGTGCCCGGTTCCGGCCACGGGCTTCTCTCCGGGCCTCGCGTCCTCCTGCAGAGCGCCCCCTCTGCCTTCAGGGCCGCATTTTATTTCCGCCGAGCGGCGCCTCTCTCTGACGTCACTCTGCTCCAGCTGTATGAAAGCGCGGCTAACGAGCTGCGCGGGTGGTTCCCCGGCCTGCACGCCGCTACCGCTCTCACCTCCTGCAAAGCATAAGCGAGCGTTTCCTCCGGCTCTGGGCCGGGGTCTCCTTCTAGCCCCGTTGTCCCTGGGACATAACCCCCGCCTTAAGATGCCTTGGGGCGCTGCTTTGTCTCCCCTCCGGGTCGTACCTGTGGGGTTGGTCCGTCCTTTCACCGGATCCTTTTGGTCCCCGGTCTGGTCTTCACTTCCACACCTAGACAAGAAGTCCGCCACAGTATTGGTTTTCCTGGGTCGGTATATGATGCGGAATTTATATGGTTGGAGCGCTAATGCCCACCGGGTGATCCGAGCACTATCGGACTTGGCTGTACTTAGCCACTTCAGCGGGGCGTGGTCCGTCACTAGTGTAAACTCCCTGCCCAACAGGTAGTACCTGAAGTAGTCCACCGCCCACTGAACTGCTAGGCACTCGCGCTCGATAGTGGCATGCCTTTTCTCTGCCAGTAGTAGCTTGCGGTTCGCGTATGTCACGGGTCTTTCACCCCCCCCCCTTTTCCTGGGTGAGGACTGCACCCACCACCATCTCTGAGGTGTCCGTCTGCAAGATAAAGGGTTTTCGGAAGTCAGGGGTATGAATTATGACGTCATCGCATAATGCCTTCTTCAACTTTTCAAAACTTTGTATCATTTCCTCAGACCATCTGACTACTCCCGTTTTCCGCCCTTTGAGGGCCCCCGACAGGGGTGCTGCCAACTCTGCGAAATGGGGTACAAATCGCCTATAATAGTTGGTTAGTCCTAGGAAGGACTGTAACTGGCGGGGCCATGAAGTTTCGGATGATTTCCACTTTGTCAGCCAAAGGTTTAATTGTGCCCCTGCCAACCAAGAATCCCAGATATTTTGTTTCTTTTTGCGCCAAGGCGCACTTCCGAGGGTTTGCGGTTAGGCCGGCGCGCCTCAATTCTGTGAGGATGGCCCGAAGGGCGCTCTTGTGTTGCTCCCAAGTCCGGGTGTATACGATGATATCATCTATATATGCCGCTGCATATTCGGCGTGGGGCGCCAGGGTCTGGTCCATCAGACATTGGAATGTTGCAGCAGCGCCGTGCAATCCGAAGGGCACCCTAACAAATTCGTACAGCCCCCACGGGGTGCCGAATGCCGTCTTCAGCCGGTCTCTCTTGGTTACCGGAATCTGCCAATATCCCTTGGCCATGTCAAGGGTCGATATATACTGTGCGTCCCCTATCCTTTCTATCAGCTCTGCCACGTGGGGCATGGGGAATGCATTGAAAACTGCCATGGCATTCAAGTGCTGGTAGTCCACTCAAAGTCTTAACGATCCATCCGGCTTACGCACTGGTACCAGTGGGCTTCTCCAGGGACTTCTAGAAGCCCGAATAACTCCTAGTCGCAACATGGACTCAACTTCTTTACGGAAGGTTTCTAGGAGATGGTGGGGAATGGGTCGCCACCTCTCCCTCACTATTGCCCCAGGGGGCGTTTTTATGGCATGGTACATGTTTTGAACCCAGTCGGGCTCTTCGCGAAAGACCCCTCTGAATTCGTTTACCAGGTTTTGGGCCTCTTGCTGTTGTGCAAAAGTTAGTTCCTCCCCCAGCCTGACTGGGGTATTTTCTGAAGAGGGCTCCGCCCCTCCTTCTGACCCTCGGGGTCCTAGGTCCTCGTCCTCGGCTTCGGAAAAGGCCGCCCATCCCTCAGGTTCCCGCCACTCCCGTAGGAGGTTTACGTGATAGATCTGCTTCTCCCGAAGGTGTCCGGGTCTGTGAACCTCATAATCCACTGGCCCCACCCACTGGAGGATCTCGAACGGCCCCTGCCACTGTGTTAGGAGCTTACTAGTGGACGTGGGGAGCAATACCAGGACTTTCTGCCCCGGCTTGAATTCTCACTCCTTGGTCCGGTGATCATACTGGCCTTTTTGGCGGGTTTGGGCTTCTCTTAGGTTCTTGTGGGCCAGGTCCCGGGCCAATCTGATTCTCCTTTGGAATGTCTGCTGGTATGTCTTCGGCTCCTGGGAGGGTCCTTCTCCTTGCTCCCATTCTTCTCTTAGAACCTGTAATAGGCTCCGCGGGTGATGCCCCAACACTAGTTCGAATGGCGAGAATCTTGTGTATTCTTGGGGGGTGTCCCTGAGAGTGAATAGTATTAGGGGGAGGAGGAGGTCCCATTTCTGGGGATCCCCCTGTATGCACTGGTGCAATGCCCATTTTATGGTTCCGTTAAGGCGTTCTACCAGCCCATTGGTCTGGGGATGGTAGACCGAGGTGCGGAGCTGCTTTATCTGGAGGGTCCGGCATACCGCCCTTAGAACTCCGGACATGAAATTTTTCCTTTGGTCTGTCAGGATCTCTTGTGGGATCCCCACTTGGGCTATCCAATTTATTAATTCCTCCGCGATACGCGGGGCCGTTACAGTTTGCAGGGGGATTGCTTCCGGGTATCGGGTGGCATAGTCCACGATAACTAGGATATATTGGTGACCCAAGCTACTGCGGGGCACTGGGCCCACAACGTCTAAGGCGATCCTCGCGAGAGGGGTGGTGATAACAGGCATGGATTGGAGGGGGGCCCGAGGAGGGCGTTCGGTTCTTGTCTTTTGACAGGTGGGGCAGGCCGCACACCGGCGGGCTACTTCCTCCCTCATCCCGAGCCAAAAAAACCATCTGCTCACCTTCGCGAGGGTTTTATCCCGGCCCAGATGCCCCGCTACGGGGCTCGCATGCGCCAACTGCCAAATAGCCTGGCGGAATTGGGCAGGCACCACTAGCTGCGGACCCTCGAACTCCTCCCCCCGTCCCCTTGTAGGCGGTACAGGAGTCGGTCCCTTACCTCGAAGTGGGCCCGTCCTTCTGGCGGCGACGTAGAGGCCCTCTGGGTACCTTGGGCCTGCTCTCGAAGCGTCCCGATCTCCGGATCCTTCTCTTGGGCGTCACGGAACAGGAGACTACTCGTAAGGTTGTTGAGGTCCAACATATTCGCCTCGTCGGTTGACCCTTCGCCTTCTTCAAGCTCGCCCAACCAGCCCTCTTGGCTCTGGATCTTTTTATGGGCCACTTCTGCGTCCCTCACCCTGTCTAGGAGGTCGTATATCGGCGCCCAGTCGCGCCCCAGGAGCATTTCACATGCTAACCAGGGCACCACACCCACCAGGAGTTCTCCCTGATGCTCCATTACCCGTAGGCGGACCCATTGGCGCTCGGTCTGCTTCGCGTCCCCATGGGGGCAGGCTATTCTCACGGGGGGAGCCGTCCCACGACCCTGCGGTGGTATCAAATCTTCCCTGACGAGGGATTGAGCACACCCCAAATCCAGGGTAGCTCGCATGGGGTGGCCCTCCACCCACACTGTGACAACTGGGCGCTTCCAAGCCACGTTCTCTCCGCCGGCCACATAACTGCAGTCCATAGGCTCGCCGAACCCTTGGCCTCGCCACTGCTCTGCTGGGGCTTTTGTTCTGTTATCCAGGACCCATCGTTCCGTGGACTGCCGCGGGCATTCCCTGGAAAAATGGCCCTTCTGCCCACACCGGAAACATACCGTATCCCTGGGAGCCCCTCGGTCGGGCGGACGCCTGCGCTCCGGTTCTCATGGGGCTGCCACCGAGGGTCCCTGGTTCTTCCTCTCCCTAGGGTAGTACGCCTCCGAGGCAGCGAAAGCTTTGGCCAACCTCAGAACTTCCTCGCAGTTCTGTGGGGTATGCTGTCAGACCCATCGTTGCATCCGCTCTTCTAAATCCTTCTGGAATTGCTCCAGACGATCTGGTCGGCTAATGCCTCTTGGTCCTGCCCCGCTGGACTCACCCATTTATCCAGCAAGTTGAGCAACAGTTGTAACAGCACTCTCGGCTGTCTTATCTCGTGGCCCTTCTTAGCTCGGACTCGGCGCCGGTAGTGCTCGGGGTTGATCTCCAAACGGTATAAGATGGCTTCTTTTACTGGCTCGTAGTCCAGGGCATCCTCCCTCAACAGGGCCCGGTACGCGGCTTGGGCCTTGCCCACTACTAAGGCCCCCAACTGGCTGGCCCAGTATCTCTTATCCAGCCCCGTCACAAGGGCGTGCCGTTCAAAGGCCTCAGTATACGCCTCTGGGTCATCCTCCTTAGTCATTTTAGGCATCTTAAATGATGCCAGGCTGTGCTGGCACCAATCTTGTTGTCGGTCCAACATCTGCTGCTGGGAGCTCAGAATCTGGGTCAGCAGTTGCAGGTTCTGCCCGAGGACATCAGCGGGGCCCATAGCTGGGGCTTGCATGTTGGCGTAGGTCACCAGATATGGGTTCTCCATCATCCCACCGCTGCCACCACGTTGTGCCCGTCTCTGCTCAAGAAGGCGCTCTCAGGCAACTCTTGCATGGGCGGCTAACCGGATCTGCCCCAGTCTCGCAGGAAGGTCCCTGGAGGGTGCCTTGGGAGCCAGTAGCAGATCCCCGGATCTCGCCGACTGAGGTCTCGGCTGGGCCCACAGCAGGGGGGTCCCCCTCTCTGCGGCCTCCAGTGCCAAAGCGCCCCTGGGCGGGTTCTCATGGGGCTCCGACCTCCCCTACACCCCGGCCAATGCCACCTTTGGTCGCGGATCTTCTGCTCCTCGTCCCCGGCCTGAGGACTGCACGTCGTGGGCCCTCTTGCCCTTGCGGGCTTCTTTCCCAACGCCCTCTCTGGCGTCTCTGCCGGCACTTCCACGGTTCCCTCACCGAAATTCCTGCCAGCTCTTCCCCGGTTCCCTCACCGGTGGTTCCTGCCGGCTCTTCCCCGGTTACCTCACCGGAATTCCTGCTGGCCCTTCCCCGGTTACCTCACCAGTGGTTCCAGCTGGCCCTCTCTCTGGGTTCCTCCTCGGTGCCTCTACCGGCTCCCTCGTCAATTTTGCCGCTCTTCCTCGGCGCTGCAGCTCTCCCAGCCTCCGCTGCTCCCGGTGCTGCTGCAGCCTATCCGGCCCATGGCAAAGGCCCCGTGCGGGTGCCCGGTTCCGGCCCCGGGATTCCCTCCGGGCCTCGCGTCCTCCCGCAGAGCGCCCCCTCTGCCTTCGGGGCCGCATTTTATTTCCGTCGAGCGGCGCCTCTCTCTGACGTCACTCCACTCCAGCTGTATGAAAGCGCGGCTAACGAGCCGCGCGGGTGGTTCCCCGGCCTGCACGCCGCTACTGCTCTCACCTCCTGCGAAGCATAAGCAAGCGTTTCCTCTGGCTCTGGGCCGGGGTCTCCTTCTAGCCCCGTTGTCCCTGGGACACTGTTGATTAGCTCCAAACAGCCCTAAGCAGTCACTGTTCTGTCTGCCTATCCCAGTGAAATTGGAGAGAGACACACACAGAGACACCTCTTGGCATTAGCTAGTATACCACATGCCTAGGGTCCCTGGGGTTGGGGTCCCTGTTGTGGGAGATGGGAGGGAAGGAGCGGGGATTTCCTACTTGAGCAGCAAGGTGGGGTTTGGGCAGGCAGAAGCCACACAGACCCTGCTGTGCCTGCAAGTCTGCGGGAGTTCTGGGTAGGGAGCAGAGGGGAGGGGCCAGCTCTCCTATGGAGCAGAGAGCTCCGCCCAGCCCAGAGAGCATGCCGAGATGGTAAGGGGACTCTAATTTCACTTAAACCAGCAAGGGGTCTGGGACAGTCATTGCATAAATTGGTTTGACCCAAATCAGTTAAGTCTGATACTACACTCAACCGGGTTTATCTCAAACTGGTTTTGGCTATTTTCAAACTGGTTTATGGGCACTGAACATCTGTTCTGTTAAAGATTTAAACCAGTTTCTGATCACTTAAACTGATTTATGTGTAATGTCTGTCCCTAGCCCTTAAGTTTAATGTAGTCGGGTAACTGAATGCAGCGTGTTTACACAGCAGGGGCTTGTGCAGTTCTCAAGTGTAAACCAACTCTAAGAGAGAAAGCAATCAGGGCTATGATACAATTTCCATAATGTGTCATGAAGACTGGTCAGAGGTGACAGCATGGTTTGTTATGGGAGACATAGCCAAATGAAGAAGACCAAATCTGGAGAAAGTTAAAGGATGATATTAAGAAGAAGAGAAGGTGTAGGTGAACAGATCCACAAAATAAAGCCTGTCCAGAACCCCAATGCAATGGAAAGCCCAGATCTGCAAATTGCAGTGGTCAGGGAGACAAACACTAACCCAGTACCTGTTCCCTGTGCTGAAAATTGGGGTAGAGGAGAAATATGATTCAGCAGCCCTATAGAGAATTCCAAAAGCAGATGATTAGGCAGGCAATGCCTGCCCCCCCCCCCCCGGTCTGGACCATATTCCATCACAAGCAGAAGAGTAGTTCATCCTTGCTCTTTCCACTTGTTATTATACAGCCACATTATTATGTGAATCATATAAGCCAATTGCACATTCTCTCAGTATTTCTGGGTTCATTCTTCCAATTATGAAACACTACAAAGTAACATGACAACATTCAATTACAAAGTACAGAATAGAAAAATGATGGTAGTTCCTTCCCCCCACCCCATCTTTTATAAATTGAAAAATGTTACAGTCGAGTTTTAAACAAAAACAGGAAGTTCTGAAAAAAAAAAATCTATCTGTGGCATATTTTGCTTTCTTCCCAACAGCTCTTTTTAAAATAAATTTCTTCCAGGCCAGCTATAGCAATGTATGCATTAGATTTTTGTTTCAGTGAATGCTGTTTGACCTATTTATGGGTCATGTATAGGCTTGGCAGGATTCAATTTTTATTGATAGGCATTGAAAAACAGCTTTTTCAACCAACACTCAGACAGATGGAAAAATATTTGTGTCGGTAACCATTGAAATTTACTCAAAGGAAACGTAAAACAAAAATCTGGAACGGAGGAAGTAAGAAGATCCAGGGCAGGGGGCACTGCACGTATGCTTGCACACACACACACACGCACACGCACACACACACACACACACACACAGAGCAGTCATTGAAGGAGGTGGGGGAGGTGCCAGTCAGGAGGGCAGAGCTGGTAGCAGTGGAAATCTCGGTGCTGCCAGCTGCTTGGTCACTCTACCCAGGTTGCAACTGGGGAAAGGGTCAAATTCCTGTAGAGCCTGGCCCAGCCTCTGCAGGAGCTTAGCTCCAGCCCCAATTATGCAGGGGCCAGGCTGGGCTCTGCAGGAGTTTGGCCCCTGCCACCAGTAACATAGATGCTGTAATACAGCTGTGATGATTGAGCTGGAATGATCCCCTTCCTGTGCTGCGATAAACTAGAGGCTTTGAGTCTTGTAGTTAGTCCCCTTGGAAACCAGATTATTGCCTTGTAAAATAGAGTGTTCCAATTGTCCTCTAAATAGTTTTGATTATTGTGCTTAACCACGTAGCAACAAAAGATGCATTATCCATTGTGTCACACATGACTTAGGTTTGCAGGTCCCTTTAAGTGACTGAGTTTTTTGAAAAGTTCAAGCAATTGCATACACACCAGCAATATGTTTTGATAACCCCCAAAGCATGAATGGGGTATTCAGTATGTTAGTGTAATTTGTGTTGTAGACCATCATTTTACAGGAATGGCTTGTCCTAAGTAATCACTATGTGGTGTTGTATTTCTAGTAGCAAAGACCTAAGCCAAAGCTCATTGAAGCTGGTGGAAAAAGAGCCCTTGTTTTCAATGTAGTTTGGAATAGGCCTTAAATTCTTAGAGCCCCATCGATGGTCCCTAGCAATCTGAACACCTATGTATTTATTTCCTGACATGGCCAGAGACCATTAAGAATTGCCACACATTTAATATCACTCTCTTCTAAGGAACCAGGGGTGGATCTGTGAGGGATAGGAGGTGAGGAGGGGAGGGACTGAAATGGTGCAGTTGCACCCCTCTTTCTTTCCTACTCTAAGCAGACTTTAAAACCAACTGCCTGGGAGGGGCAGCATCATTTCTATTGTATTCAGGCTGATGGAATCAATTCACTAAATGGCTTATTACCATCTCCCTGATTCCTGCTAATCTCTCTCCATGCCACAGGCATTAATGACCCTCTCTCCTTCTTAACGGTCTTGATGTTCCACTTTTCAAACTAGCCTTTCTTCTGCAATTTTGCTCTCTCTTGTCCTGGTAATATCTCTCTTCCATTTCATAGTCCTTCAGACTGTTTTTAATTCTAGCTAAAAACCTTAACTCAAGTATAGTAATATTAACTCAGGTGAAGAAATGACTGACAGCAAAGTATTGGAGGTACTATCAAGAAGTTCAAGTAGCCTCCATTTTGTTTTATAAATAGGAATAAACCATGTACATTTAACTATAATGACTACAGGACTAATTGCACAATATCTTTGTATTACTTCTATGTTTTGCCCAGCTTGTTATGCTTTTTAAGCTTGATATATAATCTAGTGAAGTAGTGCACATTGTAAAAAGTTATATTGATTTTTGCTTTGATTTAAAACTGAATAACATGGTAGGGATCTACTGCTGTATTAGTAAAACTACTAGTTTCTCTTTAACTGGAAAAAATGTGTGGCTTCATGATGATGCACCACACCTGTACCTGGCATGCTCTGGTCCTGCATGCACTCCTCTATTTCAAATCCCAGATCTGCCCATTTAAGGGACCATCTATGTTTTTTACCGCCCATAAACACACTGTACATGCACACAGGGTGTGTCTACATGTTGCCCTATGGTGAAGTAGCAATGTGCTACGTTGCCATACATGGGTCTACACGTGATCAACAGGTACATCGCCATAGCGGTGTGCTCCCCCGTAGTAGTGAAATCTAAATGTGCACCACACATGTGCCACAGTAGCCACCCGTATTGCGCCATGCTTTAGGACTTCCAAAAGGAAGTCCTAAAGCATGGCACCATAGCAATGCTGCTGTACGGTGATATTTAGAGACACCCACACGCTGCCACTAGAGCCCTAATGTGTCAGGTGCTTTCAGACTAGCCTGATTAAGACACTTTGGTATCTAAGGTTTGGGGTGTCAAAATCCCTGCAGGCTGGATGAAGGTTGTAGGGCCAATCTGTGGGCTGGATTGGACCCACAGACCAGTCCCATGTGCCATAGTCAGAGCACAGGCATCTCATGCAGCATGTGCTCTGGATGTGCCCTGGACCAGCCCTGCACCCTGCATGCAGTGCACAGTGGCACCAGTTTGGGGCTTGCACAGAGAGCTGGCATGGGGCACTCACTGCATGAGGTGCCCATGCCAAACCAGCCCTGTGCGCTGGCTCCAATGTGCAGGGACAAGCTGTGGGACTGATCGAGCCCCAGAGCCAGTGTGCAAGGCTGGTCCAGTGCTGTATGCAGCCAGGGCTAGAGCATATCAAATGTGGAACGCAGGTTTAATCCAATACCCCTGGGCTAGATCCTAGGGTTTCATGGGTGGATCTGGCTCACAAGCTGGATCTTTCACACCCCTGCTGTAATTGATAACACACAGGGGAGCAATATAGTTGCCATCACATCCAGCCACCTTTGACTCCTCAGTCTGAATTACTAGGTACTCTTTTCAACTGGTTGGACATAGTGCAGCCTCGGGCATATGTCCAGAGTGAGGCTCAAAATCATACCTCTAAACCCATCCTGAGGTGCCCAAGCTGCTCAGTAACTGCCCTCCATTACAGATACATAGGAAGACACAACCTTCCTCCAAAGATTTTGCAATTGAATGTCTTAGTGTTTGTGTCTCAAGCCTTTTAAAACACTGACATAAACATGCATGTTAAGCAAGTGCAACTGAATCTTTCATAGAAAGCCCTGTTGCCTTTCAGGTAAAATTCAACTGTCATTGCCATCTCCCTTAAGGGATGGCTGTTTATACTGCTGGCATCTTATATGACTCTTTTTTTCTTCCCCTGTTCTGAAGAACCAAGCAGGGGAGACGCATAGGGGGTGCAAGTGGTTGCATGTGCACCACCTGCGAAAAGGCGCTGCCAACACTGCCGGCAGTGCCTGTGGGCGGTCGCCACTTGGCACCCTGCCATCAACACTGCCGGTGGCGTCTGTGGGTGGTCCGTGATCCCTGTTAGCTGTTGCTGACACTGCCAGCAGCATCTGCGAGTGTTTGCTGACCCCTGGTTGGCGCTCACCACCTCCCCACCCCCCGCCGGCAGCGTCTGTGGGAGCTCCCACTTACCTCCACTGCGCTCCCGCCACCGCCATGCCCCTCCAGCCGCTGGGGGCATGCATCGTTCATGTAACCAAGTATGTGTAAAAGTGCCTAATATTCTGCATTCTCCTTCTTAGACAGAGCTTTAGGCAACATTCAGTTCATGTTGCTACAGCTGATGTAATGTGTGTACAAACACCATAGATATTGTGCTTAAATTTCAGCAATATGTTATGTCTTTGTCAACAACCAGCAAACTCTACCACATGATTCAATATGTCTATTTCTTCCCTCTCCATTCCCAAGTTGACAGTTACCATATTTTCTTGTACACAGCATTCCTCTGAATATAGTATGTCTTGTTTTTGAAAGGCAGAATGAAAAAAAAAAGTTCTTGTAGTAAGTAACTGAGTAGCAGTAGCCAGGGAGCCAAGCATACTTATTGTTCTGCTCCTTGTAAATCACTGCAGATTTTATTTTTGGTTTCATGTGGTAAGTGGCAGAACCTGCTCTTACCATATTTCTCACACTGCAATCTCCAGCACCTGGTTTTTATGAAAAGGATGCACACTGTATGTGAGAAAACATGGTACTTCATCTGAAGCACTGCTGGTGTTATGCTGTCTCACCTTTCTCTGGAGTTGTGGTGTCAATAAGCATAACTGGGATGCCAGGGCAGTTTAGTGTGCACTTCAGTTACTACCAACTGGGCACATCTACACAAGACACTGCTGTGCAGTGCTTACTGCACATTGATTTAGTACTTGCCTAATCAAGTAATAAATCAACGTACAGTAACAGAAGTTACAACACAGTGGTGCTGGCGAACACCTTGTAAGTGACACTACTGCACAGTAGCCTAATAATACTGTGCAGTAGTATATTAGCACTGTTGGTGCTGTGATGCACTACTGAGCAGTATTATTTGGCCACTGCGCAATCAGCGTCTCATATAGACGCGTCCACTGAATCCTGAGCAGCTTTCTCCGAGACCTTGTAGCCTTGCAGAGCAAAGAAAGACAATGTAGCTTTTACTGTCTCCAGGGACACGCACAAATGACAGAAGTCTTCTTCAATTTATTTACCTCTAGTAAGATTTAATTACGTGGTTCTGACTGCTGTCAGCAACAAAGCACTCAATTCCAGCTCAGAAAAGCTTTGAACTATTGACCTGCCATGCTGAAGCATATTGTGCATGTAGTTCACTTGAGTATGCTTTGGTTTATACAGAGGACAATGACTTCCTATTCAGTCACCTTCACTTTAATGCCTCATCTAACTTGTCTGGAGGCTGTGAGGCCACAGCCACAAACCTGGGACCTCAGCCTGCCACCCTACAGCTGATCAGCCAGGCTGGTTAAGGCTGGCCTGAAGCCTTCAGCAGGGACTAACCCTCAGTCCACTCCCTCTCACCGGAGCGGCTACCTGGGGTCAGCTGAGCATCCACTTCCCCCATATAAACCCCAGAGCTGAAACAGGAAGTGTCTGGGCAATAGGGCTTCACCAGATCCAAGATGGTATTGTTGGTTCTACTAGCTTGTCTTTGACTATGCCCTTTCCTTGATTTCCTGGGTTTTTGCCTCAGCTTGTTCATAGGCCCTGCTCTTGGATTGACTTCCTGGCCGAGTTTATATTTAGCTTCTGCTCACCCATCCTGACCCTGATTGGTACCTTGATTCCCCAAGTGGCCCAAAACCTAGCCACCTAGGTCTTGGTGTGCTGACCCAATCTTGCTGGTTCTAACCTTTCCCAGGTCAGGTGATGTGGCTACTATGTTATAATAGGTAGCTAAACTGGACCAAAGGAACTTAGTAGGAGAAATGCTACACAGAGTGATGATATCTATCTAGTTTGAATGGCTTGATCTTGTGGAAAGTAAGAGAGAGAGAGAGATCCCATTGTCTAAGAACCTGTTGTCTAAGATCCCATTGTCTAAGAACCTCATGTCTTAATCAAGCCAGGACCCCAGCACAGCAGTATCTGTCTCCCCTAGAACTCCTGACAGCCAGCACCACCCATTGATTTGTTTCAGTCCAGTTCCCTTGCTCCACTCTGTCAAATCAGATCCACCTGCAATCCACCTCCTGGGAGGAGGAATGTAGCCTATTACAATAACTTAGAAAAGCTTTGGTGACTTTTTCTCCATTAAGAAACCCAGACTATACTTCTGTAACTGATGTTCCCCACTGATTCAGGTAGTATGTTTACTGCTAGCCCTCACCTGACCTCTCCTATTGAGCATTTTGGGTCTTTCTGCAGATTCGTGATGTATTTTGAGAAAGCAGAAGTTCTTCTCAGTTTGATTAAAGTTATCCACAGGGAGCACATGAGATAGCATCGTTCACACACCAGAAGATTTGAGTTCTGTCTCCGCTTTTACTACTGCCATGCTGTGCAACATTGGGCAATTTTTTTCCCCTCACTTCTTTATGTCCTGTCATAAAATAGGGATAATGAGACTCAAATGCTTTTGTGAAGTGCTTTAACATTGATAGACTATATCATCATTGCTAACTAGGCTGATAAACAGGTCTATCAAGGGTCTTGGTTTCCTAATGGCCTTGCTGATCAGTTCAAAAGTGACATCCCTGCTTCAGTTAACACCATCAGGCATGATTTATAACAGGAACTTCACCTTCTTTTGACTGATGGTTTACTAACAGCTACATTCCATGCTGTGTATATTTTGGAAATGTTTTCAACCATGCTGTTCAAAAGAACTAAAAATGATTTTTCAGATTTCATTTAGGATGCTGAAAAATCACGCACCAGGTTGCCCATCCTGTGTGAAGGGGATTTGGCATTTCCTACCATGAAGCATGATAATTTAGTGTGTCAAGCGTAAATCGCTTTGGCTGAGCTGATTTCAAAAACATCAAAAATGTCCACACATTCCCCTTCAACAACTACCCCTTATTATTGGGTAATGGGCCAATATCACTTTAACTTCTGCAAGAGTTGCTTTAAAAACAACATGCAAAGGAGATGGTCAATTTCCCATGATATCCATAAACCCAATAAGGCCAAACCCAATTAATTTTCCTATCATCCTAGTCTGGTCAGGTCAATATTCAGAGCACTGAGGAAGGCTGATATTAAATGGCTGGTACTTTGGGTCCTATATGTCAAAGCATCTTTTGCAGAACTATAAATAAGACCATACTTTTCAGATCCAGTATTTTGGTGTGCCTGCAGTTGAGACACTTTGTAGAGTCCTGCAGGTGAAATAGGAGCTGATTTGTCCCTCCCATTCCACTGTCCTCCTGGCCGTCTGGCACATACAAATTCTCAAATGAAATAGGAATATTTGCTTCACCTAAAGTTAGAGCAATATGGAAAGGTACCACAGGACAAGAGATTGATAAATGAGATAATACAGGCTGTTCTCTAAATCTCTTCGGTAGGGGAAAAACAGTACAACGTTGTATATTACTCTAGCGTTCAGAAGCAGATCTTATTTCCAAAGGTTTACACAAGGGTCTGAAATGTGATGCATAAAAACAGTTGCTGGTGGTTGTGCTCTGTGAGGGTTTCATAATGGGAAGCTTTACTGTGTCTAACTGTGCAGTTTTTTAAGTGTATAAATCCCCTTAAGCCCCTGTGGAACATCTTGGAAAATTATCCTTGCCTGTAAATGTTCTTTCCTTCAGTCAAACACTGCTTGGTGTCATCACTTTTGGTGGCACAGAAAGCAACCCTAAGAAACTGCATACAGGTCATTCCTACTTGTGTACCACTCTGGAAAGCAACGTTATAGGAATTCTGTTCCTGGGGAGGAAAAAACTGCAAAAATGAAAAACATGAGATCAACCATTTTCTAAGCTTTATAGACTATTTTTGAGCTCTTTTAGGTAGAGAGTTCAAGTATTGGGCCAATTTACTCATGAATCTGTTAATTGGGAACAACACCACGTAACATAGCAGATATTCTATAGCACAGAGTGGTCACTTACACCTTAAGGAGACAGAATGGGAAAGGTCTCTTCCAAACTGAAATGTTTTGGAGTGAGGAGCATTAGAAACACCCAAAACTGTATTACACGAGAGTGAACTATGCTGAGGCCACTGATGGACATTAAAAAGGTGTGATGGGATCTAATGCACAATCCCAACAATTGCGTTTCCTGCCATGCCTACCAATCTACCCTGGACAAGTTTCCAATTAACACCATATTAGTTATCATAGATGTTACATTTCTGTACTCCAACATCCCCCATGAGGATGGATTTGAAGTCATAAGGAACGTTATCCCCCAAAAAGGATATTGCTTCTCTTTATATCACATTCTCCAACTTTGTCCTCACACACAACGATTTCAGATTTGGGAACTCCCTAAACCTACAAATGAATTTCACTGCCATGGGCACAGGTATGACACCCCTCCTTCCCCCAATATGCCAATATATTTATGGCAGACCTTGAAATCCACATCCTCTGCAGCTGCTCTCTCATGCCCCTGCTATACTTAAGGTACATTGATGACATCAGCATATGGAGGCATAGGGAGGAATCTCTAGAGAAATTCCACCAAGGATCTTAACTGCTTCCATCTCTCCATCAAAATGACTCTAGAATGCTCCTCCCAGTAAATGCATTTCCTGGACACCATTGTGAAAGTTTGCAGTTGCCATATCACTACCAGGTTGTATTGGAAACCGACCGACTGCCCCAGCTACCTCCATGCCACTAGCTTTTATCCTCAGCATACCACTTATCCTTATCTACAGCCAAATTCTGTGTTATACCCATGCTCTACATTACAAACATATCTGCTTGGATCCTATAAACTGGGATGCACACCTTAAGAATATGGAGCAGGGTTCCCTGCAATTACAATACAATCCCAAAACTAACCATTCAAATCAAAGTCAGACTCTGACACAGCTCTGGCTTGCTATAATACCAACCCTATGACAAGGACAACAGGAGCTCTTTGGTTGTCACCTACAACCCCCAGTTTAAATAACCACCAACACCTCCTGGAGAAGGATAACTGTCTCATAGTAGCCATAGGAGACTCCACCCGCTGGGCCTCTAACATCTTGTCCCGGGCTTCCTTAATTCGAATGCTCATCAGTACTCGCTTTGCCGTTGCAGGTGGTCCTACGGGAGAGCTTTACACATGCTGCAAGCTGCCCCTTTCTCGCCTGCCACGACTTTGAATCTTTCACAGTGGGTGGGGCTTCGTACGGCACTGTTACCCTCGTTGGACGCCTGCATCTTTGGTGTCTTCTGCAAGGCTCCACCTCCCCTGTACCTCGCCCTTTTTCCAGCCCGGTGGGTCCCGGTTGCTTCCGTGGCCGACCTCGTGCTCCCCTGAACACCCAAACAATGAGCTCACTGCTCACTCTCTCGCTCTTCCTGCCTCCACTCGACCTCAACCCCTTCTGATACAGGGAAACATAAAACACCCTTCTCTAGTCAAAAGGAAACTTAACAAGTCCTAAGAAAAACGCCACCCCGCCACCACTGGGCTTCCTTGTGGAGCACAGATAGCCCCTCTACACCTCTGCTTGTTGATGAGGCCTCCTCCACATGGCCCAGCTCTGTGGCCCCATCTCTCTCCGCACCCTGGTTTAGAGCTACTCTCCCTCCTGTTTCCTGCTGTCGTGACCCTCTCCCTGGGTCTCCCTAGAGCAGCTGCCCTCTCTCTGGGTCTTCGCAGCACAGCCGCCCTCTGGGTCTTCGCCTCACAGTTGCCCTCTCTCTGGACCTTTGCCTCATGGTTGCCCTCTCTCTGGGTCTCCCCAGAGCAGCAGCCCTCTCTCTGGATCTCCCCAGAGCAGCAGCCCTCTCTCTGGGTCTTCTCCTCGCAGCTCACCTCTTTCTGGGTCTTCCCAGCATGGCTGCCCTCCCTCTGGGTCTTCTCCGCGTAGCTGCCCTCTCTCTGGGCCTTCCCAGGTCCGTTCTCCTCCCCACACCTTAAGCCTTCCTACCGGCTCGCCTCCTGGCTTGTCTGCGGCTGTAACTGCGGCTCCGGGTGTTGACTTGCCGCCTGGTTCATCCACCCCTCCGCAGCCAGCGCGCGCAGGTTCCTCCAGCGTCCCGTGCCCCCGGCTGACCCCACTGATCAGGCCCTCTCCCGGTGTCCACGTGCCCCCCGCCCCCTCTTACCGCCAGCCCTCTTATTTCTGCCGGCTGGTGATTGGGGCTGACATCTGCTGGCTGCAGCTGACTAAAGGCAAGGTTAATGACTCGCACGGGCTTTCCCCGCTGTCCTCGCTCCTCCTCCTGTCCTGCTGTGAGTAATTTTTCTTTTTTTACTTTCACTTTTCTTGTTTCACCCCTGGCTCCTGGCCCTAGGGTTCCCTTCGAGGCTTGGGAGCCTCCCCGGTTTGCCTCTCCCTGCGACAGAGACAAATCTTTCATGGCTTACAATCAGCCCCAACCTCAAATGGTCTCTCTAGGAACAAGCTACTTAACTCCTGTTTTTAGTAAGGCACCAGACCTTGTTTCAGACCCAGTTGCCTGCTATGCTCTCTCATCAACAGAGACCATATCACCAGTGGACCAAATGACAGGGATTGTAACATCTGAGGTTCATTCACCTGCACCTCTACAACATCACATATGCTGTCACCTGCGTACAACGTTTCTCTGCTATTTACATTGAACAGCTGATCCCTATGGCTAGGGACAGATATTATACATAAACTGGTTAAATGATCAGATACTGGTTTAAACCTGTAACAGAACAGATGTTCAGGGCACATAAACCAGTTTGAAAATGACTAGAACTGGTTTGAGACAAACCTGGTTGAATGTAGTACCAGACTTAACTGATTTGGGTCAAACTGGTTTATGCAATATCTGTCCCAGACCCCTTGCTGGTTTAAGTTAAATCAGACTCCCCCAGCATCCTGGCATGTTCTGTGGGTGGGGCTCTCTGCTCCATAGCAGAGTTGGCCCCTTCCCTCTGCTCCCTGGCTGGAGCTCTGGCAGAGACTGCAGGCAATTGCCTGGCTTCCCCCTGCTCCCCCCCTCCCCTCCCCATCCCCTCTGCTTTACACAGACATCTCAGCATTAGCTAGCAGACCACATGCTGGCTACAGTTCATGCTGTAGCAGATGGGACAAAGACAGCATCAACAGGTAGCTGGTAATGTCCCTTTGTTGTTTTCTTAATGGGCTGATAAATACTGAACTAGGGGTGATAAACACTGTGTTATCAATTCCCTTCTGGGCTGGTCAGAAGTGGGGGGACCCCTCCCTAATCAGAGCGTCCTACTGGGGCCTGCCACATCCCCCCTCAGCTCAGCACTGAAGAAGGGAAGGGAGGGCTGCTCTAGTGCCCCCCAGTTTCTAGCCTGAGCCACTGCAGGCATGTGCCTGCATTTTTTCAGTCCAGCAGGAAGTCTGTGAGATTACAGACTAATTAGCCTAGCCAGGTTAGACTAACCTGCGAAGACTGAATCAATTCAGGCTCAGGCTTTTTGAATGTCTGCCCCTAGCTTTCATGTAAGAATGAATAAACATTGATTTGACATCAATACCAGAAAGATAGTCAAGCCTGTGGTTCCAATTTGTTCAGGTTTTGACTTGAATCAAAAAGAGCTGTGTTGCTTCTCATAGCCATGGGTGGATCTAGGATTCTGAACAAAGTGGAACCATCTCAAATGAGACTGTTACCAGACTTAATATTAGATTTTAGGTAGTGGAACTGAAATCATAAAAGCTTGAACAAGAATAGTCCATCTCTGAAGAGAGCATTTGTTGAACACAGCAATTTGCAACTTCAAGCACACAACAAAGAACAGAAAACTTTTGCCTAAGCTAAGACCAGTAAAACACAGTGAGAGTACACATAACTTAGTCTAAATTAAAATGCAATATAATATACCAAAAAGACAGCAGAAAGCCTTGCATAGGTCTTACATAATGCTGGGGAAAAGTGTCTCGTTATAGTCAGGCATTCAGAAAGTCCTTCTGAGGAAAGCTTTAGGTCTTCTTAGGCATTGGAGTGGAGATCCCACAAGCTTTATCTCTGCTTGGGTTTTTATAGGTGAATCTGTACTTCCTTCTCCCCCTTGGGGAGACCATATCATGTTTTTTGCTTGACCATAACATGTTTTTTTCACTTACCTCATATATAGCATGCTCCTCACGTGTAGCATGACTCTCATGTATTCAGTGTCTTTGTCTCTTCTCAGGTATTCCAGTCTTTCACCACTTAAAGGTTTTACTTTGAAATGTAAATATAATTCTCTACTTTCTTTGGTCAAACCAGCCAAAGCAGTCTGGGACTCTCTCCTGCTTCCTTAGGTCTATCTCCAGCATACACATGTGATGATTTTGCCAGGTCTTTGCCAACAAGACATCTGTTCACATTTACAGAAAAACATGTTGGAACACTTCTAGTGAGGAGTCAGAGTGACAGATACTTGTAGTACAGAGCTTATGACTGCATACACTTCTTACAGATGTGCACGAAAGTGGCAAAGACTTTTCTCTCCTTTATTCCAAAGGTCACCATTCCATAGAATGTCTCTAGAGGTGAACAGAATAAATTTAACTCTGTAACGGTGTCAGTGGGCGCATCTACACAAGATGTTTACTGATTAGTTAGCTGCACAGTAAACATTGCAGGTCTACACATGAGCCGCTATTAGGCTGGAGTAAATGAATTTACTCCACAGCAGGGTAGTACTTACAAATACTATCCCATTAGAAGTGTTTACAAGTACTAGCCTGCTGAGGAGTTTTTACTCTGCAGCAGCGTATGTATAGATGCTGCCCTAGCTGGCTGAGGCATGAAGGTGCTTCAATGCAGGGGCTGCCTGCTGCCTAGCCCTGCACTGAAGCATCCTCATGCCCCAGACAGCCCCTCCACAGCACATTGAGCTGGGTTGAGCATCCCCTGACTGGCAGGGGCTGCTTCAACCCAGCTCAACATGTTGTGGTCCCTGACGCACATGCAAATGGCATGCCTGGAGCAATAAACTCCAGAACAATAAGCTCCAGAGTTTATTGCTTCGCATTAACATGCACATGTAGATGAGCTCAGTGTTAAGGAGAGTGCTCTCTTCTCTTTCCTAGGAGGTGCTATTTAGTTTGCTTTTCAACAATAACTTACCTCCTTAAGCCTACAAAGAGCTTTCAGGGAATCAGTGTTAAATTCTTGAACAGGTACTTCCCAATATGCAGAGCAGCAGACAACTTGCTCCTGGAAGTCAGCAGCAAAGTTTTAAATCAGTGGTCTTCAAACTTCCTAAAGTCCCAGAACCCTTCCGTGTCATTTCTTCCGCTGCAGAACCCCTGCTCATATCCTAAGGACTTACACAGAGCCTGGTCCATTTCAATTTGACCTTGGAATTATGGGTAATTGACCTGTAAATTGACCTGGTCCATTTACACAGAACGTGGACTTACACAGAGCCTGGTCCATTCCATTTTGACCTTGGAATTATGGGTAGGCTAACTTCTTCAGAATAAATAAACTATGACTTCAAATACACCCATCTGGTTTCTGAGGTCCAATGTGACTGCCTTTCAACACACTGCTAAAGTACCATCCCATAAATGCTCATGTACTATCTTGGAAGTCAACCTTTTTGAAAGAGATCTCTCTTAATGTGGGAGACCTGTCCTGGTTGCACCTCACCACTCCCACGCTCTATTTTATAGACAGCAAGGTCAGAACTTCCTAGTGCCCTGTGAACATTAACTCCTATACCCATCCCCTGCAGCTGTTCATAGATGTTGTAATTTAAATCATCCTACAGAAACCAACCCTGAAGGCAGCTGGCCTGAGACTGGAAGGAGTCAAGCTGCCTATGCTCTGCACTACATTATGACCTATGTCCATAACCCATAGCCACGGATCCAAGCTACCAGGTCAGTTTACATTTTCCAGTGAGTCATTGCCAGTGCAAACCACAAATTTATAGACTAGAATGAACATTCATTATTCTACTAATCAGTACTCTTCTGTGACAAGACTGATGATTCCTTCAACTCCCAATCTTACTTCTGCAGAAGTCAATGCTTCTATTGATGTCAATATGAATAGGAGCAGCCCTGTATTTTACTTGAAAAACAATCACTGCACAAAGAAGGCAGTTCTGCTTTCCAGTTCAGGTGCTTGGTTTCTAATGACTTAGGAGGAGTTTATATTTCATTGCACTACGGCAGAATTTTGCCACACAATGTGGGATAAAAATGACAAGATGTTGGCTTGTAAAAGCCAAAGGCAGCATGAAGCAGCCACTGCATTTATATTAACCACCCAGCCAGAACGTACTGAATGCACTACTGAGCCTGTTTGTGGATGCACTGAGTGCTTCTAACTTATCTGTTAATTGCTTTGACCTTTTTGTTTCCTTCCTACTCAGGAATCATGGAATTTGCTACACTAAAAATGACTTCAGGGTTGCAACACTGAGCAAACATTGACTTAACCTTTTCTGTTACTCTGTCAATATTTCCCAGCTATTCATATGCATGGCCTGTTGTGCTGGGTAAATGTGGCTAGTGCCTGAAACAGACGTCCTTCATTTGGGTTGGTAGTGATGTGCAGTACAAAGTCACAACCTCCCCTAAATGTCTTTCATAAGATCAATTAATTTTCACTAAGCAAAGGATGTCCCACAATGTGTTCCCACAATGTGTCAGACCACAACATTTTCCAGTTTAAGAGATCCTTCTCTTCTTTGTCACCACTCTCCTTATCTAATCTCTCTCTCTCTTTCACTCTTAAACATTTATTATAGACCAGAACATCAGTTGCAACAACATACAACTCCTCTTTTTTCTGGTGAGTAGTAGCAGGGAACAAAGAGTGTTTTAGTGGACCCCATACTTCAGTCTGAAATGTAATAATTGCTTGCAGGGTTTTGGTCAAACTGCAGTCTAACATCAGGGGTAGAAACAGACATAACCTGACATTGCAGTTGTGTTGCCATAAACATTTTTGATGGCACAAATGGGGAGCAAATAGATGTCCTTATCCTTTGTCACAGCACCCCAGAGGCAAATCGGTGGCATAACAAAAAGTAACAATAAATTCTTCCGCTTTATTGCAGTGGACATCTATTATCTCTCTGGTGGGAGACTGCAGGTAGTCTGAGCTTCCCACACTCACCAGCTATCTCAGGCAGGTGTTCTGGGGGCTCAAGGGCCCCTTAACTACCTGGAGCACCTGCCTGGCTTTCTGCACCTACAGAGAGGCACCCAGGGCATCTCAGGGGCTAGGTACAGATATTCAAAAATCCTGAGGCAGAATTGGTCTATGTCACATGGTTTTCTGTAAGTGGCTTAGTTTAAATTGGTGGCAAACACCAAAGACCGGGTTCCACCATTTTTAAATCAGTCTACGTGTGTGGAACTTCTGTTATGTTATGGGTGTTTTAGTTTTCAACCACTTATACCGGTAAAAATGCAATGTCTGTACTTGGCCAGGTTCTCTCTCTATGGCCACTGATAGATGTGCAGTCCCCCGCTCTAACTCATGGCACTTTACATAGAGTGCCATGAGTTAGAGTACCCCCTGACCCAACAGGCATTTGCCTGTTGGGCCAGAGAGGTAGGGGGAGGGGATTGAGCCTGCCTGCAGATGAGGAGCTGCCTCTTTTCCCCAGACCCCTCCCCCGCTCCTCCCCTCCCCCCCCCCAGCTCTGTGGCTGTCAGCAGGAAGGGAGGAGAGAGGGGGAGTGAGCTGCTGGCTGGGGTTTGCCTGACTTGAGCTGAAGTGGGGGGGGGGGGGGCTGGGAGGAAGCTGTGAGGCAGGGGGGCCTCCAATCCACCTGCCCCCTGCGGCTCAGGCCAGGCAAATCCCAGCTGGCAGCTCACTCCCCCTCCCCCTCCCTTCCTGCTGACAGCCCTGGGAATGGATCTGGGCTGCATCAGCCCAGCCCCAATCACACCACAAATTAAAGCTAGGAAACAAAAGTTCCCTCAGGTACTCTAAAGTAGTATGCCTTCATCTGTTCCTTTATTTGATGAGGATGACTTTGTCACACAACTGGCCACTTTAGAAGCACTCTGCAGCCATGCACAGCATGGCATGGCTGTAGAGTGCTTTCAAGAGAGGAACTGCAGAACTAACATATCTTCTGTCTGTGCCCTATAAACAGGGAAGTCAGGGTTCCCTGTTTATGGAGACCTGCCCCTGATCTTCAGGGGCATTTCTCCAAAGTGGGAGGAAAACCTGCATGGGTCTCAGCATGGAGACATGGAACCTGGGGAATCCCTGGTGCCCTGTGCCTCTACATTGGGATCTGCTTACCCAGACTCGCCCCTGGAATCTCTGGGGGCCCATCTGGGTAAGTGGAGAAAGTCAGGTTTTCCCTGCTTACCCAGACTCACCCCCAGGATGTCTGGGGATGCACTGGGTAAACAGGGGAAGCCAGATAGGAACTCTCAGGGCTTAAGGGGCCTGATCTTGTTGGGGAATTCCCAGGGTTTGCAGGACCAGGCCCCTCAAACTCTAGGAGAACACATTGCCTCTTGTCCCACACCATCAACGGGAAGAAAAAGGGGCAGAGTGTGTTTCACTGAATGAAGCAGATCAGTTGTGCTGTGTTGCATTGTGACACAGCTGATCTGCTTCTTTCAGTGACATTTATTTATAGCCCAATAGTTAAATGTTGTGGAGGCACTAAAATGCTCTCGTGATGAATGCTTTAGAAACCACTAAGATCAATAAATTGTTCAGGACTCAAGAATTGTAATTATGTGATCAGTTGGTTGTACAAAAGAAGAAAAACATTTAGAAATATCAGAATAAATTTTTATTTTTTTTAATGATTTTATTTTATACATGAAATGGCAAAGTGAGTACTTTATAGTGGGTATTCAGTGTCTCTCCATTCTGCCAAGTTCTGTATTTCTACCATATTCCCTGTGGATTTTATACCTGTTACTGTTCATAAGGGCCATTTGTAAAGCACTTTGATGGTCTCTTGAATTTGAAAGGTGCTATGTAAAATGAAATTTGATCCCACAATCAAGGAAAGTAATGGATGAGAAACTGGTAACATGTTAACTGCACTAGTCTTTTTTTTTTAATATCACTTTAAATTTTAGCATAGTTCAACACTACTCGGAGCATAATGTTTTCATGGAAATTGATTGAAAAGAAATGTTCCCATTTGTAATTTTTATCTTTTCCTCCTGCATAATAAGGAACACTGTGAAAGATTTTTGGATGGAAAATGTGATCTATGATCCCCCTTTCCCTGGCCTGTTTGCATACCTTAATTCCTGAAATTGATATTACCTCTTTTCCCTTCTGCTGCTCCCTTCCCCTCCCCCCTCCAAAATAAAATCTCAGTGTTTTTTTTATGCCTGTAATCTGTCAGTCATGAGCCCCCTTCAAGAATAAGCCTGTACAAGTGATTAAAAGGAGGGTTGGGAATCAGAAACAAATTTCTTTTTCAGAATTCTAGGTTCAGTAAGTTTGACTGGAAGGAGACAGAGGGTGGAGGAAGAGTATTGCAAAGAGCTGTTTTAGTTTTGTAAAATTATCATCATCCTCTATGCTGAGCCCCTCCATCCCTTTCCCTCTGCCCCAGTCTCTCTGGGCCTCTATACACATGCTCTTGGGTGGGGTATAGAGGAGGCTAATTAACACGCTGCATCAGGCTTGCAGCAGACTCGATTAATCGAGTCTGCTCCAACGCGTACTAATTAGCATGTGTCAGAGCAGAGCCTTGTCATGTACATAGGTACTCTCAGAATGAAAGTAGACAGAGAACTTTAGTTTAATCTAATTAATTTTAGTTATGTATTCCTCCTCTTTCCCCCTTCCCCCTACACCCCCAGGACTCCATTCTGAAAGCTAAGCTCTTTTTCTGGTGTGTGCAGGGACTCTGTTTTCCTATATGATTGAACAATGCCTAGTATCTTGTAGATAGTACTGCAATACAGATAATAACCACACTTTTAGTGGCATGATTCACTAGTTAAAGTGAAACAAGACCTACTGACGTAACAGATCATAACTAGCCTTCCTTTGTAAGAAGGGAACTTATTCTACTGCCCAGCAAATCTTCTTTTGTTTTGTTTTGTTCTTTATTTGGTTCCTCTGCATGTTAACACACATATGTTAAATTATGTACTTCTGTGTACTAATTCATTTTGTTTCCATGCACTTGAAGTCCTAGCTAAAATCTCTCTTGGCCAGCCCCACATTTAACCAAACATGGAAGAACCCTGAGTTCAGTTTCAGAGCTAGAGGGTACTGTCAACAGAATGAGAAAAGCATCTGCCTTATAGCTTTCTGCAGCATCTGTGCCTCAATGGGAAATAGCTTTGTATTTTGAAGAAGGACAGAGCAGGGGTGGGAGGAGGGAAGCCCTTTAGAAGGGGTAAAAAACCTTCCAAAATGGTGTTGTAGCTATGCAGAAAGAAATGAGTTATGTGCTGCACCCTTTTGTGAAAAAACAAAACAAAACAACCCCCATGATCCAGTTCTTTTCATTTTAAATCTTCCAGCTGTCCCTAAAAAGTTCAGCTTTTTTGCTGAAGACTTAGACATTCCTGTTTGGCTCGGATTAATGCATTTAGTCTCTATAGAAACAGCAGCAGGTCCCACATGTTACTGGGAAAAAGGTCACTTCACTTTTGAACAAAAGCTTACATCCTTTCTTCCTTCTGTTCCTGCAAAAACAATCAAAGGAAACAAATGGCAACAGGTTGCAGTGTCTCAAGGACCTCAAAGTCCTTTTCTATTTGTGACAGCTAGCGAAAGACCATGCCCTTCAATACTTGAGCCTGCTGAGCATCATGGGTGAGAAGGAAGCCTGAGCTTTTAAACACAAGTCAAATCCCATCATTTTAATGGGCAGTAACTTCAAACTGCTCTGAACTGTATGGGAGCCAACAAAGATAATCAGCTGTACCATTTTCAAATGGATCTTGGTATCTTTGTCTGAGGGCTTGTACACATACAAAATTGCACAGGTTTAACTGGGAGAGTGAGTTAAAAAGGATTTAATTAAACAAGTGCAAAAAAGCTGTATGGAGACTCTTAAGCTGATATCAAAAGCCTTATGTCAATTAGACCTGGAACAGGTTTAAGTTAAACCACAGTAAATCAGTATGAAACCACAATGGACATTTGTACACATGATGGGGGTTTAAAAGATTTTTCTATGCCCCCGAAATTGCGATGGTGGGGCATAGAATAAAACCCTGAGGACTAAGCCATTTAAATTTTTCTGTCACGTCATGGCAGGGACTTGATCCTTTTTTTGTTGTTGGAGTCGGAGCCTGCCCACAGCTGGGGGCCAAGCTGCTGGTGGGCCGAGCAGCCCCTGAGCTGCGGGGGGCCCTGCTCCTTCCCTCCTTGGTGGCAGCATCTCCCGGGGCTGCCCAGGTGAGCTGCTAGCAGGCCAGGTGCTGCCCTAGCTTGGAGGCAGCACCCAGCTCAATCCAACTTGAGCCCACCCGGTAAGCACCAACTGGTGGGCTTCCAGCAAGTGGACTCAGAGAACCGTTGGATCAAGCTGGGTGCCCCTCACCAAAAGGATTGGGCCCCTCACCACTCCTGCCTTCAGCAGGCACCTCTCCTGGAAACGGGGCTAGCTGACAGCTGCATCATTGCAATTTGCAACATTGCATACTAAACTATATCGGATGTAGTATAGCTTGCAACGATGCAAAGTTATTTAAAACCTCCCAAAGTCTTGTACTTATACACTGTAACACCATTAAGCCACACAAAGTGACATTTTCATTACATGTGCATGTTAATGGTGTCACGTGTACAAGCACCCAGTAAGACTGTGAGCTACAAAGAGTTTTGCACTGCTGTATCTAAATGGTAAAAGCCATTTAACCAGTGCCACCTTTGTGCATACATCTTCATCTTTTAAAGACCTGACAATGAACATGGGTAAGGCAAGTTTAGGGTCAAGGTGATGGGTAAAGGGGGAAGAAAGAGGATAGAGATGAATAAAATTTTAATGACAAATTCATCCATGAGTAAAAAAACCCATGGATAAGGAACAGGTGGCATGGATTCCCTAGATTTTCAGTGCCCTCTTCAAATGTGCAAAATGCAGTTTCATTTATGAAACTTCTGTTACTGTTTAAACTATTTATGTGGGTGAGGTACACTTTACTGTCATCAGGTCTAAAGAGTTGAGGTCCTGTTGGTGAAGGGCTGGTTGGCTGTCAAAGTGAATCCACATCCCCATCCATTGTTGGGGAGTAGGGTTGTGGAGCAGCCAGCCTCCACCTGTTGCATCAACACACATCCTAATGTGTTTTCCTCAGCTCTGCCTCTTCACAAACAGCAAGAGCAGTGAGTTCGCTTGTACAACTTGTCAGCATCTAAACACTCCTCTAGAATCCCAAATAGAAGCCCACACTAGAGCTTCAATAGTCTACAGCAAGGGGGGTCAACACGCAGCATGTGTGCTACAAGTGGCACAGGCAGCCTCTGTGTGTGGCACACAACAAATTGGGGAGGGGACAGGAAGCTCTGTGGCAGATAGAGCAGGGAGAAGAAAGCAGAGCAGCAGTTCAGACAGGTGAAGGCCATCTGAGTGGCACATGGGGAGGACATGGCTAATTTGTGGCACACTTGCCAAAAAGGTTGTGTCCCACTGGTCAACAGGGCCATGCATTGGCCTTCCACACAGGGAGATGGGATTGAGGGAGGAGTTCACCCTCTCAGATAGTGCCCTGCTATATATTGAATTTTCACAAGGATCTCAGAACACAGCCATGTAGGATGTTTTTCTTTATTGGCTTTCAAAGACCTGGGAAACCAAATTGAATCAGAAAGGCAATGTTTTTTAAAAAGTCCAGACATAACCAAAATGCAGACAGGTGAGATTTTCCTCCGGGGTTTCTCAGAAAATATGGGTCTCCTTCAGGCCGGTAGCGGAATAAGTCATGTAATTCCCTGGCATAGGGTAGGTGGATAATGTGCATTCTGATTCCTGCATATCAAGATTAATGACAAAATTAGTTCTGTCTGTGTGAGCCCTTTATAGAGAATTTGGGCCTTTCCTGTGTGAACGGTGGTAACTATGGACTAAGAGCAAGCCCCTGAGATGTATTATGTGCTAGGATGAATGAGCAGCAGGAAGGAGACAAGATGACTCTGGGGATCAGGGCACACAGCTCCAACTGATGCAGGTCTTCAGCTCCCATTAACTTACCTGCCATCTATCTGGATGGTGTTACGCTAACCTTATGGTTTGTTACCCAAAGTACCCTGCAGAGGGACATTACTGAGGCCTGTAAGCTATTTCCATCATTTCCAAATCTACTTCCTAAATGTGCCTCAGACTCCTGGGTAAATTCATATAAAAGTCAGTTAAAATACAGGTTTTAAAGTATTTTAAAACCTGTATTTTAAAGTCTGTCTGGTCTGTTTAAATTTCAAGCCCTTCAGGACAGAGACTATAAATCTTCCTATAACTCTGCAGAGTACCTAGCATAATGTGACCCCAGTTTCTCTTGGGAGCTCTCACTGGGGCACTACACTGGCCCATGTTGTTTACTGAAGCAAACAGGACCAGTTTAAAAAATGGACTTGAACCAGGACTGGAAAATACACCGAGACACAGTCTGGGTGCACTGTTCCCATTGACTATAATGAGCATGTACATCTGCAGGGGCAGGTTTTGGAACCATGTAGAACAAACCTGCCTTTTTCAGCAGAGTTTATTTCATGCAGTGCCTCTGAATGCAGAGTAGTGAAGATGCCGTGAGCTCATTAAGCTCCCGGTGTGAGGTTGCATGGGGGTGTGCTGACTGCAGTAGACCAGGAGAGATAGGAGGATGTGGGTGAATGGAAGGGAAGGCTTACCTTCCCAGGCTACCACTGCTGCTGTAACAGCATCAACTTCCCTCAGGCGGCAACAGCCCTGTGAAGGGGCTCCCCAAAAGCTAACCCCAATGACCTATTTGCTCCCTCCTCCTGATACATACATCCTGGGCACTGGGCTGCACCTGCTCTAACAAGGAGTCCCAGGGTGGTGCCATTCTACTCTTTCCACTCTCCCTCTGGCCCCCCCAGATATGCTGCCTGGTATGGTGCTGCCCTGCCTTGCCCCTATGGTTGGACAGGGGCAGGGCAGAGCTGCTCCTGGCAGGGCAAGGACTCTTAGGGGGTATTCTGACACCCCCTTATAATCAGTGTCTAGGGCTGGTGCCTTGCTTGTCCCAACCTAGTTACACTGCTTTGCAAGAAGGAGCTCTTGGTAGAGCTCTCTTAAATCCACTTTGATCTTGTATCTTTCTGCACATGGTAGGGTTGCACCATTCATGTTCAGGAAGCATCAAGCTGAGCTGAAGCAGTGTTGACCCCCCACTCTCACCCAGTGCCCTCTAACAGCAGGGCAGAATGGTTCTAGAGGTAGGGGAGATGCTCACTCAGCCATTTCAGTGGAAATCCCATGATCCTGTGTCCCACAGAAAGGTTCCCAGCATGCAATTCAGTGAGTCCCCAGCTGCATTCACCCTTTCCCCATTTCAACAGAAAAAAAAACACTTTATTGCCACTGCTATGGGTCCAGGGCCTGCAAAACTGAATGACTCCTGAATGCAATCCTTTGAGAAAAAGGATGTAAATGGGACAGTTTGCATCTCCATATTGCTGGGTCTGTTCTCAATGTCTTGAAAGGTTGTTCTATGGGACATCATTTCTTTGCCCAAACAGCGATGAGTTTGAGGGAACTAACCCAATCCAGAGACAGACATAACCTGTCTGTTAGAAATAAGTTCCAGTTTAGTATGATTTTGTTTCCATTGGAGGAGATCTCTCTCTTCAACAGTAGGAAATAAATATCTACTTTCCTCCACTGAAGACTTGATTGGGGGAAAAAAACAGGCCAATGAAAATTCATTAATACCCAGTTCTGCTTGTTTTACTCAGAATACATTGACCAAATTGTTCAGAAAGCTTGTAATAAGCGTTTAACCTTTTCCAGATTCCCTGGGGACAAACAAGCATTCAAAAATGTCAACACCTATCTTCCCAAGGCTTCAAGATACATGCTCAAGTGAGTGGGATATTTATAGCAAACTGTCCATATAGAAATCTCTATTAAGATGCCCTTTCATTAGAATAGAAGGAGGGAGTAATGCTGGAAGAATACTTCATCTAAACTAGAACCAAAATTGCTAATGAATTTTATTTTTAACTGAGATTAGTGCTGGAGGGAGATGGTGATGACTGAGGTAGGTTTTAGGCTGCAGTAATAAGAAGAAGTGACTTAGGACACGCCACTAATGCTCCTATAACAAGGGTGGACAAAATATGGCCCGTGGGCTGGATCCAGACCACCAAGAGATTCTATCCAGCCTATAGCAAGACCCTCAGCAATGCCTGGCCCAGGCATGGGGGGCAGCCCAGGCCATGGTACATGCTGCCCCCACAGGTGTGCAGTGGGGCTGGGGTGGTGTGGTGGCCAGATTCAGCTTCCTAGCAGCTGCAGCAGCAGCTCCTGGCTGCCACTGCCAGTACTGCCACCACCACCAGATGTGGCCCTGCTGCCCAGGCACCCCAGGACAGAGTGGGCGGGCAGGCAGGCAGGGAGGGTCTTCATAGAGACTGGCTCAGGACCCCCACAGGCAGGGTGCATGCTCAGCCAGGCAGGTGGCATGGAGCTGCAAGCAGAGAGTGGCACCTGGGAGAAGGATGGGCAGCTGGGGCCAAGGCCAGAATTGGGATTGCAGGCTGGTGACAGTGTGGGGCTGGGGCCCGGAGCACAGCCACAATCCACTCGCACAGAACTGCAGAACTGGCACCCCTGACCCCTGCCACACCAGATCAGCACCCCCCACTCTCTACTCACAACACTTCACCAAAACTCCCTAAGTGGCCCTCCAGCCCAAACAGTTTCCCACTCCTGTCCTATAGTGACACTCCTATAACTGTGTCTTCTGACTTGGTCTTTGCAACTGCCTCCTGTCTTTGTGTCAGCATGTCTGTGGAAACACACAGGAAGCATGCTGTAGTGATGTTAAATGTCCTACAGAACCTTTACTCTTCATAGCACTGAATGAGGAACCCTGTTTCACCCCACTAGAGAGTGCTGACCCCAAAATAACTAGTTTGCCTGGAATTTGAAATATTCTGTCTTGTTAATACAGAAAAAAAGCCAATTCAACAGCACCACAAACATGTTTATAGTGCACCTTGGCAATATGTCTTAGCTGTGTTCTGTAGAAGCTATCTCCAGAAGCAAGAGAGTATTTCCAACCTTATATAACCACTTGCCTCTGTGTTGAGACTGCTAATAATGACACCAACTGGGACAGTGATTTTGTGATGTGGCCAGTAGTTCACTAGAAACCAGACTAAGCTCACCAATTATTTCATATAGGACGACAAAAATAAAGGTTTACCAGAAACCCTACTCTGTATGAACTATACTAAAATAAAAAAAGTTAGGACGAAGACTAGCTAAAAGCAAAGCCCAGCCATCAGAAGATGAAGCAGGGGGCTTCAGGTTAAGGACACAGACAGAAGTTATGTTTGTCACATGATCGACTCCTTGAAAGCATTCTACAGCCATGCCGTGACAGAAGTGCATGGCTACAGAGCACTTTAAAAATGCCCAATCATGGGACAAATTAACCCTCATTTAATCCAAAGTGGAATGCCTTCATTAACTTCTGTTGGTTTCTGTCTGGTCAAGGCTGGGTGGATGCAGCCCAGCCACACCCCCAGTGCTGTCTTTAGGATGGGGGGAGGGGGAAGGGAAGGGAGGGAGCTCCATCTGGGGTTTACCCAGCCTTTGTTGGAGGGTGGGACTCCAATCCACCTACCTCACCCTCCAGCTCAGTCTGGGTAGACCCCAGATGGAGTTGCCTCCCTTCCCTTCCCCCCATCCCATCCTGAAGACAGCACCAGAGCTGGGAGAGCGGGGCAGGGCTAGGGGAGAGACAGATAGACAAGCAGCCTCCCTCTGCTGGATTGGCTCTAAAGTAGAGCTCAATTCCCCCCTGCCCCCCAAACCAAACAGCGCATGTCTGTTGGGTGGGGGAGGGGGTCACTGTAACTCATAACACTTTCTGTGAGGCGCCATGAGTTATAGTGGGGAGCTGCATGTCTGTGAGTGCCCTATGTGTCTGTAATGCTTGTGTAAAAAGGCTGAAAATATAGGCCAGACCAAGCCTAAGTCCAGGATCCAAAACCCTCAGGCTGGAGGTTTTAGAAATGAATTTGATACTTGTTTTGCAAATAACAACTAGCTAGTTCCAATCAGCTATTCAGTTAGAAAGATGGGTCTGAGTTGTAACTTGAACTCATCTCTAAAGTAACATTGAGGCACCAGTTTGCTTCCTGTCTGTGTTTTCAAACAGTTTTGAAGGAACAGATTTTGGAATGGATGAACTTCATTTATGTAGTATTTCAAATATTACGTTAACATTGCCATCAGTTGCGTGACTCCTGGATCTCTATAGGTCACTATTTTGGTAAGATTATTTTTTACAAGTTCATATTACAAATGTTGTATCATTCTCCTAATCAATGCCTGGACTCCTATAATTCTTAGCAACTAATTAAATGAATTAAAAGCAAAAGGGGTATGCTTATGTTCCATTTTTAAGGTTCTGGTCTTGCAAGCTTAATTTTAAGTACCTGAGTAGACCCACTTAAATCAATGGAACTACTCATCTGATTAGAGATAAACATCTACTTAAGAACTCTGCTGAATCTGTGCATGATTCACTGAACTGGATGTTGCAAACCATATGGAACACAATTGTGTTTAATCCTGTGCAAGTGTTGAAATAATCTTCCCCTGCAAACCTATTCGTCCCCTGCCCAAGGACTAAATCAGACTTTGCACTTCCTTAAGTGTAAGCATTGCTCCAGTGCCACCAGTATCAAGTAGGAGCCAAGGGACTGGGGCTTATTACGTGTTAGTTAGCAATTCAACAGGATTTTTCCGTTATGCTCCATAAAGTTCTATGCCAGTTCATTTGTTCCTTTGGAGCACCCCTTTTGTAGTATGCCTTTGCACAACCTCCTATTGGCAGGTCTTAGACACAAGCGAGCATGAAATGGGCTAGATCTTGTAGTCTGTATGGGTGCATAATTTGCACAGAGGTCACTGATGGACAGTCCATGCTCATAATTGTAAGAAGAAACCCAAGATATATCATGTTACATTGTACATATGCATATCTACTATTTCTTAAACTGATCATTTGTGTTAGTTTGCAGGAGTATTCTTCACTTGCCTCAATGTTAAGGGATGCCTGTTATACCTGCAGATACTGCTGACTATTTGATACAGCTGCCATATAATATTGAATCAAGGTAAGAGAGCTATTTTAGTAAAAATAAATACATTTAATTAAATTAGTCTCACATTTCACATTGTCTTCAAGAAAGAAAAACCTCCTTTAATATTCCTGGAGGAACCTGTAATGCTGATACCATGTCAATCACCTCATTTGCACGTTGCTGAATTCCAAGTGCTCTTCTTGTTCAGCATTCACTTCTGGTTCCTTCAGAACTTGAGTGGTACATAATATGAATGCATATGACTAATGGCTTTGCAATCAGTATTCTAGATTCATAATATGGAATGAATTAATTAATTTGGTGTGACTGTGACATTCACTGTCAAGTCTCTGAAGGAAATGTTAGAGTGAATAGTGTCAGTATCTATAAACAATAGAATAGAATACATTTATCTAAATGGTAAAAATCTTTACAGAAAATACACGAAGTAAAATCTTCAGTCTAATGGACTACAGAGTCTGTTCAGTAAAGTTTTTTTTAAAAGAATACTCATTCCCTGTATTTTTGTCTATCTTGTCGTAGGATAGTGGACAAGAAATTAGCCCCACACCCTCCCCAAGTGCATTTCCAGTCCCCTTCCCCTGCTTGATTTGCTGCTCTGCTTTCAGCTTCCTGCCCTATCTGCCACTGTGCTGCTTGTTCCCTTTCTGATCTGCCATGTGCCACACAGAGAGGCTGCCTATGCCAGTTGTGGCATGTGTGCTGCAGGTTACCCCACCCATCTTACAGTATGGACATACAGAATGTTTACACCAGCATAAACTTCCCTTACACCAATGTAGAAGTGGAGTGGACACATAGCACATACCTTACACTAGTGTAAGCCACTCTACTCCAGACAGACCACAGCAGAGCAGAATGGTTTTGACACTGTGGATTCTGATTTGAAATCTCTCTGGTTTTATGTGAATAATGTTTGCTCACCTAACAGTGCGCAGCACCCCTCATCACCCTTGTAAGGCTCTCAGGGCACTCTGTTGAGAAACAAAGGGCCATCCCAAGGTTGCCTTTGCTGAAGCTATTATCTGCATTAGGGCTGTGTGAAGCTTCAGGTGCTGATTCGATTTGGGGGAGATTCAGCCCGATTCGGCAGCTGAATCTTCGAATCCGAATCAAATCAGGAGACCAATAAAAAAGTCTGAATTGATTCAAAGCTCTCCGAATTGTTTCAGAAAAGATTTGGAGGGATTTGGAGAGATTCGGGCAGTCCTTGCATGCCACCGCAAGGAGCTGGATCTGGACTCTGTGCCGGTAGGTAGGGGGTGGGGGGATGGGGGCCTGGAGGAGGGGAGAGGGGACCATGGGGGACCCCTGCCAGGCCCCATCCCCCGCCTGCTCCTCCAGGGCCCCCTGAGCACCCCCTGACCCCCGTCCACACTTCCAGCCTCCCCCGCCATGGCTGCCCCGCCTGGCCCCAACGTCATGGCTCTTAAAAAAACTAAAAAACCCCACTCACTGGCTGCTGCCAGGTGGGAGGGCAATCCCTGCTGCCCCCCACTGCCCTGTGCTGCATGGGGGGCTCTGCCATGAGCTCTCATCTCCCGCCCTCACTCCCAGCCCCATCAATGGCTGCCCTGCCTAGCCCGAGTGTCCCAGCTGTTTAAAAAAAAAAAAAAAAAAGACCCTCACTCACCAGCTGCTGAAGCAGCCATCAGAGCTTTTGGGGGCTCATGGCAGAGCCCCCCCACAGAGCGCAGGGCAGGATCATCCCCCTGCCTGGCAGGATCTGGTGAGTGCAGGGCTTTATTTTATTTATTTATTTATTTATTTATTTTTAAGAGCCAGGATGCTGGAGCTGGCTGGGGCAGCCATTGATGGGGCTGGGGGGGCAGGGGGGAGAGGCCCTGTTTGATTTGGAGATTTGGCCAATTTGGTGGTGGCCGAATCTTCAAATTGGATTTGGCCAAATAGATTCGGGACAGTGATTCAAATCACCGAATCAAATCACTGTCCCCCAAATCGGCCAAATCCAAATCTGAAGCAAATGCTAGCCGCTTCTCACAGGCCTAATCTGCATCCCTATCATCTTGTGGCAAGACACTGTAATAGCAGCATATGGTCTGCTCCTCTGGGATAAACTGGCCATCTGTCCACTCTGTGTCCCAGTATAATTTACATTGGTACAGAAGTGTAATTACCAGTACAACACCTTGGGTGGTGGTGGCACATGGTGCAGGAGCAGCTGCTAGTGGGGATGTCACCTCTTTTATTTGCCATTGAAAAAAATCAGAGTTTAATTGGGTGCTCTACACATATATCAGTGGCAGAAATAGAGTTGACATTTTCCTCCTGCAGCAGCAACCTGCTCCACTTTCCCACTCATCATTACACTACTGATTTGGTATACAGGCAGTCTTCGGACTTACAACACAATTGGTTCCTGAAAACCGCATCTTAAGTCAAAACATTGTAACTCAGAACCAATTATCTCATAAGAAACAATGTTATAAATGGGGGATTGGTTCCTGAACCAAGGCCTAATACCCTATTTTCACCAAAAATACCCCAGAATTTTGTACTCGATCAATTATAGGTGAGTAATATAGCTACATTCCCAGAGCCACCTATTCTAGCCTTCAAACAAGCACCGAACCTCGCTAACCTCATCACCTCATCGCAAACTTCCTCAAGCCCAGAATACACCAAAAGGATCCAGACCGTGCCATGACAAGAAATGCAAAACCTGCCCCCACATCTCCACCACCCCCACTATTACTACACCCCACAACAGAGCCATCAGCATTCCTGGATCTTACAGCTGCACCTCCAGAAATGTAATATACCTCATCCAATGCACCAAATGCCCTGGTGGAAAATACGGAGGAGAGACCAAACAACAACTGCGCACCAGAATGAATGCACACCGGAAATCTATCAAATACCCAATTACCGGTGGGGGCACATTTCTCACAAGAAAACCACTCTCTCTCCAATCTCTCAGTCCTGATCCTCAAAGGAAACTTACAAAACACTTCCCAGAGACGAGCCTATAAACTCCATTTCATCAACCTCCTCCTGGATACTAAAAATCATGGCCTAAACATAGACATTGGATTTATGACACATTATAACCTGCCTGACAACTGACTCCCCAGGTATCTCTCCACTTTCATCCCCCTTCTCTTCTTTCCCACCCCCCACTAGCCTCTCTCTCACCCATTGACTCCTCAATCTACATTTTCACTGACTACCTGTCTTGTATGCATACCAGCCCAGCCCCTGGCTTCTTTACTTTTCAGTCCATCCAGCAAGAGCACATACCAATTGCTGAAACTTCCTTAACCTGACGAAGGGTTTTTGAACCCGAAAGCTTGCTTAATAATTGTTTTCCAACTATTTAAGTTGGTCTAATAAAAGATATCAGATTCACCCAAAGAACCTTGTCATAGCTACATTAATGTATTTATATTGTAAATAGTAATCATGTTGATTTGGAAGGACTTCTTGAGGTGACTGCTGGACTTTTTGAAAGGCTCTTGGATGGACTTTTTGAAGGGTTCTTGGCTGGAGTCTTCTCAGGAGTCTTGGCTGCAGGTTTTTCTGGAGTCTTGTCTGCTTTCTTAAAGACAGTGTCCAAGGAAGTTTGGACAGATGTTCTCCAGGGAGATGACTGATGCAGTGAACTTGTTTGCTGGCATGGCGTCGCATCGGATCAAGCGTTGTAAAATCAAAACTGGTGTTGTAAAGTTGAAACAGGGTGTCAATTTATAAACATTGTAAGTGCAAAATGTTGTAACTTGAAATGTTGTAAGTTGAGGACTGCCTGTACAAGGTAATGAAAATTATGCAGTTGTAAATGCTTTGTGAGTCCATCCCCTTTAGCTTTGATTGTTCAGACACGTAAGTATGTGCTTAACTTTAATCATCCATGTTATGCTGGTGAGATCCATGGGGTTATTTGTGTGTTTTAAGATAAATACGTACTTAATTATCTACATGAGCAACGACTTAGACCCTGAGCTGTTTAATAAACTGATAAAATAGGGAGAATGATAATAGAAATACTGATGTATCCTTACTTATGGCAAGACTGCACCACAACTTTTTGTGCCCTATCTAGCCTTTAGGGATATGCTGTGTCTCCTGTTGAAATCAATGGCAAAAATGCACGTGCCCCAGAAGGCAGAGTCTTTCTGTAACTCGTTCCTCCGGTTGTTTTTGAAGTTGGATGTATTTAATAATCCTTGTGCATGTGAGTCCTGGATGTGACTATGATTATCTAGTGAAGATTAATTTCAAATTTAATCCCTCTGCTTTGCACATTGTAAAATTCCCTGGATGCGTATTGTTTTTGTCCTTGTGTAATCAGATTATTTGCTGCTGCTTCTGTCAAAAATTGATTTGCTCTATAATGTGTTAAATTGGTGTGATAGATAATCGTCTCATGTCTTCTGATACATTTTCCCAGTGCTACTTTCCAAGATCAAATCAGTGTCTTGATGAGAAAATGTTAAACAAAGTAATGCTCAGCAGAGCTGCTAGTTGTATGCAAATAAAGGGAGCACATCCTATGTTATAAACTGATACATCAGACACAGCTGTAGAAATGCCGCTGTAGGCTGCTTAATTTCTTACTGAAGCTTTTGTAGATTTGAATTACTCTTTAGAAAAAGTATGCCTTGTTCAATAGCTGATATCTCCTTGGCAGCACTAGGATCCCCTTAGCAGAGTCTGTCAAGCTAGGGTTGATTTGCATTGTAGCTGTTCCAATGGAAAATAAAAAAACCCCATACAAAATAGACCCTGGCTTGACAGAATCAAGTAAAGAATGTAAGCACTAAGTAATGCTAATGGAAGATCAGGTGCTGGACCTGAAATTTCCTATTTCAATAGTAACTTGGTGTCACACCTGAGGGCAGTCAGACTGGTTAAAACCTCAGAGCCCAAATACATTTCAAAGGAGGATTGTAGCATGTCAGAGGACTGGGTATCTGGCAGCAAAGACTGTGAGAGCATGGATCCCATGCCCACAAACAGGGCATACCTAAGGGACAAGAACATAGGCTCCTGGTGTGATGGATCCCAGGCTGCAGGACACAGCCAGATTAAAAACGATCTGAGGCCCAGAAGGACCTTAGTTCAGACAAGGAGCCACACCTAACCTTGAATCTGCCTTTTGGGGGCAGCCTCCCTACAAATTTATAACCTTCAGTTGTGTCAGGTGAGATAACCATGGGGGGGAAGGGAAGGTGAGGGGAGGGAAGGGAAGAGATTCCGGAAGTGAGGGTGAGGGGGTCTGAGATAAGCAATGATTCAGACCAGGGACCTCATCATACCAGTACGGTACAGACAGTTATTGTCACATATAATGGTAAATGAAACAGCATGAAGCCATAGCCTTGTGGCAGTCTGTGCTTTGAATGTTGCAAGGTATATTTAGTGTTTAGTCATAATGGGCTGGAGTGCCAGCAATGTGGCTGCTTGGTAGAATTGCTTCTGATTTTGATAACCAGTTTGTCCACAGAGCCACAGGCACTTTAATATATGCAAAAATGACTGACCTGAATTGAGGGGTGTAGGTTGTAGCTGTGTTGGTCTAAGGACATAGGCAGACAAGGTTCCTTGGGTGAATCTGATATTGGGCTGGTCTAATAAAAGATGTCAGATTCACCCAAGGAACCTTGTCTGCCTATGACCTGAATTGAGAAACGTTTAGAATCGGATGACTCTGGTGCCTGGTAATGGCATACCATGTTTTTTATCTCTTGTCAGGGGCCTGGTCCTGCTTCTGTTGCAGTGAAGGAAGGATTGAGTCCTAGATCTGTGACAAATGAAAGGCACTTTCACTGAATGACTAAGTTAAATTCGATAGAGAAGTTTAGTTCTTGGGCTCAGGCTTGCTGGTAATATGCATGAGGGCTCCGTTCTGAAGCAACTCTCGTTGAGGTCCTCGGGCTTGTTGTGCTCGTCCAGAGAAGTTCTTAGAGTGTTGAGCCCTATAATTGCAGTTGGTTCCACCATAGGTCACAAGTTGAGGTAGGCTCCCTGGGCACTTAGATTGGCAATTGTCTAGTCTCTAACAAGACAGAAAAGCTAGCAAATCAAATTCCAAGATGTAAGGAGTTGGGGAAACTCTCTTCCATGGGATATTATTGAGGTCAAGAATTGAGCAGCATTAAAAAGGGGACTGGACTAGAAGCATTTCCAGATTTATCATGGTGAAAAACAGTGACAGTTCTCGAAGGTTTTAAGCCTCATGCTTCAGGGTGTGAATGAGTATCTTGCTTTTAGAAATCAAGATGAGCCCAAATGTTTGGTCAAGATTATCCACCATCTCCTGAAGCATTTTCTTCTGCTTCCTGCCAGAGGCAAGATATGAACAAAGATAGGCCCACAAGTCTAAGCCATTAGAGCAATTCTTACATTGCTTTGCAACATGGCTTTCCCAATCACTTTTCATTTATTCTTAAATGACTTATCTTCTTTGTACTGACTGAACAACTTGAGTGGGTTATTTATTCTGCTGCCTTCTGCAGGAGACTTAGCTGCATTATAGGTCTTTCAGACCACCCCATTACAACAACTCATTATTTTCAGGAGAGACTCTGTAGTCACTTCAGCATAGGATTCACTGTAACAGGGTTTTTTTTTATGATTGGCGCATACAGAGAGTGGCATAGAATGCAGTAGCCAGGTTAGGAGCAACAACCTCTGAATATGAGCTGGGTTGGGTTCAATGATCCTTGAGATCCCTCTCAACCCAGTGACTCGATGGCTGTATGATTCCATCTTACAGTATCCATGATGTACCCCCATGGATTCTGCACTTGTTGTGCATGTGCCACTGATGTCTTTTGGGGCCGTGCATGCAGCCTGGACACCCTTTCATGTCCCCCACCCATGGACATAAAGTGTAGAGAGGACTCAGCCATATTTCAGTTCCTCAACAGTATGGAAGTCAAGTAGTGTGGCACTTCATAGCAACAGAGAAAGGAGGATGGGTCTTGGGACAAATGTGGAAAATATATCCCAAAGAACAGAAATGGAGAGGTAAGCAAGTACTTTGTCTTCTTGGACAGCTTGTCCTCATGGGCAGTTGTCCTGGCTGGAGAGGTAAATACACAGTGGGCACATCTACACATGCAATTAATGTGACTAAATAATAAACTAGTAAAATAGTAAACTAATTCTGTTGTCACTGTCTACACGTGCATTTAAATGCAGTTATTTATTGCACTGCCGGATACCACATGTAATTAATTGCTGTCCAGCAGTGCAGTAAATTAGTCTAGTGCACCCTAATTGCTACACACGTGTAGACGGTGATGCTTTATTGCACACCAGACTAATTTGCTGCGCAGTAAAGTGTTTCGTGTAGACACGCCCAGTGAAGCATATACCTACCTGCAACTTGGCAACAGGATAAAACTCTGGCCCTGATAGAGCCAGCTGGAGTTTTGATATTGACTGCAATAGAGGGAGAATTTACTTCCAGCTCTTAAAATTTTAACTTTAAGGTCAAGATAAAATTGCTGCGGTAAAATTGCTGGGGAAGACGATAAGATGGTTACAGCTATACTGCTAGATATTGATGTTTTCCAATGTGAGGCTAGATTGTAGCCAGGTTTGTGAATAAGTAAGAGGGGGAAGGTGTTCTTGTGCAAAGCGCAGGTAACAAATAGGTATTGTTTATAATAATGGCCTCCAGCCGTGTGAGCCTCCTTATAAGGACAGAATTGGGATAGGCAGGGGAGCCCATGCCTCTGCCTCATCTGAACCTGTTTAAGAACAAAGGAGAGCATTTTTGGTGCCCTTTCCTGAAATGAGATTGCACTTTGCCCTCCCTATAAACCCCTGAGGAAATCTGGGTTTAGTCACCCAAATTTTCTCTATTTCTTCAGCATGGCTTGTGGCTATAAATAAGAAACCACAACTTCGCAATTGTATGGGTGGAAACAGCTATAAAGCATGAAGCCAGAGCAACTGAACTTGTCTCTACATGCATTTTGTTATTTTCTCTTGCTCTAACAAGCTGAGATACTTTGACTTTTAAGAAGCATTTATTCCAGGGAGGGTGACAAATGGGGGGGAGTAGAAGTCATGTACAGGTTGGCCCGAGGATCTGGGCCTTGAGGACAAGGCCTGGGCTCATGGCCTGCAAGGTCTGGCCTTATACTCTAGACAACCCCCCCCCCCCCCCCACAAAGAACAAAAGGAGTATTTATATATATACAGTTCTGCCAGTAGGGACGCCCAGGGGGGCCTCAGGACATCAGGGGTCGGCCCGCATGGATAAATCCTGAGGTCTCGGCTCACTGGATGCATCTCTACACCTTGAGCAGCTGGTGGCATCACAGGGCAAGGAGCAGGCATCCCGCTTCAACCCGTCACAGTGCCTTCTCAATGGCCCAGTGTTCCTGAAAGGTGGACACCATCCGCCGGAGGACCAAGTGCTCGAACTCAAGAAAGAAAGAATGAAAGAAAGTCTTTGACTTTTTAAACTTTGACTTTTAGAAATGTTTATTTCAGGGAGGGTGACAAGTAGGGGGCAGTAAAGGCCATATACAGGTTGGCCCAAAGGTCTGGGCCTCAAGGAAAAAGCCTGGGCTCATGGCCTGCAAGGCCTGCCCCCACTCTAGACAAAAAAAACCCCACAAAGGACAAAGAAATATATACATGTATACAGTTCTATAGCAGGGACGCCCAGGGGGGCCTCAGGACATCAGGGGTCAGCCCGCATGGGAACAGCCTGAGGTCTCAGCTCGCTGGACCCGCCCCCACACCACAAAGAAAGAAAAGTGCCATTGGTGTTGCTCATATTTCATTCTGTTGCACTTTGTGGATTTTTTCAAAACCATGCTACAAATGGTTGCTGCAGTAGTTCATTATATCTCATAATCAGCATTGCATTGAAGTCTTCCTGGAACTACAAAGTGAAGGCACTTGAACTGAAAAGTACTCAGGCCATGAAATAATGTTATGCTCTGCTTTGTGCCATGTAGGATGAAAAAGGCCCTGGTTCTTTTGGGCTGAGGTTTGTTCTATGTATTTGTTTTACAAGTGGCAAGGATGTCTGTATGCCTTGTGTATACTGAAAAAGAATTACTTTGGTTTTAAAATGCCTCCAGTATTCTTTCAGAATTCAAAACAGCAGGTAGCTCTGAAGAGAAGTGAACTTTACTCCCTGAGAATGAGTAGTTAGATGTTTTTAATTGGTAATTCAGAATTTAGTTCTGTTAGTAGACCTATTTATTCCCTTAAGGATATTTGTATTTGCATGATGGTGACAGACAGGGGGGACAAGGCTGAACTCCTCAACGAGTTCTTTGCCTCAGTGTTCCTAAGTGAGGGACATGACAAGTCTCTCACTGGGGTTGTAGAGAGGCAGCAGCAAGGCGCCAGACTTCCATGCTTAGACCCTGAGATGGTGCAGAGTCACTTGGAAGAACTGGATGCCTTTAAGTCGGCAGGCCCGGATGAGCTCCCTCCGAGGGTGCTGAAGGCAGTGGCCTACATCATTGCAGAGCCACTGGCAGGAATATTCGAACGCTCATGGCGCACGGGCCAAGTCCCGGAGGACTGGAAAAGGGCTAACATGGTCCCCATTTTCAAAAAGGGGAGGAAGGAGGACCCAGGCAACTATAGGCCAGTCAGTCTCACCTCCATCCTTGGTAAAGTCTTTGAAAAAATTATCAAGGCTCACATTTGTGAGAGCCTAGCAGGGCAAATTATGCTGAGGGGAAACCAGCACGGGTTTGTGGCGGGCAGATCGTGCCTGACCAATCTAGTCTCTTTCTATGACCAGGTTACGAAACGCCTGGACACAGGAGGAGGGGTGTATGTCATATACTTAGACTTCAGGAAGGCCTTCGATACGGTATCCCACCCCATACTGGTGAACAAGTTAAGAGGCTGTGACGTGGATGACTACACAGTCCGGTGGGTGGCGAATTGGCTAGAGGGTCGCACCCAGAGAGTCGTGGTGGATGGGTCGGTCTCGACCTGGAAGGGTGTGGGCAGTGGGGTCCCGCAGGGCTCGGTCCTTGGACCGATACTCTTTAATGTCTTCATCAGTGACTTGGACAAGGGAGTCAAATGTACTCTGTCCAAGTTTGCAGATGACACAAAGCTATGGGGAGAAGTGGACACACCGGAGGGCAGGGAACAGTTGCAGGCAGACCTGGATAGGTTGGACAAGTGGGCAGAAAACAACAGGATGCAGTTCAACAAGGAGAAATGCAAAGTACTGCACCTAGGGAGGAAAAATGTCCAGCACACCTACAGCCTGGGGAATGACCTGCTGGGTGGCACAGAGGTGGAAAGGGATCTTGGAGTCCTAGTGGACTCCAAGATGAACATGAGCCAGCAGTGTGACGAAGCCATCAAAAAAGCCAATGGCACTTTATCGTGCATCAGCAGATGCATGATGAATAGGTCCAAGGAGGTGATACTTCCCCTCTATCGGGCGCTGGTCAGACCGCAGTTGGAGTACTGCGTGCAATTCTGGGCACCACACTTCAAGAAGGATGCGGATAACCTGGAGAGGGTCCAGAGAAGGGCAACTCGTATGGTCAAAGGCCTGCAGACCAAGCCCTACGAGGAGAGACTAGAGAAACTGGACCTTTTCAGCCTCCGCAAGAGAAGGTTGAGAGGCGACCTTGTGGCTGCCTTTAAGTTCATCACGGGGGCACAGAAGGGAATTGGTGAGTATTTATTCACCAAGGCGCCCCCGGGGGTTACAAGAAACAATGGCCACAAGCTAGCAGAGAGCAGATTTAGACTGGACATTAGGAAGAACTTCTTCACAGTTCGAGTGGCCAAGGTCTGGAATGGGCTCCCAAGGGACGTGGTGCTCTCCCCTACCCTGGGGGTCTTCAAGAGGAGGTTAGATGAGCATCTAGCTGGGGTCATCTAGACCCAGCACTCTTTCCTGCTTATGCAGGGGGTTGGACTCGATGATCTATTGAGGTCCCTTCCGACCCTAACATCTATGAATCTATGAATCTATGATGTGGCTATTTTTTAACACTCAGTGGGCATGTCTACATGAGAGGCTTTACTGCAAAGTAGCATAGTTTATTGCTCAGTAAGCATGTGCATCTACACATGCATATGCTTACTGCTGACGAATTGCCTCACTAATTGCAAATGAATTTGCTACCTACAAATACAAGTAGCAAATTTTCTCACAATTAATAATGGTGCAGTAGTGCTTGTGTAGTGCAAATCTGCTCCTAATCAGCTGACCACCAGGAAGCGGGAGATTGCTGCCTGCCCCCAGGAGCTGTCTGCTGCCAGGGTGGGCTCGGCCACCAAAGCCTGGGTGGGGACAATGTCCCCCTGCCCCAGCAGCAGGGAACTCCAAACCCCCTGTTCTGAGACCGCGACTGGGGAGTGGGGTGCTGGGAGATCCTTATCTCTCAGCCTGAGCTCCACAGTCATGGGGCTTGGGCAGGGAGATCCTTATCTCACAGTGCCACCTCAATGTGTCATGTATGGGGTTCAATTCCTACCTCTTACCCTGATTTTTTTTTTTTTTTTTTTTTTTTTGTGATAGCTTTTCCTGGACTAAATGCATAGTTGGGAGAGAGGTTAAACAAACTTTTTTGCACAAAGTGCCCTTCCTTAGGTTTGGGAGAGAAACATCACTTTGTGCTCAAAAGCTTGTCTAACATCACTCCCAGCTATACTGTTGGTTCAGTATAAGATACCAAAAAAATCCTTATCTCTCATATATTTCTTGCACCATTAGAGATACAGGAACATACCAACACTATTACAAGTTAACTACACGCCATGTGAAAAATAACTTCCTTTTGTTATTTTTAAACATGCTTCCTAATTATTTTCTCATATGTCCTCTAGTTCTAATATTGTGAGACATGGTAAATAGTAAATCCTGTTTACTTTCTCCACACCATTCCTGACTTTATAGACTGCATATCCCTCCTTAGTTGTCTTTTCTCTAAGCCAGGGGTCAGCAACATACAGCCTATGAGCCAGATCCAGCCTGAGAAGGTCTGTTCTAGCCCAGGGCAGAATGGGATTGGGCAGAACACAGTGGTGTTGAGTTGCCTGTCCCCTCTGCAGCATCTTGCTCCACAACCCTCCTTGCTGTTCTCTTGTAAATACAGTGCAGGTTAACTGCAGGCACCTTGTGACCTGGGTCATAACCTCTGGCCCACAGCAGCAAAAGGTTGCTAACCCCTGTTATAAGTTTAAAAGTTCTAGCCTAGTTAGTCTTTCTCATTGCTGAAGTCTCTCTGAACCACGGTCATTCTTGTCACCCTTCCCGGTAACTTTCTAGTTCTGTGATATTCTTTTGAAGGTGAGGGGAGCAGTACTGCATGCTGTATTCAAGAGTTGGCATACACAGTAGCATAAATGGGAGACCGGGGACAGGGCAAGCAGAACACCAGGCCTGTGTGCTGCCTTTGGGCAGGGTGCAAAAGCAGCCATTGCTGCAGCGGTGGTTGGCAATGGGCAGAGCAGGAGCAATGGGCAGAGCAGGAGCTCCCAGCTGTCCCAGGCGCAGAACTACACATCTATGATCCCTCTCAGCATACCAGGGATTTCTATGGTGGCATAATGACACTTCTGTTCTATTTTCATTTTTTTACCTAGCAATTCCTAATGTTCTGGTTGCCTTTCTGGTGCCTGAACATGTTCTCAGAGAAGTCTCCTCAATAATTACAAGTTCTTTCTTCAGTAGTAACAGTTCATCATTGTGCATGTGTGCCTTGAGTTCTTTCCCACATGCATGTCATTGTGCTTATCAACATCAAACTTCAACTGCCCATTTGTTGCCTGTTGGTGTAATTATATATGATCCTGTTGCAGTTCTTCACAATCAGCTTTGAGCTGTACCGCAGAGAATAATTTAGTGTCATCCACAAACTCGATCACCTCAGTATTCACCCCCTTTCCCAATCATTTAGAAACATGTTAAATAGCACAGGCCACAGGAAAGACTTTGGGGGACCCCACCGTTTGTCTCCCTCCACTGTAAGAACTGACCATTTTTATCAACTCTTTGTTTCCTGTTCTTAGCCAGTTACTGGTGTAAAAGTGGAACTTCCCTCTAATTCCGTGGCAGCTGAATTTCGTTAAGCGTCTTTGGTGTAGGACTTTGCCAAAAGTATTTTGAAAAGTCCAAATTACAAGCTTGCGAAGGGGAGGGGACTCTAACCTTTCTCCAGCAAAGCACTTAAGAAACTACTTAAGCATGCAAGTAGTCCCTTTGAAGTCCTACTCGTGTTTAAGGGTTTTTCTTGTTTAGCACTCAAGGGTTCTGCTTCATGCAGGACTGAGCCCTTAAATTCTCTGTGATTGTGTTTCTTTATCTGAGACTACTTCACAGCACCTTGTTAGGCTAAAGTCTTTGAGATCCTGGGGCTACATAATGAAGCTATACTATTATTCCTTAAAGATATTAAAAGCTTAATAAAAATCAAATAATTCATCTAAGCCCGCTCACTTCAAGATCAGGTGAGAAGGCCCCCCTGGTGACATGAATAGCAATGGCCTGAACTAGAGGGCCTTTTCTTCACCTTTAACAGGTGTTTTTATGCCTCTATTTCTGACAGGTAGAAGCCAAGGCAGAATAGCACCTATAGATTAACTTGTTCAGAAGTTAATTTGCTTTCGTGGGTAGCAGCCTATTTCATCAGATGCTAGTCTGTAAGGTGCCACCTTGCCTTACCTTCTGCCTGACTCCAGACTAATACAGTTAACTACCTCTCTGTATGACAGCCTTTTAGAGATTGTAAAGAACAAGTTGGGGGGCGGGGGGTGGGGAGGGGAAGGGAAGGTGAAGTTAAGCACAGGATGCAAACTTATCCATTTCTTCTTTAGTCAAATGGCTCTGCTGTAACATGCTCTCCTGTGATCGATTTATAGATCTCAATGAGAAGTTTCATTCTGTATCTGCTGAGACCCATGGCAACATTTTACCATTGAGTTTTACCATTTTTACCATTACCATTTTACCATTATGAGCACTATGCTTGCTGAAGATAAGATTCTGAATGACAGCAAGCACGGCTTTGTTGTGGGCAGGTCTTGTCTTACTAATCTCATCTCCTTCTATGACCAGTTAACTTGCCACCTGGATAAGAGAGAGGAAGTTGACATTGTATACATAGACTTCCAAAAGGCCTTTGATCTGGTATCCCATGATGTTCTCATGGGAAAATTGGAGGATTGTGGGCTTAACTGCTCAACAGTTAGGTGGGTAGGAAGCTGGCTGTGGGGTAGGACCCAGACAGTGCCAATGAAAGGATCTGTGTCATCCTGGAGAGAAGAGGCCAGTGGTGTCTCTCAGGGGTCCGTGCTTGATACAGTGCTTTTTAACATCTTTATCAATGATTTGGATTTGGGGGTGAAGAGCTCACTGGCCAAGTTCATGGATGACACCAAGTTATGGGGGAGCCTGGTCATGCTTGAAAATAGGCTGCAGATACAGGCGGACCTAGACAGGCTGGTAAATTGGGCGGGTTGGAACCAGATGAAGTTCAACATTGAGAAGTATAAAGTGCTCCATCTGGGGACAAACAATCACCAACATACCTACAGGCTCGTTGGCACAAAACTGACTAGCACCATTACTGAAAGGGGCCTAGGGGTAATAACAGACCATAGTATGAACATGAGCTGTCAGTGCAATGCTGTAGCCAGCAGGGAAAACAATACTCTGGCATGCATCAACCAATGCATCTCAAGCAAAACCGAGGAAGTGATTCTTCTACTTTACTCAGCATTGGTGAGCATTGGTGAAAAAGTTTCTTTTTCATAAAGGCCCCTAAATGCAAACAAATGCTACTGTATGGAAGTGTGTGTATCTGCCAGGCACAGCTTGGGCAGCTATAAATAATCAGACAAAATTAACTTAGGGGGAAATGACCTGACTCAGGTGATACAGTCAAATTTGTGACTTGGAAGTGGCCATTGAAAAATTACAGCTAATGGTACTTTTTAAAGATATTCTTTCATTCTGGCATCCTGAGCTGGTTTGAATATCTGACCGTGTTCAGAAGGAATATAAAGAATGTCTTGTTTAAACCTTCTTCAGTATTTCCATCATCTGAAGACAGTGTTTACCTGGGCTGTCTACCAAGAGGGCTTCTAACTTCTCTAGTTGTAGGCAATAGCAAAAGTTTGATTAGCTTCAGCTGAGAAGAAAGAGAAACTCAAAGAAGGCAGGAGGTATTGTATAAACTGTGAATGCCAGCAGACAAAATTAAATGAGCTGAAAGCATATGAAAGGAAAATCTAGTAGCAAAACTCAGACAACATTGATGTGATAGTTTTTGTTAAATATCTTTTTTTTGCTCCTAGCAGAAAAAAAATCTAAATTCACTGAGGCTAAAGTGAACCTCTAGCTCTTCAAAGGATGAAAATCACATTGATCTCTAATGCTAATGAATTTTAATATGCGGGTATTTTCACAGCTGTAACCAGCTTGGACTCCATATTTGAATTGCCTAGCCAACACACAAGAGAGAAATCCCTTGAAATGTCACATGCTATTCACAGCCATATGACAGTTCCCTTTCTGCTTGACTCCTCAGGCTGTTTGGGGACCTTAATTAGAATGAATCCCCACTGTTATATTGCTCTGGTTTTTTTTCTTCAAGTTGAGTTCCAACAGGAAGAGTGACATGTGGCTGGCTTACATGATGTGTATGATTGCCTGGACCTCACTCATTTGGATTCTTCCTGAGTTAAGGCTAGAAGAAATGGGGAAGGAGACAAGAGCTTGAATTGTCCAGTGTAAAGCATCCAAACCCTGACCCAATATATGCATATCCTATCAAGTATGTTCAGTCTACAGTGAAAATTATGTTGGTCTTTTTTCCTCCTCTAACTGCCAGCTATGCATACTCAAAGTAGGTCCTGAGGTGCTAAGCTGAGCCTTTCTCTTTTCCTCTATCATGAGCTGCAGAAAAGATTTTGAAGAATAATTTGTTTTTTTATTTTCTCTTTTACATTAGTAACACCTGTGCAACTCCCATGGGCCTGCTCAGGTGGGACCAAAGAGAACAGAATAACAGTTCTGTGCTAACTGGTTCGCCCCACCAGACTAGGAAAGGGACCTGGGCACCAGAAAAGGCTCCTATTTGAAGCACAGCTGGCTGCAGTTACAAAGCAAATAAAAGGTTGAAAGGCATCAGGATGGGGGAGAGAAAAGCATTAACAAAACTCTTGATAAATATTGCAAATAGATCTCCAAACTGTCCATAAGGATCCCTTTGTCCAGGACTAAAAGCGCAGTTACCTTACAAGTGAAGCTCAGTAACTATCTGACAGCAGAGATGGTCAGAACTATTTTGGCAAAACAGGATATTGTCCTAAAATGCCAGTTCATTGAACCTTGAAGTGTTTTGTCCAAGTAGCTTGAGTTGGACGAACCCTCCAGAAATCCAGGATGGAGGGTTCTCATGTTAGGCTGCTGTGTATCACGGTATTTCCAGGGCCTAAAGCTCTGGACAGTAAGTCACCCCAGGACTGTCAGAGTACCTTCTGTAGAGCTTCAGGTGTTTGGACCCAAAAGCTTGCAAAGAAATACATTTATTTTTGCTATTATTTGGTTGGTCTAATAAAAGATGTCACACCTCTGACCAAAGAGTCTTGTTTGTCTTCTGTAGAACTGGCATTCAGAACATTAGTGTCCTAGGACAGGCTCCCAGGTCCACAGCTGCAGAGTAGCGCTACCATATGTGACTGGTCCTGGGCTAGACAAAATACAGTACTGTCCCCATTTGGCATGCCACTTCCCATTTGAAAAATGTTGGGGCAACATTAATTTTTCCCCCTTTTTTCCCCTCCCATATTCCTTGGCCACCAGTGCGATCCACAATGTATAACTGGGACATTCCATTGACAATGTGCCTTAAACAGAGACAGTGAAGAGCTCTTTGGTTCTCTGCAATCATGGGCGACTGGTGCCACCTTAGTCAGGGGGGCATATGCCCCCCCCCCCCCCCCCAGTGACCAGTCAGCAAGTGGAGGGGGGGAAGTCCTCCTGATTCCACTGACCGGGGATGATGGGGGTGGTCCCTCAGCACCTGATCACTCCGGCTGATCACTGCAGCCACTTCTGGGAGTGCAACAGTGCTCCACTCCCCAGCCGGCACTTGCAGGGGTGGAGCACCAGCGCTCTCGCCTACCACCCCCCCCCCCCGGGCCCATCACCTAATCAGCAAGTATGGCCTGTTAGGGGCTGCACTGGCACTCTCAGGGGGTGCATGTGCACCCCTGTGCATCCCCTATGTGTCACCACTGTCTGCAATCCTCATTTTACAGTATTTCTGCAAATGGTAAATAATGTGATTTAAAGGAAGTCATGCTTTAGGAGGCTGTTGCAGTTTTACCCACTTAACTACTGATAAATTGGTCCTGGCCACAGGCAATGACCTGGTGAGGGGACTGCAGGTTCTAGACCACCTGGGCCATAGTGATCATTGCCTACTGGAATTTACTATCCAGCACAGGGTGTCAAAGGCCTGCAGCAAGACAGTAGCCCTTGTCTTCAGGAGGGCCGATTTCAATGAGTTAAGGAGATTAGTAGGAGAAGCACTGAGGTCCCAGAGGGTAGGGGAGTTGGGAGTCCAAAATGACTGGTTGTTCCTTAAGGAGTCGATCCTCTGAGCCTAAAGGGTGACAGTCCCAACACAAATCAAAGCAGGTAGGAGTGCTCAAAAGCCCCCCTAGCTCAGCAAAGGCATTCAGGAATGTCTGAAAGCTAAAAAGGAGGAGTACATCCGGTGGAAGAGAGGGGCTATCACCGAGGAGGATTATACCTCCATTGCTTGAGACTGTAGGGGGGCTGTTAGGAAAGCTAAGGCAGAGACGGAACTAGGACTAGCAACCAAGATCAAAGATAACAAGTAGTCCTTTTTTTAAATACATAGGGAGTAAAAAGAAGGCACTGGGTAATGTGGGATCCCTACAGGACATGCTTGGCAATCTGGTGGTTGCACCAGACAAAAAAGCTGACATTTTTAACAAATTCTTTGCCTCCATATTTCTGAGCAGGGACCAGGACATCCCCCACACTGGGATTCCAGATGGACTCAGGACGCCAGGGCCTAGGGTCAGGGAGGACCTAGTTGGGGAATTTCTGGTGGGGCTGGACGTGTTTAAATCAGCAGGTCCAGATGATCTCCACCCCAGGGTGCTGAGGGAATTGGCAGGGGTCATTGTGGGGCCCCTGGCATGGCTTTACTAGCACTTATGGTGCTCTGGCCAGGTGCCAGAGGACTGGAAAAATGCCAATGTGGTCCCCGTTTTCAAAGAAGGTAGGAAGGAGGACCCAGGAAACTATAGGCCCGTTAGTCTTACCACAGTCCTGGAGAAGCTCTTTGAGAAAATTATCCAGGAGCACATCTGCAAGGGACCAGTAGGGGAGATTATGCTCAGGGGCAACTAACATGGGTTCATTAGGGGCAGGTCCTGTCAGACCAACCTGGTTGCCTTTTATGATCAGGTCACAAAATCCTTGGATGCAGATGTCACGGTAGATGTAGTCTTTCTGGACTTTAGGAAGGCCTTTGACACTGTCTCTCACCCCATTTTCATTAAAAAAACTAGGCAACTTCAGCATTCATGCCTACACAGTCAGATGGGTCACAAATTGGCTAGAGGGCCACACCCAGAGTGGTGGTGGATGGGTCATTTTTGACCTGGAGAGATGTGGGCAGTGGAGTCCCCCAGGACTTGGTCTTCAGGCCCGTACTGTTCCACATCTTTATCAGTGACTTGGATGAGGGGGTGAAAAGCACCTTGTTCAAATTTGTGAATGACACTAAGATATGGGGAGAAGTGGACACGCCGGAGGGCAGGGAACAGCTGCAAGCAGACCTGGACAGGTTGGACAAGTGGGCAGAAAACAACAGAATGCAGTTCAACAAGGAGAAATGCAAAGTGCTGCATCTAGGGAGGAAAAATGTCCAGCACACCTACAGCCTAGGGAATGACCTGCTGGGTGGCACGGAAGTGGAAAGGGATCTTGGAGTCCTAGTGGACTCCAAGATGAACATGAGTTGGCAGTGTGACGAAGCCATCAGAAAAGCCAATGGCACTTTAGCGTGCATCAGCAGATGCATGACAAATAGATCCAAGGAGGTGATACTTCCCCTCTATTGGGTGCTGGTCAGACCGCAGTTGGAGTACTGCATGCAATTCTGGGGGCCGCACTTCAAGAGGGATGCGGATAACCTGGAGAGGGTCCAGAGAAGGGCCACTCGTATGGTCAAGGGCCTGCAGACCAAGCCCTACGAGGAAAGACTAGAGAACCTGGACCTTTTCAGCCTCCACAAGAGAAGGTTGAGAGGCGACCTTGTGGCTGCCTATAAGTTCATCACGGGGGCACAGAAGGGAATTGGTGAGGTTTTATTCACCAAGGCACCCCCGAGGGTTACAAGAAATAATGGCCACAAGCTAGCAGAGAGCAGATTTAGACTGGACATTAGGAAGAACTTCTTCACAGTTCGAGTGGCCAAGGTCTGGAACGGGGTCCCAAGGGAGATGGTGTTCTCCCCTACCCTGGGGGTCTTCAAGAGGAGGTTAGATAAGCATCTAGCTGGGGTCATCTAGACCCAGCACTCTTTCCTGCTTATGCAGGGGGTCGGACTCAATGATCTATTGAGGTCCCTTCCGACCTTAACATCTATGAATCTATGAATATGGGGAGAGGTGGGCATGCTAGAAGAGAGGGACAGGCTACAACTATATCTAGACAGGTTACAGGGGTGGGCAGATGAGAATAGGATGAGATTCAGTACTGACAAGTGCAGGGAACTGCACCTAGGGAGAAAGAACCAGCAGCATTCCTACAGGCTTGCCAGCACAGAGGCAGAAAGGGATCTTGGAATCATTATTGACTCCAAGATGAACATGGGCTGCCAATGTGAGGATGTGGTCAGTAAGGCTAACCGCATCTTGCCATGCATCCACAGATGCATCACGAGCAGGTCCAAGGAGGTGATCCTTCCCCTTTATGCAGCATTAGTCAGGCCGCAGTTGGAGTACTGTGTCCAGTTCTGGGCACCGCACTTCAGGAGGGATGTGGACAGCATCGAGAGGGTCCAGAGGAGGGCCACTTGCATGATCTGGGGACAGCAGGGCAGACCCTACGAGGAGAGGCTACAGGACCTGAACCTGTTCAGCCTCCACAAGAGAAGGCTGAGAGGGGATCTGGTGGCCATCTATAAACTTGCCAAGGGAGACCAGCAGGCATTGGGAGAGTCCCTGTTCCCCTGAGCGCTACCGGGAGTAACAAGGAACAACGGCCATAAATTGACTGAGAGTAGGTTCAGGCTAGACATCAGGAGGCACTACTTCACAGTCAGGGCGGCTAGGATCTGGAACCGATTTCCAAGGGCAGTGGTGCTCGCTCCTACCCTGAGGGTCTTCAAAAGGAGGCTAGATAATCACCTAGCTGGGGTCACTTGATCCCAGCATTCATTCCTGCCTATGGCAGGGGGTTGGACTTAATGATTTGCTCAGGTCCCTTCTGACTCTAACAACCATGAAACTATGAAACTATGAAATTTATCTCCTTGGGGGTGTCTGGCAAAATCCATGTCCTGTGTTACTGAACTTAGCAGCACAGCATTGATTTCTGCTGGGTGTGAGTGTGGATATGGGTGTGCACATGTGCATGTGTGTTCCCCCTACACTCCAATGTGAGGCAGCCTTCCTGCACAGCATGAACTCCAACATTTTGTACCATGGAACTCTTTTCCACACCAAGGATGGCTCAGGTGAAGTAGTAAATTAGGTATAAATAGTGATATAAATTCCTGTCTCCCTAAAGGCATAATTAAGAAGAGGAATTAAGAAAACTGGCACCAGAAGTTAATCTGTTGTGTCTCTAACGTTGAAAGGCAATCAATCATCAAACAGCCTTTGAAAAGTGAAGCAGGTTAACTGAGGGTCTTTTTCAACCTGACACCTACTATGTCACCTGACTGACAACTAGAAGTCATTTTCAATCTATTTTCTGTTTGAGTGAATCTGCTTTCCCTCTGGAAAGCTGCTGCTTTCCCTTAGTTAAGTGCTCCTGGACCAGAAAATCATGAGAAAAAGACTATTAATATTAATATTTCAACTTTTAATGAGATCGTTGTCACAATGTGTGCATGCTAGTTGTAAAATTCCTTCTCAGTGGTAGAAGCAGTTCCCCCATCAGGAATGGCTCCCTAATGGCTCCCCCATCAGGAATGTCCACATTTGGAAGGATGTGTCTCTACAGCAGTGGCCGTCAACGTTTTTAGACTCAAGGCACCCCTCAAAAAAAGCCAGCTTGTAGTTTTCACTTCTTGTGTTTTGTCTATGATGCTGCAAAGAACTCAGAAAGATCACAACAGGTCAGAATGCTTCTGAGACTGTGGATTCCTGTCTGAAATCTCTGAGTTTATCTTTGAATCATGTGCAGGTGTTTGCACACCTAACAGTGTTAATATTGTGCAACACACTGTGGTACCCTTTAACAGCTCTTACAGCACCCTACTTGAGAAGCATTGCTCTACAGCTTATGATTAAGAACCAGCTTCTGCAGTCTGAGGTCAGGTGCAGACATTACACTTTTTCCAGTTCAGGTGGTCAGAAACTGGTCTAACCCTGTAGCAGAACAGAAGTTCAGCACACATAGACCAGTTTAAAAATGGTGAAACCCAGTCTAAGATAGACCTGAATGGATGTAGTATTAGATTTAATCAGTTTAGGTTAGACCGGTGTATCAAACGTCTGTCCCAGATCCCCTCCCAACTCAGATCACAGTCCCAGGAGCCTTTTGTAGTCCTCACCACCCCCCCTTGCAGGGTGGGCAGACTAGCCTCAGCCTATGCTCATCTGCGGTGGCTGAGTGCTGGACTGATCCTACCCATGGGCTGTCACAGAGCTGAGGAAGCTAAGCCTCTGCTCTCCAGCTCTGTGTCCTGCCTGTGCCTTTTAGGCAAGCCATGGGTCATGGCTGCAGCTCTCTGCTGTGCCCCGCTCCCTGCCACTGCTGGCAACTGACTATTGATAGTGGGGGGCGAAGCTGGAGAGAGATTCTGTGCTGGCTCCCCCCCTTCCTGTGGCTGACAGCAGAGGGTTGGAGGCACGTGCCATCATCAAATCAGGGATGGCCCCTGTTCGGCTGTGCGTGGCTGCCCTTAACAATCTCCAGCACTCTGGGAGGCATGCAGGAGTGCCCTTGGCTTCTGGCCTCAGCCAGTGCAGGCATCTGCCTGCCTCCCCCCACCAGTGGGCAAACATATGTTCCCTTTACTCCTGATCTAATCTATGGAGTTTAGAGAAGCCCACATAGATTGGGCTGCCTTGGGCTTTTTGAATGTTTGTACTTAGTCTGAGGCTACAGTAGACTCACATCCTTTGTGGACTGGGTGGAGAGTGGAAGATGTAATACACTGAACAACAGGCCCCACAGGCCAGTCTTGTATTGCAGTTTTAAGAGCTCTTTCCACACCTGATTGAACACCCCTACCTTCTTTGATTGCCTCCTTTTCTGAAATGGACTCAAGATACAATTTTTAAAAACCAGTCTGCTCTGTCCCAGTAGAAATATTTTAATCCACAAACACATCTGACAGCACTTTATTTAATTTACTTGCAGTGCATTAGTGCCAAATTATAAACAGCTTAATAATGAGAGAAACAAATTGATAACTAATGTTTTTGCATGATCTGCTTGGTGCATATATTTATGTGATAAAAGCTACTGCTGACTTACATCCCCAAGGTTAACTGTGTAGGTGTAAGACTGAAATGGCTCACAGAGCCAAGAGAAAACTCTTTAAAAAACAGTGGATACAAGGAGATGCATTCTGGATATGAGAAGGTAAGACAGAGCTGTGTGATGAAGCAGAAACATTGCTGCACTACTAAAATGCCCTACCTTTGCTTTTGTGGAGTATCTTTGCAGTATCTGGGCATGTCTACATGTGCAAATGCTCCTGGGTCAGTTTACCTCAGCGTAATTTATTCTGGAGTAAACCTGCCCTGGGCAGGCATCTACACACGCATGCATTCGGGATCAGATTTCCTGCTCCCACCCCTTCTGGCCCTGCACCAGCCCCCTGCACCAGCCAGGGGGAGCTGGAGGTGCCAGTTGCACCTGCCTGCCACCAGCAGCCATCTTTAAAAGCCAGCCCCATGTGCTGCTCCCTGGCCACCTGCTTTCATGGCCCAGAGCAGCATACAGAGTATAGTGTGAGCACACTGTGGCTCTGTCACTGGAGCCTCTGCCCACCATGCCATGGCTGCTCCACCCCCAGGCCCCAGAAGCAATGTTCAGTGCCCTGGGCTCCTGTTGTCCCCTCTGATTGCTGTGCTGGCTCGCTGTGGTGACCGCCACCTGGCCCAGGTCAGTCTCAGCCCTGGTAGCTCCCCTGCTTGGGACAATCACCTGGCCAGACTCACTGCACTGTCCCAGTCCCCCTGCCACCATGCTGCTGCTGGTCAGACCCCATGCTGACACCCAGACCTTGGCAGAGACAATGACAGTGCATTCCTGGATGCCATCACCAGGGCCATCCATGAGCTCCTGGGCATCCAGCCCTGTTGCCTGTGGGTCTGCTCAGCCAGCTATGACTGGTGGCTGCATGTTGTCCAGACTACCTGGGATGATGAGCAGTGGCTAGTCATTCCGGATAACCTGGGCTACCTTTGAGGAGCTCCTTGACCAGCTCCACCTGCACCTGGAGTGACAGACCACTACCATGAGGCAACCCCTCCCCACACCCAGCTGTCCATTGCGCTGCTCAAGCTGTCCATGCCTCCCAAACTCCACTATGCTAGCCACCTCTTCAGCATGGGCAAGGTGACTACCAGGGAGGCCATCCTGGAAGTGTGTGGCACCCTCCAGGATGTGCTAGGACACAACGTGCTCTGTGTGCATGGCCACCCAGAGGTGGTGGTCAGACTCCACACCCTGGGCTTCCCCCAGTACATTGGGACTCAGGACAGGACTCACATCCCCATCACCTGACTTCCCCAAACCAACTGCCCCTGCTACAGCCAGCGGGGCTTTCACTCTGTTGTGCTCCAGGCCATCGTTGACCACTGTTGCACCTTCACCAATGTGAGCACTGGCTGGGTAGGCAGCATCCATGACACCCATATCTTCTGAAAGTCCCCCCTGCCAGCCCTAGTGGAGAGCAGATGTTTCACACCAGGGGTCCAGGCCTCCAACTGGGCATTGTGGTAGTCCCACCCCTTCTTATTGGGGGCCCCACCTACCCACTCCTCCCCTGGCTCTGCTGGAGGAGGCCAAGTTGGGGAGCATGGTGGAATGAGCTCCTGGTGGCCTGAGGGGCCCTTCCCTGGTGACGCATCGCCACAGATGCCAAGCCACAGTGGAGGCTCAGGCAGGCCACCTGTGCTTGAATAGATGGCACAGCTCAGGCCAGGGTCCCAGGGTGCAAGAATGTCATTCAGCTGCTGCATAAAGGGCATGGACTTGTGGGCGCCCCCTGACTGGCAGTTGTGGTCCGTGACAGTTACCTGCTGTGCCTGCAAGGCCCTGACCTTTATGCAGCACTGGTGTGCTGACCGGTTATGCCTGTACTCCTGCATGTGGCCTGACAGGCCCTCAGATATGCATGTTGGAGTACTCACTCCGCACAAACTGGATGAGGACCTTGGCCTCGCCCCACAGGGCAACAAGGTCCATGGTCCTCTCTTGGGACCAGTTGGGGCCCTGGGAGGCAGCATGTGGTATCAGGGAGGATGTCAGTATAGCTCCCTTGATAGTTCACTGGGCCTTTGCGCAGCAGTCCTGGTGGGGCTGGGCAGATGTGTTCAGTACCCAGCACAGAGGCATGGCATAGGACAGGCAGGAATGTGGTGATGGTGTGCCAGGCACCAGCAGTGGGTTCTGGGCAGACTTCTGTGGGTGGTCTGGGGCCAGCTGGAGTGGGACCCAGGGGCCAGAGGCTGGCTGCAGGTGGCCCAGGATGCTGCCGGGCCTGGCAGGTGCCTGCAGCACCCAGCACAGCATGATGGTGTGGGCCAAAGCAGTTCTAGGGACCAGCGTCGGGGTGTAGGCAGGCTGGTACAATTGGCTTGGGGCCTCTGCTGGGAGACGCATTGGCCAGAGGCTGGCTGCAGGTGGCCCAGGGCCCTGGCATCCCTGCAGGCTTTTAAGGCCTGGAGCTGAGGCAGGTGAAGAGCCAGCGAAAGGGCCCTGGAGCTAAGCTGCATGTGGCCCCCTGGTGGTAGGGCTGGCTGGGAGCAAATTTGCTCCTGGTCAGGATCTACACATGCATTACTGTGCAGTAACTAATCAGGAGTTAATTTTCCACTTATATTTGCAGGTAGTAAATTAACTCATGATTAGACCAAATTACTTCTTAGTAAGCATCTGCACATGTAGGCAGTGATGCTTACTGCACAGTACTTTGGTCTACTGTGCAGTAAAGCATCTCATGTAGACATGCCTCCTGTGGAGTATCTGTGGAGTTTCTTATAAGAAACTGAAATATAAAACTTCATGAATAAAGAGCATTAAATTGTTCTTGGAAATAGCAGTGTAAACCCATCTAAACACAAATAGTGTTGGACTTGGGGTGCCCTGGACAGAGACATTCTCACCCTCACACTGATGGAACCAGCAGCGCCTTAGCCGCGCGGCGCGAACAGAGCACGCAAACAGGGTGGGCTCTGTAAGAGCACGCCGGCGTTTGCACAGGCGTTCGCGCCGGCGGGCGGGCCGGGAGGGCCAGGAGTGAGACTCCTGTAGGGGTAGGGCGTAGACACCACACAGGTCTACAAACAGCAGCTTATAGAATGGTGTCTACGAGAAGTGCTGCTAGGGCCTCTGCCCAGGGGGACAAGGTTACCCGGGGCTGGTCTGAGGCCTCCACCCAGACTGAGCCCATGGGGGAGCTGATGTCCCCCTACCTCCTGGCCTGTGGGGGATCCCCAGCAGGGCCGGGGGGGGCAGAGATTGGGGGCCCCCACACCTGTCCGGCAGGTGCCCGTCTTAGGGCTCTGGAGGCGCAGGTGAGGGAGCTCCGGGAGGAGGTTAGCAGGCTGAGGGGGATCAGGGAGGCGGAGGATGAAATTGACAATTATTTCCTTTCCCTGCAGGCCCAGGCACCGAAGGAAGAAGCAGCCCAGGGAGTGCCCTCCACAGCAGAGTGGCAGACGGTCACATCCAGGACCGGAGCAGCTCGCAGCGAACCGGTACCAGCTTCTCCAGTCCGACTGATGAACAGGTACGAGGCCCTGGTGACCCTGCAGGAGATGGAAGGGGAGGAGGAAACCCTTGGGCAAGAAGAAACACCACGTTCTTCACACTCCAAACAGATCAAGAGATCCACGAGGACCCAGAGGAGGAGGCGACGTGTGCTTGTCATAGGCAACTCCATCCTGAGAGGTACGGAAGGGCCCATCTGTCGCCAACCCCTCAGCACGAGAGGTATACTGCCTCCCTGGAGCAAAGATTCGGGATGTGACGGAGGTAATCCAGGCCAGGATCAAGCCCACCGATTACTACCCCATGGTCCTAGTCCATGTGGGTACTAATGATGCGGCCAGGAGAACCCCCGATCACCTGATGGCGGACTACAGTGCTCTGGGTGGCGTGCTGAAGGAGTTCGGTGCACAGGTGGTTTTCTCTTCCATCCTACCAGTGACCGGATGAGGAAGACGGCATGAGAACTGCATCAGAGAGACCAACTGGAGGCTTCGGCAGTGGTGTCTCGAGGCAGGCTTCGGCTTCCTGGACAATGACCCGCACATCACGACGAGGGACATGCTCAGCTGGGATGGGCTTCACCTGTCCCCCAAAGGTAAGCGTGTGTTTTCTTCTAGGTTGGCAGATCTCCTCCGGCGGGCTTTAAACTAGGCTCGTCGGGGGGAGGGGAGTACGAGGGCAGGGGAAGCTGTGGACCACCAAACCATGTGGCACCCACAAGGACAGCCCAGCCTGAAGAAAGAGAGCATTGGAAACCTGAAAGCCATGGGGAGGCCAGCACTACAGAACAGGTAAGAAACAAGAAGGTAAGAAACAATGGGCCCCTTGGGACTCGGAGCGGGGGGGCAGCAAAGGCACCAGTCACAGGGCTCAAGTGCCTATATACTAATGCTAGGAGCATGGGGAACAAGCAGGATGAACTAGCGCTCCTGCTTGCACTAAACACCTATGACTTAGTGGGGCTAACAGAAACCTGGTGGGATTCATCCCATGACTGGGCGGTACATATTGAGGGCTATAGATTGTACAGAAAGGACAGGTCGGGGAAGAAAGGGGGGGGGGGGTTTGCACTTTATGTCAGTGAGCAATATACATCAACCCTCATCAAGACAGAATCCAAGGTTGAGGAAGTAGAAGGATTGTGGGTTAGGCTACATGGGGGGCAAGGAGAAAGGGATTTGGTGGTAGGGGTCTGCTACAGACCCCCACACCAAGGGGAAGAAATAGATGTGGGGCTCCTGAGGCAACTCTCGGAGACCATAAAAGCTAAAGAGGCGGTAGTCATGGGGGACCTAAACTACCCGGACATCTGCTGGGAGACGCAGACAGCAAAGTCCCACCACTCACGCAGGTTTCTAACCTGTGTACAGGACCTCCACCTGACACAGGAGGTACATGGTCCCACTAGGGGGAATGCCATACTGGATCTGGTATTGGCAACAGGGGATGACATGGTAGGGGACCTCCAGATCGGTAGCCATTTGGGAGACAGTGATCACCTAATAATAGAATTCAACATAAGACAACGAGTGGGTAAGGTAACTAGTAAGGTGAAAGTGCTAGACTTTAGGAAAGCTGATCTCATTGCACTCAGGCGATTAGTCAAGGAAGCACTGCAGAGTAGGAGTTTTGAAGGGATGGAAGTCCAAGAAGGGTGGCTGTGCCTTAAGGAAACAATCCTTCGGGCACAAAGCAAGACGATCCCCGAGCGAGGCAAAAAAGGGATAGGGGCCAGGAGGCTTCCATGGCTGACCAGAGAAATCCAGGGCAGCCTAAGGGCCAAAAGGGGAGCACATAAAAAGTGGAAACAAGGTGAGATCACTAAAGATGAATATACCTCCTCTGCTCGTGCTTGTAGGGCGGCAGTTGGACGGGCCAAAGCTACCATGGAGCTGAGGATGGCAACCCAAGTAAAAGACAACAAGAAATTGTTTTTTAGATATATAGGGAGTAAAAGGAAGGCCCAGGGAGGAATAGGACCACTGCTAAATGGGCAGAAACAATTGGTGACAGACTGGGGGGACAAGGCTGAACTCCTCAACGAGTTCTTTGCCTCAGTGTTCCTAAGTGACGGGCACGACAAGTCTCTCACTGGGGTTGTAGAGAGGCAGCAGCAAGGCGCCAGACTTCCATGCGTAGATCCTGAGATGGTGCAGAGTCACTTGAAAGAACTGGATGCCTTTAAGTCGGCAGGCCCGGATGAGCTCCATCCGAGGGTGCTGAAGGCAGTGGCCGACATCATTGCAGAGCCACTGACGGGAATATTCGAAGGCTCGTGGCGCACGGGCCAAGTCCCGGAGGACTGGAAAAGGGCTAACGTGGTCCCCATTTTCAAAAAGGGGAGGAAGGAGGACCCGGGCAACTATAGGCCAGTCAGTCTCACCTCCATCCTTGGTAAAGTCTTTGAAAAAATTATCAAGGCTCACATTTGTGAGAGCCCAGCAGGGCAAATTATGCTGAGGGGAAACCAGCACAGGTTTGTGGCGGGCAGATCGTGCCTGACCAACCTAGTCTCCTTCTATGACCAGGTTAGGAAATGACTGGACACAGGAGGAGGGGTGGATGTCGTATACTTAGACTTCAGGAAGGCCTTCGATACGGTATCCCACCCCATACTGGTGAACAAGTTAAGAGGCTGTGACGTGGATGACTGCACAGTCCGGTGGGTGGCGAATTGGCTAGAGGGCCGCACCCAGAGAGTCGTGGTGGATGGGTTGGTCTCGACCTGGAAGGGTGTGGGCAGTGCGGTCCCGCAGGGCTCGGTCCTTGGACCGATACTCTTTAATGTCTTCATCAGTGACTTGGACGAGGGAGTCAAATGTACTCTGTCCAAGTTTGCAGATGACACAAAGCTATGGGGAGAAGTGGACACGCCGGAGGGCAGGGAACAGCTGCAGGCAGACCTGGATAGGTTGGACAAGTGGGCAGAAAACAACAGGATGCAGTTCAACAAGGAGAAATGCAAAGTGCTGCACCTAGGGAGGAAAAATGTCCAGCACACCTACAGCCTAGGGAATGACCTGCTGGGTGGCACAGAGGTGGAAAGGGATCTTGGAGTCCTAGTGGACTCCAAGATGAACATGAGTCGGCAGTGTGATGAAGCCATCAAAAAAGCCAATGGCACTTTATCGTGCATCAGCAGATGCATGACGAATAGGTCCAGGGAGGTGATACTTCCTCTCTATATGGCGCTGGTCAGACCGCAGTTGGAGTACTGCATGCAATTCTGGGGGCCACACTTCAAGAAGGATGCGGATAACCTGGAGAGAGTCCAGAGAAGGGCAACTCGTATGGTCAAGGGCCTACAGACCAAGCCCTGTGAGGAGAGACTAGAGAACCTGGACCTTTTCAGCCTCCACAAGAGAAGGTTGAGAGGCGACCTTGTGGCTGCCTTTAAGTTCATCACGGGGGCACAGAAGGGAATTGGTGAGTATTTATTCACCAAGGCGCTCCCGGGGGTTACAAGAAACAATGGCCACAAGCTAGCAGAGAGCAGATTTAGACTGGACATTAGGAAGAACTTCTTCACAGTTCGAGTGGCCAAGGTCTGGAACGGGCTCCCAAGGGAGGTGGTGCTCTCCCCTACCCTGGGGGTCTTCAAGAGGAGGTTAGATAAGCATCTAGCTGGGGTCATCTAGACCCAGCACTCTTTCCTGCTTATGTAGGGGGTCGGACTCGATGATCTATTGAGGTCCCTTCCGACCCTAACATCTATGAATCTATGAATCTATGATTGACTACATAGCCTACCCAAGCCCTCCATGGCCTGACAATGGCCCCTGGCAATGGACCTGTTTGTCTGCCTCTGAACCCAGATTCTGCCCTAATTTAATGTTACCTCTGATGCCTGAGGTATGCTCCCCACCCCCCAGGAAATGGGAAGAAGGTATGCACTGTGGTGGCTAAAGCTGCGATGGAAGCAGCATGGAGCTGTCCCAAGCAGTAGACAAGCTACTGGGTTTAGCAACTGCAGAAGTTAGAAATGTTTGCCATTCCCCCTCCCCATGAAAATACAGCAGTCTAATTCTCAAAATAGTCTGGTGCCAAGGTACTGATGGTACTAGCACAACCCCTTGCATTTAAAGAGTGGTCCAAGGAGGTGTAAGGAAGTTTAAAGAGAACGTAAGAGTTAATGAAATTTTCAGTTTAAGCTAAATTATTTATAAAGAATAGGTTTGTAACAAAGCTAAAGAGTTGGGCTAAATATAAGCCCTAAGCCTGAAACTGCAGAAGCAAGAGTGCTAGGATTTTAAGGCATGGGGAAGTTTAGAACTGTTTTGAGGTATGGATATATTAAATACAAACACACCACACACATGCATGCATGCATGCATGCATGTACACACACACACACACACACACAGACACACACACACACACACACACAGTTAAAGGGATTGTAAGTGTAAGTTTTCCCCTTTTGTTTTTTGCCTCTGTGCAAGTTGGGATTTCTTTTTAATCAACATACTGATGCACATTGAAAGACTTACTAGACAAGGCCAAGTAGCTTATGTAATAAGGCTAGAATAGCACAAAAAGACAGGCTATTTTGCAAACAAAATCTCCAATTTGAGACGTCTCTTGGCATACTATGGGATTCCATATATACAGAGCAGCACAGATTCTTACCTGTCTACTGCTTGAACTCCCCAGCTGCCTGTATCTGGTCAAGGTGATGTATTACTCTTTATAATGTGTTATTCTTCATAAAGAGGTTAGACAATGGATTTTTTAGCATGGTTTGGATAGGGATGAACCTGGCAGGGGGTTGGACTAGATGGCCTCTGAAGGTTCCTTCCAGCCCTACTTCTTTATGATTCTGCTGTCTGATTTTGCTGTTACCATGTAGCTATTCTAGCCCAGGATTGAAGTTATCTAATAAAGATTCTTGGAGGGCCTCTTTTTTTGATGGTTTTTGTTTGCTTGTTTGTTTTTAGTGTTGCTGCTTTAAGTCATCCAGGATCCAAAATTGGAAGTTTCATCTGAGCTGGTTCCAGCTGAACCCAGTAAGATAAGATTCCTGTAAATACTTAATTAAAATAGAAGGTAAAGATAATGGAATTGGCAATAGAAATCATGAGTGGGCTTTTTAATTTTTTTCACCTTAGGCAAAGCAGCAGAATCATCATGAGTGTAAAGGAATGGATCTGCTTAGTATGCCATCCTGGCTTGCAATAAATTTCAAAACTCTTTGCATTGGGATTTCCTTATGGGAATATCCAGGCCATTGTGTGAAGGCAGATTCAAGCAACAATTACCAAGCACTACTGAATCCTCATCACAGACCTCAGGCCATTAGCTTGGACCTTTTCTGCCACTGTTTTGTCTTCCTGTTTATTCATCCCATGGATGCATTAACTGAGAAAAGACAGGACAGTCTAATAATCTACTATATAATAACAGCTGTTCATGGACCAGGCCACAGAGTTTGTAAAAATGTTAAATCTTTTGTATTATTGTACAGCAACTCCTCCAGTAGTCCTAACATTATTACATCTTAATAGTCTTAGAATATTATGCATCAGTTATAGTTCAATTACTAGGTGCATCTCATGACTTTAACTACAGACCAGTCTGACATAAAAAGAGTGTCATGTAACTCAGCATCGTATCCACTGTGTTCAACAAATGTCTTTCAGTTGGGCGCAGATTATGAAACCTTTATCATTTTTCAGTTTCTTTTATGAAGCTCTGTTTCATTCATCATCTGTGGTTCTGGAACAAAAGAAGACAGAAGTGCCAGCAAGTGTCCCAGATCTGCCTGGTACCTGTGTAATAGAGCAAAAGTTTTACTCCTTGTCAGGAACATGTGTACAGTTTGTTTTCCCAGTATGGCATTTGTGTCTATAGAACCATGATGGAAGACTTTAGAGGCTTCATTTTAGCATCAAATGACCCATCAATGTCTTATTATATCTGCCTTTCTGGTGATTTTTTTTTTTAATTTAGGTCACTATTGCCAATAGGGAGCTCATCCATGACTGCTAATATGAAAAGCATAGAACTCCTTTCCGAAATTTCAATTTCCTGTCCCAAGCTTATAGTTAAAAGTTGGTCATTTTGGGGGGCTAAATTGCCCTGCATTCTTTTGTGTCAAGAAAAGCTCCTGATAAAAAACTGTTGGTGCCACATGTAATGAAGGGGGAAAGAAGGGTTTGCATGAAATGTTTATTAAATTGCATATTGTGGACATTACGGTGGTTTCTATTTCTTTTAATGGCAGCATTGTTATCTCTAAGTAAACTGGTGCATAAGCAGGTTGCTGTTGCTACTCAAACTAGCCACTCTAACTTTAAAGTTCTATGAGAATTTTCAAAAGTTAGTCAGCTAGGGGGACGGAGTGGATCTCGGGTTTGTTTCCATGTAGTGGATGGTGCTAGGCTAGTGAGGACTAATTCAGTTACTGTTCACCCTCCTTCTTCCCATTCCAGAAGGACCAGAACCAGCCTCAGCTCATGGCCCTGAATAAACCCACCCAGTTTAGACTGCTCTCAAACCTTCTCTAAATCAGAACTGACCAGAAAAGCAGCAAAGTGAATGATCTCTCTTGTGAGTCTTCCTTTGATGAGGGGTATAGACTGTAGCCATGTTGGTCTAAGGGGATAGGCAGATAAGGTTATTTGGGTAAATCTGATATCTTTTATTAGACCAACTCAAATAGTTGGAAAAAATCTTCTTTGCAAGCTTTGGGTATAACTACCCTTTGTCAGGCTGAGGAAGCATCAGCCTGACAAAGGGTATTTATACCTGAAAGCTTGCAAACAAGAATTTTTACAACTATTTGAGTTGGTCTAATAAAAGATATCAGATTTACCCAAATAACTTTGTGTTCCTTTGATGATGGCACTGCTTTCTTGTGATGCCTCACAATAGCTGTCTCCATAAAGATGGGGACATAGCATTCCTATGTTTAATTGGAAAGAAATGAGACTATGGCTGTCTGATATAGCCATACAGTGCTCTTAAGCTTGTTTTTTTCATGGCTGATCCTAGTCATATTGTTTTGAGACTTAGCTTCAGTTGGGGAATTTCAGATACAGTTTTTCTATATCTGAAGTTACTTTGGAATAGCAAAATGTGTGTGCTCCTATTCCAGAGTAGGAGGCTCTTCTTCCAGCTAAATCTAATCCAAATGGGTAGATAGCGCTCTAAAAACTGTTTTGGTTAGTGCACAACATGGAATATACTTAACCAGGTCAATTAGGAATTGTTACAAGATATTTAGATAACAACATTTTGCACATCCACAAACCCTTTGGTATAAGAATCTCAGGCTGTCTCAAAGCATAGATTGATATGATCCTCTCAACTCCTCTGCGAGTGCTGTATTACCTTATTTTCTACATTGTAGACATGAAGAAACTGAGACGTTGGCAGATTTAGGATTTTATCTCATACCAACCACCTAGTAAATGGCTGATCCAAACATATAACCTAGGACTCCTCTCCCCAAGTCTCTTGTCTAATCACTGGGTCACAGTGTCTATTGTTAAACACCTCTAAGGGAAGCCTATGTCTTTCTTGTTCTTCCCTGTCTCCTCCTGCTGCTCAGTACCAGTGAGCTGGAAAAAAATGTGAACGATGCTTGAGAGCATGAATAAACCAGCTTGTCCCTTATGTAGCCAGCACAGTTTCCTGTTGGATAGGGTGTCACAAAGCTTTTTACAAGGTTCCAGCATTGTGTCTCCCAACCACAACCTGATTGAACATTGGATTGAATGTGGCTTTTATTTCTTTCTTTCTTGTTGGAAGGATACAAAGAAATCTTGTTGCTTCTGTTGCACAAACGGCTAGTTTCGTGCCCCTGGAGGCTTTTCCAATACACCTCAAGGAGAGAGTCATACACACTCAGGCCGGGTCCAACTCGAGTTTATTGTTTGCAAACAGGTCGACAAGGGAACACAATGTTCAAAGCCGAGTCGACTTCAAACTGTGTCTGAAGCTTCTTTTTATAGCCAACGTAAACAATAGATTTCAACGTGTCGTGCAATTATTGGCAGACTTAGCATTACGTCTTGCATCGTATGTTTAGCAGTTACATGTTCTATGACAGTTTACATACATGTCTCATTTACATCTTAAATCCCCTCCCAGGGGCAGTTCTTAAGCCCCTCTGGTCATCCTTCGGTCAGGGTAAAATTTCTTTGCATCAACATTTTTCCCTGTCCCTCTTCGCTTATCTCTTGTAAGGAGTTATTTATTGCATCCGTTCCTGGCTCCGTCTGCAGAATTCTAGTTCTATTCGTAAATCAATTGTTAGTTTACTTGTCTTAGTGATAAGTGTGGAAGTGAGAGTGAAAACATGCGGAGTGCACAAGCAATTACAAAAGCAGGGTGTATAGATTATGCTGTATTTTTACCACACTTCCACCACAATCTCTGCCAGGGCCACAGGGGATTTTATAAACAGAGGCCTCTAGTGTTTAAGTAAGCATCCACCAAAAAATAATAGGGATGACTTCAATTTCAATAGTACTGTCCATAAGCAAAAAAAAAAAAGAAAAAAAAAAGTATATGATTGTGTATACCATTAATGTGTCTTTATTTGCTGAGCAGGATCCTGTGCTGAAACAAGTGATATAAATGGAAAAGGAAATATAGGGCTGCACAGATAACATCAATATCAAAGTGATGGGACTGCTGCTGCCGCCTCTTCATCTGACCATTTTTCACTTAGCTCTTTCTCTTTTTTTTTCTTTTTAAAATCATCTGAGTTCCTTTTTAGCCCAGACATTTCAAAATAACTCAACTTTGTGCAAAGTAATAAAGAGTCAGGTTCCTGCTCTGAGGCACTGAGAAGGATCATGTGAATCTTGTTCTACTATGAGAAAGTGCCAGGAGTAAGAATACACTCCTCACTCTCTGACTGCATTTTGAGTTGACATGAAGCACAAGAGCTGGCTAGTTTCCCTTCTGGTGCCTGTCTGAGCCAATAACCAGAAGTGGCATAGAAAGATTCTGTTTAGTTTTCTCAGCAGTATTCAGAGATGATGTGCCATAGAAAGAGGCTAATGGTTTGATAGAAGACAACTTTTTTTCCAGAGGACTGCCAGTCTAATATTAGCTAAATTGCACTAAATGATGGCCACTTTATTTAGAAAAAAGAGATTAAAATGTATGCAGCTAATGGACATTTCGAAGTAGCAATCTGAAGTGTGCTGTGAAGAGCAATAATTGGAAGCCCAAGAGGCCCCCTACACACACATAGCTTGAAAATCTCTGAGAAGAGCTCTGCAGCCCAGAGCAAGTGGAAACTGAAGAATGATGCAGAACACAACAACCAGCTTGGTTATGAAAGAGGACTGAAGAGCTGAGACAAATATATGCAGGGGATAAGATGACAAAAAGAGGTGTTCTGGCTCTCCAGTTAGGGTGTGCAATATGTGGAGTTGTGTTTATGATTCCCAGAGAGCAGTGCATAGTGGACAGTGTTTGTTTTTCCCAGTGTTTCCAGGCTTTGGTTCCCACATGGGGCCAGAAAGGAATTTTTTCCCCCCTTGACAGGTGTCAGGTTTTCACAGCTTTGTTTTACATTCTTCAGAAGTATTGGGTATTGGATGTAGCCAAGGTTGGGGGTTTTGACTGAAATGTGCTGATGCTCCTTCTGGGATTTACACCCAGACATTCTTGGCTAGTGGTTCTTGCTGCTCCACTCAGGATTAGATGGATAGTTACATTTGGTATTGGGAAGGAAATTTACCCCACAATCAGATTGGCTTAAACTGTGCGGATTTTTGCTTTCTGTAGCAGGGAATGTGATCCTATTCCTTGGATCTCTTGAATGTATTTTAACAGACTACTGCCTGTGCTTGCAGTGGGAGGATGCTGACAGGGCCTTCCTCCCCCTGCTTTCCTTGTGGCAAGTTATGGTGTTTTTGATGGTTTGTAGCATTGTACCTGGTACTAGCATAACAGGATTGTTCATCTAGTTTTGTTTGGAATAGGCTTTGGAGAGACACTTGTATAAGATGGTTTAGGTAAGGGTGATCCTGCCTTGAGCAGGAGATTGGACTAAATGACCTCCTAGACTAGGTACAGACATTCAAAAAGCCCGAGGCAGAATCAATCTAAATTACATGGTTTTCTGTAAGCATCATAGCTTAGATCAGTAGTGAACAGAACACACATTCACTCTTTGGTCGGGGGATCAAATCTTAGACCAGATTCCATCATTTTTAAACCAGACTGTGTGTGCTGAATTTCTGTTCTGTTACAGGTATAGACCGGTTTCCAATCATCTATACCACTAAAAGTGTAATACCACTAAAAGTGTACCTGACCCTGAGGTCCCTTCAAGCCCTACTTTTATGATATATGAGACACTGATTACTTGTTCCATAGGCTTTTCTATACCACACATCCCTGTATACGTAACCGTCTCCCATATGTTAATGAATTTCTCCTTACTATTGATCCATGCAGTAATGCATTCATGGCAGAACTGGGACAGGATCTGTACTATTTAGTTCATAGTTTAGTGGCTTAACTACCAGACTATGATGCCTCTTAAAATGAGGTAGAGAAATATGTGATCCTCTGCATCCTGGAATGAAGAAAAAGGACTTGATTGCTTCTGACTTCAATGAGAGCAAGACCAGATGCTTTCTCCATCCCCATCCAGAGCTACACGGAGGCTTAGTTAGCAGTGTTGCCTCGCTTATTTTCTGTTTTTTGTTCACAAACAGATAAGACTGGGCACATCTACACATGCCCCTATGGTGCTGTTGTTACTGTGCCATCATTTAATACTACCTTTTGGAAGTACTTTTCCAAGAGGAAGTACTAAATGATGACACAGTAACAGCTTGTATTGAACTGTGCACACTGCACACTGTTATTTTTAGCTGCTACAGCACTGTAGCAATGTGCTATACTGAGGGACTGTGTCACTATGGTGACATAGCTGCAGCATCACTGTTTTTGCCCGTGGACACTACATGTAGCATCACGTGTAGGTGTGCCCACTGAGTATTTGAAGATTGTAGAGATGAAAACAAGTTCCCCCACCCTTTCTTGCTGTGATTTTTTTTGAAAACAAGTTCTCATAGACAGCCAGGGGAGAAGTCATGGAAGTCAGGGGTGAAGTGGAAGAGCGGGAGGGAAGGAAAGACCTGTTGGGCAATAGAACGAATGCAGCCCTGCTGTAGGGAACAGATCCCAACAAACTGTCCCTATTCTGCTGGGAGCCCTCTTTCCTCCCCGGATTTGCCTATACACTGTGCCCAGCCCTGCAGGTGGTTTTGGTTCACTCTCACAGCAGCAACGGAGGATGGGAGCAAGAAGTCTGTGGCCTCAGGCCCAGAACAGTCCTAGAGGGACTATGGATAAACAGAACTCCTACCAAAACTTCCTCTTTCCTAAATTTTCGGCTGGTAAAAATTTTACTCCCTGGTTCACCATCTCAGCAAAGACAGAGTGATGTGAAGGATATAGGGATGTGAGAGGATTTACTAAAAATGAGCTTAATTGCATCCACTACCTCAGTGCAGCATGTAGAAAATAAATGCACTTCTCCTCAGAGCCCCAGTGGTTGTGTGATATAACTGAGTTCTTTGCTCAGTAGGGAAACAGAGTTCAATGCCATATTGATCAGAATTTAACTAAATTGATATGATGGAAGATAATTAAAGCGGTGGCAATTTCTCAAGTGGGAGTCCTAATAAGCAGTATTTTTAAAGACCTTTAAATAACACTGTTGGGGCTGGTCATATTTATGAACTAGAAGAGTCTTTTGCAGGTATTGCTTGGCTGTTAAAAGTTCTGAAAGAACAGTTTGTTTCTGTCCAGTTGAGTAATGCCACCCTATTGGAGGTGATAAAGCACTAACCTGATCACAGATAGCAGATTCTCTTGCTCTCTAATTCCCATCTGAAAGTGTATAGGGAGCACAGCAATAAAATAGGGGGATATCTTGACACTCTGATTTCATTTGCAACTTTTCTCTGTCCTTAGTTACATATCTCTAGTTTATCTCCTCTTCCCCTTCAAGTAAGTCACCAAATGCTATCTTCCTAAGCATATGGATTCACTCCCATGTTCCAACAGCCTCTGCCAACAGAATGCAGGAGCAACCATGTCTTGGTCCTTCAGTTATCCCCATCCCATCAGCAAATGCCACCCAAAATCAGTAAACCCTTTTGACCTATGAAATACCAATAACAATGCCTTATTTTCTCATGGAGCAACTGTAAAAATGAGTTCAGTGATGCTTGTGTTTGTACTTGCATTGGAGGGTCATAAGGAACAGAGAGAAACCATGAGGAAATGAATGTCTACAGGGCAGGTTTGAATAGAGGGCTGTAAATAAGGCCTGAGGCCACACACTGATCAATGAGGAGAAAATAAATTAGTGGCTAGCTTCTCCTTAATGGGGCACTACTTTTGCCAGCCTTGGCCATTTTCAAGGGGCCTAAGCCAAGCCATAGAAGTGTAGCTAAAGCAGAAGTCTCCAAAGCCTATTGCTGACCATAGTGTGAACCTCTGCAGGGGTGATAACTAGCTTGGTCAGCAAAGTAAAGGATTAAACAGGTAAACAAAAACAAGGTCTGAAAGGAGACAGTGAATTGGAAGACCATACATTGAATAATCTAAATATTCTTGATCATAGCTTTAGTGATTGATGTACTCAAGTACATTAGATGCAATTTGCTATAATAGATATATTTTTGTTAATACGCTTAGATAATTTCTAAAAGCAAAACAGCCTTGTCAGAGAAGACCATAAACTAAGGTAAAGAAGGAACTGGACAGTGTCGAACAGCACTCCACAATGGGGAAGGAAAGGAGATAAGAAACCTTCCCTTTTGCTTTATTATTATTATTATTATTATTATTTTTATTATATTCGGTCCAGTCCCAAGAGTTTCAGTGAAACAAAGACATTTAAATAAAACCAATCAGCAAACATTTATTAGAAAATTTAAAATAACCCATCTATAAATATGGGGCATAGGCTGGAGGGAAATTTGGAGGATTCAGCAAATTCAAGAAGACCTGCTGTCAATTTATGTGCCACCATCCTCCCACGTCTCAAACTCCCCAGCCAGTGTCGGTGAGAATCTACGTTGTGCTGCTGTGGGTAGCCAGATAGACTTTGAGATAAATGTTTGTTTCTGTGTTTTGAAGTGCAAGCAAATAAAAGGTTGGGCTGTGGACCTGTTTCTGTCTCTTTTATCAGTACCCAACCTGCAAAGTTACCTGTAATATGTGTAGCACTGCCCATTCTGTGCACCAAATGAGTCACAGTCCTGTGGACAATATAATATGTGATTCTGTAATTAAAGACTATACCATAATGCAAAGGCACAAGGGGGTCAGAGTAGGGTTAGAATAATTGGAAGGGACTGTCTTGGTGAATGTAGGGCAGGAAGTCATGACCAGAAGTCATCTGTTCCCATCCCTGCACGAATGCAAAATGATACCTTTACAGCGTCCCTGTCAAATGCTTAGCCAGCCTCCTGTTAGGCAGTTAAGTTGGTTTGTGTGTCCCCTCAGTTGGAAGGGCTGCTGGCACCCTAATAAAGCATACGTGAAATCTCAGCAAGTTTTGGACTCAATTTATTCCTTAACTGAAGAAACAAATGGAAGAGGGGAAGGAGATATGCTGACAGGTGCCTATCAAAGGGCTCTACAATTCCTCAGACAGTAAGAAATAAAACCTGCACTAGCTGGAAAAATAAAGTGTAATAGGTCAATGCACTCAGCATGTGCTCATCCTTCTGAAAAACCAGCCTCTGCCTTTTGTGCAGGAGGCCTTGGACAGAGGCCACCAGAGCAAATCCTTACCAGGCCAGGTGAGGGGAAGAGTGCAGAAACACACCCAAACTTGTCAGGCTGTGAAGACCAAGCAGGGAACAGTTATCAAGGAGATAATCAGGCAGTATGTACTGTGTAGCCAGCCAGTATACTGGAGTGGATAACTGGAGGGAAGAACAGCTTCCGCTACAAAGACAGGATAAATTACAAGGCCTGATATCTGTGGCATGTGAGACACACAGGGGTGGGCAAAATATGGCCCGTGGGCCAGATCCAGCCCACCAAGGATTCTATCTGGCCTGTGAGTGACCCTCTGAAGGAGAATTATCTCTGGCCTGCAGCTACCCCTCTGAAAGCCAGCACCTTTCTGCCCTCCATGCAGTCGGCGCCAGCTGCAGCAACTCCAGCTCTGATTCCTAGACAACCAACCCCCTCCCCAGCCCACCTGCCCCACCTGCCCCCCAACCCCAAGACAGGGGGCACTGGAGATAGGAAACTTTTGCCTGGCAAGGCTCATGCCTGGCAGCTCTGTGGCTGTTTGCTCAGACCCCTGGCAAGAGTCAAATTGCATTTCTGGGCTGGGGACTCATTTTCAGGGGAAGGGAGGCACAGGTGATCTGAGCCGGGACAGGTCCTGCTGTGCACTGCTACATGCAGCTGGCATGATGACGCAGTTGTGCACCTGGGACTCAGGCTGGCAGCCACAAGCAATCTGGGCTGGGCTGGACCCTGGTAAGGATATGGGCAACAGCTGTGTTGTGGCCCTGCAGGAAATGCACCCCTCTTGCCACAGCTACTGGCCCACTTGCACCTGCCCTTTGTGTGCCACTTCCAACTGATGGCGCACTTGAAGAGCAAGACACTGGTGTTGTGCTGCCTGCTCTGCCCATGACTTCCAGGCTTCCTGCTATGGTTGGCACAACCATGGGCCCCACCTGGCTACCTGGGCAAGTTTCCTGAGCATTTGATTGGCAGTAACAGCAAGGACATCTATGTGACCTGTCAGGGCAGGGGCAGAGGCACCCTGAGACGTGCTGAGGGCTCCATGTGCTTTGGCCCTGGCTGTGCTGGTGACCCCAGGCCAGGGATGCAAGAGGTGCCTGGGCAGCTTTCTGCCATGCCTAGATGGAATTGTTATATTAGCGTTTAGGCTGGCTACCTCAGGGTCCCAAAATGAGCCCCAGTTCACTTTAGCCTTGCCCCATGGACACTAATTTGTGGTTATCCTGGCCCTATTAGTGCCTCAGGGTACCAGTGACTTTATACATGGTATTCATGTCTTCCTATGCCTTGTAGGTGTTACTCTTTATCCATGCCTGCCTATGCCTTGCAGGTGTTACTCTCAATCCAAGTATCAACCTGGATAGGCTTTAGCTCGCTTGGCTTGGGCCCATGGGTTGCTCTAGGTACGGGCTCTTAAGTCACACTTCTTGACTTCAGGCTCTTCTCAGTTGTGCCTCACTCGCTCTCAAGGCATAGGCCTTGGCCCTCCTGTTCCTTACTCCACCCCTGTCTTGCCATTGGGGAACAGGCTCTGGCCCTCATGGCTTCAGCCAGGCCCCGTCTTGCCCCATCTTGCCCTCTCTGGGCTCAGAACCTGGAGGCTTCCCAGGCACACCTGCACGGCCTCCTATGCTTCCCTGTAGCCACAACACAGTCCTCTGGTCAAGCTTAATCAGAACATAAATACAAGTAAACTGCTTCACAAATAAAATTCTCCCAATACCAGGCCATTGCCTCACCACAAGCCATAAGTTCCCCTGAGTTCCTTCCACTATGGGACAGCTTGAATGCCTGCCAATTCATCTCCTACAGCCATTTCCCTCAGGAGTCCCTCTCCCTGCAGCACTCATGCAGGATCAGGCTGTCTGCTTGATCTCAGGCACTGATCTTATGTGCCCCAAAGCCCCATCCCTTCCTGTCAAGTGGCTCTCTATCCACACACAGGGGATTTCTGCTTTGGCTTGTTGGGCAGCCTGCCCTCCTCTGCTGTAGCATAGCCCAGCTCCTTGCAATCTTTACTCCTGCCCTGCCTGGGGGCCATAGGCACCGACTTTTATTTTTGCCAGGGGGAGCCTAAGATGATGGATCTGCTTAAAGTTTTACACATTTCAGGTAACAGCCCTCTTCGCAAGGGGGGCCAGAGCCCTTGGGCCCCCACATACTTGAAACCTCTGCTGGGGGCTGCCCCTTGGCTGCTTATTGCAGTGCAGCTAGCCCTCACAGCAAGCTTAGCCTGCCACTCTTTCCCCTTCAAAGTAACAGGAGCCTCTGGCTCCGTTACAGAGCAGTTTTTTAACAGTGAAGCAGTTGTACTAAATTCAAAATCACTTTTAATTCATGGTATTTTGCCCTTTATTATGACCTAAAAATAGGCCTTTATGTGGAAAAGGTCAGAAAAAATATATTAACTTTTTCCAGCCAAAAGAACCCTACATTGCCTTTAGAAGTAAAGCATTTTCTGAGCAAAAATAGGTCCACTTGGGGGAGAAAATAGGTTCCTTTTTATGTGACTGGAGGTGAATTTCACATTGATATTTTCTCAGACGTTTTCAGGTTTTGAATGTAAAATGCAGCTATTTCGTAAGGTAAAACTGGGAGGAAAAATTACATAAACCAATGACCCTTTTCAGCAAAAATCTGCAAAATATGGTTTGTGACTTGGTCATGCACTTGCTAATAGATTAATGCAGTTTGTCAGATGAGAAGCCTAATGAGCTACCATATATCTCTTTATCTACTAACTCTGCTTCTTCCCTCTTACCCAACACCCTAAGTCTTTGGCTTGATGCCTGGCTAGGCATCTAAAGGGCAGTAACAGTAGAGATTTTATTACAAAAGCACAAGCTGCATCAAACAATACGAAAGCACAAGCTGCATCAAACAATAATGCATTTTACACAATCTCTTCTCACCTGTTTTCATGTCTGGGAAGAAGTGTCATAAAGATTTTATTTGAACTGACTATAGAATAGCAGTAGCAGCAAACAACAGAGCTCATTAGTGACCAAGCCTCACACTGCAAATAAAGTGTGTGGTTCCAGCATTGTGTTTTGGCCCAATAAAAGAAAAATAAGGACAAGGTGCAAAGATCTGATTAGGATCCAGCCCTGGAATCCAACCTGCTGCATCCAAAACTCAGGAGTAAAATGTAGTTCAGGCCTGACTCAGCACTCACTGAAGCCAATAGAAATCCTTCCATCAACTTACATGGATGTTGATTCAGATGTCTGTCTGCATCAGCACCTGTGTCAAGCTGAGCACCTACTACTATTAAATTCTCAAATAGAAAATAAAATCAGTGTAGAATTTGCAAGTATTTCTTTCAACATCTGATTTGTCAGACAGATGTGTACTGATAAGGAACAATCTATATTTGTAATATTCTTACTAACTTGTAGAGGAAAGACATTTCCTCATATCTTAACGTTTTCATTATTTGTGCTGCCTATGGGAGATCAATTGATTGCTGACCAATTAATCAACTGATACCCTATTGAATTCTCTCTTTTAACAGGCAATTTATTAAATGATTAAGAGGTTGTTCTGGAAATCCAAATAGCTGTTATCAGCATAGTAGCAGCACTGTAACAGAAGAAATGGAATGTGTTAATGTGCAAAACAATTTTCTCATCAAACTGTCTTCCCACTTTCCTCCTGGGGTCACCAGTACAATAGTGATGTATCGAAACTGTGCTTTCCAAAGTACTTTTCCCAAGTGAGTATCTGAAGATATAACTTTTGTAAGAAAGGTGTTGCTAAGCCAAAACATAAGAATTTTCAAGAAACTCCCTTCTCCTCTAAACTTCAGAGAACTAATCCACCAGGTTTAGTCACTGCTAGACCATCAAATCTTTCATGGTTGTTGGGATGTATCAGTTATATTAGGTTTATGACTTGGAGAAAGATTTGGTTCTGTGGAGAGGGGAGGAGATTCCATTCTCCTTGCTCCTTATATGCATATACTTAGCTAACCCTTGTCTAGTAAGGATTTGAGAGTTAACTGGGACTCTGGTTCTGCATTAGAATAGAAACAGGGGCTTCTCCAGAGCATGTTCAAAGCCTTAGCATGACTGTGCAATTATGATATAGCAGTATATAAACCATGTAAAGTTACATAATGTCATCAAATGTTATCTATATGCTTAAAACTATCCTTTCAATTTTGATTATCCATACTCTGTGCCAACAATCGGTGTCCACTACAGCAACATCCTAAATGCCTAGTTTGTCCTCATTGTCTCCGGTAGACATGGTTGTGACACAACATAGAAGAGTCTGGTTTTTCTTGTTACCTATAATCTATTCACTAAGCAATTGTGCCAAGTACAACATACTTCTAGCAACTTTTAGGGTGACAAAATGTGGGATTACTATGTAATTACTCCCCCACATCTGGAAAACTCATTTTACAGACAAATCTCTTTTTAAAAAAGTTTCCTTTAGCTTATGCTGGCAAGCTTGGTAATGAAAGAAAAGGATTTTATTGTTCACTGCTTAACCCAGTAGTTCTCATCCTTTTTAGACTCAAGGCACCCCTTAGAAAATCCAGCTCTTTTCACTTTTCACTTTGTCCTTGGTGGCCAGCATTCTGTCCTTTCACTTCACTTTTCTGAGTACAGAAAAACAATAGAGCAATTCTCCTGTTGCAAAAGAACACAAAGGGTGCATCTACACATGCCATTAAGGCAACGTGATAAACTCCGGTGCAAATCACAGTGCCTTCGTGGCACATGTAGATGCACAACTTCTGTGGTCCAGGGTACATGTGCAGATGCTGCTCCCAGGACTGCTGCAGTTTGAGCTGGGCTAAAGCTGGGCTCACAGGGTGCCTGGGAGTTCAGCTCCAGGCTCTGGGAGGTAGGAACAGACAGTGAAGGGGCTGACTGGGGCACAAGCCCTGTGGTTAGGCGGCTCTGTATGCCCGGATCAGCATTTACACATGCATTTAGGAGCAGTTATTTTTGCCACCAGAAGATAGTACAGTCCCCAACAGAACTACCTTACAGCAGCAAAAATGAGTTTGCTGCAGTCTAATAGTGTTGCACGTGTAGACTGTGATGCTTTACACTGCAGCAAATTAGTCTACTGTACAATTAAGTGCACATGCAGATGCACCCAAAAAAGATCACAACAGGGCAGAATGTCTTTAACACTATGGATTCCTATTTGACTCTCTGGGTTTATCTTGAGAATCATGTTTATATACCTGACAGTGCTGACATTGTGTGACGCCTGGTAGCACCCTTGGAAGGATCTTGACACACCAGGGTGCCACAGCACTCTGGTTGAGAAACACTGGTCTAATTCCATTAATAACATAGAACAGAGACAACTTTTGACCCTCCTTGAGCCTCTGTTTGCAAGCCAGCCCCTGCCATGGGTTGCACCCCTACACTTTCCTAATGATCAGCAGCTGCTGCAAAAGGAATAAAGAAAAAACAGCAGTCAGTAAGACCTTAGAAATACTTCCCCTGCTGCTGTAGCTGGAGGATGCTATGATTCCCTGATCTGCTGTAAACCAGATCCAGTCTCCTCAAGGGCTGGATCCAACCCCTGGGCTATAGGCTGCTGACCCCTGACTTCGAATAGTCCTTCATATGCAAGAAAAATCAAATGTGAATTTTAAAAGCAAGCTCAACGCATTCAGAAAGTACTAAGAGAATAAGCCACTCTTTCATCCCTTGATCTTTCTGCAGGCCTGATCCTGAATGTTTCACTTATAAAATTAGTCCCAGATGCTGAATTTCTGTGCCATAAACTGCTGAAAAGTTTATGGCACCTATAACATGCTAGTCAGCAGTTTGATAATACTTTTCATGCAATGGGCTCAAAGTGTTGCACGGATGTAGACTCCAATCCTGGAATCAGCAAGCAAGCAAGAGACTGCCTCTGTGGAGCTCCTTAAAAGATGCTAAAGCATAACACAGAGATCATTATATGCTCATCTGATGGAAGAATTGGAGTCTTATATCTTGCAACATCCTGGTGGGGCAGGGGAGGCTAATGCATTCATTTAAAAAATAGGTTGCTAAAAAATGAGAGTGGCAGTTACTTGTTCAACATGTCTTAGGATATCATTGGTATGACCATGTCAGAGATTGAGCTGGCTCTTTAAGAGTATTGGGGCTCAGGCTCACCTGTGCTGTAGGTAGCCAGGCAACAGGAATGAGACCAGCTCATGATGGGAATGCATGGCTAACAACCAGACCCACTGAGAGAGAGAAAATAGAATCTGAGCTAAGAGGCTTAAGAGAATAAGAGCGTGATGTGAGGTGCTCTAAACAGAGAGGCTCTCATTAACTCCTGGGCACCGGGTCTGGAGGGAGCCAGGAGCAAGTTAAGAAGACTTGGTGGAAGATGTGTGTTGTTTTAAACTTTGTAACTGATGTCAATAAACCATAGTCCCCAGAGGAGTGTGTGTTGTTGAGGAAATAACCCTCAGTGTAAAGTTTTAACTGGGAAAGAAGGGAAAAAAGCTGAGGCAACAATTTAGCTGGACTTGAGGCCAAACCCAGTGATCCTTGCTTCTGCTCCTAGTCCTTTGCTTCCTTCCTTTCCTTAATTTCTGCCCGTGGCACAATGGCGGTTCAGAATCTTATATTTCCTATAGAAAAAGATGGTCACTGACTCTACTTAATTCCAGCTCTCAAAGATGTTGGGATGCCTCATATATGCGAAAGTGGCATTTTTACTTCCAAGCCATGGCATAAAAGGCAGAGTATTCGTGCCCATCCCTCAGTTCTATTCTGATTCAAACCCTGTGGTAGCAGCAGACTCTAAGGGTGAGTTTACACATTAAAATTAGACCATGTTCAGAGCACTTAAAACTTGAATGATCACATGTTAAGGCTTATTAACAAATGCTGAATGCCCTTTAGATGTCTTCAAGTTACACTATTTTACGGCAAGGATTGTCTTTGAGCTGTGCAAACTAGCTTGAGTTAATTAACTTCTGGCTTTTCACCCAGATAAAGCCACCAATTTGCAGTCCTCCAGTATCCTAGGAGGCACTGCTCCCAAGTGGACTACCTATCATTTAGGATTTTATGGACCTGGACTGACAAATTGGCAACAGCCAGGTAACAGCCTGGTAAGGATGGGGTGAGTAGGGAGGGAGGGAAAAGGGGTGAAGGAGGGCAGGGAGAGTGAAAGGGAGGGGGGCATGGGGAAGGGATGAGGGAGGCAGGATTGGAAGAGGGAGAGGAGAGTGGGTGGTTGGGGAACTGCTGGACTGCTGCTCCCTCTGTCCCCCTTGATCCCTGCATTGCCCCCTCCATTCCCAGATTACTTCCCTGCCACCCTAATCACTCCCTCTTCCCTCTATCAGTCTCTTCACCCTCAAATCAATGCCCTATTGCTCCAATCAGCCTGAGAGTGGCAGTAGCATCTGTGCAGGGGGTCCCCCTCCCTTCCTTCTCCTGGCGTCCTTGCAGACCATGTTAATCCTGTGCACCCAGATTCAGCATCCACTGGGCCTTGCAACTGAAAAGAGGGAAGGGGAGTGGTGGAGAGGACAGGGAGCCAGAGACTCCTGTCACTTTACAAGGAGGGTGCAGTGGGCCAGCCTTGCTGTGCAGGGCTGCAGCAGGGGGCAGGCTTGCCATTAAGCAAAGGGAAAATTCCTGTGGGTGGCTGAGGAGCCACCTGAGTAGAATGGGTGGTGCTTAGATGCATAAAAGACCAGTGTCTGGAGTAAGGAGGGCAGTCTGGCCCTACAGCTGCAGGAAATCCAGGGAGAGGAGCTTAGGGAACAAGCTTATGGACACCCAAGCCACCCGAGAGAGCTAGGTGGTGACAGCTAAGGCAGAAGTGCAGCTTGTGGCATAGTATTGACCCAGAGTGGGGGAAACTTTTATTTGGAAGTGGTTGCTTATATTTGTGTTATGTTTAAGTCTAACACTGGAGGACAGGATTGTGGGTATGGGGCTGAGATGGAGGCCACAGAGGTGCCTGAGAGGCACCCAGCACAGATCCCTGCAAGGGTCAGAGACCAAAAGGGGGCTGAGCAGCACATGAGCAGCCTGGCCAGGGTTGGGGAGGTGGAACTTGAGAGAGGCAATCGCCCCTTCATAAGGAACTGGCAAGCAATATCTTCCTCTTAACTGTGAATGAATTCTCCAACTGCATTGGTCCAACAGTGATTGTAGCATTGCTTTCCTGAACCTGCCATCTGAGTAACAGTGAAATCCAATCTGTAATGCTTGCACACTTTGGTGGCTTGCTCCGTTTCAGATCTCAGATTGCGGTATGCTTCTGAATAGTCAGAAGTGAACCTTGATGTTTGGTGGGGTAGGCACACCGCCAGTTAGTGCAGTTTGATCTCCATTTTGAAAGATGGTGCAATAGCTTGACTTTTACAACACAGGTCTGCTCTGTGACACTTGATGTGGGAAAAATGAATGTTTGGAGTGGCTTCAAAAGGGTTGGAGGAGCTGCTGCTTAGGACCCCGTGGGAGCTGCTACACCATAACTGTTACATCTGCCTGATCCTGTAGCAAAACAAGAGAGCTAAACCCTAGACGAAGCAGGGTTAGAGTTGGAGCAGCCTTGCTGTGCTTGTTAGGACTATGCTATTGCTACATAAAATACAGAAGCCTAACTACAGCCACCCAGGATCCTAAATTCAGGAGCTGCAGCAATGTCTATGGGTCTTGGGTAGAGAGGAGGGCCCCCACTTAAGAACATGTCATGAACACTTCTTTGAGCAGCACTTCTTGGGACCACTATGCCTCTGGTAGTAAGCCAAGACTCACACCCTCTTCAGAATGGATTATTCAATCCTGGGTTCCTTTCGTGCACAGGTCTTTCACAGAGGTACCCAAGAATGAAATGTTATTTCCATTACTGGCTGTCCATCCTGGAGTGCGAAGTGTGCACACTTATCCTGATGGTTCTGGTACTGAGTGTGACCTCTGGATCCAAAGTGTACTGGACCCAACATGTAGTGCTCTGGCAGACATAGCATGAGTTGAGTTTGCAGGTTTTGCACTTGAAAACTTGCATTTGCAGATTCCAAAGAAAAAAGATTTGCACAAAGTCATATCCCAGGCCAGCGTTCTGTCCTTTTAGCAGAAGAGGCCTCAGCTAGGCCCGTCCTTGATGGGACTCAATCGGAGGATGGGCAGGATATGAATTTGAGAGATTCTGTGAGTTGTATTTAACACAAAATGCCTCTTCCTGCTCTAAAACTGTTGAGCAGTGGGTTTAATGATTGCGCTGTCTCCATCATGTTCTCTCCCCAGGGATGTTCTCCAGTCTTCTAGAGTATACAGATAACATATTTTTCACAAGTTTGGCTTAAGAAAAGTGTTTAGAACAGTCATTCTCAACCTTTTTAGACTCAAGGCACCCCCTTGTCAGATTCAAGGCACCCCTCCATAACTTTTGTGAATTGAGCCGCACCCCATTTCAAAAACAAATGTGTTTATTACAGGGCTTACCTACTTGCAATGGGGCAGAGGAGAAGCTAGGTGGGGAGAGCCTAAGCTTGTCCTTATCTGCTTATCCTCATACCTGAAACCTAACCCTGCCTAAGCCTGCCTTTTATCTGTTTATCTCCTCATATCTTGCCCTTACACCACTGAGAATCACTGGTTTAGAATCTCTAAAGAAAGTAATAGATCAAATAGTGACAGGACATGCATATGACCCCAGGGACATGGCTATTCACAAGAATCTGATCTGATGAATTTCAGTTGCCTGCATACTTGCAATGGGAACCACCATGACAAATACTTGAAGAATATGCACTTAGCAATGACACTTGTCTTTACAACATCAGCAAAAACTGAAAAATCCATCACAAACAATGATGGCGAAAGTAATTTTGAGCAATTAAGTCCCATAAGACATCTTCTTAAAATGCAAGATGTACAGAGTAGGCATTTAAAGCGCAGCTTCTTTTTGCACCCACACTTTGCAAAGTACAAGTAATTGCAAGTGCAATTTTGGCCTTGATGGACTTGAGATATATTGATGGTATTCGGGTTGTTTGGATGTCCAAAAACCTGATATATGCCTATCTACCATCAAGTAGTTCTATGTAGCCACGCGTGTTCTACTTGCTCCTCTGTGATAAGTAATTTTGTTTGACAGGAGTTATTGGGAATAAGACAGCACAAATAGATTTTGTTACTGGCTTGGTAAATTTTCATGACATCGTCAGAAATTATTGTATGGGTTGCTCTACTAAGTAGTAAAACCTTCACTGCTTCCAAAGAAATTCTTCATTTGTTTCCAAAACTGCTCATGACCAGTCTCAACGTTCACTCAGAACTGACATATTGCTTCAGTATTCTTTATTCTGGTCTGCACTAGTTTGCCATCATAGTTATTCCTGATCTTTCTAGGCCAAACTTTCAAAATATGGCATCCATTTATATGCTGGCCATTTTTATGTCTTCTCCCTTATGCGCACAAGTGTTAAAAGGTACAAACTCCAGCTGTGCATGTAAATCAGATGCATTTAGCAGTGGGCAAAACTGCAGGTTCAAATGATTGCATTAACCAAGCTGTGCATGTATAAAATAAATTGTTTAGGTCCCCAAATGGATGGTCAAGACCTCTTAGAAAATATGTTCTTTCATGCCACTGTTGCCCTCAAAGATGTTGCACAAAGGCCTAAATTATGGTCTTTTGATGCAGTTTCCCTCCACATTCTTTCAAGGAAGCTAAGGAACTATGGGTTGGATGTATGTAAGGTTGATAGGAAACTGGCTGGATTGTTGGGCTCAAAGGGTGCTTATACACAAGCAAAGAGGCTGCTCCAACATGCTGTAATTCCAGCATGTCAGAGCAGACTCAATTAATTGGACTCGATTAACAGTCTTCTGTGTCTCATGTATCAGTGTCCCCGCACTTCAAAATGGGGGTAGGGGTGCTTTATCTAAAGCTCGTTCAATGATAAAGTGCCCGTGCCACCATTTTGAAGTGCAAGGATGTTGACACATGAAACACTCCAGGCACTTTAATTAGAGTGGCCACTGGGGATTACAATGGACAGTAAGCAGAACATGTGAAGAAGGATAACATACTGGGATGCATTAGCAGATCAAGGGGAAGTGATTATTCCCCTCTATTTGGCACTGGTGAGGCCACATCTGGAGTACTGTGTCCAGTTTTGGGCCCCACATTACAGAAAGGATGTGGACAGGTTGGAAAGAGTCCTGGGGGAGGCAACAAAAATAGTTAGAGGGCTAGGGAATGTGACTTATGAGTAGGGCCTGGTTTAAATCACGGGCCCCCTAATATCATGGCCCGATCATGGCCAGGGGCAGCATTTTTGCAGACCTTATGCTGTGAGGAGAGGGGTAGGGAAAGGAAGGGAGGGAAGGGCTCTGCAGAAATCTGAGCAGCTGCTGCCACATGAGCTATTAAGTGAAACCATCCCCTTGGCTCCAGCACAGCAGGGGTAGGGAAAGAGGAGTGAAGGAGGAAGCAGTGTAGCCTTGTCTGGGGCTCCAGCCTGCTCGGGAGGATGCAGCCACAGAAGGCACCAGATGATGGCTCTGTGGCACAGTAAGGAATCCACCTGCCCTGCCTGCTGCGGACACATGGAGAGGGGTGGCTCCAGCCATGTCTGAGCTGGAAAGCGGCCCTGCAGGTGACTGCCTGCCCACCCAAGGACTCTGTCTGGAGCCCCTCCACAGTGCAGGAGCCACAGTGCTGTAGCGCTGCAGCCCCTTGCTGTCCCACTCCCTCTGCAGTGTGCTGTAGCCACTGCCCAGTCTGGGGACTCTGCAGTGGGGTCTCTGCACCCCCACTTTGTAGCACCAGCTTCTATTCCTCCCACTGCCTCCCCAAATAACATTTTCCATGAAAATCACTTAGTTTTGTGATTTTTTTTTCACAAAAAAATATGAAATCACAATTTAAACAAGGCCCTACTTACAAGGAAAGGCTGAGGGAACTGGGCTTACTTAGTCAAGAGGAGACTGAGGAAGGATATAATAGCAGCCTTCAAGTACCTGAAGGGGGTTCCAAAGAGGATGGAGCTAGACTGTTCTCAGTGGTGGCAGATGACAGAACAAGGAACAATGGTCTCAAGTTGCAGCAAGGGAAGTTTAGGTTAGATATTAGGAAAAACTCTCATGAGGAGGGTAGTAAAGCACTGAAACAGGTTACACAGAGAGGTTGTGGACTCTCCATCCTTGGAAATTTTTGAGACCCAGGTACACAAAGCTTCCAGTGGGATGATCTAGTTGGGGCTGGTCCTGCTTTGAGCAGGGGGTTGGACTAGATGACCTCCTGAGGCCCTTTCCAACCCTAATTTTCTAATATTTTTATTATTATATGGCATACAGAGCAGTAGGCCAAGTTACCCCATACCTTAAATGAGAAAAGGGAGATCATGCCTCAGACAGGGGCTCTTTTGGTCTCTTCAGTTTACACTGGGCATGTTTATACATGCAGTTACTGCACAGCACAGGAATGTGTCTACATGTGTGTGCCCATACTGCACAGTAACTATGGCGATTTACACCAACTTGGGCGTAAAGTAGTTGACCTGAGTAGTTACTGCACGGTAAGGCTTGTGTAGATGCCTTACTGCACAGTAATCCTGCAGGTGCAGACTGACTTGGGACTAACTCTAGTCTGCTGTGGTCTGCTTCACTGGTAAGCTGCTCCTCTCATGCATCAGCCCCACTTTTTGGGCTGGTGCTAAGGGGAGCAGGGCCACGATCCCACCTTCCCTCCACGCCTTTACCAGTGGAGTTGGTGTCCGGAGCAAAATCTGGGAGAAGTGGGATACGAGAAGCAAGGTTGTGAGAATGGGAGAAGGGATATGCATGAGTTCCAAGAGCTGGGGTGGGGAAGGGGGTAAGATTCATAGATTCATAGATTCATAGATGTTAGGGTCAGAAGGGACCTCAATAGATCATCGAGTCCGACCCCCTGCATAAGCAGGAAAGAGTGCTGGGTCTAGATGACCCCAGCTAGATACTCATCTAACCTCCTCTTGAAGACCCCCAGGGTAGGGGAGAGCACCACCTCCCTTGGGAGCCCGTTCCAGACCTTGGCCCCTCTAACTGTGAAGAAGTTCTTCCTAATGTCCAGTCTAAATCTGCTCTCTGCTAGCTTGTGGCCATTATTTCTTGTAACCCCCGGGGGCGCCTTGGTGAATAAATACTCGCCAATTCCCTTCTGTGCCCCCGTGATGAACTTAAAGGCAGCCACAAGGTCGCCTCTCAACCTTCTCTTGTGGAGGCTGAAAAGGTCCAGGTGCCCTAGTCTCTCCTCGCAGGGCTTGGTCTGCAGGCCCTTGACCATACGAGTTGCCCTTCTCTGGACCCTCTCCAGGTTATCCGCATCCTTCTTGAAGTGTGGTGCCCAGAATTGCACGCAGTACTCCAACTGCGGTCTGACCAGTGCCCTATAGAGGGGAAGTATCACCTCCCTGGACCTATTCGTCATGCATCTGCTGATGCACGATAAAGTGCCATTGGCTTTTCTGATGGCTTCGTCACACTGCCGGCTCATGTTCATCTTGGAGTCCACTAGGACTCCAAGATCCCTTTCCACCTCTGTGCCACCCAGCAGGTCATTCCCTAGGCTGTAGGTGTGCTGGACATTTTTCCTCCCTAAGTAAGTGCAGTTTCTGAGAGCTGCTGCCACCACCATATGCTGTGACTGACCCAGTTGTTCTTAAAGCAGCAGCAGTTGCTGGGGACTGTTTTAGAGTTCTTGGTGTGGGTAAGCTGGGGGACTGCTCTTGCTGCTGTCATACCCAAAGGTATGATTTTGTGTGTGCTTCGGCACTAGAATTATCCCCGTTGAATTACAGCTTCATTGCACGGTGGAGTTTTGCTGCATAGAGAACCCGCGTGCAAGGGAAAAGTTCCTGCCAATTTGCAGCTCTATTTGCGGGGTGCATTTCTCAAGTTGCAACAGAAATGCATGGTGCAAAGGAGTTCCCGCCACCCGTATGCAAATTTGTTCCCCGCTATTGGCTAGTTCTAAATTATTCCCACGTGGGCGGCTAGCGATTGGCCTGTTAGCCGTATAAGAGGCTTGAGTGGTTTCTGCCCAGGTCGAGGAGGACTCCACATCGATCTCGTGGGGACTCTGGGTACACGGCAGGGCAATAGAAACCTTGTGTGAGATTCAGAGGAGTCTGGCGGCCTGATCCACTGCCCACCTCTTCCCGTCTTCGAACGATAAAATTTTATAAGACGTATCTACGAGTTTCCATTTTGGTGGCACGCTTGTCCAGGGCATCCGGAGCTCTGTTTACGTGGAGCCTAGCAAACTCCACGTGATTGTTCATGTCGTTTTGTCTGTAACCACAACTCAAGCAAGTTTTCCAGCCTGCACCGCGACCATTTCCAGTGTAAGTAAACAATCTTCAAATCTACTGTTACGCATCTGTGCCTAATTCTAGCTCGTCGCCCACCCTCTCCGATCCGGCGTGCCTGGGCTGCTGGCCACAGCCTGCGTGCAGCACGAAAAGGGCCCGGATCACACCCGGCCCGCACAGCTGCCAGGCATGGGAGCCTGTCAGGGCTGGGGGCTATTTTGGGCCCTTTCTAACTTGGCACCTAGGGCAGGTCTCCCTCTCACCCGCCCCTAGTTACACTACTGTCTGCCAGCCTTCTGGCTTGGAGGTGGATAGTAGGAGGACACCATCTTTACACTCCATACAGTACAGGGTTTGCTCTGTGGGTGGGCCTGGAACAGCTGAGCAAAGGATGAAAAGAAGTTTCTTTCATGCTTTTGTATGTACCAAAAAGGGCAGGTCACAACCAAATCCCTGCAAGAGATGTTTCTCTTCTGTTTCCTTGGAAAGAATATATAAAAGACTGACATGTGGTAACTGTCATGTTTGAGCTTGAATTCCAGTTCCCTTTTGCACTTTGTAAGGTTTTAACCAGCTCTGCACATTTTTCTTTTTGCTAAAAATATGAGTCCTGCAGCCCTGCTTTTCTGCAGCAATTCATCAGCCTCATACAGTGCACCACAAATGCAGACATTTGTTCTTGTCATAAATCTGCTGTGCCATTTGGCCCCCTTTGTATGATGTTCTCCAAGAGACCTGCAAGTTCATTCCTAGGTAACGATCTACAACCATGAAATAGCTTTGAGGGCCTGCTCCAGCCAGGCTGCAGTTTAATTGCATAATTGTTGATCACTGTTTTTCCAGCATATGTAGTGCTACCTAAGCTCCTTTCCTACTAGCAGCTGTAATTAATTATCACTGCACCTGTAGGTAATATTTTCTAGAAGAGATGCCACGTGCTTTTCTGTAATGTAAGACTCAGACTGGCTAGTGCTGTTCAGATTGATCCCATGCACAGCAGAGAGAGACTCATTTGTTCATTTGCTTTTAAGCAGGACTGTGTTTTTGGCATGTAGCAGGTTTCTGCAGTGGAATGGATTGCTTTAACTGGAAATTAGAAATAAGGCTTCTAAGGGTCAGAGCAATGAGATGCTGGAACATCCTTCCAACCAGGCACAAAAACCAAACTAATCTCAAGATGGAGTTTTCTCAGTAGATAGCCTAGTTGCTTGTAGCCCTATGTCCATGTCATTGGGAGTTAGGGACATAATCCTGCTCTGTTTCTGACTTACAGTGTGAATTTAGACAAGTTACTCATCTCTCTAGATGCTTCAGCTATCCTATCCTTAATGTGTGTATAATGCTGTACAAATACAGAAATATAGTACTGATTCATTGGCACCTTTTCTTCCAATTCTCTCCTGTGGTGGTAGAAGAGCTCACTACTTAGACCATGGAGGAAAAGCAAGAATATCTGTGTGTGTGTGTGTGTGTGTGGAGGGGGGGGGGGGGGGGGGGGGCGTGTTGGCAAAACTTGCTGGTTGTTTTTCCTATTGCCATGTTATTGATACTTTCCAAAGAGCTGAGCAGTGTTTCTAAGCATAGTAAACCTACAATTGCTCCCTGTGGCAGGCAGGCAGCAAAGGAGGGTAGAAGGATTCAGTATTCATTTCCCCTTCACATTTGGAAGCGATGGTAAATAGCACAGGTAGAAACAGAAAAGTTCAGCTATCGAAAAGGAAAGTTACCTGTCTTTGCTCCTATGTAACTATTACCTTGCAGGTACTAGCTCCTTGGTTTTACCCCATTTTTGCAAAGTTGGCTATTCCTATGGGTCTTTTGACCCATCGGATCAATGATTGTAGGTGAAATGGAATCAGCTGTCCTTTTAGATGTGTTCCTTTTAATAACAACCTTGGTCCGAGAACAGATCTGCAGTGGGCCATTTTAAGGGCCTTAGCCAGCTTCCAGCTGCATTATGTGGCCTTTTTTTAGCTTTGGATATTTGTAGAAAGGCTTTGCTGGAAAGGCAAGTAGGCCCAAGGAGTATATTAGCAAGTCAGTAGTATGATTAATGTAGAAAATAAAAATAAAAAAAAATCAGACAACATCATGAAGGGGAAACTTAAGTGAATGTGTTATATTGCCTTACCTTTTAAATACAAGTACTAGGTGGATCAGTTATTAAGGTATAAACTATTCCTTCTCTAAGTCGTTCCTAATACCTGTACCTGGATTATTCATTAGGCTTCCAGTATCATAGCCCAAAATTTGATTGAACAAAGAATCCTCCATGCAAATTACCAGTACTAAAATTTTGTGGGGTTTTTTTGTACCTCATCATTACACATTTTTTGACACTCAAGGTTTCGCAAACGTTGCCAGTTATTAAATTAACAATATCTTTTTCTTAACTCTGCAAGTTATATAGGGCTCTATTAACTTTTTAGTATCCTTCAGTCTCTTATTGTTACTCTATCATTACCAACAAAACGATTGACTTTACAAAATATGTAACCCATTTCCTTTTGTATTTAAAGACATAGTGCTCTAAAACCTGCTCCCAAACTTCCTTGCAGCTCTCATGACTGGCTATGGGGAAGTTTAGCACATAGAAAATAACACAGTGCATATTGTCTTGTTGTGAATTCTACTGGAGGTACAGTATGCCTGAAACTGTTTAATCCTCAATGGATGTGCAAACTCTAAGCAGGCAGTAACACAATAACAACATTGTTGTCAACAGGTTATGAGAATAGCTTCTCTAGGGAAGTGTAATTCTCCTTTTGTTTGGAAGCTTTTGGAGTTCTCACTAGCTGCTGCATGTAGGCTTGCCTGTATTTCATCAGCAAAACGTACAGTGAAATAAGTATTCTTTCAGAGCTTAAATCAGTAAAGATATTAATCTCATGTGTCCCTCTGGCTATGATAAAATATTTGCATCCTGATAATGTTTCAAACGGCAAAGCATGTGTGAACATACAGGATCTTCATAAAAGTGCACAAGGACTTTAAACTTTAATAACTGAGGTTGTAGGTATGATAGAAACAATCTGTAAACAGCATTTAAAAGCAAATTTATTAAAATGTTAGGACAACTAGATTATACAATGCTAGACTTCAACATAACCACCATCCATCATGATACAGTGCTCAATCCGATGTTCCACCTCCTTGAAAATGTTTCTCAGTTGCTCTTGAGTTACTGCACTAATTGCATTGGTGATCCCAGCCCTAAATTCCACCAAAGAACATGGTTTTGACAAGTAAAATACACTTTTAACATGTCCCCATAAAAAGAAGTCCAAAGGCGACAGGTCAGGTGAATGAGGTGGCCAAGCAATTGGTCCACCTCTGCCTATCCACTTCTCTGGGAAAACGTCATTTAGGAATTGTCATACATTCAGAGCCTAGTGGCACAGAGCTCCATCTTATTTAAGAATAAATTCGTTATTACTTATGAAGTCTAGCATCATGTACTCTAACTGTCCTAAAATGTTAATACAGTTGCTTTTAAATGCCATTTACAGATTGTTTCTATCATACCTACAACCTAAGTTATTAAAGTTTAAAAGTGCACAAGAACTTTATGAAGACCCTGTACATGAGACCCCATTTCTTAGTATTAGTAAAGCTCCTTTATATCTTTCTGTGCCATGAACTGAGCTACATGATAAAGACCCTAAAACAATGGCAAAGTGACATAAAGAGACATTAGGGTGACTGAAAATCTTGTGTACTTCATGCAGAGGGGAAACAATAGAAAAAACTGATCCCTCTTCTACTGTCCAAAAAGCTGGACATGTGCTATAGCTGGTGTATTTGGAACTATTTTCTTAAGTCGCCCAGCATGCCTATGTTTTACATATAGTGCCAGTGAGGCAAGTACAGTGCAAGCACTCAACCAAGACTACTCATATGTTTCCAGCTAGGCAAATCTGTCTGCACTGCCCCTGTATTGTGCTAGGGGAGGCTACAATGGGACACACCATGCACACTACCTCCCCAACTAGTAGTATGGCTGGCCATGAGTGGTTCTGTGTATGGAGAGAAGGAGAGTTTGTTGGCATGTGCTCTATACAGCACTGTGCCCAGGTAAGGAGGCAGTGCATATGAAATGGGCATGAAACCTACCACTGAAGTACTTCCTAGCACCATACTGGGCTAGTGTAGATATGCCCATAGTGCTTTGCTGGATTGGACCCAAAAGAATTAGCATTTTGGTGAGGTAAGTCACTGATACCCTTTAAAAAAATAAATCAGTGATCTTAGCCAACTGACCTTGGAAAGGTTTTCAGTTGCTACTGACATAATCTTAATTGGCACAGTGGTCAGAAATCCCTGGAGAGGAGAAAATAACTGAATAGTGTGAAAGACTAAATTATCCTCTCACATTAGTAGGATTGTATGAGGAAGTGTACATTGCTGCTTGCCACGCAGTGTCTATCCTGTGGGTAAATAGTGGATTTCCATGTCCTGTACTGGGACATTAATTGGTAACTTTTCTGTAGACCTATTAGTATAGAGGCATAGATAGCACAGTTCATGGATAACCCTGAGACCCACTTCACCTTCAGTGTGATGCACAGCGTTAACCCTTAACAGTGATCTATCTGCCTTGTCCAGGACATGGCTACTCTCCTCTATACACCTGTTCCTTTTATGCAGTAGTCTCCACAAAGTCCCGAGACTTCTTCATGAGCTTCCTACTGGTGCTAGCCAGATGTCTATTCCTCATTTTTGAAGAAGAAAGCTGGCTAGAGAGTGTTTAAGTACAATTATAGGTCCCTTGTATCATCTACTCATAAGAGCCTAGTGCTTCTGGGTAGTGCAGTTCCTTTGATAACTCTGACCAGAGGCTGCTGTCCAGGGTTCTGTGCTCAGTGTCCAACTTAAGCTCTCTAGTTTTGACCCCATGGCCTAGACCCTTGTCCATATTTTTCAATTTTTGTCACTTACTTCCTAGGTTCTCCTATCCCTTCTGAGAGGTAGACCTTCTCTGCTGTATTGACTCTGTCACTGTTCCAGTGTTTCAGTCTGTCTTTTATAAAAGGACCACAAAAATCAAATCCTACCTGATAGCAATAGTTCCCGCTACCAAAAGGAGTGAGTCCTAGGAGAAGGATGGTATAATATGACCATGAACAAACTAGTAAGGGTACTAGGTTGGGGTTCTGTAGAGCTAGTTCAATTACTTGAATAAGTTACCACAAGGTAAGCTAGAGTGTGAGTATATATCACATCAGCTACTCCACATTAACTGCCTGGTTGGAGGCTCTTAAATGTGAGGTAGCATATTCTGCTTTCCCCAAGGCTAAAATGCTCATTATGGAATAAGAGTGTGTTCATGGACATATTACGATGGAGTGGGTGATGTCCTATAAGTTCACAACCTAACTTACTTCACACCCATAGTTGCTTGCAGAAGTGCTGTGTACGTGGGGGCCCGAGGGCCCTGGGCCCTCGAAAATGACTGTCACCTGAAATGCATAAAACATTTCACATGTCCATCATCTTAGGGACCCCTCCCCGGGCAAAAATAAAAGTTGACATCTATGGCTGCTTATTCATGTAGCCATAGTCTGTTCCTCATCTGTAAAATGGGACCCAAGTACTTTTCTACTTCCCAGGGTTATTGGGAAGATATATATAGACAGGGAGAGAGAGAAATGCTCAGATGCTGTGGTAATGAAGACTGTATAAAGAACCTTAGTTGGTTGTTATATATGAAAATTAAAGCTATAAAGTATTTTCATTCATTACTTTCCAGTTTACTTGCATCTCTTTTTTTTTCCTGTTTCCCCATGTACATGTATCACAATATTTCTAGCTTTGTTAACTAGTGGTATTACATCAGCTGTGACTTAAAGATGCACTTCCATAAATATCAAAAGGAAGAAGCTGTTCTAGATCTGATATTTAGTCTACTGTGTAAGCCAGACTTCTGATCCTAAGTATAGCTTCAGGATCCCACAGTCTCAAAAATAAACAGAAAAATCCTAACAGACTTTCCAAAGCATGTGCACCACAAAGTACTTTATAGTGCAGTGGGTGGGAGAGGGGGCATTGTATTTGTCTCTAGTTTTGATGGACTGCATAGCAACACAGCAGTCAACAATTTGAAACTTGGGGTGCCAAAAACTTCTGTGTGATCCAACTGTTTCCATTCTAGTTCCCATTCTTTGGTCACTCTAACGAAGAGAAGACAGGAAGCCAAGGACTGAATGGTACCTTCTGATGATACATTATTGTAAACCCAGAATCTGGTATGGAGTGAGAGATGACGTGTCTTGCTGGACTCTTTTATCATCTTTGTGTTTTGGAAAAGTAATATCTTTGCTGCATAGAAAAATCTGAGTCATGTGAAGTGAGGCACAATTTTGCAAAACAGCTCCTTGAATTTTTAGTTACAGTGAACTTTAGCAAAGTGGCACCTGTACTCTTAACTACGCTGTGATGGGTTGACCTTCTCACCCCTCCCTCTCTGTTAGGTTGTATAGGAAATCTTTAAACTGTCATGACTAATACAGTATTTTTTAAAGAAAAGTATTACTGTCAAGTTATCCCATGTAGACGGGTGCAATGTTCTGTCTATTCAGATCTGAATTTTTACTGGTGGGCATAAGTTCAAAGCCTGTTGTGATCAGAGCTGAGCAGCTTCTGGCTTCTAGGCAACTGCTTAACAGATTTCCATGTTACTTTTTTCTTTTGTTGCATTCAGATTTTAGCAGTGGTAGAACTGATTCCTTTCATTTGACTTCTGGAAAAGAAGTCAGCTACAGACTTTTCTCCTTTCCTCCAGAATGAAAATATTAAAATATACATGAATCTTACAAAGTGATCATCACTCTACAAAGAAACAGGTTCCCAGTCCTTTCTGTTATGTTGTTCTGTTGACTACTTGCTGGAGACAGGTTACCTGGTTGTATATCAAGAACATCATGGAACTCCTAGACTAAGAGAGAAGACTTCTGTTATGATGAATCCCTGTATAACTCTAAATATCTATATATTTAGAAACCTGGCTTTGAAACCTTTCATTAAAATAATCAACAAGAAGACGACATATATAACTACATGCTATAATACAGAATCATTATTCAAAGAAAAAAATCTGAGCACAGTTACATAGGTGGCATCTGTAATTATTACATCTCTCTGAAAACAGAATGGGCTCGTGAGATTTAGCTCTAAGTGTGAAAGGGTGAATTATTGGCCCTGTTCCATATGATCCATTTTTGTGTTCTCTTTTCAAGGTTTGACTCTTTCCAAGTTTCACTCTGAGTTTCATGTTTGAATGAACAGAAAGTTCAGTCAGAACTATAAAATGTTGCCTATTTGGGGGTTATAATGAAATGAATTTAATATGGGTTCAACTCATAAGCATAAAATGCCCTTCAATATGCCTAATAATTGTCCCCAAACTTTTCATTGGACCATTGTGATATGTCTAATGTGACCCCTGGATTCCTGTAATGATTTCTCCCTACAGCTCTCACATGGAAGTGAGGTTAACTTATTATTGTAGAGGGAGATCTTCAAAGGCACAAAGGGCATTTAGGTGACCAGTTCCCATGAACTTTCAGTAGAAGTTGGGCATTCAGCTCTTCTGTGTGCCTTTTGAGAATCTCCTCTATAGGCTCTCTGGGCACAATGGGAATTTCATAGATGGATATAGAAGTGTATTTGTGCTATAAATATAATTTCAGGATCTGTAAAATAATAATTAAATAATGAATACTCTGTATTTTAAATACCTCTAAGTTCTATGCTGCTTGGTTTCTGGGGTTTGGTAATTATTGAACACATCCCAGAGTATAGCTAAATATTATATAGATGAATATGGAGACAAACTTCGCAACCCAAATTACTAACAAGGGGCTAGATATTTTTTTTGGCTCTCTGTGAATGACCGAAAGGGAGAAGGCATTGAAAGCCCTTTCCACAACCCAAACACCAGCACCTTTGGCAATTCTAACTGCTGCAATGGGAAGCTGGGAAGATGAGGAGGCTGGGCCATTGTCCTGTTTTCTCTATTGCTACCAGCTAAGTGAGCTAACCAGAGACCTAACCCAAAGTCATTTGATGTTAATGGGGGTCTTTTCTCAGAGTTCAATGGGATCTGGACCAGGCCGCAGATGCTGAGGAGAGTTTGCCCATACTTTCTTTGAAGGTAGTTCAGTCACCACATTGCTGAGCTCAGAAAAGCTTTAGGGAGAACCGTGACTCCCCCTACAGAAGTGAAGCAGCTCTGAACTATCTCCAAAACAAGCCAGTGCCTATAATGACTAATGTAGCCCTGAACAAATAATGCTCATAATACAAAAAGGTGCTGAGAAGCAGCAAAATGCAATGTGATTGAATGGTGGCATTTAACACATACCTTGTTAATTTTTTTTTCTGGAATTGAGTGTTTTTGTAAAGATATTTTGCTACCTGGCTTGTCAACACTTCTCTAAGGTGTAGGCAAAGCTTTAATTGATATTTCACAATTGGAAATAGTGTTTTCACACTTGTAAGGGTTTTTTTATTTGTTTTTTGTTTTTAAAGCACAAAAAGCTTCAGTCCATTCCAGTAGCATAACTAGGGACAAGGGGAGCACCATTCCCACTTGCAGCCCCGCTGCTACCATTGCTGCAGGTGGGACCACCACCAAGGGTGCAGAATTGCCCAGTTACTGCTCCATTCTAGAGGCGGGAATTTACAACACCTCTAATCTAGGACATGTTCACCATCTGTGTAGCAGTCCTAGCAATAGACACCATGAACACACACACTGACCACTTGTTCCTCCTTAACACATGCCAAAATGATGTCAGCTGGCTGCCATTAGAGTGGTACTGGATGTGCCCAATATCACTTTCATGAGCCCACCTGACCCTGAGCTTGACAGCAGTACTAGGCACACACTACATGTGCACAAAAACTGGTGCCATGATATTTTTCTCAGCAGTTGGCATGGTGGGGTAGACGTTGAGCAGGAAAGTGTTTTCACAACAGCGCTCTTTGGCAAGATCCAGTGCTGTGTAAATATATCTCTGTGTTCCTGCTTGCCATTGGGGTGTTAGGATTTGGTAACTGATGCTCCAATCCTGTGGTGAGCTTCATACATAAAAGCCCTTGTACGCATTACAAGATCACCTCTAGAGTTAGGGGCCATCTTTAATCTTGGGTTTCATCAGATAAGTTTTGCACAGCTGCCCCGGGTCTCCACAAATGTCTAATCCTCCTGGTTTTTAGCTTGTGAAAAGCAGTTGTGATTTCTTTTTAAAGAATCCATTGGGCTTCTTTTTTTCTTTTTTTCAAGCTAGAAAAGTAGGCTGTCTTCTTTGCCTTGAGGATATGAATAGAGAGAGAATAACTTCACACTGCCTAAACTACAAAAGCAAAATGAAAAATTACTTCCTCTAACATTTCCTTTTGTGAGCTCATCTGTAGTAATAGTTCATTTTTATTCCTCATAATTTTTCTTAAATTAAAATCAGCTTATTCTGACATCCTTCTTTCTGAAGATTTTATACCTTTCATATTTGAATAATAAACCTTTGCTTTTCAGCTAGGCACTTCATTTTCCTAAATTCTTCGTTTATCAAACTATGTCCAAAGTGTAGTTCAGAGGATGTTAATTATTTTGATCAGATGCCCCACCCTCTCCATTTTGTTTAGAAATGTAAGTGCTGAAAGTGTACCTATACTTCATGCAGTAAAGGCAAGTCTTTAAAAAAAAATCTCCAGTGTTATATAAAACTGTGGTCTTCTATGCTAAGACCATCTGCATTTATTGTCACCTTCTTTTGGCTCAAAGATCCAGTGGTACTTCTTGTAAGAACAAAAATATTAATTTTTGTCTTTGCCACGTTATATTTTCTCTGTTTAATTTCTCCTTATAATTTTAGTTGGAAAAAAGTAGTAACTGAGAAATAATCTCATCCAGTCCATCATGTAGACTTGTAATATGCTGTGAAACAGTTTTCACAGTTCACCAATAACTGACTGAATTTTGGAGGTGGGTGCCATCTAATTTGTGGATCATTTTGAATTTGCAGTATAATATGAAGATGACTGTTTCTCCATATCCACCCCCTCCTCGCCCCCCATAGTAAAGAGATACTTATTTCCTATGTGATGTGAATAAAATTTATACAAAACCATACTGCATCAGATCTTTACCTCTGTGTCTCAGAAGTGCATACAAGTGAAAGAAGAGTTGAACCCTTCACTTCTGACCCACTAGTAGCAGATGTCCATTTAACTGATTTACTAGGGGTAACCAGGGCTGTCCAGAATTTTCCTATCGGCCTCCCTAATGCTGTGGAAGCTCAAGGCATTCCTAGCAGGCTTTGCATCCTGGACAAAACCAGGGTCGGGCGGGGATGGGGGGAATCAGTCTTACTGCCCTGGAGACCCAACCTTAGTTGCTGTTGCTGCTCCAGCTTCAGCAGGAATACCCCACTCACCCATCCCTAGCTGTGCTTCTAGTGAAAGCAGATCCTTCTGAAGGAGAGCGGCTAAGGACATAGGAGGGCTTGGGGCTATAGAACTAAGTATTCTGTATCATCTGAGCCAGTGTTGCAGGGGAGCAAGCCCATCCCTGCATCACTTGCATCTTGCTTCTTCACTGTGGGTCATTCCCCGAACAGCATCCATGAAAAGAACACATCACTAATTTTGGCCCAGTAGGTTTTACATTCCAAAAACTCCAGTCCAATTGGTATGGCAACCAATACTGTCTCGGCCGGGCTGAACCGACTCGAGGTGATTCAGAAATTACTCGTTCATCAGGGCAGGCTGGTGAATAGAGAGGCTGACAAGGCTTAATGGTTGCAAAAAACTTTACTTACGTCGCGGGTGGCTGTGACGGAAACGGTTCGGTCGTCTGGACAACAATGTGAGTTGCTCCAGCTGGCAAGGCCAATGTCAGTAAACTCGTCCGTAATTCAAGCCGGCGGGAAAAGGGTACGTCTGGGACTGCGTTCAGCGACGGGAAGAAGGATCGATAGGTGATCAGTCTATCAACCAGCCAGCCGCAAGTCGGATCTCTAAGAGGCACTCTGCAGCGTGCTCAAAGCTCTTCGACTTGGGCAGAAGTCGCGCTAGTTTTTAAACGGCCAGCAAGCCAATTACCGGCCGCCACGTGTGAATAATTTAGCACTAGCCAATTGCGGGGCACGAATTTGCATCCGAATGGTGGGAACTCTTTGCACCGTGCAGCTCCGTGCTGCAAAGAGAAAATGCATCCTGCAAAGGCAGCTGCAAAAGTGGCAGGAACTCCCTCCTGCACGCGGGTTCTCCATGCAGCAAAAACCCTCGCTGTGCAAGAGGCTCTCGTGTGTCAAGAAAATTCCATAGTGCCGAGGCACCAAACTCATTGGGTTATGACAAATACAATACATTAATTCCAAATCTCCCTTTCCACCATGTATCAGGTTCATTACTCTGTTGTACATATGAAATACTTGTGTGTGAGTTGAGGTGCCAATGAATCAGCCAATGAATCTTTAATGTCATACAATGTGATGGGCAATAGAGATGTGCCAGATATTTTTGCTTTTGTAGTCATCTGTACAGGCATCTGGTTGGAAGAGATGCGCTTATTTAAAAATTGCAATATTTTTGCTTTAAACAGAGACTGGTTAGCCACAGTAGGCTTGAAATGATCGCCACAGCAACAGCAGATTTTCAGCTAATTTTGGTATCTGGAAGAAATGTGGTGTTTTAGGGAGCATTTCCTCATGCTTAGACTACAGGTCTAACTGCAGAGGGAGGGCAGGGGGATGTCTCCCAACTTTGCCACTAACTTGTTTTGTCAGTTTGGTGTGTCAGGTAACCCTGCTGCCTAAGTTTTCCCCTTAGTAAAAACTGGATAACTCTGCATTCCCTGTTCCGCAAGGATGCCATGAATTAGAACAGGGGTAGGCAACCCCCGGCATGGGTGCCAGAGTATGGCACTTGAAGGCATTTTGCTTGGCACACGCACCTCAGGGCAGATGGCAGGGAAGGGGCCAGGGTTGCACTGCCTCAACAAGGATCGGCCACCTCGTGGCTCCCCTACCATCTGCCCCAGGCACGCCAACATTTTACAAGTTGAGGTCGCAGGTGTTTTCGGCACTCTGCCCAAAAATGTTGCTGACCCCTGAGTTAGAATATAAAAAACTCTTTAAGATCCTTGGGATGAGAAGTGCTACTAGCATGCAGAATAAGCAATCCTTTTTCCTGCCTCTTCACTTTCTGCTGATGATGCTTCATGTTCACTGTTGAAGAATAGGATAGGGACATCCTTCCTTTGGTCCGCTCCTATCTTCTCTGTTTTGCTGTCTTGAGCGTATCATGGCTCACTGTTACCACATCAGAGTCAGTACCCACCTCTTCTTCTATCCTCCCTCTCTCTGGGCACATCTACACATGCAATTAATGTGTCTGAATTTTCTGCACGTAAAATCCAGGCTCATTAATGTGCTCCTGGGCACATGCCTATATGTGCACCCCTTTAAGGAGCAAATTGCATCTGACAGGAGCAGCCCAGTCCAGGGCTGCTCCTACCCTGCTCTGCCTCTCTGCAGCAGCCAGGGGGTGCTCCAGGCTGGCAGGGGGCACTAGGGCCAGTCCTGATCTCTGCCAGGTGGGGAAAGCTGTACCGGCTGCAGGAGCAGTTATCTCCCTACCATATGGGGATCAGGATGGCTGTGTCGACGCTTCAGCTGCAACAACACGTGCACTACGGCACATTAGCTAATGTGCCATTTATGTAGTACTTGTATATGTTGGTACTAGCAAACGGTACATTAGACTCACTTAATGGGCATTAAGTCCCACACACATGTAGATGGTGACACTTTACTGTGCATTAGATTAATTAGATTAATCTAAATGGGCAATAAAGTATCTTGTGTAGACATGCCCCCTGTGTCCTCTTTTTCAGTTAATTTGCATTGTGGTGGAAATAATGTAATACCATATAACCATTTGTTCTGTGTGAAAATATATCTACATCATAAACACAGTGTACTGATTTTAAATGGTTGTTTTAGAAACTTACATTTCAAAAATATGATCTGTTCTTTTTACAACCGCAGGTATTTTCTAGAGGGTAATCACTACACAGTGTGAAAGAGAGGCTATCTGATCAAAAAATGTTTTCATTTTGACATAATGCTTAGGGTTATATCATGTAATGTTTGACTACTTCATCATAAACTACATTTTCCATAATATGATACACTATGCTATGAAGCCTTTAATTTTCTCTAATAGAACAAAAACAAGGAAGCTAATGAAATAATCAATGTTCATTCTAAAAAATGATGCACTCCAGAATTCAGAGGATTCCAAATAGTTTATATATCCAAAAACTGAATACCTTATAGCTTAAACAAAGACTAATGCATGAAAATTTACATTTAACTAAGCATTTTTTATTGTACATACAGGCCGCATCATCCCGAGATGCACAGTAGCACTGAGCATCTTTTTTGTGATGTTACTGCGCAGTTGCCTAATATTACGGCACAGTAGCATCGCATCACAGTTGTTGTCATGTGGTGCTACTGTGAAGTAGTATCAGGCTACTGTACAGTCAGCGTCTCGTATATACACACGCAGCCACATAACACCTTAGTGCTGTTAGTCCACCATGGGTTTTTTTTCTCCTTGACAAGACACACACCAAAATTACTTTTATGAATACCTGTATGACATCACCCAACATTTTTTTGTCTTGTTTAGAGTGGTAGCATAATAAGAGTTTATCACTAGGGATGCTTGCAGACATTAACCCCCTCCCTCCACAAACCTGGCCCTTTACTTTAAACTCAGTGCATTCCTGCACTGAGTCCTGCGCATGCCCAGGAAAGGCAATGCGGTACTTCAACCCAGCTCATATGACATCTGTAAAGATTGGGTGTTTTAGTGGGGCTTTTTTGGTGCTTTTATCTAGTAACTGATTGCATTCAGCCTTAGCTGAATGCACCAAAAAGCCCCGCTGAAGTGCTTGATCTTTACAAACATTGCAGAGCCGAATTGAAGTAATGCACCCTTGAAGATGTTTGAAAGATTCTGATCTCAGTTACAACATTTAAATATCACCTCAAAACTACCATTGCATAACTAAAAACAGCTGCATATATCATACTGGTACAAGAAATCGGGGAAAAAAATCTATAGTGAAAAAGCCCACAAATGAAAGTAGGAAAACAATATATTACATAGTTGATATAACAATGTCTTCTTTTATTATCTGATTATTTATTTATTAACACTGAATTAATATTCATTTTCACATTTATTTTCCTATGCTTTTTTTAAGGGGAGACATTTTTAAACAATGAGGGAGAAGAAAAATAGAGAAATTTAGCTGTGCTTTTTTTCTTTCAAAATACCCAATGATGAGCTGATGTCCCCCTACCTCCTGGCCTGTGGGGGATCCCCAGCAGGGCTGGGGGGGGCAGAGATTGGGGGCCCCCACACCTGTCCGGCAGGTGCCCGTCTTAGGGCTCTGGAGGCGCAGGTGAGGGAGCTCCGGGAGGAGGTTAGCAGGCTGAGGGGGATCAGGGAGGCGGAGGATGAAATTGACAGATATTTCCTTTCCCTGCAGGCCCAGGCACCCAAGCAAGAAGCAGCCCGGGGAATGCCCTCCACAGCAGAGTGGCAAACGGTCACAGCCAGGACCGGAGCAGCTCGCAGCGAACCGGTACCAGCTTCTCCAGTCCGACTGGTGAACAAGTACGAGGCCCTGGTGACCCTGCAGGAGATGGAAAGGGAGGAGGAAATCCTTGGGCAAGAAGAAACACCACGTTCTTCACACTCCAAACAGATCAAGAGATCCACGAGGACCCAGAGGAGGAGGCGACGAGTGCTTGTCATAGGCGACTCCATCCTGAGAGGTACGGAAGGACCCATCTGTCGCCAGGACCCCTCGGCACAAGAGGTATGCTGCCTCCCTGGAGCAAAGATTCGGGATGTGACGGAGGTAATCCGGGCCAGGATCAAGCCCACCGATTACTACCCCATGGTCCTAGTCCATGTGGGTACTAATGATGCGGCCAGGAGAACCACCGATCACCTGATGGCAGACTACAGTGCTCTGGGTGGTGTGCTGAAGGAGTTCGGTGCACAGGTGGTTTTCTCTTCCATCCTACCAGTGACCGGACGAGGAAGACAGCATGAGAACTGCATCAGAGAGACCAGCTGGCGGCTTCGGCAGTGGTGTCTCGAGGCAGGCTTCGGATTCCTGGACAATGACCCGCACATCACGACGAGGGACATGCTCAGCTGGGATGGGCTTCACCTGTCCCCCAAAGGTAAGCGTGTGTTTTCTACTAGGTTGGCGGATCTCCTCCGGCGGGCTTTAAACTAGGCTCGTCGGGGGGAGGGGAGTACGAGGGCAGGGGAAGCTGTGGACTACCAAACCATGTGGCACCCACAAGGACAGCCCAGCCTGAAGAAGGAGAACGTTGGAAACCTGAAAGCCATGGGGAGACCAGCACTAAGGAATAGGTAAGAAACAAGAAGGTAAGAAACAATGGGCCCTTGGGACTCAGAGCGGGGGGGCAGCAAAGGCACCAGTCGCAGGGCTCAAGTGCCTATATACTAATGCTAGGAGCATGGGGAACAAGCAGGATGAACTAGCACTCCTGCTTGCACTAAACACCTATGACTTAGTGGGGCTAACAGAGACCTGGTGGGATTCATCCCATGACTGGGCGGTACATATTGAGGGCTATAGATTGTATAGAAAGGACAGGTCAGGGAAGAAAGCGGGGGGGGGTTGCACTTTATGTCAGTGAGCAATATACATCAACCCTCATCAAGACAGAATCCAAGGTTGAGGAAGTAGAAGGATTGTGGGTTAGGCTACATGGGGGGCAAGGAGAAAGGGATTTGGTGGTAGGGGTCTGCTACAGACCCCCACACCAAGGGGAAGAAATAGATGCGGGGCTCCTGAGGCAACTCTCGGAGACCATAAAAGCTAAAGAGGCGGTAGTCATGGGGGACCTAAACTACCCGGACATCTGCTGGGAGACGCAGACAGCAAAGTCCCACAGCTCACGCAGGTTTCTAACCTGTATACAGGACCTCCACCTGACACAGGAGGTGCATGGTCCCACTAGGGGGAATGCCATACTGGATCTGGTATTGGCAACAGGAGATGACATGATAGGGAACCTCCAGATCGGTAGCCATTTGGGAGACAGTAATCACCTAATAATAGAATTCAACATAAGACAACGAGTGGGTAAGGTAACTAGTAAGGTGAAAGTGCTAGACTTTAGGAAAGCTGATCTCAATGCACTCAGGCAATTAGTCAAGGACGCACTGCAGAGTAGGAGTTTTGAAGGGATGGGAGCCCAAGAAGGGTGGCTGTGCCTAAAGGAAACGATCTTTCGGGCACAAAGCAAGATGATCCCTGAGCGAGGCAAAAAAGGGAAAGGGGCCAGGAGGCTTCCATGGCTGACCAGAGAAATCCAGGGCAGCCTAAGGGCCAAAAGGGGAGCACATGAAAAGTGGAAACAGGGTGAGATCACTAAAGATGAATATACCTCCTCTGCTCATGCTTGTAGGGAGGCAGTTAGGCGGGCCAAAGCTATCATGGAGCTGAGGATGGCAACCCAAGTAAAAGATAACAAGAAATTGTTTTTTAGATATATAGGGAGTAAAAGGAAGGCCCAGGGAGGAATAGGACCACTGCTAAATGGGCAGAAACAATTGGTGACGGACAGGGGGGACAAGGCTGAACTCCTCAACGAGTTCTTTGCCTCAGTGTTCCTAAGTGAGGGGCACGACAAGTCTCTCACTGGGGATGTAGAGAGGCAGCAGCAAGGCGCCAGACTTCCATAAGTAGATCCTGAGATGGTGCAGAGTCACTTGGAAGAACTGGATGCCTTTAAATCGGCAGGCCCGGATGGGCTCCATCCAAGGGTGCTGAAGGCACTGGCCGACATCATTGCAGAGCCACTGGCAGGAATATTCGAACGCTCGTGGCGCACGGGCCAAGTCCCGGAGGACTGGAAAAGGGCTAACGTGGTCCCCATTTTCAAAAAGGGGAGGAAGCAGGACCCAGGCAACTATAGGCCAGTCAGTCTCACCTCCATCCTTGCTAAAGTCTTTGAAAAAATTATCAAGGCTCTCATTTGTGAGAGCCCGGCAGGGCAAATTATGCTGAGGGGAAACCAGCACAGGTTTGTCGCGGGCAGATCGTGCCTGACCAATCTAGTCTTTTTCTATGACCAGGTTAGGAAACGCCTGGACACAGGAGGAGGGGTGGATGTCATATACTTAGACTTCAGGAAGGCCTTCGATACGGTATCCCACCCCATACTGGTGAACAAGCTAAGAGGCTGTGATGTGGATGACTGCACAGTCCGGTGGGTGGCGAATTGGCTAGAGGGTCACACCCAGAGAGTCATGGTGGATGGGTCGGTCTTGACCTGGAAGGGTGTGGGCAGTGGGGACCCGCAGGGCTCGGTCCTTGGACCGATACTCTTTAATGTCTTCATCAGCGACTTGGACGAGGGAGTCAAATGTACTCTGTCCAAGTTTGCAGATGACACAAAGCTATGGGGAGAAGTGGACACGCCGGAGGGCAGGGAACAGCTGCAGGCAGACCTGGATAGGTTGGACAAGTGGGCAGAAAACAACAGGATGCAGTTCAACAAGGAGAAATGCAAAGTGCTGCACCTAGGGAGGAAAAATGTCCAGCACACCTACAGCCTAGGGAATGACCTGCTGGGTGGCACAGAGGTGGAAAGGGATCTTGGAGTCCTAGTGGACTCCAAGATGAACATGAGCCGGCAGTGTGACGAAGCCATCAGAAAAGCCAATGGCACTTTATCGTGCATCAGCAGATGCATGACGAATAGGTCCAGGGAGGTGATACTTCCCCTCTATAGGGCACTGGTCAGACCGCAGTTGGAGTACTGCGTGCAATTCTGGGCACCACACTTCAAGAAGGATGTGGATAACCTGGAGAGGGTCCAGAGAAGGGCCACTCGTATGGTCAAGGGCCTGCAGACCAAGCCCTACGAGGAGAGACTAGAGAAACTGGACCTTTTCAGCCTCCGCAAGAGAAGGTTGAGAGGCGACCTTGTGGCTGCCTTTAAGTTCATCACGGGGGCACAGAAGGGAATTGGTGAGTATTTATTCACCAAGGCACCCCCGGGAGTTACAAGAAACAATGGCCACAAGCTAGCAGAGAGCAGATTTAGACTGGACATTAGGAAGAACTTCTTCACAGTTCGAGTGGCCAAGGTCTGGAACGGGCTCCCAAGGGAGGTGGTGCTCTCCCCTACCCTGGGGGTCTTCAAGAGGAGGTTAGATGAGTATCTAGCTAGGGTCATCTAGACCCAGCTCTCTTTCCTGCTTATGCAGGGGGTCGGACTCGATGATCTATTGAGGTCCCTTCCGACCCTAACATCTATGAATCTATGAATAATTAAATACTTTGGAGAAGATCCTTAGCTTGGGAAGAACTGACCCTGCTTAATTTCCTCTGTTGATATCAGTAGAGCTATACAGGATCTAGACAACAATTAATACTGAAATATTTTGGACTTGGATAGTGCCTTTTATCTTATAGTACCAATCATTCTTGCCAAGCATTCTTTCTATCTTAGCTTTTTGAGAGACGCTGTTGCACCACTATAACTGAGAGCTCACAAGCATTTCTAATTCGAGACAATTCTGATCAGATTCAGCTCTGGTACAAGCATGACAGATGATCAGAGCAACCTCAAACCATTCTTACCCATTGAAAGATATGTTTGAAAAGCCACTTTCAGTCACAACATGCGGGCCTATTGCAGAGTTTAAAGTGGAAATTGTAGACAAAATACAATGAAGTATTGCTTCTTTCTGGGCACGATTACATGTTATTTTATCCTGAGGTGATGATAAAGTTGTTGATTTGGACTGATAGGTTAGTAAAAGGAAGATAATAAAGAATATTTTCCCCTTATTTTAATGCCATACTTAGTCTTTCTACAGTATATGAACTAACTCTGTGTGATATTTATGTGGCCATAGGTCTTAATCTCTTTTCATGTCAGATTGTTCTGTCTCTTCCCCTGACATAACTCTAGTTACTTCTTTTTCAGATATTTTCTTTCTTTCCACCCCCAGTTTACTGGATTGTAGCTGTCTTTCTGTGTAACATCCAAATTACTTCTCTGCTGGACACTGCAGTTTTTTCAGTTTGCTGCACAGTCTGAAGATAAATATATCCCCAAACTTTGTTTTTTCCCAAGTACCTTTTTACTTCTCTCCAATCTAGTGCTTATCATTCAGGTTTTTTTGGTATCCACATTAATTTAACTCATCTGTCCACATCTGCCTGACTTACACTGTATTATGAACTCCAGCTTAAGGTAGCATTAATGACTCACCTTTATAATTTATGTTTGAAATGAATATATTCAGAGAGGATGGCGCAAGGAGCTTGCTCCCACAAATCTGTATGCAGAGATTGAGTATAATCATAATCCTCCTTGCTACAAAAGACTTCCAGCCTACAGCCCTAGGTGTTCTCAAGCAAGCAGGGCTTAGGTGGAGTGATGGCTCTACCCTATTCTTAAAACTGACAGGTGGAATATGACACACACTGCATCCTGTTAATGAGTGACAATACCTGGGGTCCACAGTAAGGGTTATTCTATTCTGCCTCTGGTGTAGTTCAGTATAAAGCAGGGGTGGGCAATTTTTTTCTGCTGGAGGGCCGCTTAACGAGTTTTGGTGAGCTTTCGAGGGTCACAAGGGTAGCCCTGTCCCTTGACAGTTGCCCTTGATAGTTGCCCACCAGAAATGCTCCTTTTGGGAGGGGACGGTTGTTGTCTTAGAACTATAAAAAAAACCCAAATCATACACTAAAAGTCAGACAACTACTATAACATATTTTAATTTTATTACAAGAAATATATCTCATGATTTGTGTTTTCTTACTGTTTATAGAGGGGATTGCGTAATAACTCAAAAATAAAGTCTTACTCTTGTATATTGTGTGTTGGGAGTGGTTGGGGGTGGGGGTGTGTATGGTGGGGGGTGTGGCTGCGTGTAGGGGGAGTCATAGGTTATGCTAGAGGTGTGTATATGTAGGGGGTTATGTAGGTGTGGGTGTGTGAAGTTTATGAACAAGATGTTGAATCCACACCAGGTGTATGCAGCGGCTTATATAGATGATGTTATCATCTCACCTAGCTGGCCTCAACATCTGAGGAAGCTCTGAGCCATACTTCAAGACCTTAGGAAACTGGGTTTGACAGCCAACCCAAAGAAGTGGCAGATGGGTCAGAAGGAGGCTAAAATATACGCTTTGTGGTGGATCAAGGCTGGATTCAACCAGTGCTAGATAAGGTAGAAGCTTTATAAAGATATAGTAGACCCAGGACCAAGAAGCAGGCCAGGCCCTTTGAGCTTGGCCAATTATTATCAGAGATTAATCCCCCCCCCACCCCACCCCAGGAGATGGTGGCTCCACTCAATGATTTAATCAAAGGAGCTCAAGGGCAAGAGATAAGATGGACAGAATGTGCCAAAGGCACATTCAAAAGTGTCGAGAATACCCTATGTGAGAAACCAGTACTACATACCCCTGATTTCAACCAACAATTCATATTGGAGACTACTGCTTCCAGGACAGTCCTAGGAGCAGAACTAACTCAGAAGGTTAACAGAGAAAAAAGGCCAGTTGCCTATGCCAGCCGTCAACTTATGGATCATGAAATACAATACACTACCATAGAATGAGAGTGTTTAGCTATCAAATGGGAGAGAGAAAGAATTTACACTTATAAAGGAACCATGCAGCCCTTAAGCGGTTGCAATCGAACAAAGTGGATAATGTCTGAATTATGTGCTGGGCACTGGCCTTACAGTCTTACTGTTTTAAAATTGAGTACCAGCCAGGGAAGAAAAACATTGTTGCTGATTTCTTTTCTTGACAACATGAGTTGGGCTACCCCATAGGACTGAAAACCCAAGAATCCAAAGAAAGGTTGCATGTTAAGGATCACTTCCAGATAAGTTTAAATGGAAAGGGGAGCTTGTGTCTTAAGGTGGGGGAGGGGATGTGTAGCAGAGCAAAGGGAGCGAGGAAGGAGAATCCCCCACTCACCCCCTTTCCCTTATCTGTTGGACGGTGTGACGTCGGTGAGCCTCACGTCCGGTACCACCCTTCATCCGGTAGCCCCTCCCCCTCGTCCCGCCTGCCACGACTTGGATGTTATAAGTGATTTGAAGGAGGGGTTCAGTGGAGATCTTCTGCCAGAGGGGCTTGCCCGACATGGGGTGGGGGGTACTCACGGTTGGGTCCTCAGATGTTCCACGGGGCTCCGCCACCCCTACACCCCGTCCACTCGCCAACCAGTCACCTGTCGATGGGATGGTCGTCCGCCGCTACTTGCAGCCCTTCTTACTGACAGGCCTTCCCGAGACCAACGGTTGTCTTCAGGCAGCCTGGCTTAGCCTCCGCCTGACCTGGCCGCTAGCTCAGGTCATTTCTTTTCTTCTCTCCCCTGTTCTCAGAAATAATACTCCTCGGGAATGGGAGGACTTCCCGAGCCGCTGTTCTGGTCCCGGCAACCCCTGGGGATCGCTCCTCCTGCCCCCACCAGGGTTTCCAGCTCTCGCCTCAGCTGCTGGGCTGATGCCCAGTTGCCTGCCTGAGGCTCTGGCTCTGGGGAAGCTGCAGCAGCAGCAACGTCCTGCACGCCTCCTCTCCCCTCCTCTCCCCTCCCCTCCCCCCCCTTCCCGTGGGGTTTGCTGGGGTTTTTAAACTCCCCGTGACAGCTGCTGCGGCTGCCGCGATTGGCTCAGCTCTTCCCCTTATCGGGAACAGCTGTTTAAACAGCCGGCATAGCGCCGGCTCGCGCAGCTGTAATGGCGGCTGCGGCTGCTGCCGCGATCCCGGCTCCGACGCCAACGCCGCTCCCGAAAGTAAGTATTTCGGCCCTGGATTTTCTTGAAGGGGTGTTGCTGCCCCCCAATCCTGTCTGTCCTCCGCCTGCGTCCTTGACGGCGATGGGCCGCCGTCACAGACCTCCCCCTTCAAGTCGCCTTGTGGCGTCTGTGTAGTGTGTCGTGCCCCCCTTCTGCCTAGGTTCTCCACGCCATGGCAGTGGTCCAGTTCTCTGAACTGGTCCGGGTCTTCCCATCTGGATAGGAAATCGGCAACAAAATTATCTGTGCCCGGACGGTGTACCACGGTGAACTTAAAAGGTTGCAACGCCAGTGCCCAGCGGGTAATTCTGGCGTTTGTACTTTGCTTCCTCGTTAGCCACTGTAACAGAGCATGATCGGTTATCACTAGAAATTCCCTCCCCAGGAGATAGTACTGGAAATACTCTATGGCCCATCGTATGGCCAGGGACTCCCTTTCTACGGTAGCATACCTTGTCTCAGTGTGACTAAGCTTTTGACTCGCAAAAGCAATCGGGCGTTCGCCTTCCTTCCCATTCTGTAACAACACGGCTCTCAACGCCCGTCCCGAGGCGTCCGTCTGCAAGATAAAGGGAGTGTTAAAATCTGGGGTATGCATTATGACATCTTGGCACATTGCCTCCTTCAGGCAGTGGAAGCTGTCTCTCATTCCTTGGTTCCATGTTAATCGTACTGAGGAGACTCCGGCCAACGCGACCGTAAGGGGTGCCGCCATTCTCGCAAAGTGCGGTATAAACCAGCAGTAATAGTTGACGAGCCCCAAGAAGGAACGTAACTGTTTACGAGTCCGGGGCTCCAGAAACTGCCTTATGGCACTGACTTTATCGGACAAGGGGCGTATTGTTCCCTGTCCTACCCGGAACACTAAATAGGCCATTTCCCTCTCTGCCAACTTGCACTTCTTAGGGTTAGCTGTTAAACCTGCCATTTGGAGTTCTCCTAGGACCGCCCTCAGGGCCTTGAGATGCTGCTCCCAGCTGGAGGTGAATATAATGATGTCATCTATGTATGCTGCAGCATAAGCTGCATGGGGAGCTAGTAGCGTCTCCATTAACCTTTGGAAGGTGGTGGCCGCTCCATTAAGGCCAAAGGGCATTCTCACAAATTCGAACAGGCCCCAAAGAGTTCCAAATGCCATCTTGGCGCAATCAGCAGGCCACAATGGGATCTGCCAGTAGCCCTTAGCCAGATCGAGGGTGGATATGTACCGAGCCTCTCCAATCCTCTCGATGAGGTGGCTCACATAGGGCATTGGGAAGGCGTCGAATGTTGTTAAGGCGTTCAGTTTCCTAAAATCTATGCACAGCCTGAGGGAGCCATAGGGCTTGGCTACGCCAGGGGCTACGAGAAGGCCGGATAATCCCCTGCTCTTGCATTTTTAAGACTTCCCGCTGTACCTCCTACTGCCATTGCTGGGGTATCGGTCTCCATCTCTTTCTTACCAACGTACCAGGTGGCATTCTTATTTCGTGCTGGATATTCGCTGTCCTCCCTGGGTTCTCTTGGAACACCTTGTGGAACTCCTTGATTAAGGCTAATAGTCCCTGTCGCTGGTGATTATCTAACTCGTCACTCAAGTGGACGGCCTCCTCCGGGATGGTACGTCCTACCCTGGGCAAAGGGGTCCTAGATCCCCCTCACCTGCCTTCTCTTGGGCCATCCATGCTTGAGGGGGTCTTCCACTCCTTTAACCGATTTACATGCTGCTGCTGCTCCCGGCGGTGACCCGGTTTACGGACCTCGTAGTCCACTGACCCCACTTGCCTAATGAAGGTGAAGGGCCCTTGCCACATTGCCAGCTGCTTACTGGAAGTGGCTGGTATCAAGACCAAGACTTGGTCTCCGGGTTGAAAGGTGCGGGGCCTCGCCCTCCTGTTGTAGTGGGTCTCCTGCCGTTCTTGGGCCTCCCTCACGTTATGTCGTGCGATCCGTTGGGCCTTCTGGATACGATCCTGCAGGTCCCGGCGGTACTCTTCCGCCGAGACCCCCAACCCCATTGGTCGTTCCCACTCTTCACGGACCACCTGTAGCAAGCCTCTAGGGTTGTGGCCATACACTAATTGGAATGGTGAATAGTGGGTTGATTCCTGGGGAGTGTCCCTCAGGGCGAACAGTAGAGGTGTCAGCAGGGTATCCCACCGTCGGGGATCTTCCTGTGCACAACGCCTCAGCAACTGTTTGATGGTACCGTTTAGCCTTTCCACCAGGCCCTTGGTCTGGGGATGGTAAACCAATGTTCTTAGTTGCGTGATGCCCAGGGTCTTGCAAAGGGCTTTCATCACCCCTGACATAAAGTTAGTTCCTTGATCAGTCAGTATTTCTTGCGGAATGCCCACCCATGCTATCCATTTAAGAAGCTCCTCAGCTACTTTTGGGGCTGTAATGGAGCGCAGCGGGACCGCTTCTGGGAATTGGGTGGCGTAATCCACCAGGACCAATATGTACTGATAGCCATTGTGCGACTTCGGAAGAGGACCTATTACGTCCAAGGCGACCCTGGAAAACGGTGTCTCAATTATCGGCATGGGTCTCAGGGGTGCCTTAGGCGGCCCCCACTCCTGAGCCTTCTGACATTCCGGGCATGCGGCTCCCCACTAATCCACATCCTCGCGTAGGTGTGGCCAAAAAAACTCTTGGGCCAATCTAGCCCGGGTTTTGGTGCGCCCGGGTGACCCCCTAGCGGCGAGGCATGGGCCAGCCTCCAAACAAGGTGCCGTAGGGGAGACAGGACCACCAATTGCCTCCCTTTCAATTCGCCTCCCTCTTCCCGCTGTACCCGATATAACAACCCGCCTATTACCTCGAAGGCCTCCTGTCTCTGAGACATTCCCTCTCCAGGGTCTCTGGTCCTTAGCCACTGGAGCTCCTGGTCCTCCCGTTGAGCTTGTTGGAATTGTGCCGAGCTCACCAGGGATTCCAGACTAATGCCTTCCCCGCCTTCCTGACAGGAAGGCTTCGAGTTTTCCGCCACCCATCCATCCATTCTTTTAATTCGCTTCCTCTCCTCCTCCGTAGCTTGCACCCATTCTAACACACTGTAGAAGGGTTCCCATTCGCGGCCCAGGATCATCTCACAGGCTAGGGCGGGAGCCAAGCCCACTCGTAATTCACCTCGGAACTCCATCACCCTAACAGGTACGTAGCAGCAGTGGAGTTGCATTTCCCTGCCTAGAATGCAGGTCATATTGATGATCCCTGCCTCTCTTTTTTTCCCCAGCGGGGCTAGGTCTGCCCGAAGCAGGGACTGAGAGCATCCTGTGTCTAACATTGCTCGCACTGCTCGACCGCCTACCCAGGCTGTGACCATGGGACGGGTCCACCCTTATTCTGGGTCTTCCTAGGAGCTGCCCGGCTTTCTGCCTCGCCCCCCAAGCCTTCTCTCGAGACCCGGAAGCCTCGTCCATTCCCTTTCTCTTTCTCTGAGTTCAAAAAGGCCTCTGCTAGGTGCAAGGCCTCCTCAGTGGACCGCAGTTGATGCCTCCGCACCCACCTCTGGGTGTCTTCCTCTAAACAACCGGGGTTGTTTACTCTCCCTCGGTTTGCGTGCCCTGAATGCCTGCCGGTAACTTTCGGGGGAGATCTCCAGCTGATACAAAATCGCGGCTTTGACGGCCTCATAATCCTGGGCCTCCTCTCTGGACGGTGCCCTGTATGCTGCTTGGGCTTCATCGATTACTAAGGTGCCTAACTGGTGGCCCATTGGCTTCGGTCCAACCCCGTCTGAATGACCATCCGCTCAAAGGCCTCGATATAGGCCTCAGGGTTATCGTCCTTAGTCATACGGGGCATCCTGAAGAGGGCCGCACTGCGCTGTATCCACTCTTGCTGATTTGCTCCCTGCTGGACCGCCAACAACTGCCCCATAGCCTGAACCGCTTGAGTCAACAGGTCCACCTAGGACAACCCTGATGGCTGCATCTTGTTTTTTTATTCCCGGGTGGGGCTCTGCCCCACGGGCCTTGACGCTGTTGCCAAGCTTCCAGGCCAATGCACCACTGTGACGTCGGTGGGCCTCACGTCCGGTACCACCCTTCGTCCGGTAGCCCCTCCCCCTCATCCCGCCTGCCACGACTTGGATGTTATAAGTGATTCGAAGGAGGGGTTCAGTGGAGATCTTCTGCCAGAGGGGCTTGCCCGACGTGGGGTGGGGGGTACTCACGGTTGGGTCCTCAAATGTTCCACGGGGCTCCGCCACCCCTACACCCCGTCCACTCGCCAACCAGTCACCTGTCGATGGGAAGGTCGTCCGTCGCTACTTGCAGCCCTTCTTACTGACAGGCCTTCCTGAGACCAACAGTCGTCTTCAGGCAGTCTGGCTTAGCCTCTGCCTGACCCAGCCGCTAGCTCAGGTCATTTCTTTTCTTCTCTCCCCTGTTCTCAGAAATAATACTCCTCGGGAATGGGAGGACTTCCCGAGTTGCTGCTCTGGTCCCGGCAACCCCTGGGGATCACTCCTCCTGCCCCCACCAGGGTTTCCAGCTCTCGCCTCAGCTGCTGGGCTGATCGCCTCAGCTGCTGGGCTGATGTCCAGTTGCCTGCCTGAGGCTCTGGCTCTGGGGAAGCTGCAGCAGCAGCGACATCCTGCACGCCTCCTCTCCCCTCCTCTGGCTTCCCCCCTTCCCGCGGGGTTTGCTGGGGTTTTTAAACTCCCCACGACAGCCACTGCGGCTGCTGCGATTGGCTCAGCTTTTCCCCTTATCGGGAACAGCTGTTTAAACAGCCGGCATAGCGCCGGCTCGCGCAGCTGTAATGGTGGCTGCGGCTGCTGCCACGATCCCGGCTCCGACGCAGACGCCGCTCCCGAAGGTAAGTATCTCGGCCCTGGATTTTCTTGAAGGGGTGTTGCTGCCCCCCAATCCTGTCTGTCCTCCGCCTGCGTCCTTGACGGCGATGGGCCGCTGTCACAGAGGGCAAAAAGCCCAGGATGAGCTACGCATGGTGCGGCACAGCAAACGGTGCAGCCCCAGTGCCACAGCCCAAAGGGCTCCACCGGGAAACAGGGACCACTGGCGAGAGATGTTCTGCAGTTCTTAGGCCCCTGGATCAGGGGAATGTTGGCCCCAGTTCACCTCAGGTGACTCACCTTCAAATAGGAGGAATGAACCACAGCTGGAGGGCAAGGACTGGCGCTGATAGGCTGGATGAGCCTGGGAATGATACAAAAGGGACTCCAGAAGTCATGAGGACCACAGGTGGATGCCAGAGAGGCATGCTAAAAGAGAGTAAGAAGCAGTTAAGCTGCCCACATTTTCTTTATTTTGGTAACAGATGGGCTGTGGGAGATACCCAGGGAGATACTATTCAGAGCCTCCAGCTGTCGAGATTTAACAACTGGAGCTAGAATTTATTACAGAGGCCTGTGGTGGGGGTGGAGGAGCCCCCAAGCCAGATCCCATAAGGGTCTTGCCATACAGCATATATGGATAACCCACTTTGCCAAATGGCTACCATTGGCAGAGCACAGCTTTTCCCCTAGGCAGAATTCTACCTAGATCTTTCATCAAGTCATGGCGGGTGAGTGCCTGGGAAAATTAAAGTACTCTCCAGTGAGGATAAGTGATAGGAAAGTTGTGCCTCAAGAGTTACCATGGCTATAGTGAGGCAGGAGGTTACTGTGGGTCTGACTCTGGCCCGGGCCCAGGCCCAGGCCCAGGATCAGCCAGAACTGCAGTAGCCTGCCTCCCCCTCCCCCCCTGCCCTACTTTGTATGGAAATATATGATGAGGGGGCTCATCTTAGATTTAAGTATATTCAGTATTTAAAATTAAAATTAACTACACAGTTTTACTTATTCTGGTGACAAATCTAGCATCACTTTGTCCTATGGATTGCATTATATATGGATGATTTGTTTATCTTCCATACTTCTTTCATCTCCTGCCACGAACACATTATCCTCCTCCATCAGATGTATCACTCCACGCCTAAGCATGTACCTGTATAATTAGGGCCATGATAGAATAAAACGTTGATTAAACCAGTAACTAGCCAATAGCAGTGGACCAAGCTTGATTCATCTACTGCTGAACACATGGACAACTCAGAGGAGGAGTATGGGGGAGGAGGTATGTGCCCCCCCGAGATTGGCCACAGCCAACACCAACTTCTGCGGGTGGCCATCACCGCTGGCTTCTGTGGGCAGTCTCCACTCACCACCGCTGCTAGCGTCTGCAGGCAATCCCCACTCATTGCCACCACCGTCGTCTGTGGGTGGTCTCCGCTAGCCACTTGCTACCTTCCACCAACCTGCCGCCGACAGCATCTGCAGGCAGTCCCTATTCGCCACTCACCACCAACGCTGCCACTTACAAATGGTGTCCCCCACCAGTCTTGGGAGGCACCAGTTGTTCATGGCTGAACATATTAGAGCCCTTCCAATATTGCATCCATGGTAGACATGTCTATATTCTCAAGGAACAGAAAGGGTAGTTGTGACAAACCAAAAACTGTCAAAGAAGCATAGGACTTGAACAGACCTCCAGAGGTCAGCTATTCTGACCCCCTGCTAAAGGCAGCAACACTTCTAGCTAAGAGCAGGCTAAACAAAAATTAGCCTGGGCTGGCTTATAAACATCCACTGATGGAGATTCTGGTATTGTATAGTCTGCCAAGTTGCTTAAGCCCCAGATACTAGTAGATGGGCTTTGTACCTTATGGCAGGAAATCTGTGTGATTCCAGCTAAGAGTTTCTATTTTAAATTGATGGCTTGACATTTTAACAAGATGCACTTAAAATACTTTTTGCTCCTAGGCTAATGTGTGCTCATTTCAATGAAGAATGAAACCTCTTCGTTACAAACAAGGTGCAAAAAAATCAATGTTATATTATCACCATCAGAATTTTAATCAAACAAAAAAACCCCACATGGCAACAGGATCTGTATTTGTTAAGCATCTCAACATTAGGGTCCTGCTTGCTGGCTAAAGCTGCTAAATATTTTGGTCATACAAATAACAAGTAAGAATCAACTGGCAACAGAGAATCAAGCACTTCCTCATCTGTACAGTGCTTGGCTTGGCATATTCCTAACAAATGCTCCAAGTTTGAAAATATCATAAAAGATTTAAATAAAAGACCATTTAAGATTTGTTGTTGTTGTTTTTAAATACCAATGCCTTAATCTATCTGATAAGCTCTGATGTCTGCAATACATAAACAGTCTCACAGTAATCTTGCTGTTACTACAATATTAAAATGATAACAGTAAGCCTGAATGGTCCCAAACTTCATAGATTTCATAGACTTCATAGACATTAGGGCTGGAAGGGACCTTGGAAGATCATCGAGTCCAGCCCCCTGCCCAAGGGGCAGGAAGTCAGCTGGGGTCATAGGATCCCAGCAAGATAAGCATCCAGTTTGCTCTTGAAGGTGTTCAATGTAGGCGCTTGAACCACCTCCGGTGGCAGGCTGTTCTAGACCTTGGGGGCTCGGACAGTTAAGGAATTCTTCCTTATGTCCAGCCTGAAACGGTCTTGTAGTAGTTTATGACCATTCGACCTAGTCGTCATCCCTTGGGGCGCTCTGGTGAACAAACGTTCCCCCAGATACTGGTGGTCACCCCGATAAACTTATAGGTGGCCATCAGATCACCCCCGAGCCTGCACTTTTCCAGGCTAAAGAGCCCCAGGGCTCTCAGCCTGTCATCGTAGGGTCTGCTTCCCTGACCTCTGATCATGCGCGTGGCTCTTCTCTGGACTCTCTCAAGCTCCTCCACATCCTTTTTGAATTGTGGAGCCCAAAACTGGACACAGTACTCCAGCTGTGGCCTCACCAAGGCCGAGTACAAGGGGAGAATGATGTCCCAGGATTTGCTTGAGAAGCATCTATGGATGCAAGCCAGTGTTTTGGTCGCTTTACTAGCCGCAGCATCGCACTGCAGGCTCATGTTCATCTTGTGGTCAATGATGACCCCCAAGTCTCTTTCTTCCACAGTGCTAGCCAACATAGCACTGCTGAGCCTATAAGGATGCTGTGGGTTTTTCTTCCCAAGGTGGAGAACCTTGCATTTATCGGCGTTGAACACCATCAGATTCTCATCTGCCCACTTGCTGAGCCTGTCCAGGTCAGCCTGGATCACCCACCTGTCTTCTGGTGTGGATGCTTTGCCCCAAAGTTTGGTGTCATCAGTGAACTTGGCCAGTCCACTTCTGACTCCAGTGTCCACATCATTAATGAAGATGTTGAACAGTATGGGTCCAAGGACAGAGCCTTGGGGGACCCCACTGGTCACAGGGGGTCACCGTTAAACTTTAATGGTTTAAATACATATGGTATTGCAGTAAGTAACTGCACTCATCTCAGTAATTTCAGTCATCTGGGTTTACCATTATCGTATAGTATGAAGAGTGATTCAGCAGAACTGGGACATTCTGCATATTTTTTAACAGAAATAACACCCAGTATATACTTGAATTTTGTGTCTGACACTGGAATGCTTTTATCCTACTTTGCAAATGGGTCTTCACAGAGGATAGTAGTCAAGAGTGCTTCAAGTGTTGAGATTTTCAAATCTGTGCAATACTCTGCTTCTTTTTGACCAGAAAATGCATAGTTCTGGTTGAGTTTGAGCTAATCCCAAGAGGGACTGGCATATTGGATTTGGAACATGCTATTGGAAAGTACATTTGGATCCAAGGAAAAATGCAGTGCTTGCTATTTTGGATTCTTTTTTTTTTAAACTTGTTCAGTGAAGGAAGAGAGTCAGATTTATAACATGACTGTTTTGAAGAGGTGGTACTGTCTGTGTGGGAACTGTGCCTTCAAGCTCCTCTGGCATGAGTCACTTGAAACCAGATGTTATGTTGTGCAGAGGATCTCATTTTTTCATACTGATCAATAAGAATTCAGACACTGAAGGAGACCTTGGCCTGATGCCTCTGCTCATAGTGATTTCTGAACAACACCTGGTATCAGAAGTAAAGCAAACAAAGAACATATCCCATGTGGAACACTGGAGCCCAACCATCCCTCAATTTGTGCCCCAAGAAAGGTCACCCTTATCCTAAGGCAAAGGCTAAAATGGGAGTCAGTGAAGGCTTAAGGCTGTTGCCCCTGCTTTGAACTTATGATCCCCTGGCTGTGGGGCCAGTGGATGGGCCTTTGGGCCAGGGCTTCAGATTGGGGCAAAAAGGAGGGCCCCAAGACTAAAGAGCTAGAGCCTCAGAGTTGAACCATATCTGGTGGGTTTTGACATGGAGGCCTAGCAAGAGAAAGACAGGGGTCAAGGCCCGTGGCGGCAGAGAAGCCCAAAATACAATAGGTAGTCTCACGCTTACAAGAACATTGGTATAATATTTCCATCAAGATGTGGCAGGCAAGTAGAAAGCGAGACACGAAAAACCTTAAGGGGACTTCAAGGGCACCCCACATAGGTTGCGGATAACACAAAAGATGGTGCTGGGGAGGGCGACCTGTTCCAACCCCCCTGGGCTTGCAATTTAAGATGAGGAAAAGGAAGGGAAGTATAGTTCATGATTTGAAAGACCAGAGGTTCTAAGCCAATATGGGAACGAAACCCCAGAACTTCTGGGCTAATGTTAAATGAATAAAAATATAAATTCAATGGAAGATAACACTAATAGAGAGAAGTTAAGTCAGAGCCTGAGACCATGTTAGTTAATAACATATCTGCCCAAACAGACGGGGATAGGGAACAAAACTTCCTTGTAATGGTGAGTTGTTTAGGGAAACTTGTGTCTCATCTAGCAGTTGAACCCAGCAAACAACCTGAGAGAAATTCTACACAGACATTGAAAGGACATGGGATGCAAATCTTAATGAAGGGCACGAGAAACCGAGGATGTTAATTAATGAGTGCTAAGGTACTATGACAACAAGCACAAACTGGGTGCATCTGCATGTGCAATTAGCATGCAGAAATAAACTCCAGCACAATTTGTTAACAGCTCCCAGGTGCATCATATACATGTATGCCTGGGACCGCATCAGTTAGAGCTGGGCCAGAGCAGCCCTAGACTGACAGAGGGCCCAGGGTCAGCCCTGGGCTCAGGGTAGTGGTATCAGGTGGCAGAGGGGCTGGTTTAGGGTACAATGGTGCTACAATGCAGGGCTAGCTGGCAGGCAGCCCCCACACTGTAGCACCCCCATGGCCCAGCTAGACTTGATCATTGTGTACACTTAGGTTTTGACACTAAACGACTGCTGTAGGATAGTACTTGTCCCAGACAGTACTATCCTACAGCAGAGTTGATTCATTTACTGCACCCTAATACGGGCGTATGTGTAAACAATGATGCTTTACTGCAGAGCTAATTAGTCAACAGTAAAGTGAATATGTAGATGCACCCACTAAGTTGTTCACTGAAACTTCTAGGAGAGTACTGATGCAGTGTTCAAAGAGATGCTACCTGTCTGCATGGCATTAGGTTCCCTGACTCAACAGCAAATTATTTTCCAAGAACTACAATAAAATTAGAAGAATAAATAATATCACACAGCAGCATTACACACACCTGTCATTTGCTGAGATTCTTTAAATACACTTAAAATTAGCCTTAACTTGAATCAAGTGTTTAACCTAGAACAGACATGTTCTAGCTCAGGGGTTGTCAACTGGGGGTATGTGTACTCCTGGGGGTAGTTGGACAGGTACTAGGGGTACATGCAGGTGGCGGGGACAGAACACCACCACCTCCCAGGAGCAGGGCCGTGGTGGGGTAAGGGCAGTGGCGCCCCTCTGCAGGGTGGGGAAGCTCACATGCGGCAGCCACCACCACCACACACCAGCCCAGTGAGCTTCCCCACCCCATCCCACTTGGGCCCTGCTCCTCTGAGGTGGCGGCACTCCATCCCCGCCTGCCCGCCCACACGCCATCCCTGCCTCCCTGCTCCATGTCCAGCCACGTGCTACCACTCCCCCCTGCTCAGCATCCAGCTGCCAGGGGTACTTAGACTAAAAAAGGTTGAAAACCCCTGTTCTAGCTCTAAAAATGGAGGACCCACACTGGCCAGTAAAAAAAATCAGAATTTTTTAAGCTATGCTTTGTTTCTTTACAAGCTCAACTGAGCTCTGTTAAAATGATTGATACAATTAAAGCTGAAAGATATAGACATCAGTATTTGGAATATGGATCAGTTATGCCTTATATCTTACATAGTTTGGGCTTTCAAAATACAGCCACTCTGAAACCAACCATTATTTCCAGATATTTGCATAAAAGAATACTACAATTTCATGTAGATTTTGTCATTTTGAGAAATTCTAGGCACCTTTGAACATTTATTCTTAAATGTTTAGTTTGGGCTGTACCTTAATCTGTGCACCCTCCTATTAATTTCAAAGTCTGGCTGTAAAGGAATAATTAGCGAGGTAATTATGATACCAATGCCTTTTCATCCTCAAAGACTCAGCATCAAAGTCTGATTTGTATTAAGATTGAGAGGAGGAAAAATAGAAGAAAGTGAGTTCTCTGGCCTTTTTGGAAGCATTCAATTTATTTGGCAGAGAAGTCTTAAAAAAATTAAGTTGATTATACAAGGTTATATCACGCTTATTCCTCCCATTTTTAGCAGGGCTTCTATCTGCAAGGACAGATATCACAAACCATCTCTGTTTTTGGAAATAAAAAAATAATAACAACCCTGAATTAAGAACTTATGTTATCCTCAAAAATACATACAAAATTTAGAATATTGGACTAATGCACAGACCTCTCCCATTCTTGCAATGCAATGAGAGCTGTAAATCTGTTTCTCACAAGTTTTTACATGGCACTACTTTTTGACAAAAGATAGGATCTAAATGGACAAAAGAAAACACATTTCAGTTCCGGGACCACAAATAATCAAATTAGGGAATCCTAATGGATTCCCCCACCCACAACTCAGTTCTCATTTCCTCCTACTTCTAATGCTTTCTAACACTTTCTGTTTCCTTGTCTTTTTTTCCCCCACTGTTTGCATTTTACATCTTCATTATTGGCAGCTGAGTACTCAAACCATCCTCTTGATTCTTGCATGCAAAATCCTTTGCTGCTTCTTCAAATCAATTCTTTCCAAGACTCTTTCCTGCTTCTTCCTCTCCCCGCTCCTTCCCCCACCCCATGCTGACCTCCTGTGTCTTGTGCTTGGTTTCTTTGGTCCTATTAGTTTTTGGACCGTAGATTCCCAAGGAAATTAAGTGTACCTGGAATTGTTTGTAAAATACTGTAAAGTTACTAACAACACATAGATGATTTGTTTACAGAACTAAATTCAATTCCTGGTACTCCAGAGCCAGTGCTAGTCTCTTTGCTCCCTTCTGGCTGGAAGGGATGCTTGCACTGTAACCAGCAAACAAGGGGCTGGGAGAAGCAGCAGAGGTGTGGGCGCAGGTCAGGGGCAGTGGTGGGGGGATCTTCAGGGGGCTGTAGCCACCCCTCCAAGCACAGCCTCCATCCAAGCTGCCCGCCTCCTCCCAGGGCTGCTGCCACCCACCCTGTATAACTGAGTTTGCCCCTCTCCCACCCACAGCCTGCAGAGGCGCAGTGCTCCTGGCTTGGGCCAGCCCACAGGGCCTGTGTCCCACCTTTGTATAGCGCAGCCCCCCCCAATTGTCTGTCTAGCCCACCTCAGCCTCCCCACCAGGAAGAGGCTGGCACCGCCCCTGGTGCAGCTTTTAGCTGCATGTCTAGAGCAGGGGTGCAGGGAAAGCCTTCACACCTCTGACATGCCACCAAATCTACCCAGTCTGTGTCAACCTGGGGCCAGGTCATTCTAGCCTGCAGGTTGAAGAAGGTTGCTGGACCCTGGTCTAAGTTATGGGACCCAGTAGCACCAACACGTAAGAGAAGTAGCCCAGAGGGGCTGCCACTGCTCCTTCAGTCTCTTGGAAAGGGGAAAACCTTATGCAATATATAAAACAACAAAAGATTTGTCCTTAAACGCACAAGTCTTGTAATTTTATGGATGGCTCATCATTAAGCCATAATTGAATGACATATCAAGGTATGATATTTGTGTCAGTTCTGTTGTCCACTTCATTAACTGGTTAATAGACATCCACAAATAAGCATTGGGATAGATGCTCCTTTTGGATTTTTTTTTGTGGCATCATTACCAAATGTTTGTAATAAATACACTGCATTTCAGCTCAGAACTATCTTTCTTGCTTTCATAAAGTAACTATTCCTTTCTCATTCAAGTTCACAAATCTAGTAAGAGAAAGTCAATTTGGTAAATCCAATAGGTATGGGAAGATTAATTTGCACAGAACACTGTTGATTTCACATATAACAAATTCAGGAGTTCTGAAAAGAGTTTCATGTCATGTAACTGGGTAAATTTAAGATAAATGTTTCAAAAAATCAATTGCACTGTATTGCTCTCATGAAACCAGCAATTTTTTTCATTGATTTCATGAAACAATTAAATTCTATCCATTTGCTATAACGATTACATTGCAAGATAACTAGCCCTTTGTGTCTGGAATATATTATTCAAAGCACATATTTAAGAATAACCTTCTTATTCTTTAGGTGATAGAATCAATATTGTAGCTTCCCTTTTTTTGCTAAACATCTGTCTGTAATACAGTACCATACAAGAAGCCACTACTATTTAAGGTACTTGCAGGAAAGCAGAAGCAATCTGCAAAATGTTATCTGTCCCTTAGCTAGAGGTTATGGCTCTTGGCCCTTGCCTCTTGCCTGGTACCTAGCCATGACATGCTGAACTAGAGACTGTGGGCCTGGTCCTTATCTTGTACCTGGCTTTGAGACACAGCATCATATAGATGAAACCTGTGGATTGACTCTTCTACATTATCTCCTTCAAACTGGCTCCCCTGTAGAACTTATCTTCAGCAGCTCTGCTATAACAGGACACACTCTTCCGCAGAAGGAGGTAGTTCCTGTAAAAAGGCATGTGATCGCTTTCCTTTTTCTTTGCCTTGGTTTAAGAGGTTTCTGAAAGGTTTCCTCTCAAACCTCTTTATACAAGTAGAATTTCTAAGAATTAGTGACTGGTCTTCTGGTTACCCTATACTCTATACACGTGTCAAGCAAAAATACAATTAACTCATAAAAATATTTTCAAAATACAAAAACAAATCTCTCTGTATGTAACACTGGGTTATTGGAATGTCTTAAAGTTAAATGAAAAATTGGGCCTGATTTTGTTTCTTATCCCTCTAAATCAGGAGTGTCAAATTCACTTTGGGCCTCAGGCTGGATCTGGACTGTGGGTCTCCTCATGGGCCAGATCTGGACTAGAGCACGAGGCAGTCGCCATAGTCACTGCAGTAGCAGTCACCACAGCAGTAGTAGTGGGATAAGTGGCCTCAGGCCACGCAGTTATCACACAGCCCTTGCTTGCCCACCTGCTGCTAAGGGCCATGTCCACCAGTGCCACACGGCCTGCATTCTACAGTTGGTAACACCTACTGCTGGCCACACACCCCTAACTCCTGGTAGAGCCAGATCCAGCCTGTGTGCTGTACGTTTGCTCTAAAATAATTGCTATTACACTGATCTGAAATAATGTGAGAGAAAAGAATCAGGCTATTTTATTTATAAAAGTCTGTTCACAAATGATATTGATGACAGCTCATGATGGGTTTTTGGTTGTAGCTGTGTTAGCCTAAGGGCAAAAGCAGGCAAGGTTCTTTGAGTAGATGTGATATCTTTTATTAGACCAACTGACTAGCTGAACAAAGTTCTTAGCAAGCTTTCAGGCATAATCACCCTCCTTCAGGCATAGGGCGTCTTTGCTGTTCTGAGACTCCAAAGAATGAGAGATGCTAAAAGTGTGATGATAGTACACATAAGAAACTATTTTCTCTTTTCTTTCTCTTTTTTTTCCCTTTTTTCTTTCTATTTTTTGGAATCTTTTTTGGCCAATGTGGAAAATAATCCATTTGATTGTTTTCATTACATACAATTTCTCTTGATGCATAATAGTTGATCAGAATGCCTTTGTACAAAGTATTGTAATGAAAGTGTGTGAGCAGCTTGCCATTGTGTCTATTTTCAATTTGTTTCAGTTTTTCATTTGCTAAATATTGGGGTATTTGTTTCTGATATGTTGTATTTTTGTTAGATAAGACTTGTAGTCACTGGGTGTGTCTACACGGGGTACTTACTGCAGAGCTGACTAATTCGCTCCATAGTAAAATGTCAGCATCTATACATGTAGTGCTATTATGCTGGAGTAAATTAATTTAACTCTGCTATAGGATAGTACTGCCAGACACCAGTACTGTCCTACAGCAGAGTTATTTACTCCACCACAATGCACATGTAGACGCTGACCTAGACGGCTGGGGCACAAGGATACTTTAGTACAGGAGCTGCTTGCTGCCTAGCCCTGCACTGAAGCACTCTCGTGCCCCAGCCAGTCCCTCCACAGCTTGTAGAGTTGGGTCAGAGCAGCCCCAGGCTAGCAGGCTGACCTCCTGGGCTCCCTGCCAGTGGGGGCTGCTCTGCCCTGGCTCAATGTGCTGCAGTTCCAGGTACACATGTAAATGCTGTGCCCAGGAGCAATAAACTCCAGCACAGTTTGTGCCGGAGTTTATTTAGTCACCTTAATAGAATACGTAGATGTGCTTGCTCAGTATTGTCTTCCCAAACAAACCTCAATAATAGATAACCATGTGTGGACTTGCTGCAAACAATTTAATTTGAAAAACATATGAAAGATGCAGCAGAATTTAAACCAGTTAGTTGTTCTTTTTTCCTTTTTCCTTCTATTATGCTGATACCCAGCACTAAGAATAGTCTAAATACATTTCTACTGTTTTTAATTATAGTTTTATGACATAGATTCAGAAACACATATTATAATGAGAGAAGAAGTAATAAAAAAGACTTATGCTCCACTTGCTAATTGAAAGAAGCAAATCTTGATAAAATGCCTCAGCTGTTAACTAAAATGATCATGCCTTAGGAAATGACAGTCAAAAATAAAAACTAAAGAGATAAAAAGTAGTATAACTTATGAAAAATTAAAATCTTTTTCAGAATTAACATTTAACCAGAGCTCCACTGTTGCCATCTACCATAAAATTCAACATTCCTAGATGGTTCAGAGTGTGTGGCATAAAAATTGTTTGAGATGAAAATTATTGACCTAAAAATAAACTTGTGAAGGCTTATAAGTAGCTATAATGTCAATAGAATACAGTTTTGTCAGAGGATAATGGAATTGTTGCAAATAGTAATATAAATGGATCCATTTTTCCATTCGAAGTGCAGGGTGAAAATCATTTTTAATGAGTGGTAAAAACATTTTTCTGTAGTGACAGTTAAATGATTAGTGTATCATCATCTGAACTCTCTTAAATAGCTTCAAAACCCTGTACTTTTCAGATACAAATGGAAAATACACCTTGTGTCAACAGGAATCAATGTATTGTCTTGTCCTTGTCTTGATTTACAATATTTGTTGCCTCAGATCTGCTCAAATACTGAAAAGTGACCAGAAATGGCACATATCAGGTTCACACTTACATCTCAGTAGCTGATGTACTAAATGTATGTAGTTTACAAATAACATGAAACTATGGGCTTAGTACAGTCAAAAAGCCTAAGGATTAATTGATTCAGTCTTTGTAGGTTAGTCTAAGATGCTTAGATAGAACTGATAAGCAAGTGAACAGACATTCACTTTTGATTCCATAAGTGCAGCCACATGCTTGCAGAGGCCCAGACCAGAATCTGGGGAATGCTAAAGCAGGCTTCCCTGCTCAGCTGGAGCAAATGACTTGGGCCAAGGCTAGCCCACCCACCCTGCAAGGGGGTGGGTTGCAGGTGAGGTGCAAAGCATCCTGGGATACTGGGTGACTGTGAGTTACAGTCACTGAACTTCTGTTGTGTTACAGATTTGAACTGGTTTCCGGTCATTTGTATCAGTTTGTGTCATTTCTGTCCCTCACCAGGAAATCATCTGAGCAAGCTCATTCTGCTCTGTTGTTACAGGGGCAGGCTTAATCCTGCTATTTTTAGATCTTTGAATGATTGACTTGTCAACTGTAAAAGTATGTCTTTTAAATATCATCCTGTTGTGGTGTTATAATGTTTTGGGGTTTTTTTTATAGAATTAACTTTTATCAAGGGACGCTGATCTTTATAACCACTTTGGCTGTTCTGAAGTCCTGCAAATAGAATTAAAATGTGGTTATGTAGTTACAAAAATGATGGCAAAAATTGTAACTTTCTTGTTCCATAGGTTTGTGATGAAAATATGGCATTGTTAATTGTTTTTAGGTATTAACTAATTAGAAAGTATCCTTGGTAGGCAACATCGTTTTTATAAAGTACATGTATCATTAAAACAGCTTATCATTGGCTGAAGTAATCCAATCAAAATTCAGTAAAAGGCAATTACAGTGCAATTAGAAAATACCATATGCAGAGACATACATGTAAATGAAAACCTAAAATGTTACAGAAGTTATCTTTTTTGGAAAAGCTCCAAGATTAATGATAAAATCATCTATAGTTATTAAAGACTTTTTTTAGTGGGAAAGTTCACTAGAACTTTAATGTTTTTACTATGGAAATATGTATTAGGGTTTCAACATTATCCTTTATTCTACCTCAATATACCTGCAGCTATTTAGACAGAGAATGCAGATTCTCTTCAATGGCATATGAAATATGGCTAGAGGCAGTTGGATTGTTCTTCTACACAGGTACAAAGCCAAAAAAACCAAAAACAGTTTAGTAGTAATTATTTGAGATGAGTCATCTGCTTTTTAGTTTATGTGCATCCCATGTACGTGAGACAAGGCTTTCTTGGCCAGTGGTGCCTACTGGGCCACACCTGTGCTTTTGAAATTCTCACACTCCCCTTCCTGAGGCTATGAAGTAGAGAGCAAGCCCAGTTGCAAATGAAGTCAACAGGAGCTCTATTTTAACATAAAAAGTGCTATAATAACCTAAAAAATGGGACCTGAATTCATTTTGGACTGGACAAGCACTTCTGGATATATTTGACTGCCATAGATTTTGTCTCAGTTCTTATTCTATAAAACCATCTTATTTTACACGAGCCTGATGAAAATAAATTCAATAATGTTTTGAAAGCATTCAGGTACTATAATGATATATTTTATTTCCAGGAGGAAATTAGTAACTCTACCCTCAGAGCAGGGTTTGAATAGGGTGCTGTAAAGTAAACCACACATTGAACAAAGAGAAGAAAAGACAAAAGTTCATTGGCTTCTTCCTAAATGAGCATTGTCCAGTCTGTGCACTGAATTAGACAGGGTCCTGTGAAAAAAACAAAAACCATGAGATAAAATCATTAAAAAGAACACAGGGGGCAGGGGGCTAGACGCAATGATCTTGCGAGGTCCCTTCCAGTAGGGCTGTGTGAAGCTTTGGTCCCTGATTCAATTTGGTGGAGATTCAGCCCGACTTGGTGGCCGAATCTCCAAATCCAAATTGAATCAGAGGACCCTTTAATCTCTCCAGATCTATTTGGAACCCTCTGAATTGATTCAGAGAGATTCAGACAAATTTGGATGTAGATACAGCTTTAGATGTTTTTTTCTACATACCTCTAGGTAGCTGGGGCTCTGAACGGTGTGGTGACGGGACAGATGCAGCATCCCACAGAAGCGCGGGGGGCTCCTCAGCGCGCTCAGCAGCAGACCCAGAAGTGGACCAGAAGCACTTCTGGTTCACTTCCAGGTCTGCCAGGGAGCGTGCAGGGGGTCTTCCCTGTGCCCCCCTGCATCGGTGACTGGTGCCTCCTGGGTCTGGGGGGGCAGCCAGGGTCCCCCTGCAGCTGATTGCCAAGCTGGGGGAGACCCCCTGCACACTCCCCGGCAGACCCGGTAGTGGACCAGAAGTATTTCTGGTCCATTTCCAGGTTCACTGCCAAGCACACTGGAGAGCCCCCCATGCTGTGGGACGCTCCATGTGCCCCAGCGTCGCAGCAATCACAACCTGCACTGCTACCTCAAGTTACGTATAAAAAATCTTTTAAAGCTGTTCCTGTGTCCAAATTGCTGATTCGCCAAATCAGCATCAAATCTTCAGATTTGGATTCTGCCGAATTGAATCGGGGACAGTGATCCTAATCAACAGATCAAATCACTGTCCTCGATTCGGGCCGAATCTGCATCTGAATCAAATAGCACTCATTTCGCACGGCCCTACCTTCTAGCCTTAATGTCTATGAAATCTATGAAACACAAGATGTATATACATAAGAGAGCTGAATTAAGGTTGCAAAGACACAAACAGCTCACATTTTTTGAGTGCTTGACTTGGCAATCATAGTGTTCTTTTAAATACGTAGAGGTTTTTTCTTTTCATATGCATTATTCATATATATAGCAGAAGCCAGATTATTTACAAGTTTAGGTATGCAAACTAGTCAACACTAAAAACAACCAAGTTACCATTTAGCAACATCAGATGGTATAATAGAACTTGTGTCATTGAAATGGAACATCTACCTCTTCGTTAATAGAAAGCTTAGGTACAAAATGTGCCCCACTGAAAGCAGTTCCTAAAAGTTTATTTAACTTTTTATTAAACAGACGCCCACTATTACATCAGCCCTATACAAAGCTTTCTCTCCTACCAGATTCTTGAAGGGTTTTTTTTCACTTTTCATGAGTGAAAGCTAGTTGATTTTTTTTCCCCAAACAAAATGGGGAGCTAACTGCACAGGGGAAACTGTAAAATCTATTAGAGATGAAATAAGGTCAAATGCACAAGCAAATGAACTGGAAAAAATCAGAGAAACATATTTTAGCTAATCCCTTTATTAGGTGCTATTTATTATACCAGTGCATTGAAAAGACTGTACTGATTGACTAATGAGAGTTTAAAACATAAGACAGGAAAATCTTTTGTAAAAATTGATATTTGCCAGCTTGTATGTAAAACAAGCTTAAGTTTTATTCTTGTTTTAGTACTTTCAAGCTGCATCCACATGAGTGTGGACGTTGTTTCCCCAGAGAGAGGACACAGCAGCACACCTTGTGCAGCTGCTATTTGTCCCTGGGAAATGCCTGTGCCACACGCCCTCTGGCACATGGCAGGCTACCCCAGGTGTGTTGGCCCCAACAGTCTTATCTAGGGCCCTGGGGGCCTCAAGGAGCTGCAGCCACAGCAATCCTGCCACTCGGAGCCTGGCCAGCAGCCAGAGTGGCTCTGGCTGCTCACGCTCCGGTTTTGGATGGCATGCTCTGGTCCCGCATGCGTTGCCACACTTTTTCTTCTCCTGGGGTCAAAAGAACCCCTCCACTGCTACCTTGCAGTGCAGAGAACACCTGAAGGTGCAGTGTATGTGCAGACCTGCCTGTGGCACCATGTACCGCATGGGCACTCTTATCTAGACGCAGCCTCAGGATGCAATGTGCAATTAATGCAACATGATAAATTCCAAAGCTGCTTGAGCCAGAGTACACTGGTCTTGGGCACATCGTGTACATGTGCATCTGGGACAGCAGCAATATGAGTCAGGGCGGAACAGGCTAGGCTGACTGGGTGCAATTTATGCCTGCAGTCAGTGACCACATGTGCGTTTCAATGCAGTAAATTATTCTGCCATAAGATAGTACTATCTTACAGTAGAGTTAATTAATTTACTGTACATTATACCAGTGCACATGTAGACCTTGATGCTTTACTGTGAAGCTAATTAGTCTACTCTGCAGTAAAGCGCGTATGTAGATGCAGCCCTGAGACCTCATTACTTCCTTTCTCTTATTTTTTACATTAAAAAAACCCACACTTTCTAGGATATTTGATTGATTTTGGTAGCTCCCCAGTTGTACATTAGAGTTCTGTAATGGTTTGTTTTGGTTTGTTTTCTATAATGGTTTGTTTTATAATAAGTCATTAGTATAAATCTTTGTGAGACCCAAGCTCTGATTCTTGTCTCATAGGAATTTTCTACTGGGCTGGTTTTACTCTCTAATCATAGAACCAGGGCTGTCCCTAGGGTGGGGGTGAATCGGGGCGACTGCCCTGGGCCCTGTGCTTTGGGGACAGAGCAGCAGCGGTGCGGAGCCAACAGCAGTGGCAGCTTCTTCAGCTCCAGGGCCCATGGGATTGGAGTGGGGGCCGGGCCCCGCATGGGCTGATTTGCCCTGTGTCCCACACCCTGCTCAGGTCAGCTCTACATAGAACATTAAGGTTGGAAGAAATCTCAAAAGTTATCTTATCCAATTCTCTGTACAAATGGAGCGTTTACTCTTCACTATCTATTAGCCTCTTCATGATAACCTCCACTGAAGGATTTCCCCCAACTTCTCTGGGCAGCCTGTTCCATTGTCCTGCTTTTTCTTATAGTTTGGAATTATATACTTGAGATTTGTTCTAAATTTGCTTTATAGCAGTTAAAACCCACATACCTGCCTTCTGTAGCAGAGAACAATGTATCTGTGGCTATAGACATCACCAAATGAAGCAGATCAGCTGTGGTGCAGTATGTCCTGCTGCAGCTGATCCTCTTCATTGGTGAAACACACATTGCCCATTGTCCTGCATGGGCAGGGACCAGATCCAGCAGACTAACAAGTGACATGTTCCCCACTTACAGCCAAGCCTCAAAGATTCCCCAGGGTATGTCTCTGCAAGTGGGAAAGCCAGGGCAATCTCCAGGATGCATCTCTGTAAGCAGGAAACCCCATATTTCCCTGCTTACAGAGACTTATCTCAGAGATTCTCCAGCGTATCTCTCTATAAGTGGAGAAAGCTGGGGTTCCCTACTTACAGAGACATACTCTGGAAATTGCCAAGGTTGCACTTCTGCAAGAGTAGAATGCCAGGCAGGTGCTTCTGAAGCTTGAGGGGCTCAGTCCTGCACAGGAGTTCATGAGACACACAGGATGGGGCCCCTCAAGCCCTAGAAGTGCCTGCCTGTGGTGGTTGGAGAGTACAGACAGCTCCAGGCTGCCCGTGTTCATGCACTGTAAAGCAAACAGATGTCTGCCACAATAAAATAGCAGAAAATATTACCACCTTTGTTGCAGCCTTAGATTTTTGGCATTTGTGGTGTGACAAAGCATGTGGACATACATTTGCTTGGCCTTTATACTGCCATATTTCTTTTTTCAGGAGGCACAAAGGCACCATCTATTTCCAGCCTCTATATCCTTTATGGCAGCCTTTCAAACATTTGAAAACTGTTCTGATATCTCTTCTTTATCTAGACAAAACATACTGAGTTTCTTCAGTCTTTACTCATAGCATGGTTTACAACCCTTCTTTGTTATTCACCTTTGCATCCTCTTTGTACCACTTTTTCTTTATACTTTTTTCAAATGTAATGTCCAGAACTGCACACCAAACTTCAGCTGAGACCTACTGAGAATCACGAGTAGTGGTCCTATCATTTCCTGTGTCTTGCATATAATATTTCTATTAAAGCAATTCAAAAAAGTGACAATGTCAGGCCTGGACTGATTTTCTTTTAAGCTAACTCGTATCCATTTTATATTAATTATAACCATTTTATTGTTGTATTATTTAGCTTAGCTTTTGTATGACTTAGCTTGGGCCAAATCCTATTTTATAGCAGCTTAATGCTATTATATATACATATATATAGCAAAGTGAGAATTTCTTTGTAATATTTAGAATGTATGGATGAATGAGTATGGAGTAACTGGAAAAGCATTGTGTGTTGTGTGCTATCATTTAATGACCTATGCTCAGAAAAGGCTGAAGAAGCAGCCTGTGCCAGGCGAAGAATGAAGATAAGCAGAAGAAGCAAGGTTTACAACTCTGCTGTAATCCTTCAACGGCCAAAGGTTGCAGTAACCTCCTGTTGTGACAAGGCTGAGGGCTGCAAAACAGTTGCAAAACCACACCCTGTCCCAAAGACTGAAGACTGCAGGACCCAGAGCGAAAAAAATCTACCCCAGAACCAAAATCATCCTAACACAGGAGCAAAAGAGGAAAAACAACTTCAGAAAACATCTACAGACCACCCAACCAAGGGGAAGAGCTGGACCGGAAATTCTCAGGTCAGCTCACAGAGGCATTTAAGTAAAGGGATGTGGTCATCATGGGTGATCTAAACTATCCAGACATCTACTGGGAGGAGCAGTCAGCCAGGTCTGACCGCTCACGTAGGTTCCTAGCCAAGATACAGGACCTCCACTTAACCCAGGAGGTGCACAGTCCCATCAGGTGAAATGCCTTGTTGGACCTGGTCCTGGCCACAGGCGATGACCTGGTGAGGGGACTGTGGGTGCTCGGCCACCTGAGCGATAGCGGTCATTGCCTATTGGAATTCACCATCCAGTGCAGGGTGTCAAAGGCCTGCAGCAAGGCAGCAGCCCTGGACTTCAGGAGGGCCGATTTCAATGGGCTAAGGAGATTAGTAGGGGAGGCACTGAGGTCCCGGAGGGGAGGGGAGTTGGGAGTCCAAGATGAGTGGTTGTTCCTTAAGGAGACGATCCTCCAAGCCCAAAGGGTGACAGTTCCAGCATGGATCAAAGGGGGCAAAAGTGCTCAAAAGCCCCCATGGCTCACCAAAGGCATTCAGGAACGTCTCAAAGCTAAAAAGGTGTACACCCAATGGAAGGGAGGGGCCATCACCAAGGAGGATTATACCTCCATTGCTCGAGACTGTAGGGGGGCTGTTAGGAAGGCTAAGGCAGAGACAGAACTGGGACTAGCGACCTGGATCGAAGATAACAAGAAGTCCTTTTTTAAATACATAGGAAGTAAAAAGAAGGTACCGGGTAACATGGGGCCTCTGCAGGACATGCTTGGAAATCTGGTGGCCGCACCAGACAACTAAGCTAACCTCTTTAACAAATTCTTTGCCTACATTTTTCTGAGCAGGGGCCAGGACACTCCCCTCACCGTGATTCGGGACAGACTCAGGAGAGGAGCAGCCAGGCCCAGGGTCAGCGAGAACCTAGTCAGGGAACTTTTGGTGGAACTAGACATGTTTAAATCAGCAGGTCCAGATGATCTCTACCCCAGGGTGCTGAGGGAATTGGCAGGGGTCATTGCGGGACCCCTGCACAGATTTACGAGCACTTGTGGTGCTCTGGTGAGGTGCTAGAAGACTGGAAAAGGGCCAATGTGGTCTCCATTTTCCAAGGGAGGAAGGAGGACCCAGGAAACTATAGGCCCATTAGTCTTTCCTCGGTCCTGGGAAAGCTCTTTGAGAAACTTATCCAGGAGCACATCTGTGAGGGACCAGCAGCGGAGATTATGCTTGGGGACAACCAACATGGGTTCATTAGAGGCAGGTCCTGTCAGACCAACCTGGTGGCCTTCTACAACCAGGTCACAAAATCCTTGGATTCAGGTGTCGCAGTGGATGTAGTCTTTCTGGACTTAAGGAAGGCCTTCGCCATTGTCTCTCACTCCATTCTCATTAAAAAATTAGGCAACTGTGGTGTTGATGCCTACACAGTCAGATAGGTCACAAATTGGCTAGAGGGCTGTACCCAGAGAGTGGCAGTAGATGGGTCATTTTCGACCTGGAGGGATGTGGGCAGTGGGGTCCCCCAGGGCTCGGTCCTTGGGCCCGCACTGTTCAACATCTTCATCAGTGACTTTGACGAGGGAGTGAAAAGCACCTTGTTCAAATTCTCAGATGATGCTAAGATGTGGGGAGAAGTGGGCACGCTAAAAGAGAGGGACAGGCTACAATTGGATCTGGACAGGTTATAGGGGTGGGCAGATGAGAATAGGACGGGTTTCAATACTGACAAGTGCAAGGTACTGCACCTAGAGAGACGAAGCAGCAGCATACCTACAGGCTGGGGAGCTCCCTTCTCGTCAGCACAGAGGCAGAAAAGGATCTTGGAGTCACTACTGATTCCAAGATGAACATGGGTCACCAATGTGAGGATGTGGTCAGTAAGGCTAACCGTACCTTGCCATGCATCCACAGATGCATCACAAGCAGGTCCAAGGAAGTGATCCTCCCCCTCTATGCGAAACTGGTCAGGCTGCAGTTGGAGTACTGTGTCCAGTTCTGGGCACTGCACTTCAGGAGGGATGTGGACAGCATTGAGAGGGTCCAAAGGAGGGCCACTCGCATGATCAGGGGGCAACAGGGCAGGCCCTACAAGGAGAGGCTACAGGACCTGAACCTGTTCAGCCTTCACAAGAGAAGGCTGAGAGGGGATCTGGTGGCTGTCTATAAACTTGCCAAGGGAGACCAGCAGGCAGTGGGAGAGTCTCTGTTTCCCCCAGCACTACTAGTAGTAACAAGGAATAACGGCCATAAGTTTACTGAGAGTAGATTCAGGTTAAACATCAGGAAGCACTACTTCACAGTCAGGGCGGCTAGGATCTGGAACCAACTTCAAGGAAAGTGGTGCTCGCTCCCATCCTGGGGGTCTTCAACAGAAGGCTAGATAATCACCTAGCCAGGGTTGTTTGACCCTAGCATTCTTTCCTGCCCATGGCAGGGGGTTGGACTTGATGATCTGCTCAGGTCCCTTCTGACCCTACCAACTATGACAGGTGGGCGAGAACACAGAAGCTTTGAGTCTGTTCTGTGCAACAACAACAGAGCATTGGTGTGCATCCAACAGAGGCCCGGCTCCCTTCTTGTTCTCAGCTTAGCTGGCCACTAAGCTGACTTGAGCAACTAAAGACAGGTAACATCTTAGCATCTGCAGAACTCTGTGTCTGTGTGTATATGCGTGTGAATGTGAATGTGATGTTTTAATGTTTTTGTATTCTCAATAAAAGTGGCATATTGCCTTGTCCCCTGATAAAGATCCTGCTTGTTTTTAATATACTGTGTGTCCTATGCATACAAAAACAACAACATTATACTGCTGATACATGTTGAGACTGTTACACACCATAACTCCCAGGTTCTTTTTAGCAATGCTACTTCTGAGCCAGTTATCCCCCATTCGCTATACCTATATTGAGTTTTACTGGTTTTTCTATCTGTAGCACTTCATATTGTTTTTGTTGAATTTCATTTTGTCATCTATAGCTCAGTTCTCTAATTTATCCAGATCCCTTTGGATTTTAATCTTATCTAATGTGTTTGCAACAACTCCCAGTTTTGTGGTGTCTGCAAACTAAATCAGGAATAAGCTCCTTATTCCTGTATCCAAATCACTGGAAAAATGTTAAACAACCCTGGACTCAGAGCAGGCATTTGGAACTCCATCTGAAACCACCTATCAGCCCGTTTATGTTAATCTCTGCATGCAGTTATTCAATCAATTACCTTATTTATTCACAGGCTACACTGACTTTTCCCCCCAAAACTAGCTATGGGAAATTGGGGTGAATGTCTTAAATGGTGGAAACTAATTCTGAACAGTTTGGTTAAAAGGAAAAAAAATGTTCTTCATTCTGCCTTCCCCAAAAAAGGTGTAAGACTTACTGTATTTGGGGAGGCTGGTATTCAAATACAGTATGTATCCATCTAATGGTGCTTCTGTCTAGCCCACATTTTCCCACCGGCCTATGGGAATAGCATGTAGTACTGTTTTAAATGCTTTACTGAAGTCCAAGAACATTATATTCACCACATGGCCTTATCTACCAAACTGGTTACCGTGGCAAAAACAGAAAACTTGATTTAGCATAATTTGTTCTTTAAAAAATCCATGTTGGCTGCTAGTGATCACTCCTTCACCTCCAGATGTTTACAAATTGACTGTTTTTATCATTTGTGCTAGGAACTACACAAGTATTGAAGTATAACAGATTGGTCTATAATTCTCCGGTCTTCTTTCTTTAACTTTTTAAAGGTTAAAACTATACTAGCCCTTCTCCATCCCTCTGGGACCTTGCTGTCATCTAAAAGTTAATAAATAAATAGTATTACCAATGGTTCTGAGCTTTCTTCAGTAAGTTTCTTCAGCACCCAAGAGTGAGTTTCACCAGGTCCTGCTGACTAATATCCATGTGCCTAGTCTTCTGAAACAAGCTATATATACCCCTCAGTGGAATTCCTTTTAACTTAGATCATTGTGATTAGAATCGAGTCTACTGCTTATGACATATTGGTAAGATATGGTCACAGAAGGCTTTTAATATTTGCTTGTTTATTATGAATGTCCACTTTTTATTATTTTAGCAACTTAATACCTTCATTTATTTATTCTTTGTTTGTCCAAGTAGAATATTTTAGTTGCCTGGGAAGATGAAAATGTATATTGTACCATGCTTAAAAATAAACGTTGGTCTGTTTAAGTTTCAACATATTGTTTCCAAAATTCCAGCAGGGTGTAGGGGAAAGAGGGAATACAAATTTGACTTAAATGATTGCACATGAGTTGTAAGGACCAATATTAAGAAAGATTTTTTTTTTTTTGCCTGAAAGCTTAGATTCAGCTGTGGTAGAGCCTGAGAGTACATTTTAAAGAATAAGCAATGATGACTGTATTCTGAGAACACCAAAGAAAGTAAAATGCTCAAATTGAATCAATGACCTAGAAAATGAGTTCAAATTAAAAGGTGACATGCTGCTCAGGATTCTTGAGTACAGAATAAGGAGTGAAATAGATACATTTTCTGCAATGGAGTTTAAAGGAACCAAGGATGAAATAGGGTCAGTAGATTCTGCATGTTGTAACTGACTGTATGTCACAGCATCATAAACAGAGCATCTGCAATGAACAGGTCTAGGTTCAAACTGAGGATGTTGCTGAAAGGGGTATACTATGCCACTTTGATAAAGTAAGTGATATAATAAATATAGGGATCAGACAGAAACTATAAGAGTTCTGATAAAAACTTTCATAGGAAAGAATGTACTTTAATACCTGGAATGTAAATCTGGTGACTAGTTTCTTTTATACAGAACTGATGGACTCATGTAACATGGTCTTCAATGGGAGTGAACAAAATAAGCATAGAGTTGGAGTGACTAAGGCAAATAGGAAAAGACTGCAAGTGTTTGAAAGAAAAGTATTTAGTGCAGTACAAGAAAACAGATTATGGAGAAGAAGACATAATCAAGAACTCATGGACCTTTACAAAAGACCTGAACCATCCAATAGCAACAGATATTTTGACCCACTGTTGTCAAAGGTGGTAGAGCTTAGTAAAAGAGAAAAGTGGTAGCCAAGTAGCTACATGGACGATCTCTAGGTAAAATAGTGTTTGATATTCTGTTTTCACTATAGAGCAATCATTACCTTGGTCATGATAAATCAACACTGGGGCAGAAGCAATGCTTTGTCAGTCACTGAGGCCCCCTTTACACATTACAGGTATTGCACAATTAACTGGGTAATCGTGCAATTACCTTGAGATCAGCTACATGTGCAAAGTACCTGTCACACCTTAAAAAGCTCCAACCAGCTATACAATTAGACCTCAAAGACATGTACTAACTTTATAGCTGGTTGCTAACAAGCTGCAGTTTGCACATGTAGCAGCATCTCACCAGAGGCTGGAAGCCCACAACTGAGGGGACTCTCAGCACCAGCAGCTGCCAACTCTGGGTCCCAGCGGCACCCAACAGCTGCTAGGACCTAGAGTTATACAGCTACAGATGCTGGGTCCTGGCAGTGCACTTCTCAGTGCCAGGACCCAGGTGGGTCCCAGCAGCTGTGGGTTGCATTTGTAATCTCCCAGCCCTGGGGATATATGGAGCTCTCCCATGGATGGAAACAGTCCACCTGAGGGGGCTCCCAGCCACAGGAGTTTGCTTCTTGCCAATGCATAGGGAGCCTGGGATCAGGCTTCCCCTGCACTAGCAATAAGGCATGATTAATACAGAATCCCACAATCACTCCTCTTGCCATGCACATGTAGAGGTGCAATCCCATTCTGCCTTTACCTGCATGTGTAGAGGGGTTCTGACATACAGTTTTCTCAGAGAAAAGCTGATTTTGTATAGTAGGGCAATGCAAAGCAGGCAAATATACATATTTTTTAATAAAATGAAACAGAGAATAGAGATCTATAAGAATACTTGAAGAGCCTTTCATGTGAAGAGAGTGCATGTATATTTAGGTTGGATGACAGCATTTACCTCACAACACCTGCTTATGTTTATGTAGATGTTCACTGTACACCTCCCATTCTGCTTCCCAGTCACAGACTACCACTGAAAGTGTGATGTGCATCTGAAACGTGACCAGTAGCCTGGAAATAACAAGAAACAGCTAGGCACAGTGGTTGGGCTCACACTTAAAGGAGTTTTACCTAAAGAAAAATTGCCAAAAGGAACTGACTCGAATCATGTGAATCTAGTCAGTTTCATTAAATCACATCTAATAGTAAAGTGCATTTGTGCAGTACTAATCCTTGACTGCTGGTAGATGCCTGATCCAGAATATAGAGATACAGACATAGGAGATGAAGAGGAGAGAAAGAACAGAGAGTTAAAGTAATTATGTTGGTATTTTGGATCTCTGTGTTGCCTCTTTCTAAGAATAACTATACACATCCTTACATATACCTTCCTAATGCGACCTTTTTAAGATAAACTGAGAGAGAGAAAACAATAACTGGAGAAGTGTTGAGTTGGAGACGGGCAAAATGGCTGGTTTAGTCAGGGATGGTCCTAACTTGCATGGGGGTCTGTACTAGAGGATCTTGTGGGGTCCCTTCCAGCCTTATTTTGCTGTGCTCCTATGATCGTAAAATATAGCATGGGCAGAGAGAGAAGGAAAAACAATGCTGGCACAAAATCCAGTGGCTACAAACTGACTATGAACTAATTTAGATTGGAAATTAGAAGATTGCTAATTAGCAGAGAAATGAAGTTTTGGAATGGTCTTCTGAGTCAAATTGTGGTGCAAAGAACTTGTATCGCATTAAAACTGGCCATAGTAATTTTATGGAAGGGACAATATGATAAGACAGGAAATTCTTGTTCAACAAGCCATGTGGGCAATATGTGGAATCGTGTACTTGTAATCCCCATACTGGTGTACAGAGATTGTTTCTTGCTGTGTGCATCTAGTAATCCTATGCTTCAGGGCTTGTGCTGGTTTATCTGCAAGGGTCAGGAAGGAATTTTGTTCCTGGATTCTGGGTGTTACTTTGCATTGGGATGTTGGCCACCACTAGGGCTAAAGATTTTTACTACAGCATGCTGATGCTTTTCTCGGTATGTAGAAAACTCAGGGCTTCCTGGATAGAGGGTCATTCTCTTCCATTCAAGGTCAAACTGGATGCATCTACGCATTCATTAATGTGCCTTTCCTACTGCTTATTAAATTTAGCACCTTTAATATGAGGTACTAGATAAAGGCTCAGCAGCTGTGCTAATGTGCAATAGCAAAAGCAAACTTTTTTTTTTGTGACACTTAATGTGACTAATTCTACTGCACATTAGCATATTAGCATAATGTTTGCTATGACGCACTGATGCTCAGTAGAACAGTCTACTGTGCATTAAGGTGTCTCATGTAGATGCAACTACTAATTACCAAATTTGGGATTAGGATGAAATGTTCCCCCTTTGAGGTTTTGCCTTCCTCTCATGGCTCATGGACTTCATTCTAGGATCTTTTCACCATGCATTAATCAGGTATGTCCTTGTCATTGCAGTGGCAGAACACTGACAGTATCTCATCTCACCTGCTTTTATCTATGACAGTTTTAGGGTGAGCTTGATTGTCTCATTTTGTGCCTTGTGTGTGAGGATTTGGAGTGGTAATTTGGAAAAATTGGGGGGTTATAGTTGTCTGTGAATGCAGGAGTCTGGACTCCATGGCCAATGCCCTGTTTCATCACAGAACAATAACTAGGAGAGCACAGATCTCAGGAGTTGTTCTGCTCATGCCTCTAGGATAATAGCCACCAAGTCAGGATTGGACAGTGAGAACAAATAATAGTGAGCATAAGGAATTAAATCTTAGATGCTCAATAAAGCCCTGTTCAGGGCAAAGGTGTAATATATTCCACCTGAGAGAGGCATCGAGACTTAGTGCTTATCCCTATTGACAAAACATGTAGTTTATTATAGGAATAAAGAATATTGAGTTTGACAGCTATAGGGAACAAGCAGTCTTAGAAGGGGTCTTAAAAAAACAGCTGGTATGGCCATTGGTTTCAGAATGCTGCACAATGAATGGCAGAATATAAGGCAATTCCAATAGTAGCTGGACCGTGAAGCAGGATGGGATTTAGGACCTGTCAATGACACGGGTTTTCAGCGACACAAAATTCCTACACAAACAAAATGCTGCAGAAAACATGGTTGTCCATGGGTTAGGCAAGGAAATTGGAGTCATCACTCAATTTCCCAAGAGGAGATTTTGAAGACAGAAAGACTGACTGCTGTCACCATCCCAGACCCTTTGCCCTCAGGCTTCCGGCCTAGAAGCAGCACTGAGATAACACTATTTGTACTAGTGAATACTTGCCACAGACAAGGACTAAATACCTAAGCTCAGCAAGCTGGATAAATCAGCAACATTTGACACCATAGAACATGAAAGGCTGCTGACTCACTGGAGACCTGAAAGGAGACCTCCGTTGCAATAAGCAAGTTCTAGTTGTTCCTCTCAGAAAGATCACAGAGGGTTGTAGGTAGCAACTCTATCCTGTGATGAGAAGTGTCATCAAAACACCACTGCAGGACTCAAACTTGTACTTTCTTTTGGTCCATAGGAATAAACTTGATTGGTGGAGTTATGAACTGAAATGTGTTTCCAAGCTAGTAGTATACAGATGACAGCCATAAAAAGAAATATCTGTTTTACACAGTACTTAATTAACTGTTGTAGCTTATTGCCATAAACTATTTTTGAGGTCAAGAGTTTAGCACAATTAAAAAAAATATTTTGACATTAATAGACCCATTAAAAACATTTACTATTTCATTCGATAGAATAAAAAAGAAAAAAAACGGAACATTTCCTTGGACTGTAAGCAGACACCAACTTGTGATATGCATATGGGCAATGCCTAATGCAATATCACCCTGATAACAGAGCTATCAATAATGCAAATAAATAATAATGAATGCTATGTTTCGGGTATAAGCAAGGAGGAAAGTTCCCATCTGAGTATTTTTATCTCATACTTCTCAGGTACATATTTCCCAGGATACCAAGATGCCACCGGTCTGATTCACTCTGGCAAATGTAATTTTCCCAGCTAACAACATTCTCTCTATAGCAGTGGTTTTCAACCTTTTTTCATTTGTGAACCTCAAAAATGTTGAATGGCAGTGCAGACCCCTTTGGAAATTCTGAATGGAGGTGCAGACCGCTTTGAATTGTAAATATGGGTATTCACATACTTTTCATTGATCATAGTCATCTTTCGTGGTCCCTTAGACATAGTCTATAGACCCCCCAGCGGTTTGCAGACCACAGCTTGAAAACAACTGCTTATAACCAGGGCCTGGTTTAAATCCCAGGCCCTTGCTGCTGGCCAGATGGGAGGCAAAAACCATGGCATATTTAAAACTGTGGTTTTCGCCTCTCAGCTATCAGTAGTGAGCAGCAAGCGACGGGGCCCCTACGCCAATCATGTAGGGGGAACTCCAAGATTAAAGGAGCTGGAAGCTGGGCCTGCGATTTAAACGAGGCCCTATCTATAGCACTTCCAGGAATGCTTGAGTTAGCCAGACATACAGAAATCACATAAACCACAGACATGATGAAGTATTTATAGGGATTCAGTTTCATGTATTTCGTGGAAACCACAACATCAGGAATTGTCCACGAGATCCACAAAATTAAAAAAACCCCAAAAAACAACTAACTACAAATAAAATGGTGGCTCCCCTGGGAGAGCCAGGTCCTCCTGGCCTCTCAGTCCCGGCCTTGCAGCCCTTTTGGGTGGGAGCTGCCAGCACATGGGGTGGAATAGCCAAGATGTGCCTGGCTGCTGATGGCCTGAGAGGGCTGCCTGTCACGTGGCCCTGCCTCTCTTATAATCAGTGATGAGGGGTGGGGCCACATGACAGACAGCACTCTTGGCGAGGGGGGGGTTCACTATGAAAAGACCACGAAATTGACTCTGAGCACTGTAAGTGGCATGCAAAAATCCTTTTCTGTCACCACAGCTTAGGTAGATCCCTAGTATATAAACAGAGATGGTACAGCTGCTCTGACCCTTTTGGACAGGGCAGGATATACTATTTAAATCAACTATTTAAACCCTACACATATAAAAAAACTCCAGAATTTCAAATGCCCATCCAAGCAGCTTATTAGACAGGATGAATAATTCTGCTTTTATGAATGCTTTCAAGCTTATGTAACTGCGTGAGGATTTATTAACCTCCTCTCAACAAAACCCCTCTTCACTTCATCAAATCATTAAATTAGTATATAGTTTGCAACCCTGATCACTCTGCATGTATTTTATATCCCTTTCCCTCAAGGAGCAGCCTTGTCTGTTTAGACTGTAAACTGTTCAGATTTTGCTCTACATCTGTTATTACTATTATTATTTTGGATCTTACCTTATATGCTGCTGTATTTATTCTTCGCTATTTCTGGCTTATACTGCTCCCTATATAGGGTAACACAGCCAGAGGCTATGTCACTTCATACACGTTTTATGCACTTGTCAAGCACATGCTTTTAGAGAACTAGTCCATGCAGGTGTTTTTCCTCCAGCCAGATCACACCCTTTTTACAAAGCTCCTGACTCAAATGTATAAGCAGAAGCAGCATCACAGCGTATGGATATTGTTATAATCATTGGCCATTTCTTTTTCCAGTGTCCTTCATCTCCTTTGCTTTTCAAGCTGTGCAACAAATGGATTGATTGTTTTCCTCTTATAGAATGAAATGCGCCATTAAATCTAGACAAGAAACATCAAAATGTTTTTAATAGCTCACTAACACGATCTGAAATTAATAGACTTGAGACAGGCTTGAGATTAGCTTTGGCCTTCACCACCATCACAAATGTGTCTGGCCTGATCATGTAAGTCAGCATGGCTGCAGTTAGACGCTGACCACTAAAGCTGCTTCCAACATTAGAGCGGCTGCTGAAAACCAAGCAAGGTCATGCTGACAATGGAAACTTCCCTTGCCACATAAGGACATGCTCAGATACGCCTTGCTGTTCTAACCTAGAGAAACTCTGCCAATAATTGTGCCATTTCCCTCTGGGCTGTCCTAGGCTTCTTCTAGGTAGAAGCTAATCTGCATTGGCTTATGTACACCTGAGTCATTTTTCTTAGGTAAACCCATGCATGGTCTTATTTTCAAATTGAGAAGTGTTGTTGCACTGCAGCTCAATTCACTTGCCATTTCACTTTGAGCAAGCTTATCTCACCAGCTAGCAGCAGGCTCAAACACATTGTGCTGCTTCAAAACCCCAGGGGCAGAGTGACAATGCCTACCAAATAACACAGCAAATTTGTGGAGAAAACCTCTCCAACAGAGAATCCAAGGTGGATGAAGGTAATTCAGGCAGCAGGCAGGGCAGAGTGGCACCTTAAGAGACTAACTGGTTGGGAGAGGTATGAGCTTTCCTAGGCGATACAATGAACCGGTTAGTCTCTGAGGCTAACGCCTCTCTGAAGTTATCTCCTCACACCCGGAACCTGAACCTGTTTATCTCCTCACACCTCATTTTTCTCCTGTGCTTCTGGCTTCCCCCTTCAAAGGATCTTGCGGCACCCCAGATTGCCCCAATCCAGGGGGTAGAGAATCACTGCTCCCAGGTGCCCCTGGGCCCTTCCTCCTGCTTGGTTTCAGACTACCAGGGCTCAGTGCCTTTCCAAGCTAGTGGCACTCTTATTCCTCGGTACGTGTGTTCACATCCATGGGGTTAATCCAGTGATAATTCTCCTTGGACATCTCTAGGCAGACAGATGCCCAACCCCAAAGATGAGGCCAGCGTTGCCAGGTCTTAAATATGAAATTATTGTATTGGAAGCTCTTAATTATTCTATTTGCTGAAAAAATTACCGTACACTGAAAATATATGCAAATAAGTCATCTTCTTACTTAATCTTGCTCACTGTAAATCCTCAGTTAGTGGTGTGGGCCACGATTCCCGGATGGTCCTTGGGAAACGGCTGCAGTTGCGTGTCGAGTGGGGCACCAGGTGGTGACACCAACCCAGACACGCTCGGGGATGCCAAGTGCCGGAGGGAGATAAACACCACAGACAATGAGGTGTGAAATAAAATTTGATATTTACTTACAGAACTGTCGAAACAACTTGAAGGGTGATATCACTTGGAGGCGATGAACTATATACAGCAGCAAGGGACAGGTGGTGGGTGGCGGTTGGAGACTGCAGTATACGAGTACGATGTCTGGTTGGGACAAAGTACAATGCGTTCCGGATTTGGCGATGCAGTAAACTATAATGCTCAGAGCGACCGGAGCAGCTTCTGCTATAGACCTAGGGGTCTGACCAGGCCCCAAGGTGGGTGATCAATCCGTCCTGAGAGTCAGAGCCTGGGGACCATGCACCAAGGCGTGCGGTCCCCTATATAACTTTTTCGGCCAATCAGGAAGCTCCCCTGATGGTACATTCTGGAACCCATGGACATGCTGGCCAGCCAGCCATGCCCATTAGGTGGTCTTTGATTGGCTAGACCACAGATGATCACGCCCTGATCACACATCGCTCGCATGTTGGGTCAAATTGCTGATAAACTCTGCCACCGCATCACTATTTACAATGGTTGCGTCACTTAACACTTTGATACAATAATCTGGCAGGGTCATTTTGCTTGTTGACATGCCCCCTTGACCTCTGCCAGATTATTGCATGAAATACATGCAAGATTATACAGTACTGTTCATTGAAGCATACTCAGGCTCTTCCTCATCGATATCGGAGGTGGACAGTTGGGTGTAAACCAAAGTAGATAACGTAGCTACTCTCTTTTTGATGGTATCTATAATACAGCATCCAATACAGACGCAACATAACATTCCCAACAGGGGTATACACAACACAATTAATGGGGTAAGTAAATGCATTAACCATGCAGAGGGTCTCCATCCCAACGAGCTAAAAATGCTTGCAAGCCACCCCGTTCCTTCATCATTGATCCTGTTGGTTTGCTCAGCCACTTTTTGGAGGTCTCTGATTTGTTGATTTAGGGGTATTGATACGTTTGGGATGGATATGCAACAATGCTCATGTGATAAGTTGAGATATCCACAGATACCTCCTTCGTTAAGGAGCATAAGATCCAATACTAGACGATTTTGTAATGTCATTCGGGATGTGGCTTGGAGCTGTTGATCTACCAAAGCAAACCCCCTTGCAGTTTTGTTGGCGGCGGTTTCTACTTGCTCTGCCAACACAGCGATAAGTGTTCGGGCTTGCACTATACTGAATCGTGGTCCTGCCCACCAATAGGCTCCACCAGTTATCCAGCCCCAGAACTTGTGTTCCTTTTCGTCTTGTGAGAGTGAACTCCACGCTGCACCCCGCTTTTGTCTAATCAATATGGGGCTGGTTGGCTTTGCACTATTAATGGATAATGGAGGACATAGCAGTATGCTTGCGATAAAACAACTTACACTCGATAGTGTAGCCGGGAGATTAGTATAGAGGTGGCCATCGGAGGACGCCCACAACATTCCCAGGGGAGCCAGAGTTTTAAGCTCTCCGCAGTTTCTATTTTTCTACCTGCTTTTGGCTAACTCCCCGGGTAGGGCAATGTCACTTGGCGGTAATTCGTACCCATGGCACCACTGACTTATCATAGCAACTTTACGTACTGGATAGAAATAAGATGCCCATTCATTCTGGTTAGATACATTAACAGCGTTATTGATATTCCACGTGGTTAAGGCCACACGGTGGTGTAATGCGGTACGAACCACAGGAGTTTGGTTGGTTCGTCGAAATGGGCCAGGGGGAAGCTTTATGAACCATGTAGGTTCAGTTTTCTCTGGGTCCAAAGTGAGGGAATCGTCGTCCCTTACCCCATGGATCCCATGTGGGTGAATGCCCCACGGGATTTCAGAACATCTAATCGGAACTGGCTTACCAGGTACTGGTATTCCCAAGAGACTCTTAACATATTTGGCGCATTTGCTTGCTTTCATGCTAGCTACTGTCAAATTGCTTTCCCAGGTATATTGGTGTTCTACAATAGCTTGATCCCTTACCCTCATGTCAATGCTCACATTACGGGGATCATCATGGTTTCTGGCTTGGAACCATGCCTCGAGGTCGAGAGCATGTACATATGGGATGATTATTGAGTCATCAACCGACAAAGGTACTCGCAAACATGCAGTAAGTCCGCTCTTATCCGGGTCCCCGATGACGTTGGCCCAGAGCATTAGTAAATTAAGTATGGAGTTTTCTTGGTACCCGGTCGTGCTGTCGTTGAAACTCTCCTCTGCTTGGGTTGTCACCAGGATGGCAATTACACACGCTACAATGACATGTGAGATCTTCATTTTTGTTGTTTTCTTATTGACACGGCGTCGTGTCTTTGCTGGTGGATGAAGCTGGGGTGATAGCACAATAGCCTGGCAGCTTCCGGAACGTTCGTTTTCGCCTCAGTAAGCCAAAGGTTATAAGAGCTGGTTAGCAGGTTTGGGGTGTAGCGGGCCAGTAGGGGGCGCTCCTGTGTTGAGCCGCCCACCTCCCCGCGCCCGACCACCTTCCAGGCTCCGAGTGCCTCCCTTAGGGTGCCTCCCATCTGGCCGACCCCTTCCCTGGAGCACACCCGCTAGCCTGGGGTCCCGCTGCCACCATCCAAGGCTCTGGACTCACTTCTGGCTCTGCGCGCCTTGGAGAACGCAGGCCTGATCGTCCAATGGGTCCTAGACCCAATACAAGCACTTGGGGCACTTCCCCAAGTCAGGGGCTTATTAGGAAAGTCTCCCTTAGTCCACAGACCTAAGGGGCCTCCTTGGCATAATTTAGACCCACCCCTCAATAAGTCTCCCACACCGGTCACAAAGGAGAACTTTATTGATTACAGGGGGTAGGGCGGAAACAGGGTAAAAGGTAGAGCTGTATCATAGAAATCTTACAGGAATATCAAAGGAATCCCATAGAGCAAGCCAGGGTGGCTGAGGTAGCCGTTTAAACGCATCTGAGTTACTGAAGCTAAATATCTAATCGGATCTTTAGTAGCTTACTCACTCTCATCGTCCAGAGGTAGTTGTTGTTTCCTCTGAAGGCAGTGCACTCTTGGAGCATGCGGTGATGAGGAGAGAGCCAGGCTCAGATTCACCTGGATGACCGCATGGCTAATGGCTGACCTCCTTCTTCTTGGACCGAGCCCTTAAATAACCTCTCTGACCTCAGCAGCCCGGTCCAATCGAAGCTGCCAATACTGGCCACAAGCCGACCAATCTCCCCCGCATCCCTGGCTACCTGGGCCCACGCAGGGCCGGGTCTTTCCCCCCTGCCCAGGTGTCCAGAGCATCGCCTCCCAGGCGCCAGGCTTTTGTCATGTAGACCAGGTGGGAGATCTCCACCCTGAGGAATGAAACACCAGCCTCCCAGGCTGGCTGAGACAGGTCTCTGGAGAGGGGCACCAACGGTGGCATTTCTGCCACACTTCCCCCCCCTCCTTTACAAGCTCGGACACGGGGCCTCTCAGGGCCGTGGGTCCAGGCGTGTCGGGTCAGGGAGTTCCCATGGGATGCCAGAAGAAGGAAAAGGGAAAAACCTGGAACATGGAACAAGTTAAGACAATAACAGATAGAAACCATAAAACCTGATGGCAGTCTTATGCTAGTGATCTCCTCACTAGTCCCAAGTCCCAAGGACTCGCTACCCAGAGTCCTTTCGTGACAAGGCGTCCGCTATTATGTTCTGGCTTCCTTTTATGTGTTGGACCGTAAAATTAAATTCCTGCAGCTGCCAAGACCAACGTTGCAGCTTGGCATTGGTGTTGTGCATGGTCTGCAGCCACTGCAGTGGGGCATGGTCCGACAGGACGGTGAACTGCTGTCCCCACAAGTAGGGCTTCAGCTTGTTCAGGGCCCAGACGATGGCCAAGCACTCCTTCTCGATGGAGGACAGGTTTCGCTCCCGAGGGATTAGCTTCTGGCTGAGGTACGCCACGGGGTGCCGTGTCTCCTGGTGCTCCTGTAAGAGCACGGCTCCCAGTCCTACGTCGGAGGCATCCGTTGCCATGTAGAAGGGTTTATCCTGGAGCGGTGCCTTCAGGATCGGTTGTTTGACCAGGGCCGCCTTGAGGGTGTCAAACGCTTCCTGGCACCCCTGCTTCCAGACCACCGGGTCCGGGCTGCCCTTCTTGGTCAGCTCGTGCAGCGGGGCTGCGGTTGCTCCAAACCCTGGGACAAATCTTCGGTAGTAACCCGCCAGGCCGAGGAAGGCTCTGACTTGCTTCTTGGTCTGTGGAGGTGGCCAGTCTTTGATGGCCTCGATCTTGTCCCACAAGGGAGCAATCTGACCTCCACCCACACGATGACCCAAGTACACCACCTCCGATAGTGCCCACTGGCACTTCTTGGCTTTCACCGTAAGACCCGCTTGCTTGATCTTACCTAGCACGGTGGTCAGGTGAGTCAGGTGCGACTCGAAATCCGGACTGAAGATGGCGATGTCATCGATGTAAGCCATGGCAAACTGCTCACATCCTTGCAGCAGATTATTGATCAGTCTCTGGAAAGAGGCGGGCAAGTTGCGCTAACCGAAAGGTAAAACTGTGAACTCGTATAGCCCCGTAGGTGTGGTAAAGGCAGACTTGGCTATGGCATCCGGGTCCAGGGCCATCTGCCAAAATCCTTTGGACAGATCGAGAGTTGAGATCACCTTGGCTGGGCCCAGGCGATCCAGCAACGTGTCCATCCTGGGCATAGGGTACACATCAGGGGTGGTAATGGCATTCAGTTTCCGGTAGTCCACACAGAACTGGATGGTCCCGTCCTGCTTCCGGACGAGTACCACCGGACTGGCCCAGGGACTCGTCGAAGGCCGGATTACACCCAACTCCTCCATCTCTGTGATCTCCCGTTCTATTTCTTGCCTCACCTTCTCATTGACTGGGTAATGTCGGGAGTATATAGGGCGATGGCTGCCCGTCTCTATCGAGTGTACCGCCAGGTCCGTTCTACCTGGTTTGTTAGAGAACACAGTCTCAAAGTCCTTGAGGGCTGTGAGCAGCTGGTCCTTGTCCTGGGAGGGCAGATGGTCCGGCAGGCGGAGTTCCTCGATCCCTGCCTCACCATCCCAGTCTCCAAACATGACTGGCTCCTCGGGGTCCTCCGGAGTTCCCTCAACAGAGGGGACCCAGAATACCATCTCTTTTCTGTCGTAGTAGGGTTTAAGCATGTTCACGTGAATTGTCTTAGGTTTCCTACCCTTAATACCCACTACATAGGTCACATCATCCAGTCTGTCCAGGACAGCATGGGGACCTTCCCAAGCAGCTTGCAGCTTGTCCGTTTTTAGTGGCAGGAAAACCATCACATTCTCACCCCGCTCAAAGGTACGTAAGCGGGCCTTCTCATCATACCAGGACCTTTGCTTCTCCTGGGCCTGTCCCAGGGAGTCCCGTGCCACCTTCATCATGTCAGTCAGTTTTTGACGAAAGTCAAGCACATACTCCACCACGGAGGTCTTTGTGGAAGCGATCTTCCCTTCCCACTCCTCTCTCACCAAATCGAGAGGACCTCGCACTCGCCTCCCAAACATCAGCTCGAAGGGCGAGAACCCAGTGGACTCCTGGGGCACCTCCCGGTAGGCAAAGAGCAGATGCGGCAGCTTCTCATCCCAGTCATTGGGGTTGGAGTCCACATAGGCCTTGAGCATCCCTTTCAAGGTGCCATTGAACCTTTCCACCAGCCCATTTGTCTGAGGGTGGTAGGCTGTGGTCTTAAGGTGTTGCACCCCACAGCAGTCCCACAGGCACTCCATTACCTCCGCCATGAAGTTCCCACCCCGGTCCGTCAGGATCTCGGAGGGAAAACCCAGCTGGCAGAAGACCTTGATGAGGGCATCAGCAACCACGGGTGCCTCGATGGAGGTCAAGGCAACTGCCTCCAGGTACCGCGTTGCGTAATCCACCAGAGTCAGTATGTATTTCTTTCCCCTACGAGTCCTATGCTTCAGCGGTCCCACAATGTCCACTGCCACCCTGTGGAAGGGTTGGTCGATGATCGGGAGGGGCTGCAGGGGAGCCCTTCTCTTGTCCCCGCTTTTGCCCGTCCGCTGGCATGTCTCGCAAGATTTGCAATAGTCCGTCACATTCTGGGCAATTCTGGGCCAAAAAAAGTTCACCTGCAACCGCTGGCGTGTCCGTTCCCTGCCCATGTGACCAGCACACGGTAGATCATGAGCCAGGGCAAGCAATTGCTGTCTGTATTTCCGGGGTACTATGAGCTGGCGCTGGGGCTCCCTGGTCTCGGCATGGTTCTTTGGCACCCACAACCGATAGAGAAGCCCCTTATCCCAGACCACCTGTTCCCTCTTGTCCGGAGTGAACTCAGTCTCTTGCTCCTGAGCCATCTGCCGGAGTCCCTCCAAGCTGGGGTCCTCCCAAACCTCCTGCTTGAACTCCTCTTGCCCAGCTAGGCAATCAGCAGGGAGTGCACACTCACCCACAGGGACTTTCTGGGTCTCCTCCCTGCTAGTGTCACCTCCCTCTGCCACTGACGGAATGCACGCCTCCCCGGGACTGTCACTTAACCCACCCTCGGGGTTACCGGTTCCCTCTGGGACCAGGGTGCAATCGCCGTCTGCAGGGGTCCCTTCCCCTGCGGCCAATGGTGTGACTTTCTCCCGGGGATTTCCTAACCCCCCTTCTTTAGCCTTCCTGCTCTGCAGGTGAGTCACCGCATGAACGGTGCGGGGCTTTGGCTCTTGGATCTGTTCCCACCTCCGGAGCTGGGCTTCCTGCTCTATAAGATCCCGTCCCACCAGGATGGGGGCCGGAGCCCCTTCCAGTACCCCCCATTTCCAGGTACGTTGCACAGTCGTTCCACACGACGGGGGCACAGAATACCGGTACCTTCTGGGGTGCGGACCCCACTTCGTGAATAGTGAGGGTCTTCCCCGGGATTATGTCTGCAGGTGAGACCAGGTTGGAACTAATCAGTGTCACACTGGCCCCCGTGTCCAGTTCCCCCACAAGGGTCCTCCCCTTCACTGTGATCATGGTCCGGTGGGGGGCCATCACCTCCTCTGAGTTTGTGATCCTGTAGCAACAGACACTCTCCTCAGAGGGGCTCTGGCCCTCCCCCTTGCTGCTCACGGCTGTTGCACGCCTGACGGGCCTGGGTCTAGTGCTTAGCTTTGGGCAGTTGGGCTTGATGTGGCCCTGCTCCCCGCAGTTATAGCACCCCCTCTTTTCCGAACTGGGTGGTTTGTCCGAATCTGGGGCCGCCTTGCGCTCGGCAGGAGGTGGCCCTCTTTCCCCTTTTTGACCTGGGCCTCCCTTCCCCCCTCTTTGGAACCCTTTTTGCTCCTTCCCAAAGTAGGGAGGCTTCTCACGGTTTAGCAACAGTCGGTCTGCAATTTCTGCGGCCTCGTGAACATTTTTGGGGTCCCTGTCCCTGACCAGGGTCTTAACCTCTGTTGGACAGCAATAATAGAATTGTTCCAGCACCAGGAGCTGGCGTGACTTTTCTGCAGTGTCAGCCTTGGCTTCGGCTAACCATTTAATGTATGTGTCCTCTGTGGCGGGCCAGTAGGGGGCGCTCCTGCGTTGAGCCGCCCACCTCCCTGCGCCCGACCACCTTCCAGGCTCCGAGTGCCTCCCTTAGGGTGCCTCCCGTCCGGCCGACCCCTTCCCTGGAGCACACCCGCTAGCCTGGGGTCCCGCTGCCACCATCCAAGGCTCTGGACTCACTTCTGGCTCTGCGCGCCTTGGAGAACGCAGGCCTGATCGTCCAATGGGTACTAGATCCAATACAAGCACTTGGGGCACTTCCCCAAGTCAGGGGCTTATTAGGAAAGTCTCCCTTAGTCCACAGACCTAAGGGGCCTCCTTGGCATAATTTAGACCCACCCCTCAATAAGTCTCCCACACCGGTCACAAAGGAGAACTTTATTGATTACAGGGGGTAGGGTGAAAACAGGGTAAAAGGTAGAGCAGTATCATAGAAATCTTACAGGAATATCAAAGGAATCCCATTGAGCAAACCAGGGTGGCTGAGGTAGCCGTTTAAACGCATCTGAGTTACTGAAACTAAATGTCTAATCGGATCTTTAGTAGCTTACTCACTCTCATCGTCCAGAGGTGGTTGTTGTTTCCTCTGGAGGCAGGGCACTCTTGGAGCATGCGGTGATGAGGAGAGAGCCAGGCTCAGATTCACCTGGATGACCGCATGGCTAATGGCTGACTCCCTTCTTCTTGGACCGAGCCCTTAAATAACCTCTCTGACCTCAGCAGCCTGGTCCAATCGAAGCTGCCAATACTGGCCACAAGCCGACCAATCTCCCCAGCATCCCTGGCTACCTGGGCCCGCCCAGGGCCGGGTCTTTCCCCCCTGCCCAGGTGACCAGAGCATCGCCTCCCAGGCGCCAGGCTTTTGTCATGCAGACAAGGTGGGAGATCCCCACCCTGAGGAATGAAACACCAGCCTCCCAGGCTGGTTGAGACAGGTCTCTGGAGAGGGGCACCCACGGTGGCATTTCTGCCACATCCTCCAACAGGACCCCAAAATCAGTCAATGACTTTCCGGGTTGTGGGCGCGCATTCCGGAATTTTTTCCGAAAATACTCTGGTCCTAACTGGAACCTTTTAGACACTGCAGCTTTAAAGGCATTATAGTCATCAGCTGCGTCTGAGGGCAGGCTGTTAAGGACCACCACCATGTCACCCTCTACCAGTGCAGACAAGTACATCATGATCTTTTCCTCCGGCACCTTGCACCGCTGGGCTTGTCTTTCGAAGTTGCTTAGGAACACTGCAGGATCGTCTCCTTCCCGGTAGCGAGCGAAGGCGGAGACGTCCAGTTTGGGGTGTTCCCCGGACGCTTGCGGAGGGTTCGCGTTTCCCCCAATGGTCTGCAAATGGAGCTGTGCTTCCAGCTTTTGTGCCTCCAACCGGGCTTCCCTTTCCAACCTCCTCTCTTCCAGCTCCATCCTTTTCAATTCTATCTGCTCCTTCTCGCGCTGGCGCTGGGCCTCCAGCTCCAGCCTTTTCAATTCTATCTGCTCCTTCTCACGCTGGGCCTCCTGCTCCAGCCTTTTCTCCTCCAGCTCCATCCTTTTCATCTCTCTCTCATGGAGTCTCTGTTGCTCGCTCTCAGAGAGTGATCTCCCGGCAGCCTCTGGGCTTGGCGAGCGGGAGTGTGGTCCTGGGTCAGGCCCAGGAGTTGACAAGCATGAAGCTGATGCTGGTTCTGACTCGCTGGTGCACAAGAGTTTAACCAGCTCATCCTTCTTTAGCCTTCCTGTTGCATGAAGGCCTCTCTCTTTTGCCAGTTCCTTCAGGTCGGGCACAGTCATCCGGACATACTCATCCTCCATCCTGACTCTCTACCCTATCCAGTCGACCCGATGTCAAATTAGAAATTGTTTGCTCAAGGGATTTCAGTGACTCTATTCCTTTTCCCAAATTATGCCTCCAATACAGCAGGGTATTCGGATCCCACCGCTAACACCACGTGTAGCGGGCCAGTAGGGGGCGCTCCTGCGTTGAGCCGCCCACCTCCCCGCGCCCGACCACCTTCCAGGCTCCGAGTGCCTCCCTTAGGGTGCCTCCCGTCTGGCCGACCCCTTCCCTGGAGCACACCCGCTAGCCTGGGGTCCCGCTGCCACCATCCAAGGCTCTGGACTCACTTCTGGCTCTGCGCGCCTTGGAGAACGCAGGCCTGATCGTCCAATGGGTCCTAGACCCAATACAAGCACTTGGGGCACTTCCCCAAGTCAGGGGCTTATTAGGAAAGTCTCCCTTAGTCCACAGACCTAAGGGGCCTCCTTGGCATAATTTAGACCCACCCCTCAATAAGTCTCCCACACCGGTCACAAAGGAGAACTTTATTGATTACAGGGGGTAGGGCGGAAACAGGGTAAAAGGTAGAGCTGTATCATAGAAATCTTACAGGAATATCAAAGGAATCCCATAGAGCAAGCCAGGGTGGCTGAGGTAGCTGTTTAAACGCATCTGAGTTACTGAAGCTAAATATCTAATCGGATCTTTAGTAGCTTACTCACTCTCATCGTCCAGAGGTAGTTGTTGTTTCCTCTGAAGGCAGTGCACTCTTGGAGCATGCGGTGATGAGGAGAGAGCCAGGCTCAGATTCACCTGGATGACCGCATGGCTAATGGCTGACCTCCTTCTTCTTGGACCGAGCCCTTAAATAACCTCTCTGACCTCAGCAGCCCGGTCCAATCGAAGCTGCCAATACTGGCCACAAGCCGACCAATCTCCCCCGCATCCCTGGCTACCTGGGCCCACGCAGGGCCGGGTCTTTCCCCCCTGCCCAGGTGTCCAGAGCATCGCCTCCCAGGCGCCAGGCTTTTGTCATGTAGACCAGGTGGGAGATCTCCACCCTGAGGAATGAAACACCAGCCTCCCAGGCTGGCTGAGACAGGTCTCTGGAGAGGGGCACCAACGGTGGCATTTCTGCCACATGGGGTGTCTGCAAAAGAAAACTTAACACCTATCAATTTAACTTATTTTACAATACTACATTTAATTACTAACTAGTCGGTCCTTCAGCTTCTCCTGCTCAGCCAATTATGGTGAGCCAGGATGACGTGTGGCGGTATGGCTGCTTCTAAGGAAACAAAATAGGTGTTGGGATAGTTCCCTGTTTTTAAAATTGTTCCTGGAACCGGAGCTGGGCGTCTCGACGTGGCTATAGGTACGGTTAACCATACCCTCTCCGGTGCTTTGTAACAAGGCCTCCAGGCTAGTGGTGTTATTGCTGGTCTCTTTTCCCATAAGTCTTTTGTCTTATTCATTGATATTAATACTTCATCATTAAATTGTGTCCAATTTTTGTAAGTTCCATTGTTTTTGAGGCGTAGGTGTTCTTTATATAGGCCTATGTGTCTTTCAATTACGCCGTTCGATTGAGGATGGTATTGTACGTGATGGTGCCAGTTGATATTATGTTTAGTGGCAAACCATTCAATAATTTTTGAGGTGAAGGGCGGCCCTCCGTCTGAATGGATCTCACTAGGCACTTGCCAACGGGCAAATGCATGTAATAAACTTTCTTGAACCTTTATAGCTGTTGTTTTTCTTATCGGAATAACAAGGAGTTGCCTGGTTCCTAGATGCACTATAGCCAACCCTTTATTTGGAATTTTGGCTTCCGGGAGTGGGCCTAACAGGTCGACCTGCCAGGTCTTCCCGGGTGCAAAGTGTTTGGCCTTAAAGGCACCGTGCTGGTGTCTGTGATGCTTCGGCTTCTCCCTGGCACAAGCAGGACATGCCTGTACTATTTCCTGCCATTGTTTTAGGGTAGGCCCTTCTTCTGCGTCTAACCGCCACCGAGCTCAGGCTTTGTCGGCACTAGGGTGTCCCCAAAACACGTGGAGCCAGGTTAGGAATATTTGATTATCCGTCGCATCATGATTATTTGGGGTCTTCGTTTGATTGGACTGTATTAATTCTACGTTGTCCGATAATGTCTTTTGTGCTAGGAGCTGATCTATGATTTGATGTACCGGATCAGTGTCTTCGTGATGAGACTGGGTGTGTCTTATTAAAGGTAATGTTGTGAGTTGCATTAATGTTTCTCTAATATCTTCCCAAATTTGTTGATGTTCGGTGGCTTTAGTGGCCTCAGTTACAACCCGGTATATGTATTCAGAATCAATGGTGATTATAGGTACCAGTAGGGTGTCATTATGGTAGTCTTTAACATGCAACAGAGCTAAGTGGAACCCTCGTAACTCTGATGCTTGCACCGATTTGTTATTACATGCATCGCGAATTTCAGTACATTTGCACGGCTTACAGTGGAACCCATACTCTCCGTTTCCCCTGGAGGTACCATCAGACGCCAACCAGCCCGGTTTTATGGTTCCATATAATTTAGGTATATGTGGTTCTTCTCTTTCCTCTGGTGGCAGGTCTCCCTCTAGCGTTCTCCACCCTGACCAGTAGTAGTGGAATCTCAGTACTATGGTACACCAGGTTCTCGCGGTTCCCTGATATTCCGGGTGGCTTCTGCCGGGGTTCAATAATGTTAGGAGTGAACCTCCAGGCACAACTAAGGTTCCGGTATACGGGGCCAGGTGTTCCACTAATTGGGTGGCTAACATAGTTTTGGCTAGGCACCCATATCTGTGTTGGTGTTCCTGTAAGGTGCGGTGGCCCATATATACTGGGTGCTCCGCCTCGATGTTTCTTGCGACTGCCCAAATGTGCTCCTGTGTGAATCCCACGTAGATGTGTAGTGGGGTGTTTCCCGATGGCGTAGTTAAGTGAGTATTGCTTACTTCAGACAATACTGACTCTAAGGCCCTTTGGTCCCAGTTTGTCCAGGGCTTACAATTCCTTGGCCTTTTGCGAAGTTGTTGCTGGATACTTTGGACTATTTTTAAATGTGGGGGCGCCACATAGTGACGAAGCCAATTTAATTGTCCTAATAGGGCTTGAAAGTCAGTTTTCGTCTTTGGTTGTTGTATAGATGTAGGTATGATGTTATGTGTGATACCCGACCGGCACTGACCTGTAAATTGAGTTCCGAGGAAAATGAAGCTGTTGGCTGGTTCCTTCATTGATTTGTTGTCGTTTATTCTCCAACCCTCTTTCTGTAGATGGTCTCTCAAACTCATAGCTGTTTGGTGCACGGTCTCCTGATGGTGTCCCATTATCACTATGTCGTCCACGTAGGACCAGATGTTCATTTCCTCGTTTCCTACATAGATACCTCTAAAACTCTGAATACTGTCATTGATTTCAGTAGTGGCAAGGGCTGGGGAGTTCTGATATCCCTGAGGACACACGTTCCATTTATACATTTTGCCATTCACGCACATGGTTAGTATCCCCTTGTCATCTTCTAGTGGCACTGAATAGAACATATCTTTCAAGTCCAGTGTTACCGCCCACCATTCACCTCCCGCCTGGATCTCCGTTATGCCGTGTATAATTTCCATTATTGTGTGGGTCGCGGGCATTTGTAGTAAAGCGCACCGGCGATTGGCCTGTCGGTAATCGACTACCAGCCGGGCTTCCGATGGGTTCCCCGGCTTTGGGATGCCCCACCCCGGTGAAAGATAAATAGAGGATTTTACCTCACTTATACAGCCTCGATGTTGTAGGTTCTGTAGCAGTTTTTTGACTGATTCTTGTAGATCTTCCTTTGTCGTGATTGGTCTATAATGCCACGGCGTCGGGTTCTTTATGGTCGGTCGGTGTTTTCCCACATGTGGGACACATAATGGCAAGGCTGAAACCATATACTGTTGTAACTGAAGTAATTTGATTCCTGGTACCCCTAGGATGTTTACACTCCCTAGGGTTCCAGATAAAATTTTGTTGTTGATTTTAAATTTAATTACCGGGGTACTTTTGATGGAGTTGAGCCCCTGTACAAATACTATTCTTGATGTTTTCTTGTGTGGGACATTAGGTTTTAAAACATTTACTTGTGCCCCTGTGTCTAACAGGAAACACACGGGCATTTCCTGGTCGTAATTTGGCGTCTGTACATTTAGGGTTAAATACGGGCGTTCGTCACCATCGGGTCGGCCGTTGGTGCCCGTTGCGGCAGCCGCTATTCATTTTTTTGTTGCTCTAGCCTTTTATACTTAAATCCCAATCAGGCCGCTAACTCCTTTTGACCTCTATCTCCCACTTTTCGTAATTCTATCGGCGTGAGCCCACTGTTTTTTAGTAGGAAGCCAAACTGTGCCTTTTCTTCTGGCGTCCTCTCTCTCCAATAATTGTTGGGAGACCTTTTAGGGGATAATTTAGGAGATGATTCCTTTTCTCCCTTTTGTTTTGCTACTTGCACTCTTGGAACAGCAGATGCGTTCTCTACCTTAAAAACTTTTCTAATCTCCAGCAACTCATGAAGAATATTTCTGATGGGGGTTCCTATTAGTGTAAATAATGACATTTTGAGAAGTGTTGCTTGATCGCCCCCATAAAGCTCTACACACGCTCGTATTGCTTCTTGAGACACAGGGACCCTACCTGGCTCCCGGCACCAGCGATGAGGCCAATAATCACGCCGTTGCTCTTCAGTTAGTGTCAACGGATAGGCGTCAGCATCCCAGATAAGATAACTCATGCCGGCTATAGCATATAAGAGCTGTTCCGATGTTGGGTTACTGGGTGGATTTTTGTGCCACTTATAGATTTGATTTGTTAGAGTGGGGACCACTGCCGCACTTACTGGGATTGGCCAGACTTGGTTATAGGCAATATGAGTCTGGTCGGTACATGTCCCCCCGCTCCATATCAGGTGGTGCATTAATGTAGCACTCTCATCCATATCCAATAACTCGCCCCCATTTAGTAAAATTAGGCAGCCTACCCACATTACCAGGGTTTCTTCAGAATTGATTTTCGTTTCTTTTATCAATTCTTGCATTTCTCCCCTTGTTCGTGTTCGGTATACCGCAACAGTATGAGTCAGCTCACCTTCTACTGTGGTTTTCACTGTGGTTACGGGGTTCGCATGGAGAGTTGGGGCGCTCACGGCCTTAGTCTCTTCCGTGAGGCTAGGGTACGTTAGCGGCACACTGTATGGCGGTGGTGAGCTAGATGACACTAAAGAGTTAATTTTTTCACTTCCTACCGACCTGGCAGGGGGCACTAGAGAGCCTCCTGCTGTGCCCTCTGCTGAAGCGTTAGGGGGCGCTAGAGGGTTCTTGTTCTCCTCCCCCGCTAGGGTTATATTACTTGCCCCTCCCATCTTGTGGCCTGTGTCTTCTTTACTCACTGTGCCTGCTAGGATTTTTGGTGCCCTTTTCTCAATGGTCGCGCTCTTTCCCTCAGCATCGGCGCCATCTTGGGATCTCAGTGTGGCCAGCGCTGCATTCTTTTCAGTGGCTTCCTGGGCCATGGTCTCAATATCGCCGGCCTGATTTACTGCATGCCTTAAAAGCTCAGTTATTGTGCGAAACATGACATTAATTACTTCTCCTTTGCTCCATCTCTTTCCCCCGCATTTCCACCTGGAGGCTTCCCGTCCACCTATCTCCAATCGTTCCCTGAACTCTGACAGGATTTGGCTTTCTCTGCTCCCCTCCCGGAGAGCTGGGCAAAGGAATCGATCGGGTGGTGTGTCATGGCCACTGCTCTCTTTTATGTACTTAATGCACCGACTATATTCTCTTCGTGGGTCTTTATTTTTACCATCGGTGATTTGCTTTGAGGATATAAAAGGCGTCACTTCTTGGGCCTTATCATATGGTCGGTACAGTACCGCCGGGCTCGATAGCAGACAGCCGAATGCGGCTGGAGTGAGGCCTTCGACAGCCCACTCCTTCCCCTCTTGGTTCCTTTCAGCGGTGTGGACGGAGAAGTATCCGCTCAGCTTCCCCACTTCGGCCCGGTGATAGAGGGCATGGGCCCGTAGATCGGCCATATTTTCTACCGGAGGCCGTCGACGGTCCCTCCAAGGGCAGTTTAAAGTGACATAGTCGACTTTGCCCCCCTTATTTCCCTGGGGCCCTGATTTCTGGGTGCTATTCTCCTCTCTCCGCTTTGGCGATCCCATCCTCATCGCCATGTGGGCCACGATTCCCGGATGGTCCTTGGGAAACGGCCGCAGTTGCGTGTCGAGTGGGGCATCGGATGGTGACACCAACCCAGACACGCTCGGGGTTGCCAAGTGCCGGAGGGAGATAAACACCACAGACAATGAGGTGTGAAATAAAATTTGATATTTACTTACAGAACTGTCGAAACAACTTGAAGGGTGATATCACTTGGAGGCGATGAACTATATACAGCAGCAAGGGACAGGTGGTGGGTGGCGGGTGGAGACTGCAGTATACGAGTACGATGTCTGGTTGGGACAAAGTACAATGCGTTCCGGATTTGGCGATGTAGTAAACTATAATGCTCAGAGCGACCGGAGCAGCTTCTGCTATAGACCTAGGGGTCTGACCAGGCCCCAAGGTGGGTGATCAATCCGTCCTGAGAGTCAGAGCCTGGGGACCACACACCGAGGCGTGCGGTCCCCTATATAACTTTTTCGGCCAATCAGGAAGCTCCCCTGATGGTACATTCCGGAACCCATGGACATGCTGGCCAGCCAGCCATGCCCATTAGGTGGTCTTTGATTGGCTAGACCACAGGTGATCACGCCCTGATCACGCATCGCTCGCATGTTGGGTCAAATTGCTGATACACTCCGCCACCGCATCACTATTTACAATGGTTGCGTCACTTAACACTTTGATACAATAATCTGGCGGGGTCATTTTGCTTGTTGACAAGTGGGTCTCAAAGTTTAAGCATGTCTTTATTTTGAGACAAGCAGCCATAAGAAAGTGCTGACAGCAATCCCAAAAACCAGTAAAGGAAATACCATGACTAAGGTAAAGCAATTAAAATGGCACTGTGTAGTGGAGGACTACACCCTTGTCTGCTTGGAGACAGAGCTCCCTATGAGAGTCTCCACAGTTAGCATCCTACTGGCCAGCTTCCAGTGGGAGAATCTAGGCTACATGCCGACTTTATGGAAATGGGAGACTCCTCCCTAGCTTGCTTCTGTAGCCAAAGGCAAGCCAAACTTGGAGGCATCCAAAACCCAAGCTTTTGGGGTTGGGCCTGCACATATGGTGCCCGCCAAAGGATTCGGAAGCATCTGAAGCCCCAGGCAGGGGTGGAGGATGTCTGCCGTACTTGAATTTGGTTCTTGAATGACTCACAGATTTGGAATTGATTTGGCTGATGTAGCCTGGAACACAAAAAAAAGTCAATCCTTAAAAAAACCCTGCAAAGTCAGTAGACTCCCTGAGAGTGAGTTGGGTTTTGTATATGCTTCATCAATTACTCTGGTTTCTCTTCAGATTGCATAAATCTTTCACCTTCTCGGCCTCTTGTGGGCTAAGATCAACCGGGGGCATTCGAATCCCAAGACCTCTGGGCTTGCACCTGCACATAGGATGCCTGCCAATAGATTTGGGAGCATCTGAAGACCCAGGGCGGGAGCCTGGGACAGAGGATGCTCGCAGGTTGTAGTGCCGTACATGGTGTTCAGGACGATTGAGTTCTGCTGGCTCAGTTGATATGAATTTGATTTGACCTGGGACACAAAATATATTAATAATAATAAAAAATGCTGCACTAGTTAACTGCCTCAAAAATTCTTGTACATTTTGAAGACTTTTATTATTATTGAGGATACATCATACAAGGGTTCAGGGTTCAGGGATGTATGTGCTGCCGTGTCGGTCCGAGACAAAAAGAGAAGTGAAAATCTAGAACTCTTGGTTCCAAAACGATGGCTTTTATTAGACCAACGGAGAAATTGCAAAAAAATAAAAAGAGAGAGAGAGAGAAAAAAAATCAAAATAAGGCGCATGAGCCTGAGAGCTTGCAGAAAAAGACATATTTTTTTGCAATTTCTTAGTTGGTCTAATAAAAGGTATCATTTTGGAACCAAGAGTTCTAGATTCTTGTATTTCATACAAGGGTTGAAAGCACTGTGTAAAGACAACAATCGCCGTACCCCTGACAACACTGGACGAGGCTCAGGGAAACCCCCCACAGGAGCTTTGCCCACTGTAGAGCCAACCCCTCCCCCGCGTGCGGCGCAGCTCCCCCTCCCCCCACCTTGCACCGGCAGGGGGAGCCGCGGAGCAACCATGACAAACGGGCTCTGCCGACCCCGCCTCTGATTGGCGATTGCGGCTGTCAGCAGCCGGCAGCGGCGCGCCGCGATTGGCCAGCCGCTGCCGGTCGGAGGCGGGACGGCGCGCGGCCGAGGCTATAAAAGAGGGGAGAGCGGCCGGGCGCCGACAGTAAGTAGGCGGCGGAGTGTGCGGTGGTGGTAGTAGCGGCTGCCCGGCCCCAGCCATGCTGTGCTATGTGACCAGGCCGGACGCGGTGGTGATGGAGGTGGAAGTGGAGGCCAAAGCCAACGGCGAGGACTGCCTCAACCAGGTGAGCTCCCCCTCCCCCGCGCCTGCCCTCCATGTTGGATGCGGAGGCTGCGGCGGTCGCCCGTGCCCGCCCTGCCCCCCCCCCACCTCCCGGGGTGATGCCCGCTGCGCGTGTGCGTGGGGGGGCGCAGGGGAGCTCCCCGCCCGGTCCCCACCCCGTCACTGTCCCGCAGTGCAATGTTATTGGCTGCCCCCCCGGCCCCCCCCCACACGTGCAGGGTGCGATGGGGCAGCCTCAGGCCTTGGCTGCTGGGAATTGAAGGTGACTGTGAAGAGACAAAGCCCTGCCTGGGGTGGTCTAGGTGGGGATGGCTCTGCTTCGAGCAGGGGGTCCGGTCTGACCAGGTGAGGTGCCGTCCCGCCTTCATTTTCTGTGATGCTTTGTTGGCTGGTGGCATCTGCTCCCCAGGCAGCGGCAGGAGGCTGTGGTTGTGCTGTAGCCTGGGGCTGGTGGGCACCGTGGGAGGAAGGCTGCTCAGCACTGTCTCTTTCTTTCGGTGCACGTGTGTCTGTGTCAGGTGTGCCGGCGGCTGGGGATCATCGAGGTGGATTACTTTGGGCTCCAGTTCACCGGCAGCAAAGGCGAGAACCTGTGGCTGAATCTGCGCAACAGGATCTCGCAGCAGATGGATGGGCTGGCGCCGTACCGCTTCAGACTGCGCGTCAAGTTCTTCGTGGAGCCGCACCTCATCCTACAGGAGCAGACCAGGTGAGAGGAGCATGGTCTCCAGCAATGTTTGCTTCTCCTTTCCATTTTCTTGTGACCGGACAGTGCCCCTTCACCACCTGTTTTGGGGCCTGTTGTATCATACATCTCTTATAGGCTTTGGTTTTGCTCGTGTCTGGTGGTAGTTGCCTCCAGATGTTTGGAGAATGAAAGCAAACTCTGTGGAACTCATTTTAAGTAGGTAGCTAAAAACGTGGCATAACACAAGAAGTGAAAGTAAAGATCTTGGCACATTCAGAAATAAATATGTATATCAGTTGTATGCCCGATAGTAACCTCTGGTTCGGCAGTGTTACTATAGGTCATTCTCAGCTGCTTCTACAGAAAAGCCGGAAACGTTCCTCCCCCAGTGCTTAAACTTGTTGAATTCCTTCTACTCTAGTGTCATATTACAGTATTTTTCAAACAGCAGTGGGCCCTCTTGCTGCGAAAGGAACAGCTGTTTTGCGTTCTCTGAAAAACATGCTAACCAAACCCAGTAACTAAACTGACATATTGAATGTTTTTCTCGTATGTGGTAGTGTTCATCTTTTGAATTCCACACGCCTTTAATTTGGCATTTTATTGGTTTTAATTCATGCACTTCACTGACCCCACAAGCCCTAGCTTGTTCTCCTCTTGGATAAGCACCACTGAGCATTTTTGTATGTTTGCTAACATTTTGTTAACTTCTCTGCAAACTTCAGGTTCCAGTAGGAACTGTGAACGCTGGTCTCTGGAAAATAGTATGAAAGCATGATCTAATGCCATTTATCTTAATGTGCTATTCACTTCAAAATGATTGCCAGGAATTTCACAGCCCATTTTGACTGAAATATTCAGCTAATACATTTGTCCAATATGGTTGGCGGTCTGACTTGAAAACATTACAAGTGAGTTTTCAAATAGGCCCATTGTAAGTTATCTGTATAGCCATGATACAATCAGTACATGGGTCAGATTCTTGCAATCTTCTGGATTATGTGAAGTATCTTGCAGTTTTCTATAACCTACTCAGCAATTTAGTTTAAAAATAGAAATTATAGCAAAAATGACAGTTTGTGTCTAACTCAAAATGATGCAAAACATTGCTCTCATGTTTTTCTTCCTCAAGCATGTCTTTGAGAGTAAATAGGAGAAATGTCTTCCTATTTAATCTTATTGTGTGAAAAACAATAAAGTAGAGCGAAATAGTCACTCCTTTTTTAATACTTGCAAATAGGTTACAGTGGAATTTGTGCAGTAAGTCAGAAGACATTTTCTTGAGCATCCTAAATTGGTTTCCAGCAGATAGAGCGATCCATGATGGAGTTTACATTGGTGCAGTTTACAGTATGGCTGGCAGGACAGTGTATGCATTTGAAGCTTTTCTAAACTCTCCCAGTAACCTTGTTACTTGAATACTTTTAATATGTAATCACAAAACTTGGCATGTTTGAGCAAGTATGTCTTAAGTGTGAAATTCACCTTGAGGAGCCAAGAAACAAATATGAAGCAAGAAATCATGGAGGATGTGTGCTTTGTACACAAGCCTATCTACAAAGGGGGAGAGAAAGAAAGTTGGGGCTCTTGGTTCTTGGCTATATGAAGAAAACACAATTTTTATTTTTAAGTTTCATAATATAAAACCTTAATTTTTCAATACTTTTATTGCCCTGGAGGAATTTTTTGTAATGGAGAAAGTAGTGAAATTGTTGTCACAATTTACTGAAAGAATTGTGTGTCTTTTGGGCTTCTAGAGGAATGCTTTGCTTTTGGAAGCATGTCTGACTTAATTCCAACTATACAGTTGGTCCAGTAAAAGAAATTGCCCAAAATATCCTTGCCTCTTTCATTTAGGAGAGTGCCTTTTTGCTAAAGATTGAGTACATATGAGGTTTTGCCATGGTTGGGTAGCCTATTTTTTGCGCCACGGAAGACCTGGCTTTGGCACTCTTATTTTTCTTGGTATTTTCATTTTAAGAATACAGAAAAAACATTTGTAGGTCTCTTACAAAGAAATAAAAGGGGAAGCCCAGTTTACTTTGACCCCATAACTCTTTCATGTGTAGCTTGTACAGACTTGCTTGCAATTACTGTGTAGCTGAAAATAGAATTAAGGAGCTATGTTTACATTCTGGAGTTAGCTTAAACCAGTGCTGTCTGACCAGTGGCCCACGCAGCCCATGTTTTTTTAACATGTGGCCCCCAGGCTCCCACCCAGCTGTTGCTGCCTCTCTTGCTCTGTGCTGTAGCAGCAACAGCTGGGGCTTCTAGGCTCCCCATCCCTCCTGACTGTTGCTGCGTTCCCCTCCGCAGGTGGTGGGGTAGCATGGTGCAGTCCATATTGCTGGAGGAGCCAGCAGCCCGAAGTACCCTTGCAGCATGGTGCCGCAGGGGAGCCTGCAGGGACCTGAAGTTGAGGTGTGGTGCTGAGCCATGGGGGGAGATGTGGTGGGGGTATGCAGTCTGGAGTGTCTGTGGCCCGTGCTAGTGCTGCTTCTGATGGGGTAAGTGGCCTCTGGTTGCTTTGAAATTGGACAGCTGAGTTAAATTATTACTGAGCCTGATGGGTACTGTTACAATGAGGTAGGCTGATTATACTACAGTTTGTGCTAGTGGACCTCTTCAAGATGCTCACTGCATACCAAATCTCCATGTACAAGCCAGGAGCTTCATAATGTTTCTGGTTAAGGTATTTTTTCTGTGTTCATGTTTTGGATTTTATTCAGTGAATGATTCCGATATTTGCCTTGCATAGAAAATCTGGGTGTTGGCCACAAGCCAAGCAATTACAATCTGTAACATGCATTTACACTTTGTGGGTGCCATGCCTTTTCTTAGAAGTGTACACAATGGGAGGATGCCAAAAAACGAGGAAAGGCAGGCACCCTGAGCAATGAGCAGGTGTCCTGGAGAATAGTCTTGGGACTATCTGTTCAGTTGCAGCTGACGTCTTGTTTTTCATATTTACTGGCATTGCAACCATGCAGATTAACAGAGGAATAGGTGATGTGATAATCAGCCCCACTTAGGGTGTGTGTGTGATTGTGTCTGCTGCTTATCAATTTTATGTACATCTAATGATATAGTAAGTAATTAACAAGACCACTTATTCCATGTAGATGGGCCAAGGAGTATAATTACATGAATCATTTTCCAAGTTGTCTCTGAAGTTAGTCCATATTCTTCACCCTTAACTCTGTGATGTGCAGATCACCTTCAGTTATTTTTTTCCTTAAATAAGCTGTTCCACTTTGGGAAATGTAAAAAATTCCTTTAAGTTTTACAAAGTCAGTATTACAAAACCATGTTAATTGTAAACTACTAAAGTATTATATTTAAGATCCTGAATAACGCACAGTTGTTTTCAGGCAGTTTCTTGCATACTTTTGAAAACATTTAGAATATGACTTTCCACTTAATTAAAAGCATATGTTTATCTTTGAAAATTTAAGATACAGTTCACTGTATGTTCTGGGATTTGAATCCATTCTCAAATGTTCAAATATCTATAAAAAAGTCTTCAGGGTCTCTCTTTTTTTCCTTCTTCCTTTCAAGATTCGGAGGCTAATGGCTTTTGTGTTCCATATTTGGATTTCAATTCATGGATTGACTTTTTTTGTTTTTTTCACTTCAGTGCATTATGATTCCAGATTTTGCTAGTTTAGATTGGCTTCTAGTGGAATAAAAATTAAAAATAGATCCATGTAAGATTAGATCTGTTGTAATTTGTATATTCAGCTAAATTCAGATAGGCTTCCCTAACATGTAAGAAGGGTAGGCCTGTTTAGGGAATATTTAAATATCCTGTGCTTTGAGGCTTCTACTGTGCTCTTTTTTTAGATAGAAAATGGATTCCATTTGGGACTATATATATTAGTATACATCTAATACATAAGAAGTATACAGTGTATAAACAGTTCCATATGCGTGTATGTGTATATATAGGGGGATGTATATATAGGGGGTGTATGAAATATACATTGTATTTTTTAATTGGAAAACTACTTTTGTGGTTTTCCACAAAAAGCCCCACTTTCCCACAAAAAAACTTGTTTTTGTGGTTTTTCCTCTTCATTTCTAAATGGATAGTGTAGCATATGGTCAAGGTTTAGTTTAAAACAGTTTGTCCATTCCAATAATCTCTGCTTCCAAGTCGTCATTTTAACATACTGAATGTACAGTAGAAGGAATCAGGATTTTAAGGCAGTTATTCCCAACCACGATATCATGACACCCTGGGCTGCCTTGAGATCCTTTCAAGGGTGCTCTGGGGTGCCATGAAGTGTTTGTACTGTTAGGTATACAAACATGATCCATAAGATAAACCCAGAGATTTCAAATAGGAATTCATAGTAAAAAACATTCTGACCTGTTGTGGTCTTTTAGCAGTCTTTGCTACAGAAGACTTGCTCTGTTATATTTGTGTAGTCAAAAGCAAGTGAAAATTTCGAGCTGCTACTTTTGGAGGGGTGCCTTGAGCCTACAAAGTTTCAGAACCATTGATCTTTGCCAGCTTAGTTTTGCGCTATGAGAATTTGTTACAGTTTGGTATTCTGTAAAAGGAATAAAGTGGGATTTAAGAGTGGGGAGGAGAACTAGTTTGAAGTTGTGGTCCGTGAGGCCTGGGAGACTTCTGAAGTAGTTTTAGCTTTGTGCTCACAGCTCGGTTCGTTATAATTTGAGGTGTAATTGGGTGAGTCTCTTCTACATGTTTTAGCACTATAAAGCTCCAAAGGAGGATGTGAAAGTCCCTGCTATTGGTTGAGTAGTAACAATGCAACTTCAGGTCATTGACTGAGAGTAACCTCTGACTAATAGCTAACTACTCACCCTGTCCAGCAAATTGGTGACTGCTACACTGGAACAGCGCCCAGTATCTGAAGAAATTCAACTCCTGATTGGTCTGTAGTTGTCTCGAGGCAGAAAGTTCTATGGTCAATAGGTTTCATTGTGAAACAAGTAGCAAAGAAATCTAGAAACTTGTGTCCACCTTTGGAACAATGACCAGTGTTTGCCAAATTGTACAGAAGGGCAAATTACAGTAAACGGTTATCTAAAATAATAAAGCAGCATATCTTAAAAGCAAGTATGTTTATATACTCTTTTAAGTCCTTGCGCTAGTAGCCCAAATGCATGAAGTAGCTCATGGGAATCGGAGCTTATGGCAGAGGTGATATCTTTTATTAGACCAACTATATATTTGCAAAAAAGAAAAAAAAAAAAGACTTTATTTTGACAGCTTTCAGGCGCGCACACCCTTCCTGAGGCATAGGAGAATGCAAAGATTGTAAAAATGTTACAATGCCCGAGGAAGGGTGAGCGTGCCTGAAAGCTTGCAAATATCTAGTTGGTCTAATAAAATATATTACCTATACTGCCATGAATTCATGCCGTGAATCCTTTAGCTTGGAGACCAGTACAGCTACAACCTGCATCTTTGAAGTGGCTCATAAAATTAATTCTAGAATGAAGAGAAACCATTTAGAATAACATACGGCAAGCTTTAACTTGACCAGGTAGGTTGAGCAAAGTAAGTTGCTGCTTGTATGACTAGATTGAAAATTAAACATTCATATACAGATCTTGGTAACTTAATATACAAGAGGCATGGGTTGTTTCAACCCTTTCCCGCACCCCCATCCTTTGAACATATCCTGAATCGTTATGGCTAAGGCCGTGCTCCAACCCTACTATAATTTAATGCAGGCTTTCAAATTTCAAAATGTTGCAATAAAAAGGACCTCAAAGTAGCTTTTAAATGGGTGTCTTGCCTGCCTGGAAAAGCTCTATTTAAAAAAAATTGGCATCAGTGTACTTAATTTTTTTAAAACAGAATTATTGCAACATGCCATGATTGTTGAAAGAAAATGCATAGCAAGCATCTTGGTTTGAAAGTCTGCATAGTGAATTGCTTTATTATTGCATGACCGACTTGCACTGTGGGGCCTGTTTTTTTATGGCTTTGGAGGAGATAGTGTGCTCTTTAAATACAAGAAGAGCTAACTGTTGTAATTGAGACCAGTGGGAGCTGAATGCATCTTATTGTTTATCTAAAGTGGAGTTGAACGTCGGTTGGTAACCTTTCACTTACTTCACTGAAAGCAATTGAAGATAAAGCTTGTGGGAATATAATTGTATGGAGTCAGGTGCAGTCTGCTTTTTTTTTTATATTGGTTGAGAGAGAGAGAGAGAGAGAGTGTGTTTTCTAGAGGTGACTCCCATTTCACTGATTTTGTGGTGATCTTTTCAACATTGTAAATTTGTGATGGAAGAAAAATTATACGCTATATTCCAGATTGCTTAGTATCAGGGAATGACAGATGGCATTTGTATGCCGGGGGGGGGGGCTCTGAACTCAGAGGTTTCACATCCCTGAAGAGAGCAAGACGTTTTGTTTTTTTCCTACCAGTTTCTCTCCTTTGTGATTTCTACCAGGAGTTCTGTCAGTGGAGGCTGTTCAGGATGAGAGTTGGGTAGCATAGTAGCCAAAATATTCAAGGAAGCATTAGCCATCTATTGCTGCTTCCCACCCCTGCTAGAGTTGAGGCTCCTTTTCCTTTATGCCACACTCTCCATAGAATACTAGAAGTTTAGAATTTAAAAATAAAACCTCCAAATACAGTTGTGTTACTTCTTCAACACTTTGCCCTCTTTCCCTTACTAGAATAAAAAGTGCCTTATGGATGTAGGAGGAGGTCAAAATTTGGATTGAATTTCTATGTACCATAATGATTTTTTCCTTGAAAAAAGAGTTCTAGAAGTTAAAATGTAGCATGTGTACAGCCAAGTTTTCTGTAGTTGGTAGTTTTTAGCCCTCTTGCAGTGTTACTAAGGTTTATTTAATAGTTTGCATCCTATCTAAATTGCACTGGGACTATCAGAAAGTGTCTTCTCTGTTAGGAGCAGCTGTCACTCAGGTAGCCACAGGAAAGGCAGTGAATGCAACAGCTAGGCTTGTGCCACTGATTATGATGATAACTTGCATATGAGAGACCATTTTCAAAAACAAGAAGTCTGATTATGAGCTACATTGTCCAAAGCCATTTATGTTGCTTAATTCCTTGGAATTGTAACTAATGACATGACAGGGCAGGGTGATGAGAGAATAAGAATCTACTGTCAGTAGACAGTTGTTAATCTTAGGCGAATTCAAAGTACTTGGCCTTCAGGTATAGTACAGCTGACATGAAAATCTCATGGGATCTCAACACACCTAGCGCTCCATACAAATCAGGCCATTGCCTTGGTAAAACGGTATGCTAGTTATCAACCAGAAGCAGTGCAGCTGTAATACAGCTTATTGAAGCTCACTAGCTTAGATGCAGTGCGATATTGAAATAAGTGTGCTGCTTCCAGTTTGTTTTGTCTGTATAAACAGTGCTAACTTAAGATGATTCAAGCAAGGATAGAGTAATACCATATTTTTCTCAGCAGATCCCATGTGTAACAGAAATGATGGAACAGGCAGTAGCTGTGAAACTGTAGCAACCAAATTTACTTTTCATGTGAGTCAAACTGAAGCAGTTTACCAGAAATGGAACAGAGTTGTTTCAGAACACCCAGTTGAAATCAGCTTATAGAGATTTAGGTTTTTGAATTAGTGAACAATTATGAGAATGTCCCTCTTTCTGCTGCTTCATTTTTTTTATCTTGGCTTTGAATTCATTGTTTTAAAATGTGCTCTGTCTTTGCTTCATCGGACAAAATGTCCTGGCAGTGAATGTCATGATTTGAAGAATTACACTTTTTACCTTGGAATTCCATCTGATTTGGGGGGGGGAGTATATACATCTACTAAATAAATTCCCATCTTTCTATTCAGGGAATTCATGATTATAGAATTTGGCTTCTGTTTACTGGCCAGCCAAGATGCTTATATGAAAGCTTTGTGCTTAAAACTCTGAAGTGGCTTGTATAACTTGCACAAATACTTCTTGGTAGCTGATGAGCTTCATAATAAACTGTAAGATTGTGTAGTCTTGCCAGCTGCTATGCCATGCTGGAGATTAGTGTTGCTACTCCATGTCTGGTCCACAGTGTGCAGTAAAGCCCCAAAATAAGGAATTGTGTATCCAGTTTAGAGCAAGGCTCAGCAGGTACCCTGTTGCCCCTCAGGCTGTCTTGGTGTGCTTCTTGAAATGTGCTCAGGGCTGCTGTGAGGTCGTTGCTCTGCCTCATTTCTGGGATTTGGCATATGCTGAATGGGAGTGAAAGAAGGAGGGGGGCACAGCGTGCAGTCATAGGAAACTATGGCTCCAGGCAGGGCATGTCTAGGCTGCTTCTCTCCCAGAAAACTCCATAAATAACCCATTTGAGTCATGGTTAGAGCTACGTTTGCCTAAAGAGAAATGGAGCACACCAACCCTCAGACCATGGAAAAGAAAGGCGGCAAGGTGTGGCTGGAGTCCCTGAGCTGGCAGTGGACCCCAGGGAAACCAGATGTATGAAGTGGGGGAACTGCCTGGGGAGTTCCTCTCCTCAACTGATCTGGGGATGGGGAGAGCAGTAGTGGTGTTAGGGGAGGGCAAACCTGGCAATCAGCTGGGGTCCTACACTTTATACAAATAAAAGTGAATTACAGTGAATATGTGTATTATCCATATTGTATTAAGATACTTTCACTGCAGTTTCATGGATAGGGAAAAGTGAAATTGAAATCGAAAATGTCCGACTTGCTTATAGGTCGTCAAAATTAAGCCTCTAAGGGACCCCACATGACTCTCTTGCCCATGGCTCTGACAGCCCTAAGGCCACCACTGTGGAAAGCTTCAGACCTGCTGCTTCTACATTGTGGCTGCACGGGGTACCAGGCTTGGCTGGGGGCAGTTTCCTCATTCCAGTGCTTGTTCTTGCCTTCTGCCCACTTCCACTCCACTCCCACCCCATGGGTGGCAGCAATTTCTGGAAGAAGGAATGTGCCTGCTGCTGCCACTATCTTTATTTTTTTTCAGTGAATCAATTTATGAAATGGCCTGTTAGACCACTAGATCTTACCCTCATTTTTACTAGTATCTTGCAACTTTTTTCACGTTTGGTTTTGCTTAGAGGTGAACTTCAAAGCAGAAACAAACTAACCTTTCCTTTCTTAGGATGCATAGGAGTTGTTTCATAAAGTGTTCTTTTTGTTAGCTTTTATATATTAAAAAAATAATGTAATATGTAAGCAGTGAAGTTACTGGCATCCTTGCTCTTCCCTCATTGGAGCAGGAGGCAGCAAGGCGAGAGAGCAGCAGCTCTGGATTAATACTGCCACTTACGTCCTGAGTAGCTCTCTCTTTTATTTTAGTCTTCAATATTTGATTCACTAGGTGATTTTTTTTCACTTTAATTGCAGTATATATGAAAATGTTCATTTGTACTACCAGTTGATAAATATTTTACTGAATACCCAACACTGATCTTGACCCATCATCCTTAATGTTAAAACTGTAGTGAGTAAATGACTGAAGTAATGCAGATGGTGAACATAGTCAAGCATTGCTTAGCAAGATGCTTTCCATGCTCATGTCAAAGTTTATTAGTGTTCCAAAATATATTCTTTCAGATTCTTAGAGATCATGTGTACAGTAGCATAAATCTCAATATTAAGGTTGAGTGTTCGTCTGCCTTGACACCTCAAACATAACAGTTTAATAAGTGATTATTTCATTTAAAAACTACTGAAAGAAAATAGCTTTAGGAATATTTTGGCTATTTGGCAAACATGACTCTTGAACACAAAGGCCAAAGGTTAATCCTGGATTTGCAAGAGTGACCGGTCAAACATGCTAAACTGTAAACAAAATATTTGCACTGTTTTCCATTCACAAAAACCCTGTATTACTTTTACAAGTTTGCCACTGGATGCTGTCCAATTGGATAAAATCGTTTACTATCCTTAACTAGGAGTACTACAGGAGAGCAATTTGCACTGAAGAACACAGACTTCTCATATATTACTTCATAGAATTATGTGCAGTCAATTTTTTGCTAGATTCTCTTTATTTATGATAAAACATTGCAGACTGAAGGATTCTGCAGCTGTATTTTAAAAATTACACTATCAAGGTAACTACATAAGTATTTATATTCAATACTAAAGTATCTTGCTAGTTTAATTTCCTTCAGTTCTCACTTGATGAACTCAATATCTAAGACTTTTCATTAAAAATGTAAATGGTGTCAAGATCTTCAAACATTTTTGGTAGTTATGGGCAGCACAATATTAAAATGAAGCTGTTGGAGAAACTTCTTTAGTTCTGGCCTTTAAAATGTAATATTTTGCACCTTCTTTGTATCTGTAGAATCCTTGGTGCTCTAAAGCTAATAAGAATTACAAAACAGCTTTTGTTTTAGCCCAGAGTTTCTCTTGATTGTCAAATTTACCATACTCTTCACCTATTAAAACCTAACTCATTCTTTTGCAGGCATATGTTTTTCTTGCATATAAAGGAGGATCTTTTGGCTGGTAATCTGCAATGTTCTTCAGAGCATGCAATTGAACTTAGTGCATTGTTGGCTCAGGTGAGGTTTGGAGATTACAACCAGAACACAGCCAAGTACAGTTATGAAGAGTTATGTGCGAAGGAGCTCACCACTGCCACCTTAGAGAGGTAAAAAGGGCTTGCTAACTGCTCAAATTGGTGTTCATAAAATATAAATCTTTGACTGCATTAAGTAAAGTATATAACTAATATTAAAGTCAGGTGTGGGGGGGAGGTAAATCAAAGCTAGTGTTAAGTTCATCCAGCCTTTGAAAGGAAATCAAAATGTAACAATGCTTTTAACTGAAGCAGTCTGATCTGTCTGATATTTCTGTTATAATCTATAGGTGAGCAGTCTTCTTGTTTGGAAACTGAAGTAACTGTTTGGTCCTTAATTAAAAGTAAAGGTTTGATCATAGCACAACTAAATTATCATGCTAAATTCAACAATGAAGCACAGTGTTTAAAGAGGAGAGTGAAAATTATTGCTTTGTGACAGCTATACAAAGAGAATTAACACCTCAAACACTTTGTATGGCTCGACCCTGAACGTCAAGGAGAAAATCTCAACACCATATTTTACTGCAAAACAAGCTTTTTTGGGTAAATGCAATATCTTTTATTAGACAAACTAAACAGTTGGACAGATTATTTTTACAAGTTTTTGGGTTCACACGCCCTTCTTCAGGCATAGAAAGAGTCTGCTGGTATGTGTGTTCTCTCCTGGGTAGATTAGAAGCTTAAGCAAATATGCAAAATGCAGGTCTGTGAAAACAGAAATACCTGGCAGTAGAGGTGCCCGATACATCAGTCCGATATCAGATTGGTACCGATATGAAGAAAATTGTCTATATCAGATACTGGCCCTATAGGGCTGATAATTTGGCCAATAAATGCCCGTGCTGTGTGCAGCTGCAGCACAGCATGAAGCAGAGCCAGCAGTGTGGAGAACTGCTTCCAGCTGGAAAATTGGAAGGGAAGGGGGGAAGGAAGGGGTGTGGGGGGGCAGATTAATGCCCCTGTGGTGGGGGAGGGGGCAGGGGCAGGCACTGCCCAGCCAGGACGGAGAGAGTGCAGGACAAAGGCGTGGCTTGTGGGGTGGGGGCAACTTCTGCCACTGCTTGCACCCCAGGAGGGTGGGGAGGTGTGTCCCCGGATCTGCCTGATGTGGAGCAGGCTGCAGCTGTACGATGGAGCCAGAGCTGGCACTGTGCATGGCTTTTCTTGCTGGGGGCTGGACTCAGAGTGGGCTCTGGCAGTGCTGGGAGGAGGCAGGTGGTGGGGGAAAAGAGGGGAATGTTGACCAGTGATGAAATGTAGCTGGTAAAATGCAGAAAGATTACCTGGAGTTATTAGATAGCAGGCAGGTTATAATGTGTCATAAATCCAGTGTTTATATTTATACTTAACTGCTGAGAACTTTACTATCTGAAAGCCTTAGCGTATGCAAATGTAATTATTGGGCTCGAATCAAGTAGAGCCTTTTCTCTATAGCCGTTAACAAAGCACATACAAAACACAAGTCCTTGAAATGGTTAAATATTTTAGTTCTTTTATTCTTTATATTTCTATAATTGGAAATGTTTACTCAGCTGCAACTAAACAAACTTGGAAGTAACTCATCTAACCACATCACTTAAAATTTTATAACCTATTGCTGCAGATAGTACATATGTATGCCAGATTAGTTCACCTGTACTCACTCTCCCTTCTCTTTCATCTATAGCATTACTGCAAAGCACAAGGAACTAGAAGGTTTGAGTCGGGCATCAGCTGAGTACCAGATTCTGCAAATTGTGTCAGCTCAGGAGAACTATGGAGTAGAGTGGCACTCGGTGAGAGACAGTGAAGGGCAGAAACTTCTTATTGGTGTTGGTCCTGAAGGCATTTCCATCTGTAAAGATGATTTCAGCCCCATTAACAGGTATGTCAGTGGCAAAAACCTGGCATTTCAGCTGTTCTAAGACACAGTATATGCTTTATGGTTCTGTAGAAATAATTAAAACTATATTCTGGCTTGGGTCTTTAAAGAAACTGTTGGAACTCAGGGAATGGGGATTTATTCATTTCTAATGGCCAGTCAGGACACTGCTGCCTGGTAAATCATTGTGGTACCAATCGTATCATTAGGATACCATTTAAAAGTTAATATATTGTACTTGCCAACCAAAATCAGAGATGTTGTTTTATTTTCAGATATGGTCATATCATTGCTAATAGAATGCTTGAGAGGCTGTGAAAAGTGGCTTAATTGTTAGAGGCAGAATAACCCCCCCACCTACTTTCTTATATTTACTTTTAGGATTGCTTATCCTGTTGTTCAAATGGCAACTCAGTCTGGGAAGAATGTGTATCTGACCGTCACAAAGGAGTCTGGTAATAGTGTAGTTCTCTTATTTAAGATGGTCAGCACCAGAGCAGCAAGTGGACTCTACAGAGCAATTACAGAGACTCATGCATTTTACAGGTTTGTATTGTTAAAAGTTAATTGTCCTTCCTCCATTTTCATCATTTGAGTCAAGGCATTAAGGCTAACACCAGATTATAAACAGCCAACACTTCATCACACTAGGTTATGATTTTAGAAATTCAGTTTGTAATTTCATCATATTTATGTAGCTGTTTCTTGCATACATTGCACCAGAAACGGCACAAGTGATATGAAAGAAGTTCAGATGTTCTAGTAAGCTCATGAATAGATCTTGCTGCTATGAGGTTTTGTAGGGTGAGAATACAAGATATGAAAGTGAGAGAGTTTTTCCCCCCATTGTTTGGGTGCCACAGTTCAAGAGGGACTCGGAGAATTTGGAGAGGGTCCAGAGGAGGGCCACTCGCATGATTAGTGGCCTTCGTGATAGACCCTACAGGGGGAGGTTGAGAGAGCTGAATCTCTTCAGCCTTCACAAGAGATGGCTAAGGGGAGATCTTGTGGCTGCCTATAAATTTATTAGGGGAGGTCAACGGGGAATAGGGGAAGCGCTATTTACTAGGGTGCCCCAGGGAGTGACTAGGAATAATGGGTGTAAACTAGTTGAGAGTGGATTTAGGTTAGATGTTAGGAAGAAATTTTTCACAGTAAGGGTGGCCAGGATCTGGAATGGGCTTCCAAGAGAGGTGGTGCTATCACCTAGCTTGGAGGTCTTCAAGAGGAGGCTAGACAGTCACCTGGCTGGGGTCATCTGACCTCGGTCCTTTTTCCTGCTAGGGGCAGGGGGTCAGACATGGTGATCCATTGTGGTCCCTTCCGACTCTACAATCTATGAATCTATTACACCACAATGGCACTTCAGATGAAAACTAAATCTGGCTCTAAATCAAATACAGTTGTTTGTAAGGCATTGCATACTTTGTGGAAATAATTACTTTATTATGTACACCAAGTGCTCCTTGCATTCTTCAGTTTCCCATATGCCCCTTGTATTACGTCTTCCCTTGTAGCTGCTCTCTGAAACTTCCTCTTTCTTCCTCAGGCCTAGGATTTTTTTGTCATCTTCCACTACATGCTGGTCCATATTCTGTTTCCCACGCCTCACTCCTGTATTTTTTCCCCATCCCAAAAGTAGTTTTTATGTCTCCCTTTTCCCCACCATTACTGTCTTTCTGGCTGTCTGTGCGCTATGTATTTCAGCTGGTTAGCTGTGAAGTTGAAAACTGATCGACATAGCTATGTCAGCCAAGCCACCTGTGTACTTTCACTAGTACTGTTTTGTTTGGGATTGATGGAGTAAACAATATCAGAAACATCAGATTTTCTGGTGTATGCTGTATCCATATTGAATGCATTCTGCTGGTGTATAATAGAAGTATATTGATAAAGTGTTCCTGATGTAGATCTCGCTCAAGTCATTCAAGATATGTCTGTCCATACAATGCAAAGATGATACCATGCTGAGATGTACTACACTAGCTCCCAGAGTGAAAGCAGTATATAGCTGCATTAGGTTGGTGCTACTTTCTGGCAGTGTAGCTCAGCTGATTGGTAATTCCAGTTCAGGGGTTAGCATGGTTGTCTTAGCACAGCGCTGCTTTTTCACCATATAGATTTACCCTGTATACCAGCATGCTGTAAAGACCAATATAAGTGAGATGGGGTACATGCTTCTATGGAAGGTGTTAATGGCTGCTATCAGACAACTGTGCCCGCTTTTCTGTTTCCATTTCTGACATTCATCAGAATCAACAAGATTGTTTACCAGTGCTTGGAGAATTTCCTGAAATGTGCATACAGTCAACTCACAAGAGTTACCACATTCTAGACAAAAGTGCCATGAAGCTGGGTTATAGCCTTTATTAGCCATTTCTCTTATATTACTGTAGTGCCTCTTGTAGGGCCCATTTTGCTAGATGCCATACAGTGCAAGAAATGTAAACGCTTTATAGTACTGAAAGTATAATGTAACATCAGTCTTCCAGTTTTTTAAAACATTTTTGGAAATAGAGCCATCATATGGAATTTTAGGGCACGTCTACACATTCATTAATGCACTTTAGGTAATGCACACTAAATTTAGTGCCTCCATTGTGAGGTACTAGAAAAAGTCACATTAGCTTATTTTAGTGCACATTAGCTAAAGAGCATGATTTTTGTGACTCTTTCATGTGCATTAAAATAGGCTAATGTGATTTAAAGAATGTGTAGGTGCACCTATAGAACCTATGTATGCCATGAAGCTTTCTGATCTTGTTGGTAGTGGTACTGCTGCTTGAGTGGTTTGGAACAAATAGGGCGGGGAGGGAGTTTTCAATATTAACTGAGTTGGCATGTATCTCATGGATTTATTTTCTTGTAGATGTGACACAGTTACAAGTGCTGTCATGATGCAGTACAGTCGAGATCTAAAGGGCCACCTAGCATCCTTGTTCCTGAATGAAAACATTAACCTTGGTAAAAAATACGTCTTTGACATTAAACGAACATCCAAAGAGGTTTACGATCATGCAAGAAGGGCTCTTTATAATGCTGGCATTGTGGATCTTGTTTCAAGAAGTGATCAGACTCCACCAAGTTCTCCTCTTAAGTCTTCAGAAAGTAGTATGAACTGTGACAGTTGCGAGGGTCTTAGCTGCCAGCAAACCAAGGCTCTTCAAGAAAAGTTGCGGAAGCTGAAGGAGTCTCTTTTATGTATGGTGTGTTGTGAAGAAGAAATAAATTCAACCTTTTGTCCCTGTGGCCACACAGTATGCTGCAAGGCCTGTGCTACCCAATTGCAGGTAACTGAAAGGTCACTGAAGTGCAATGAGAATTTTATTTTACTCTTCATTTTTTAATACTTGTTTAACACATCAGGACCAGTATGTTCTGTAAAAATCCCTTAGGAACAAATTTATTTTCCTAGACCATGTTTGTTTAGTTCCATTTATATAGCTTTGGTTAACAAGAATATTTTAGAGGGGCTAACCAGGTTAGACTTTTACTTCTGCTTAAGCTTAATGAATTTACAGAAGAGCTAAGGGATGAGTTGCATAAACTTTTTGGGATACGTTGTGTCAGTGCTATGAGTATGTAACACCACACCATTTTCATGCATGCAACTTGCACTTCCCCCCCAAAAAAGCATTTTCTGGAAATGGGAGGGTATTTTATGTGAGAAATGTGGTAACAGTTGTTTTTACTGCTTTAGGTGAAACAAAGCAAAATCTGCAGCGGTCCACAGGGAGCAGAACAATGAGCTCCCTGGCTGCTGTTACTAACTACAAAGATCCCTCTTAATTCACTCTGCCTTTCAAAAACAAGGTGGCAAGTTATTCTGTGGTTTTGTATGCAAGAAAATTGTGTGTGTGTCATATTTTATGTAATGCACAAACATCAGAATTCTGTATGTCAATTATATGGTGTGAATTTTCTCCCATAGTTCTCCCAAGGTAGTTTTTTGTGCTCATAAAAAGTCTTGCATTGAGAAGAAGGTAATTCCTAATGCTTTTGTTTTTCTTCTCCCCAGTCATGTCCAGTCTGTAGGTCTCGAGTAGAGCATGTCCAGCATGTGTACTTGCCAACTCACACCAGTCTTCTCAACCTGACAGTGATATGATCTCCGTGTGTGCTTTTGAACCATCATGTACTCTTACAAACTGCACTAGTCTGAACTACCATTGATTGTGAATAAGGCAATCACTCCAGCACCAGTCTGCAATCAGAAGCAAAAGTTCTACAACCCTAGTCATCAATATTCTTTTTTCAGCATGCCCAAGAAGACCTTTGGGACACCTTGTGAAAATAGAATTCTAAACAAATTCGTGTCATATTAAAAGGAGGCAAAAGTACCTTTTGATGCATGAGTTTGCAATATGGTATTATAGCTATAAGCTAGATAACCCTGTAGAAATGTGGTGTAAGCATATAGATATTCCCAGCAGGGGCAATTCAGTATGTAATTTTACACTTTTTATATTTTCTTCCTTTAGTGTGATCAATCCATTTATTTTTAGTAGCAAAACTAGTTTTTACGAAGCTGCAACAATTTTACTATGGTTCATAGTTTCTGCTTTTAGCACATTGTTCTAAAGTTGGGGGTGGGGGAGTTTAAAATTAATGTTTTTAAATTTAGGATTGCAAGGCTTTTAACAGGGAGGTACATTTAAATCAGCAGTTTAGTCAGTACTAAATAGATTTAATCCAAATCTTGATGGTATGATTTTGGAAGTTTTGCAATAGATCTTAACTTCTGGGTGTTGAGTGTTAGTATGAAAAATCTTCATTAGCAAAGGTTGCCCCATTAAGGAACTGTTCTGGGACTCTACATGCATATCAAAAGGGAACAAAACTATTTCCGCTTGGGATGTTATTCTTATCCTACCAAAAAGATGCTTCCAGTTTGCCACAAACGGTAAATCAGTCTTAGCTGTTGTTGGCTGATTTTAGTAAAACTATCGAAACACATACCATTTTCCAAAATAAGCTATGTATAATCTTTAAGTGCTTTCCTGAGTTAACTCTTGATTGGCTTGGTTGTCTTTCATGCTAAAAAACCCATTGTTGTTCTCCACTCCCACTCGGGCATTTTGGACTATGGTCTACTAGTATATTCTCTGAGATTTAGAGGAAACTAGAGAACCATATTTGGGTGCAATACTAGCTGAATCAAAGCTAGAAAACTACACTGTCACTTTACTGAGATTTTTCTGAGTATACTTTTCATATTGCCTTAATGTAGCAGTAATGTGTGTATGCATTTGTTTCTTTGCACAGACATTTTGTCAAAATATTAAAACTCTACTTTTTTATGACACATATTAGCATATAAACCTTACTCCAAGAGGGTATTTATTTTTTCACTTTGTAAGGAAATTTTGTTTCCACATTGAAGCAAGAACTCTGTCCTATATCATAGACAACTTCTGTCTTTTTGTATTCAGGTTAATAAAGGACTTTAAAACCAACTGTCTTTTTTACAGCATTGATGAGAGTAGTCTACTTATTAGCTTCATTATGAGAAATACCATACTAGTCATAACTCTTTGTATCTGCTGTTAAGTATATTGTCCATTTTTACTAAATCTATATATTTTGGGACCTCATCCATAACAGTATTGAGCATCTGTAACTGTTACTCGGATCAATATGGGCAGGTAATCAAGATATCTAAAATATCCTCTCTATCCTAGAGCCAACTATGGAGGAGGTAACGTGATATAGCTATCCTTTTTCTAGGTAATAAGGCTCATTATTGGTAATTTTCCAGAAAAAATAACAATTTTCTCTGGAGAAATAGATATCTATGAAATAGACTCCAATGAAGAAAAAGGTAGTATTTGACCGGATACAAGATATTGAAAGTCTAGAACTTTAATAGTAATGAAACCTGGGCTTCATCAATAACTGAAGCCCTTTTTGTACCAGTGTGTAGATATTTAGAATATTCTCCGGGGTATTAGTTGCCAAACCATTAATCTTCAACTATAGCACTAATAAGCCTGGTCCACTTTGAGCCTGTACAGGTTTCCCTTGATTTAAGCTGTACATGCATTCCCAGAGAACAGCGCATAAATTGAATTTGCATAAAGCAAACCCACTTTACAATGTAACAAATAGGGATAGGTTCTCATGGTGGTGAGGAAGGGAGTGAGGCTGGGACTAGGCAAGGGACAAGGGGAGGGGCGCTGCTCCCAGGGCTGCACAAGGCAGCAAAGCAGAGAGAACAGAGCAGCACTCGCCCCAGCCACTGCTGCAGTAGCCCTGGGAGCAGCTGATGTCAGCGGCCTGCAGCCAATGGGCTGCACTGTGTTCCACCTGTCCCCACTCACCTCTGTGCTTGGGCTGCTCAGTGCCCTGGTGTAGGCAGCTGGTATTAGCTGCTCCTGGGGCTGGGGTGAGTGCTGTGCCCCACGCTACTTGGGGCTCCACTTGTTTGCACTCACCCCAACTCGTGCTGGAGTGGCCCTGGGAGCAACTGACACCAGCTACCTGCACCATGGCATGGCGCGGCCCAGGCGCAGGGGGGACAGGTGGAGCATGGTGCAGCGCAGTGGCTGCAGGCACTGGCTGCTCCTGGGAAGGGTGAGTGGGGCCATGGCCCTTTCCCTTCCCCCCACAGACTTACCCGCTTGCGCGAGGGGGCATCTCTGCTGAGTGCATAAGAGTGAATTTACCTTGCATTGAATGAATTATAGGTCTAAATATGCTCATCGCATAACATCAAATTCCCATATAAAGAGCCTGCATAAATTGAGGGATACCTGTAATTTGGTTTAAAACTAATCTCTCCTCTTTTTAAAAAAATAACTTCTACTTAAGTACTCTTTCTCAAAGTTGCTGAGAGAGATGGAGGGTGACCAGCCTCAGGACAGCCTAATGTCTCATTTATCTGAGAAGTTGAAGACCCCTGTTCAGATTGATTTTGCCTGAGTCAAGCTAGTGATTTGACCAAGCTCTCATCTTTCAGAACAGTTCCTTAACCCCTATTTTATAAAGCAGGGGGTGTCAGCCAGGGGTATGCGTACCCCCAGGAGTACTTGAGAAGGCCCTAGGGGGTACACATGAGCAGGCAGGGACAGAGTGCCACCTCACGCTGCTGCAGAGGGGTTGGCCAGACATGGGTGGGGGAAGCTTGCACATGGCAGCCGCCACCGCTCTACATTTGGTCATGTACCACCCCCAGCTCTGCTTCTGGACTAGGTGCCATCCCTTCCCCCACCCCCCAGTTGCACCTCTGGCCACCAGGGGTACACTGCTCCACATCTAACTGGCCAGGGGTAAACTGATCCAAAAAGGTTGAAAACTCCTGTTATAAATTATGTGGAGGCAGGATGCCTTCTGTTGGACCTGTTTCAATTCTGTCTGAAGTATTTTATTCAAAGTGAATGACTCTCCACCATATTGGGGAGGGAACTTTAACTGGAAGGTGTGGGATGCTTGTTATTGAATCTGTTTTCCTCTGGATGTTCAATTTAAAAGTATTCTTTAATAACAGCCAGTTGCCTCTTTAACAATTGGTTGTTTCATTGAAATAGGTAATCTTTCTTGAATCTAGGCCTAAAATGTTTTACAGGCAAAATTGTGAACTTTTTACCATCTTGCATGTGACACTGCTTTTTTCTTGAATTTGGGAGGGGCTAATGTTGGGGGGTTGTTTTTTTTTGGGGGGGGGGTTATGTATTTTTGTTTTTTTAATGGTATGCTGGTCTGCCCTCAGTTTTTAGAGGATGAAGCAATGCTGGGGGGCAGAGATCAAGGCAGTCATTGGAGCTCAGTTTTGGAGACTGGGTTTCTGGTAGCCTTGGCAGGCTGCATTGCTCTTGAATTGAGTGTTAAGGGTACTGTCCTGTTCATCTGTGCTAAAGAAATGATGCATGTTGGTAGATGGTGCCATCTTTGTGGACTGCTCGTAAAAGGTAGTGTTTCAAGCAGATATTCCTGAACCCATTTGAAACTCCCTGCTTGAAAAGGACCAACCCACTTCTCCCATGGATCAAGACCTTTACTTTGACAGGGAATGGAGCAGAGGTAGGAAAGCAGTAAGAAGTCATTCTGGTCCAACTTAAAAGGGTTATTGACCTCACAAGAAAAAATGATCTGTCAGGCAGAATTTTGTGCATATCAAATTAAAAATGGGCCAAAGACCACAATATTATTTAAATTACTTTTGTAAGTTATGGGGTAATGGAGTTCTCACTACTATGGTAACAGAAAAAAACCCAAAGAGGTAGTTAGTTGGTATTTTAATAAGTTGAGGTAACAAGACCATGGAGGTGTAGCCTCAGCAGAGACTGCACTGGTGAAATAGTTCTGAGCTCCTGTGCTTAAATGTGGGTAAGATGCCCATTTTTATTGCATGCCTCTTAATTTTGATTTACTAGAAATATGTGGCTCTCACAGAGAACTATTTTCATTAAAATTTTCTTGGAAAAGTAATTTGTTAAAAATTGATAATTTCAGAGTAGGCAAATTTCTAATTTTACAGCTAAGTCTTTTCTTTGAACATGGTTCATCTTTGACTTGTTGGTAGCACACCTATAGAAAATGAATGGTTTACTTTATATGTCTTTACTTACCAGATACCTTTGGCTAATGTGAAAATAAAGTATGTAATAAGAAAACTAGGTTTTATGGAATTACAAGCATTTCACCTTGCCACAAAATCTCATGTAGAAACTTGTGCATGTGTGAAAGTGACAGTATTAAACTGCTGAACTAGAAAATGAGCATTCCCCCCTCCTTTTAAAATTATAAATACTTCCATTTATGAAAACAATCTCACTGCCTTTCAACTTCATTAAATGCCTCCATTTAATACAATGTATTAAATTCACTTTTTTTTTTTACGTCTCCATTATCCTGGGAGGAGATAAATGTTTCTCTAACTGTTGTACCACACAAGTATGAAGTCAAAAATAATAAAACTTTTACCAAAGCAGATAATCTTTCTGAAAATATCCGAAAGTGTGATAACTCTTCAGACTTGGTTCTATGATATGATCATCTTATGCTGGTATAATTTTATATCATGGTTCCAAAGGACAGCTGGAATCTATTTGTAAACTAGCATGAGCATCATTGTATCAAAAAGGCACATGTTTGAACATGTTGACAAATCAGGCTTTAATTGAAATAAGCAAGCAAAATGGACTGCAGGCTTACTGAACTGACAAGATGATCTTTGATTTCTAAAGCAAATAGCTGTTGAATGTCTTTCTGGTATTTCTAATCCTAATTTGGAGAGAGGTTTCACTTTTTCAGGCAATACCTGAACTGTTATATGGACAAGAAAATTTGAGAGCCTACTTTTAGAATATGCTGTAGCCTGCTGACCTATGATTTGAGAGGATTTGCTGGAGGAGAGTTTCCTGGATATATCACTTAAGTAAAAAGGCCAAGAAGGGGGAACCCTTCTATTCTGTGTTAGGTGAATGGAGTTGTGCTCAGTAGATAACTGAAATTAGCTGCTTAGCATGAACTGAGCATTGAGGGGAGCTTAAATGCCTACAGTGCTAAGCAGGCATCTTGTAAATATTAGTGATACCTTAACTCTTGGATTTAGATACTTGCTTCTCTTTAAATCTAGTCCCAGGATGAGAAATGGGGGTCGTGGTACATGAAAACTGATTGGGTGAGTCTATATGAGATGCTTTACTGTGCAAGTAGCATAGTTTACTGCACAGTAAGCATGCATGTCTACATGTGCATATGCTTACTGTCATGAACGACTCATACCTCCTAAGGCTGGGGGGGCACAGTGGCAAGCGAGGGCCACCCGCAGCTGGCCATGGTGACACTGGCGGCAAGGGTCGGCCAAGCAGAGACCACCCACAGGTGGCCACAGTGATGTCAGTGGCAGGGATGGCGAGCGGTGACTGCCCACAGATGCCGGCAGCAGTGTCAGCAGCTGCCAATCGCGGGGGGGGCACGTGCCCCCTGTGCCCTCCCTATGCATTGCGTATGCTTACTGAGCAGTAAATGCTGCTACTCGCAAGTAAATTTGCTACCTGCAAAAGTAAGTAGCAAATTTACTTGTGAATGATTACTGCACAGTAACACTCATGTAGATGCTGACAGGGAGCAGATTTGCTCCCAGTCAGCCCTGCCGTTAGGGGTGCAACCTGAGGCTAGCCCCAGGCCTCCCTAGGACTGGAAGCCTCTTCTGCCCCAGGGCTGGGCCAGATCAGTGGCAGCCCCAGCCTCAGTCCTTAAAAGTCTGCAGGTGCTTTGAACCCTGGGGCACATGGGCAGGGAGCCTGAGGCCACTCCAGGCCCCTGTGTCCCCCTGGCCAGGCTGCAGGCTCACCCGGGATATCAGTGGGGGGTCCCACTGCTGCCACAGGTGTTGCTCTCGCTGCCAGGCATCCTCCACCTGCTGGGCCTCCTCTACACAGGCCTTGGGAAACAGCTCCCCCATGGCCTCACAGATGTTATGCAGCATGCAGGCTGCAATGATGACGGGGAGGATGTCCTCGGTGAACTCAAGGCGGGCAGCAAGAACGCACTAGTGTCCCTTGAGGTGGCTGAAGGTGCACTCCACCAGGGTGTGGGTGGGCCTGGTGGGGGTCCAACTGGCCATTGTAGAGCTGCATGAGCCAGGGCAGAAGAGGGTAAGCAGAGTCCCTGATGAGGAAGGGCAGGACCACCACAACACCCAGCTGCAAGTCTGGCACCCCAGTGCAAAGTAGCTGCTTTGTGCCAGGGCTGGCAGGGCAGAGTTGCGAAACATGCAGGTGTCATGGGCACTGCCTGTCCAGCCGGCACTCAGATTTGGGAAGGTGCCACAGTGGTTGATAACAGTCTGGAGCACAATTGAGTGAAAGCCCCTCCAGCTATAGTAGGGGCAGTCCCTGTGGGGTGGGCAGGTGACAGGGATGTGGATTCCCCCGATACACTGGGGGAATTCCAGGGTATGGGACCCCACCGCCACTGCTAGGGGGTTGCGTGCATGCAGCGCTGCGTGCCCCAGCATGTCCTGGAAGGCACTGCACACCTCCAGGATGGCCTCCCAAGCAGTGGCCTTGCCCACCCCGAAGAGATGGCCCATGTAGCAGAGGTTAGTGGGCTTGGCCAGCTTGAGCAGGGTGAGTGTCAGCTGGGTGTCTGTGGGGACTGGTAGGTGCATGGTGGTGTCCTGCTGCTCCAGGTGTGGCTGGAGCTGCTCTAGCAGGTCCTGGAAGGTGGCCAGGTCATTCAGAACACTTCCAACCTCTGCTCATCATTCCAGGTGGGCTGGATGACATGGAGCCACCAGTCATGGCTGGCCTGGTGGGCCCAGAGGCAGCAGGGCTGAAGGCCTGCGAGGGCAGCCCTGGCAGTGGTGTCCAGCAGCTAGTCATTGGCATCCCTGCTGGGGTCTGGCCAGATGGTCAGGCGGCAACTGAGCAGCAGTGGCCCTGAGATGGCATGCTATGGCCAGGTAGGTGGTCACTGCACATGAAGGAGCCAGGAGGGCCCAGATGGCCATGGGCCAACCAGTGGTCAGGGCTTGTAGGGCTGCAGGAAGCAGCACCAGTTTGCTGCTAAGCAACAAATCGCCTGCCATATCCCTGCATGTGTAGATGCCTGCCTGGGCACATATACACACAAGTAGTTTACTTGCAAGTAAACTTATCTCAGATCAAATGCATCCGTAGAGGTGCCCACAGACTAGTTAGAAGGCATGAGTTAGCATTTCAATAGACACTGTGAATTATGCATTTCCATTTAAAAAATAAAACAACTTACTAATTTGATAGTGTAAGATTTGATATTGTAGCCACGGTGGTCTAGAAATGATGCAAGAGGCAAGGGTTTATTAGGGTGATAGCTTTTATTGGACCAACTGTGTAGCTAGGATAGTTAGCCATTTGAATGTAAGACATCTTCCTTAGGTTGGGGAAGAAAGCTTGTCTAACTATTCCAGCTACATAGTTGGTCCAATAAAAGATAGCACCCTAAGAAATCCTTGCACCTCTACTGAAATATTTAGCAACTTCTGTACTGGCAACCACATCTTTTTAAAGGCTTGACACACCTTCAAGGTTAACATAAGCTACCTGCAGAAGCTGGAAGGTGGACGAATGTTTGCTTTGCTCATGGGCAACTTTCTTTCAAACAGCTCTGCTTAGAATAAGGGATATATTTGGTATCCATGTTGGTCTGAGACAAAAAGAAATGCAAAGCTCTAGAGCTCTTGGTTCAAAGGTGATACCTTTTATTAGACCAACTAAGAAATCACAAAAAACTATCTTTTTCTGCAAGCTTTTGGGTGCACACACCCTTCCTCAAGCTTAGGGGAAATTAAAGATGGTTAAAAGTCCCCTTACATAGGAAATGAACTTCATTTTTGCACCTTCAGCTCCCTCTGTGCAAACATGAAGTTTCTATGTATGGGGACTTTTTACCATCTTTAATTTCCCCTAAGCCTGAGGAAAGGTGCATGTGCCCGAAAGCTTGCAGGAAAAGATATTTTTTTGTGATTTCTTAGTTGGTCTAATAAAAGGTATAATCTCTGAACCAGGAGCTCTAGAGTTTTGCAGTTCTCCTTAGAATAACACACTTAACCACTGAAGGGCAGGTTTTGCTTATTCATCAAAACCTGCTCGGAGATGCTGACCATTTCAGTATATCACCTTTTTCATTTAAACAAATGCACTACACACAATCTGACAGGAGCTGAGTTCTTGTTAGGGTAGAGGAATTTTAAAACACAATGACAGGAAGTGATATACACCTCACTCTAACACATGTATCAATTTGTCTTTATAAAAAGGACTGCTCTTTGTTTCCCAAACAAAATATTTGTCTTCCTGTAGGCCCATCCTCCTGCCCATCCCCACCCTTCCCCCAAAGTGTGTCTTTGTTTTAAATGTTGGCAGGTATGGCAGTGGTACAAAAAACCCCAACAAAATATTTTAAGAAAGAATTGAGGTTTACATTACCAATCTTGTATTTAAAAAAAAAAGGCATAAAGTGCATGTGAAAGTCACCTTTTTTGCTTTTTGTTTTTCTTTCATTCCTGATGGAATTTATTTTTATACAGCAAAGATCCTTATATAACCAAAACTAATATTTACTAATGTATGTTCTGTCCCCACTTAAATCAGCAATTAGGCAAAATTTAGGCCTTATGTTGAAGCTGGTCTAATATCCAGCCAAGAAGGCAAAAGGTGCCACCTTGTAGACTAACTTGTTCAGAGAGGCATGAGCTTTCATGGGCTTTTTTATCAGATGCTATGAACAGTATTGCAGAGGGCAAGGGATACTAAATAGAAAGGAATCAAAGTATTTGAATATGAAGGAGAGAGAAAGTGTTCAAGCTATGAGGGCCAAAGGGAGACTTAGAAAGAGGGAAAAGTAGGATTTCACATACAGCCCTATGCTAAACATCTTAGGAATTAGATTATCACCTGCAAAGGTTTATACAACCCTTTTTGAAGGAGGTGGTCTCTAAGGCTAAGTGTAGACTATGTTCAAAATGGCCACCCAATCTATGGTAAATTGGGAGGGGCTAACTGGGAGGGGATGGGGGGAATCGGGGTAAGGAGGAGTGATTGGGGAGGGGATTGGCAAGCAGGTGTGATCTACAAGGGGTTGCTGGGGTCCATGAGGATCTGGTAGGCCCAGGGGGGCTCATGGTGTCCATAGAGAGACTTGGGGTGACCGGGGCTATTTTTGCCCCCCAACCTCCTCCTGGTGAACCTATATCCCTGCCACTCCCCACTGAGACTTACTTCCTCAGCTGTGGTAGTGGCAAATGTGGATAAATCCAGTGGCACCCAGAATAGCTTGTGAGATGAGGGTTTGGGAAGGGCTGGCTGGTCCTGGGAAGGGATAGGGGCAGAGGGGAAACAAGGGGTCAAACAGTTAAAAATAGCCCGGTGCCAGGCGTGCAGGACGCTCTCGTTGCTGGGGTCCCAGGCTCTGAGCATTCCCACAATGAGCGCATCAACCATCACATTGTAGCCACAGCCCCTCAGGATGTTGGCCAGCGGGGCGTACTTCTCCCTCTTGCGAGCCCGGGCATCAGTGAAGGCTGGGTGCTGGTTCTCGAAGGGGATGGTTACATTCATGATCACGACCTTCTTGGCCTCTTCGTTTGTGATTACGATGTCAGGTCACATCTGGCTTTCGCAGCCCGGGATGGTGTGGTTCACAGAGATCTCCCCCACTGCGGCCGGGATGACCCTCACCAGGCAGTCCTGGACAGCGTTGTCGCGGAGCTGCTAGGCTCTGGTGTGTGGCCTGCAGCTGCACAGCACGTGGGGGAGGGTCTCTATCACATAGCCGCACCATTGGTACATCTTGTCCCAATGGCTGAAGCAGATGGCAGGCGTTTGAGGCGGGTGCAGTGGAGGAAGTGCCAGTCCGCAAAGCGTGTGAAGCTCCCGCTGGGCATGAAGTGGTTGCTGGAGTCCCACTTCGAGGTGACATCGAAAACCTTGCCCTGGTCGGGTTTGGCCCTCAGGTTGCTGGCGTTCTTGTTTTGGATGGTGTCCTTCAGGAACTGCTCCAAGGTCCTTGTGCGGGGCGTCACAGTGATGCGGTCGCATGCAAGGCTGATTGCAGGGAGACTCCCAGTTCCTGGCACTCCTACATCTATCCAGGTCCACCTCAGGCTGGGTTCTGCCAGTTTTTGGCAGTTTTTCTGCCAGTTTTAGGTCAGTCTGTGCGCTCAAAACTTCTGTACAGTTACGGGTGTAGATTGATTTCCTACCGCTGAGACCAGATCTATCAGTGTAAGGTCCTCACCTCGGTTGACTGAGTTAGATTAGGCAGCCACTGTAACCTGATCCAACCTCCTTGAATGTCTGCACTTAGCCAAAGATGCCACCCTACCCTGCCATTGCTATAGTTAATATAAAAGAAGCCTGGTCTACTGAAAGCATCCTTTGGGATGAAGCCTGCCTAATCAATATATCAGAGAGCAACTCTTTCACAAAAGGACTCTGCATTACCCAGGGGTGAAAAAACCCCCAGCCTCTCCATCTCCTGTGCAAAATGAAGTTTATTTTCTATCTGTGAGACCTTTTACAATTTTTGAATTCTCCTTGGCCTGAAGAAGGCCTTGTGTTTGGACCCAAAAGCTTGCAAAGAAAGGAATTTTTTTTGCTACAATTTAGTTGGTCTAATAAAAGATACAGCCTCTAACCCAAGAGTTTTGTTTGTCCTTTGGGACAATGCATCTACATTTGGTACAGTGTGATACTCAAGTGCAGGCCCCTTTGAAGGCCCTTTGTCTTTGTTTCCACCCTAAAAAAGGAAGTAACTGGGGTTAGCTTACAGAAAAGGGGTTTGTCAGATGTACACATGGGCCTGGTCAGCAGCCTACAACGTTAAATTTTGCTGCAAGTTAAAACAGTGAAAAAGTACTATAGTAACCTTATAGTAGACAATGACTAATCCTGTCCATATCAGTTTCATTCATCAGGAAAGTGTGGCAGTAGCTGGAAGGGAAAAAGGAACGAGTCCCCAAAAGTGACTTTTGCCCTTCTTTAAATAGCTTGAGGCTGAAATGCTACACAAAAGAACAGAGTTGTGGATATCACTTTATCTATACCTGTGTTAGTAGCCAAGCCAATTGCAATGGATTTCCCTCCAGCACCTTGGGTGATAATGGTGATGATTGTTTCCTGGGAGCTCCTTCTCAGCTCTATGGAGGAAAGTCCCATAGCAAGAGCTGACCCATCTTCTGCAGGCAAAGAGAACTGCATGTAAAAAGCCCAATCCACAAGGGTCTGCCTACAAAGCCCAATCTTGTGCAATGTTACTAGGCAGCTAGAAATGCTTCACAGTCACAGACCTGATGAGGAAAGTCTTGCATCTACCTTTATTCCAACCATGCAGTTGGTCCAATAAAAAATAGTCCCTCAAAAATTCTTGCCTCTCACAGTCACAAGTATCTTAAATCTACAAGCCAGCAGAAACCTAGCTCTGCTTCTTATACTTACTCCTTTATTTAAAAGGCAAGAAACATTGTTGCTTGGATAAGCATTTAGGCTTGAGATTTGAAGTTTCCCTCCTAAGTTTTGGGGGATTTTTTTCCCCTTCTACATGTTATGACATCACCTACATAACAATTAGCTACCTTAAAGCAGTGGTCATTTATTTTAGGCTTCATTTATCTTTAACAAATGTTGCGCTTCCAAACAACATTCCCTTAGGAGAGCTGAGAGACTCCTTACCAGCTGCCCAGAGGAGTTTTCTATCTATTGACTCCCCTGTGAAATACTATGAAATATGAACTTTCATTTCTACCCAGGAGAACTTTTACAATCTTTTCTCCGATGCCTGATGAAGGGCGTTTGTGCCCAAAGCTTGCAAGTAAAGACATTTTTTTGGAAAAAATCTTGGCCTAATAAAAGATATCACCTCTACCATGAGCCCCAATTTGCTTTTTCCCTTAAGGACACTTGTCTCAGTTTACCTTTCTTAGGCGCTGCAGCCATTTCAATTGATTAGAAAGACAGGCAAGAGCTTCTCATCTCTGTCAAACATGTTTGCTGCTTAAAACTATTTCACCATTTTTTAAAAAACAAGAAATTCTGCAGGGAGCAATTGACAAAAGACTAGTGCGTGTCATATCCAATCAGCTCTGGTCCTTGAATTTCACTCAAGTTTCCTCAGTAACATGCACTACCTGAAATACTGACAAAGTCAGCTTTTTTTAAAGCCTGGTATACATTAAATGCCTGCAAAGGAAAATTCAGGAAGCTAAAAGCTCAGTGTGTTTTATACAAACAAGTTCCAGGATGTATGAAAATGATTGCATTTTAACTGAAACTCCAACATTTAAGCAAACTGTCAGGCAAAATGGATATTTTGTATTTGTTTCCTTAATTCTTTTGTTAACAGCACTTCAGATTTTCCACATCATGCTTCAAATGTCCATAAAAACATATTATCACTATCAGAATATTTTCTCTGAATTTCAGTCTTATTTAGTTTGTTCAGCCTTGCTAATCTCACTTCATCAGACTTAGGATAAGGGCAAGTGAATGCACATTGCTGTTCTTCCCCCTGACTCCCCCCCCCCCCCAGCATGTACACATGCACATGTGCACATACGCACACTCACCATAATTTTCAGCTCTCTTTGATAATTGTTCTCTACTTAATCCTCAGGCTATATTTGCTTACACTGCATAAATTTCATTGTGAGACTTCTCTTGGGTCAAAGGCATTAAATGAATTCAGGGAGCATTTAGTCTCAGAGAGCCTAGCTAGTGGGAATTTGAAAATTAGCCTCCACACAGCCAACATTTCCAGAGCTATTTAAAGCTTGTAGTGGTCATAGTTAAATATCAGTAAAAAGTAAAGAGGCCTAATAAAAGAATATGTAGGGCAGGCTGCTATGAAGGCAAAAGCTTTTCTGCTATACAATACGGTTTAGACCTTCAATTGTGCTTGTGTGGATGCTTGCAGATTTGTAGGTGGATTTGCTGGGGAAGACTTTCTGAGTCTGAGAAGAAACAGCACAATGGTGGGAAGCTGGGTTCTGGGAAAGGAAATGTAGGGATTGGAAAGCAAAACTGAGGGGAGGCTGCACAAGGAGTTGAAAGAATAGATTGGGAAAGGAGCAGAAAGACTCGAACCTTGGCTAGACGCACAGAATCTGAGGGAAAAGCCTTCAACTCATTATAGGTTTGCTTCCCAGAATGAGCCATTTTTCTGTGGAAATAAAAGGCTCCCTCTGACTGCACACACCAGCTTTGGATGTCTGATTTGAAAGTGTGTGGTTATCTGGTTTCAAGTTCGTAAAGGAAAAAAAAAAAGAAACAAAAGTTTACATGTTCTAAAGTGTGGTATTTGAAATGAAGGAAGTGACTCAACTCTTCATGACCACGAGGCAGTTAGCCACCTCTGTCCTCAGCTAATCCCTCTCTTGGGCAATTCCCATTTGTGGAGTACTAAAATCTTTCACAAAAGTTGTCTGAGAGCCTTAGCACCATCTTGAGGGTGCTGGAACCAGGGATAAAAGGTATATGCAAAAGCAGTAGATTAAGTCCCCTCATAAACATTAAGGAATGAAAATAACTATATAGAAATGATAACTATGAAGATTATCCCAAAGAACAGTGATAAGTATGCTTAGATTTACTAAACTGGATTTTTGTTGGGAAGCATAAGATAAAGAAATCAAATACCAGAAAATAGGAACAATAATATCCTCCCTCATTCTATCTCTCTGTAGATGTAGAACAACAGTGCGGGATCATAATTAGGGATTCAATTACATTGATCAGTGGGAAGATGAAAGCATCAATTGCATATGACTACAAGGAGTTGCCATTTGTAGACTTCACTTCTTTCTTTCATCTTCCTTGATAAGGGTGCCAACTTTAGGAACATACTGTAATTTGTACTTCTGTTTCTGAAACCAAGGACAAAGCTTCCAGATTGCAAGGACCTCGTTCCAAATTGCACCTCAGAATGAATTGCCTGTAGCTGGTTTTATTACATTTTTGCTCCAGTGCTGCATGAAAAATGCTTTCACAGTTATGGTCTATTTTTCTCTTGAAAAGACTTGTGCAGCTTAGAAAATCTCTCCTAGAATGAGGTGTCAGAAGCAGAGCTGACTCTAAGCAATTCAGAATCTCTGCTTCTCAGTTAAAAGGAAATGCTGTATTAAGGTGAAAAAAGCATTTGGCTCTTAAGAACAGAGGTCAAGGACTGAATGTTTCTAGATGGAACTGTGTCTTCTCCTTATAGATAGTAACGTTACGTCAGCATGGAGGGAAAGTGCCTAGACATTATGAGCAACCTTGCATTGCTGTTTCTGTTCTGCATTCAGCAGGCTGCTGCTATGACAACTTTAATGAGCCTTCTAGAAGGCTCATAAGTTGCACCAAAATTATAGGTAATGAAAAAGAACAAGCAGACTGAAAGAGTAACAAGAGACCTGTCACCTTTCCTGTTTCAACCTAGGGACATCTCAATGCTACAGACATAGACCTGACTGGACAAATATTGCTTGAATTCTTTACTTGCTGAATTGCAGAATTTCAGCTAGGTGCTTGGAGTAAAAACTAATGATCTGGTATCTGCTGTCCCTTCCATATACCACTGGACTTCACAGACTACTAATTTACTTGGCACTAATTCGTAGGGCTGCAAAGCTTTGGTCCCTGATTTGATTCGGTGGAGATTCGGCCTGATTCAGCGGCCAAATCTCTGAATCCAAATCGAATCAGGGGACCCTTTAATCTCTCTGAATCAATTTGGAGAGATTTGGACAGATTCAGCGATTTGGACATAGATACAGCTTTAAATGTTTTTTCTACATACCTCTAGGTAGCTGGGACTCTGAACACTGCGGTGCTGGGGCAGATGCAGCATCCCACAGAAGCACGGGGGCTCCCCAGTGCACTCAGCAGCAGACCCAGAAGTGGACCAGAAGCACTGTGGGACGCTCCATGTGCCCCAGCACCACAGCGATCACGAGCCGTGCTGCTACCTCAAGGTATGTAGAAAAAAACTTTTAAAGCTGTGCCTGTGTCCACATTGCTGATTCGCCAAATCAGCATCAAATCTTCAGATTTGGATTCTGCTGAATCGAATCAGGGACAGTGATCCATATCAACGAATTGAATCACTGTCCCTGATCCAGGCCGAATCCGAATCGATTAGGGCCCATTTTGCACAGCCCTACTAATTCGTCAAATGCCATTTTCAGTGTATGCTAGGTGTACAGTATCACCACACAGTTGTGCTCCACCCAGGGCATTAGTGCAGAGTAGCACTACAGAGTAACATCAACACTACAGCCTACTGAACATGGTCTTTACTGCATAGAAAAGTCTTTGGGTAGTTTAGTAGTTAGGGGTGTAGGATTTTTATTAGGCTTCCATTTGTTTTAAGATTTTCTCTGTTGTTTGTTCAGCATCACAGCTAAACAAAAGATTCCCATTTTCAAATGGGGAAGTTCATGTGGGGACAACTCTATAGCAGACTTCCTATTACTTGGGGTTGAGGCTAGGGTGGCCATCATAGGGGACAGTCTGGTTGTCCTCTGTCCTCTATTGATACAAAACCAGATGTCTTTATGTCTTTATGTTTCTATTGATACAAAACCAGATGTCTTTATGAAAGGTGTTGGGTTTAGTATCAATAGAGGACAGAGGACAGAGTAGCAAAAAACTGGAATGTCCTCTATGATGGCCATCCTAGTGGGGACACACACTTTGTTTGGACATGGCCCTGGGGAGGAGGGGGGCCTGGGTGGGAAGGCCTGGAACAAGGTTAGGCTGTTGGACTCTGGGCAGGAAGGCCTGCGCCTACTCTGGGTTGGGCAGCCTGGAGCAGTGAACCCAGGGCAGTCTTTAGTCCGAGAGGGAGCAGCCCTCTTGATCTGAGGGGAGCTTTTGGGCCTGAGACTGGCTTTAGTACCCACAACTTGAACCTGGGCCTACCCAAGCGGTGCTCTACACTTTGACTTGGCCTTGGCCAAAGCACTTGGATCTGGGACCACATGGGCTTGAGCCTGGGGCACCTCACACTCGGGCCTCAGCCTGTTGTGGAGGGAGGCAATTTGGTTAGATGTAGAAGGAAAGGGTTAATGGAAAAAATTGGACCTGGCCTTTATGAGAATGGGCAGCAGCAGGTGAAGGCATCAATACTGAAAGGCAAGCGAACAAACAGTGCATCTTTGTCAAGTCAGATTCTTCACAGGTTTTTGCTTACCATCTCAAAAGCCTCTTTCACTTTGGTCCAGACTTCTGAGATGGTAAACACACACGTCACAAGGCTTTCTGGATGGGGGACCTTGCCTAGTAGTCATCCCCAAACACTTTGGGAGTCTTTTGTGATCTTGAGGTTTAAAATCCACCACAGGAATTTAGAATGAAAACGGATCTCCCTTTTGAGTTTTGTTGGTAGCTAAATAGATCAAGCAATTCTACAGCCACAAAAGCTACATGAACTTCTATATCCCAGTGCCAAAAAGGAAAGAATCAAACACCTGGCTCCTCTTATTAGCAACTGTACCACAATCTGCTGAATTACCCAGGGAAGAAAAAGGCTTCACAGAGACCCTCATCTTGTTCTACTAAATGGGACCAATACCAACCCCAAAAGATTACTTACAACCATTTTCTAGAACCACAACTAAAAGGTTTAATTGGTTTACTTTCAGTAGACTGGGCAAAATATCACCTAAGCTGAATAGGCCCTAAAAATATCAAAGCTGATCATACAACATAGTTCTAGGCTCTTCCTTTCTTCTCATCCCTGCATTTATCCACTCCTTTTCAGGGACTAGTTTTACAGGAGACTATCAAAAACAAAAGGCATAATCCCTCCTTACTCTTGGAGCAACAGTGTGAACAACCCTTGTCAATACCGGGGAACCATTTTTTATTCCATTACTTTTTAAAACTCAAGGAGACAGGAGATTGGTACTATTTTAGATCTGAGAGAGCTCCTTACCTGAATCAGTTCAAGGTGAATATAGTAGCACTACACTTGATAATTCCTCTTCAGGGTTGGGTCACAGTTCTTAACTACCAGACCATACATTTCCATATTCCCATCTAACCCATACAAAGATGATATTTATGATTTGTAGTGGGGGCATCACATTTCCAGTATATGGTCCCACCTTCTGGTTTGTCCCTGAGAGTCTTTGCCAATGTGGCATTTAAGAGAAAGAAAAAAAACAACCAAAGACAATGGCAATAATCTTGTTTACCCATAGCTTAGTGACTGGCATTTACTTTACCATCCTGCGATTCCGGATCAACAAAAAATTATCTTCAGGGCCAACCCAAAGTTAGAATGTATAGGGACACTTAGATGCTACTGCAGCAAGCCCATACTTATCCCAAAACGGATACAATGTCATGTCAGACCATCGTTCATCTTCGGTGCCATGGGAAACTCAGACGACTATAAGAATAAGTTGAAGGATGATGGACCACGGGACCTACTCCACATTACTTACAACTCAACTTCAATCACTCTTGCAGGTGAAGTCTGCCTGCCTCCTAATCAAACATCACCAAATTCCTCAAATTCCTTACAAAGTCCCATTATTATTAAACTGGTAGAAAACACCAATAGAATCTGCTTGCGTTAGTAATTAATGCTTCCAACCAGAAAGGCAGAGCACATCTGGAGCATCAATAGACCAAGGGGCTATGAATACAAAGAGAAGCACCTGCTCATCAACATATTAAAATTCAGATTCACTTAGGATGTACATCATGCCTTCATTCCATTCAAGGCCGGTACAGATAATTACAGAGAGTACAGCAGCAATGCTTTACATAAACAGGCATGAAGAAGCCAGACCTTCCCCTTTCTGGCACTGAAGTCGTTTGCCTGTGAAACTCCTGCACCTGGCACCAAATCACCATCATAGCTCTACAACTACTGGGATTAGAGAATACACTGGCAAATTGTCTGAACAGATCTTTTTTTTTTTATGACCCCCCAGATAGTCAATAAAGGATGCTACAATCCACACAGTATTTTACAACTAAGGTCAACCAAATGTAGGCCCAGATCCATGAAACAGCTAAAAATATCTTTGCTCAGAAACCACCTAATCTTGGAGAAACTCACTAGGCTCCTGCTGCTCTGCTTCTGCACATTTTCCAAACTGCTCCAGCCTGAGCCACTAGGCAACTTACTCCAACCTAATCCCAACTGGAATCCAAGATAAAGGCAAAGGAATGACCCTCTCCTGAGGGGGGCCTGGTGCTTTTGATGTGAACAAAACATGCCTAATGCACAATGACAGGATTGGGCCACACACCAAATGTAGTGTCAATGTCTGCTTTATTTTTAAAGACCAGGTGGACAGTGTCTTCACCAGCTCAACTAGCCTGTGACCTGGTGATTAGGCCACACTTCTGGCAGATGAGAAATATGAACTTGAAGGCTCTCAAGACTGGAAAGGGCCTAGAACCTGGGTCTTCCAGTTCTTGGGTGAGCACACTAATGACAAGGATATTACCCTGCTCAGTTTTCCCAGATGGTTATGGAAGATGATTTGAGCCTGCTGACTCTGAGAGGGTGAAGGCACTGCCCTATCAGACACCTAAAGCCCAGAGAGAGGTTTCATACATATTCCATAGGGTATTTACCATTTCTTATTGGCTATTTCTAAGTAACCCCATAATCAACACACAGGCTATTTAGTTTATACCCATCACTCCCCAAACCCTGCACAGAGAGCCTAAGCACCTAACTTCAGGAGTTGGAGTCCTCCATGGGGAGCCAGACATTTAAATGTTAGACTGTGCAATGCTTAACTTGTAGGTGCCCAAGATCTAGCCTGCTGACTTATTGGCTTGCCCTGGAGTACAGCAGAAAGGATCAACCCATCTGTTCTAGAAGGGATCAGACTCCTAGATTCCAGATGGATATATTTGTCAGTCCTTGGACATGCAGACTGGAGGATGTTGAATGCACAATCCTTTCACTGTGCATTAGGCATGTTTTGTTCACATCAAAAGCATCAGGTCCCCCTCAGGAGAGGGTCATCCCTTTGCCTTTATCTTGGATTCCAGTGGGGAAGGGGATGACGTGGGCGAAGGAAGCCTCAGACAAGCACGCCAAGCATTGCCTGCAGGAGCAGCCCAGCCTAAACCGATGACAAGAGAAACAGGTAATCAGGTAAGTGACATGGGCCTGGGTACCACTGGGATTAGGGAGGCGGTCCATTCATCCTCAGGAGGCCTCAAATGCCTCTATACTAATGCCTGCAGCATGGGGAACAAGCAGGAGAAACTAGCCTTCCTGCTATCCAGCACCAACACAGACATAGTGGGGCTCACCAAAACGTGGTGGGACCCAACGCATGACTGGGCAGTGAATATCAAGGGCTACAGGCTCTACAGGAAAGATAGGACAGGTAGGAAGGGTGGAGGTGTAGTGCTCTATGTCAAGGAGCAACACATCCACAATGCATATCATTGGGTCAGAGGAGGAGCAAACGGAAGTGCTCTGGGTTAGAGTACAAAGGGGCCAGGGAGAAAGGGACTTAACGGTGGGGGTCTACTACAGACCACCCAACCAAGGAGAAGATCAAGACCAGGAATTCTTAAGTCAGCTCACGGAGATAGTTAGGTCCAAGGATGTGGTTGTCATGGGTGACCTAAACTTGCCAGACATCTGCTGGGAGAAGCAGACAGCCAGGTCTGACCGCTCACGCAGGTTCTTAACTGACATACAGGACCTCCATCTATCCCAGGAGGTACACAGCCCCACCAGGGGAGACGCCTTGTTGGATTTGGTTCACGGGCAACGACCTGGTACGGGGTCTGCTGGTGCTCGACAACCTAGGCGATAGCAATCATCGTCTGCTGGAATTCACCATCCAGCACAAGGTGGAGAAAGCCTCCAGCAAGGCAGCAGCCCTTGACTTCAGGAGGGCAGACTTTAACGAGGTGAGGAAACTAGTGCAGGAAGCACTGAGGTCCCAGAGCTGGAGGGAGTTGAGTGTCCAGGAGGAGTGGTTGCTCCTTAAGGAGGCAATCCTCCAAGCTCAAAGGGAAGTAATCCCTACACGAATCAAAGGGGTCAAGAGGGCGCAAAGGCCGCCATGGCTCACCAAAAGCATCCGGGAATGTCTCCAAACAAAAAAGGAGGCATACACCTGTTGGAAGGGAGGGGCCATCACAGGAGAGGGCTATACCTCGATAGCTCAGGAATGTAGAGGGGTGGTCAGGAAGGCCAAGGCAGAAATGGAGCCAGGACTAGCTACCCAGATCAAGGACAACAAGAAGTCCTTTTTCAAATACATAGGGGGGCAAAAGAAGGTGCCAAGTAACATGGGGCCTCTGCAGGACATGCTAGGAAATCTGGTCATCTCGCCTGACGGTAAAGCTGACATATTCAACAATTTCTTTGCCTCCGTATTTCTGAGGAGGGACCCGGATATCTTCCCCACTGGCCACCCTAAGGGCCCTGTGAGTGGCACACCCAGGCCTAGGGTTAATGAGGACCTTGTCAGGGAACTTCTGGAGGGACTAGATGTATTTAAATCCCCAGGTCCTGATGATCTCCACCCCAGAGTGCTGAAGGAACTAGCAGGGGTCATTGCGGGACCTCTGGCACAGCTCTACAAGCACGCATGGCACTCAGGCGATGTGCCAGAGGACTGGAAAAGGGCCAATGTGGTCCCCATCTTCAAAAAAGGGAGGAAGGAGGACCCAGGAAACTATAGGCCCGTGAGTCTTACCTTGGTGCCGGGAAAGCTTTTCGAAAGAATTATCCTGGCACATGTCCAGGAAGGGCCAGCAGGAGAGGTTATGCTCAGGGGCAACCAGCATGGGTTCATTAGGGGCCTTGTCAAACCAAACTGGTGGCCTTCTATGACCAGGTCACCAAGTCCTTGAATGCAGGTGTCGCAGTGGATTTAGTCTTTCTGGACTTTAGGAAGGCCTTCGACATGGTCTCTCACCCCATTCTCAGTAAGAAACTAGGAGACAGTGGTATTGATGCCTACACGGTCAGATGGGTCACTATCTGGCTGGAGGGCCGCACCCAGAGGGTGGTGGTGGACGGGTCTTATTCGACCTGGAGGGATATGGGCAGTGGGGTTCCCCAGGGCTCGGTCCTTGGGCCCTCACTATTCAACATCTTCATCAGTGACTTGGGCGAAGGGGTAGAAAGCACCCTGTTCAAGTTCACAGATGACACTAAATGTGGGGTGAAGTGGGTATGCTAGTAGGAAGGAACAGGCTGCAAGTGGATCTAGACAGGATACAGGGGTGGGCCAAAGAGAACAGGATGGGGTTCAACACTGACAAGTGCAGGGTAATGCACCTGGGGATGAAGAACCAGCGGCACACCTACAGGCTGGGGAACTCCCTTCTCGCCAGTGTTGAGACAGAAAAGGATCTTGGAGTCATTATTGATGCCACAATGAACATGGGCCGACAGTGTGGGGACGTGGTCAGGAAGGCCAACCATACCTTGTCGTGCATCCACAGATGCATCTCAAGCAGGTCCAAGGAGGTGATCCTCCCCTCTATACAACACTGGTCAGGCCGCAGTGGGAGTACTGTGTCCAGTTCTGGGCGCCGCGCTTCAGGAGGGATGTGGCCAATATGGAGAGGGTCCAAAGGAGGGCCACCTGCATGATCAGGGGGCAGCAGGGCAGGCCCTACAAGGAGAGGCTGAGGGACCTGAACCTGTTCAGCCTCCAAAAGAGAAGGCTGAGGGGGGATCTAGTGGCAGTCTACAAACTAGTCAAGGGGGACTAGCAGGCATTGGGAGAGTCCCTGTTCCCCCAAGCAATCCTGGGAATTACAAGAAACAATGGACACAAGCTAGCAGAGGGTAGTTTCAGGCTAGACATTAGGAAGTGCTATTTCACTGTCAGGGCGGCTAGGACCTGGAACCAACTTCCAAAAGAAGTGGTGCTGGCTCCTACCCTGGGGGGTCTTTAAAAGGAGGCTGGACAAACATCTGGCCAGGGTCGTTTGACCCCAGTACTCTTTCCTGCCACGGGCAGGGGGTCGGACTAGATGATCTCCTCAGGTCCCTTCCGACCCTACCAACTATGAAACTATGAAACCCTTTCAATATCAAGGATATTGAAAAATATCCAGCAAGAATCAGTAGGAATGGATTTACTAGCACTGACTTGGTCCAAATATGTTACCTCTGACATCAGACATAATTTCTCAGAGACAGTGTGAAGATCCCCATCCTGATGTCATGGTGTACACTTGCTAGTTCACTACCTTGAAAAAAAAGGGGCCCACTTACAAGCAAAACACCTTGAAATGAAGTTTCCATAAGATTGATTTATACTGTCCACTGGAAAAGATTTCTGTTTGGCACAACAGTGTAACCCATTTCTTATCCAAAAAAAGATTCTTAATCCCCTGGACCACAGGCACCAAGGGCCCTATATCCCCTGGATGCCCAATCCCCTGGACCATAGGTGCCCCAAACTGGGAACATCAAGTCCTGGTCCCAGGCTGCATTCCCAGTATAATGTAGGGATCTGGGTTTTCTGTTTGCTGCAGAAAAGTGTGGGAAACCGTGGGTTTTCCCTTGCAAGCTCTCAGAGTTCCAGCCTGCAAGGGGTTGCAGGGAGTGGGATGCATGTAACCAGGAATACAGCCTGTCACAGGCCAGCTGGGCACTGTGAGTGTATCAATTTTATCACAGGCCAACTGGGCTGTTTGATTCAGTTTTGGATTGAGGAGGCAAAGTTGGGAGTGAAATAAAGGCAAATTTATTATAGCTTACACACACACAACAGTTAACAGAAAGATAAATGCGATAAGCAGATAATGCAGTATAAAAGAGCTAAGAGTAAATAATAACAATAGATAATAACAACAGATAAATAGATAGATCAATCTGTCGCAGGCCAACTGGGCACTGTGAGGGTATTAGCCACACTGGGCTGTTCGAAACAACAAATAGAGAGACATGGGTTGGCACCTTATCAATAGTCCCTCAATACCAGGTGCGCGCCAAGTGATTCCAGCGAAGTCAGGCATCCCCGATGATCGATGCTGTCAGAGGGATTACCGGGGAAGGTCCCTTAATCAGGATCTGACCCTCCTCACACCGGGAGTCTGGGGTCCAGGTGTGGAACAGAAATGACCGTTCTGTTCTTTCCTTCCTGCTGGTTACCTGATGCACGTGCTTTTTATACCTAGTCTTATTTTAATCCGTTGGCCTCAGGGCCCCTCATAACATTGCCCTATACTTGTTACCCTATGGGATTGAAAGGTGTTAAAATTATCATAAAAGGTTACTACTCAGACTCGGGTTTATCCAATAAGCAAATTATGATGCAGCACCTTTAGGTTTGAAATTGACATTGCTCCGCCTAAATCCCAACCCCTTTTAGGCTTCAGTTGAATATGCTTTCTTGGGATACGCTTTCCTGGAATGTGTTGGGTGTGCCAAGCAGTTAGATCCAGTTTTTATCGCTAAGGCTGAACCCTGAGCAAAAAGCCGTTAGGCCAGCTAATCTCACAGCTGAAGCTTTGCCTCTGGGGCCCAATCAGTTCCATGAACAGTTAATTTATCATTTTGGTTAAACTTATGACAGACAAGTTACATTTGCAGTTTTCAAACTTACAAGCTTATATTAACTAATATTACCTGTTTAGGCAAAATACCAAATGCCTCCAAGAAGCACACATTATTGCTTATTAATCCCTCTGGTTCTGGCTGTTACAACAGCCCCAGGCAGTGGGAGAGAGCAGCTCTTCCAGCTGCCTATAGGTAAGTCTATGAGGGCAGGCAGATTAAAGCCCCCACAGTGAGGGAGGGAGTGGGGCAGGGGCTGGGCCTGGGGGTGCTGCCCAGCCAGGGGAGTGCATGGGGTCCAGGGCCAGGGTGGGGAGTAGAACAGAGCCACAGGCAGCTTGTCCAGGGGAGTGCAGGTTGGGGGTGGCTCCCTGCTGCTGTGGCAACTCTCAGGGAGGCAGGCTGCCTGCTGTGGCCTTGGGGCTCCTTGCTCTGCTGCCCTCCCCGTGGGAACCCTGCACCAGGCACCATGCAACACAGACGACACTGTAGCTATTGCCCCTGCTCTCCCCAAGACCAAACGCAAAGTGTTTGTTGTGGGAGACTCCATCCTGAGGGGGACTGAGGGTGCAATCTGCTGTCCCGATCCCTTAGCCAGGGAAGTCTCCTGCTTCCCAGGAGCCAGAATCCAAGACATTGCAGAGAAGATCCCTAAACTCCTCCAGCCCACTGACCACTATCCCACGCTCCTCATCCATGTGGGCACCAATGACACGGCTCAGAGCACTCCCAGCAGGGTCATGAGGTGCTACAGGGATTTGGGTGCAGGGCTAAAGGGTCTGGGGGCGCAGGTGGTGTTTTCTTCGATCCTCTCAGTCACGGGCTATGGGCTGAGGAGGGAGAGGAGGATCCAGGTAGTCAACCAAAGACTGCGGTGCAGGTGTCATCAGGAGACTTTGGCTTCCATGTCCACAGTCCGCTCTTTGGTGAGAGAGGCAGTGAGCTGCTGGGAAGAGATGGCCTCCACCTCTCTCCACTGGGGAGGAGGCTCTTCTCAGCCAGACTGGCTGACCTGCTCCACCGGGCTTTAAACTAAGCCCCCCGGGGGATGCGGGGACTACTGCCACTGCTGGCCCGCTGAGCAACCCTTGCAAAGCCAGCAGGCCAAGGCATTTAAGGGAACCCACCCCTGCCCCAGCCCTGGATCAAAATGTAGGTAGGGCAAGGGCCCCCAAGGGGACACTTGCTTTCCTATACACAAATGCCAGGCACCTGGGGAATAAACAGGAGGAACTTGTTCTCCTGCTAAATGCAAATAACTATGATGTCATTGGGATAACGGAGACCTGGTGGGACTCCACTCATGACTGGGCCACAGATATAGATGGCTATACCCTGTACAGGAGGGATCAAGCGCACAAAAGGGGCGGGGGTGTAGCTCTCTATGTCAAGGAAAGCTACGCGTCCCTGCAAGCCAACATTGGCACGCATGGTGGACAACTTGAGACCCTCTGGGTTAAAATCCATGGGGAACACAGCACAGGGGATACTATGGTGGGAGTCTACTACAGACTCCCTACCCAGGGACAAGACCTTGACCAGGAGTTTGCCGGGGAATTGGCTGAGGCCACACGCTCCCGGTGTACGGTTGTCATAGGAGAATTTAACTACCCAGACATCTCATGGGAGAAGTGCTCAGCCAAATCCGAGCAGTCGCAAAGCTTTCTCTTGTGCATGGATGACCTCTATCTGATGCAGGAAGTCTATGGGCTGACGAGAAGTAAAGCGCTGCTTGACCTCGTACTGGCAACTGGTGACAACCTAATCAGTGACCTAACAATCGAAGGGAAGCTGGGTGACACTGACTATGAGCTGATCACCTTCACCATCTGCCATAAAGCTGGCAAGTCAGTCAGTAATACAGAAGTACTTGACTTCAGGAAAGCTGACTTTGACAAGCTAAGAAGGCTTGTCAGAGAAGCCTTAAAAGGCCACAACCCAAAGGAGAGCGGAGTTCAGGACAAGTGGTTGCTCCTCAAGGGAGCAATCCTGGATGTGCAAGCAAAATCCATCTCATCTTGGAGGAAAGGCAGCAAAAGGGCACAGCAGCCCCCTCGGCTCTCTGGGGAACTGGCAGACCTCCTGCATCTTAAAAGGAAGACCTACAAAGGATGGATGGCTAGAACCACCACCAAGGAGGAATACTCTGCACTGGCCCAGACCTGCAGAGAGCAAACCCGGAAAGCTAAGGCTGTGATGGAACTCCAGCTAGCTACAAATATCAAGGACAATAAAAAGTCCTTTTTTAGATATGTGGGGAGCCAGAGGAAAAGCAAGAGCAATATTGGACCCCTGCTAAACCAGATGGGACAACTGACAACCGATGTCCAGGAAAAAGCGAACTTACTAAATGGGTACTTTGCATCAGTTTTTCACTAGTCCCATGGGACGGCCCTGCCCACTGTGGGACAGGGAGGCCCAGGTGAGGGAGATTCCTTGCCCTCTATCAAAGCTGACCTTGTGAAGAAACACCTTGACATGCTGGATACCTTCAAGTCAGCCGGCCCTGACAGGTTACACCCAAGGGTACGCAGGGAGCTGGCAAGCATCATAGCCCAGCCCCTGGCACAGATCTTTGAGAGCTCTTGGCGCTCTGGTGAAGTGCCCAAAGATTGGAAGAAGGCCAATGTGGTGCCTATCTTCAAGAAAGGGAGGAAAGTAGATCCAGCAAACTATAGGCTCATCAGCCTGACCTCTATCCGGGGGAAGGTCTTGGAAAAGATTATCAAAGAGGCCATCCTATACAGGCTAGCTGAAGGCAATATCCTGAGGGATACCCAGCATGGGTTTGTTGCAGGTAGGTCTTGCTTGAACAATCTCATTTCCTTTTCTGAGCAGGTGACCTATCACCTGGACAAGGGGGAAGAGATTGATGTCATATATCTTAACTTTAAAAAAGCCTTCGATCTGGTATCCCATGATCACCTCTTGGCTAAACTGGCTAACTGTGGCCTCGACCTCACCATGATCTGCTGGCTGGGGAATTGGCTCTGCAGTAGGACCCAGAGGGTGTTGGTTGACGGGAGCCAATCATCTTGGTGCGCGGTTACCAGTGGGGTCCCTCAAGGCTCTGTCCTAGAGCCTATACTATTTAACATAGTCATCAATGATGTGGACATTGGTGTCAGAAGCAGACTGGCCAAGTTTGCCGATGACAACAAACTCTGTGGTAAAGCAAACACACCTGAGGACAGGAGGGTGATCCAGGCAGATCTTGACAGGCTCAGGAAATGAGTGGATGAGAACCTGATGGTGTTTAACACCGAAAAATGCAAGGTTCTCCACCCTGGAAGAAAAAACCTGCAGCATACTTATAGGCTCGGCAGTGCTATGCTGGTTAGCACTACAGATGAAAGGGACTTGGGGGTCATGATTGACCCACAAGATGAACACGAGCCTTCAATGTGATGCTGCGGCTAGTAGAGCAAGCAAAACGCTGGCTTGCATCCATAGATGCTTCTCAAGCAAATCCCGGGACATCATTCTCCCGTTGTATTCAGCCTTGGTGAGGCTGCAGCTGGAGTACTGCATCCAGTTTTGGTCTCCACAATACAAAAAGGATGTGGTGAAGCTTGAGAGGGTGCAGAGGAGAGCCATGCACATGATAAGAGGTCATGAAAACAGACCTTATGATGAGAGGCTGAGAGCTATGGGACTCTTCAGCCTGGAATAGCGCAGACTCAGGGGTGATCTGGTGGCCACCTATAAGTTTATCAGGGGTGCTCATCAGAATCTGGGGGAACGTCTGCTCACCAGAGCCCCCCAAGGGATGACAAGATCGAACGGTCACAAACTCTGCTGTGACCAATTCAGGCTGGACATAAGAAAGAACTCCACTGTCCGAGCCCCCATGGTTTGGAATAGACTGCCGCCAGAGGCAGTTCAAGCACCCACTTTGAACGCGTTCAAGACACATTTGGATGCTTATCTTACTGGGATCCTATGATCCCTGCTGACTTCCTGCCCCTGGGGCAGGGGGCTGGACTCAATGATCCTCCAGGGTCCCTTCCAACCCGAATGTCTATGAAATCTATGAAACCATGGCGAGGTGCCCCTGCCTGCCCAGTAGCAATGGGGGAGGCAGTATGGAGTTGTGCCCCCCGCTGCTGCCAGGCAAGCAGGGGATACCTCGCCATGGTAGTATGGCCTGCGCGGGGCTCTCAGGAGGAGGGCAGCAGGGCAGGAAGCCCCGAGGCCTCAGTGGGCATCCCACATCCCCCCACAACCCATGGGTTCTGCTCAGCTCCAGCCATGCCACTGGGGTGGGGTTTCATTTTAGGCACCTCTCTCCTCTCCCCCCCACAAAAATAAAAGTCCATGCCTATGCCTTGAACTATTTGTTATCCACTGAAAACTCTCAGGGCCCTCTCAGTGTTCATTTGGCTTCTATACTGCCCCCCTACCCACTGATAATGGGGTTATACAGTTTTCTCACATCCTACAGTGGCTCTGTTCCTTGAAGAACTAAAATATGTATTTCCAACAGTACAAGATTCCCAGACCACTGGGATCATAATGCTGTCCAGGTAGGACTGAGTTATATTCCTCATTCAAGCCTTTAGCTACAGGTTACTCATCTCATCTCTTTATTTAGGCAGCTTTCTTAATAAGAGGTACTTCAGTCCATGACTGACTGTCCATATACTAGCTTCCATAAGGGTAACAATGTACTCAGACCACATCCAAACTCATTTCACATTTTTACCTAACCAGAAATCACGCTTACTACATTTCTAGGCCCGCTTGTGCATTAGAAATTGGCTTAAGGATAGAAAATAAAGAGTGAGTTGCAGTAAAGCATCACCGTCTTGATGTGCAGCACTATTAGGATGGAGTAAACTAATTAACTCCATCCTAGGATAGTTCTGCCCAACACAAGTACTATCCTATGGAGGAGTTATTTACACCACCGCAATGCATGTGTAGACAGTGACTGGGGCTAGCTGGAGCACAAGGGTGCTACAGTATGGGGCTGCCTGCTGCCTAACCCTGCACTGTAGCACCCTCATGCCCCAGCCAGCCCTCCACAGCACTTTGAGCAAGGTTGGAGCAGCCCCAGGCTGGCAGGCTGACCCTCCGGGCTCCCTGCCAACTGGGGCTGCACTGCCCCAGCTCATCAGGCTGCGGTCCCAAAATGTGTAAACGCTGCATCTGGGAGCTATAAACTCCAGAGCAAACTGCACCACAGTTTATTCAGGGACACTAATTTTACATGTAGATGTGCCCAGTGAGTAAAAATGGTCAGTTTTCAGGATGGAAAGATGTAAACAACAGGGTTCTCCAGGGATCTCTGTTGGAACTGGTGCTATTTAACAAAGTCATAAATGATCTGGGCAATGGGGTGAGTAGCAAAGTGGTCAGATTTGCAGATGACACCAACTTATTCAAAGTGGTAAAGATCAAGGTGGACTGTGAGGAACTAAAGAAGGATCTTGCACCATTGAGTGAATGGGCAACTAAATGACAGATGAAATGCAATGTAGATACATGTTAAGTCATGCACATGGGCAAAAATAACCCAAACTATGCCTACACAACAGTGGGCTCCACATTAGCTGTTACCACACAGGAAAGAGATTTGGGAGTCATTGGGTGCATTTACACAATATGCTAACTGTGTAGTAGCCTAATAATACTGCGCAGTAGTGTATCACAGCACAAACAGTGCAGTAGCATCACTAAAAAGGCATTCAGCAGCACTACTCCACAGTAATGCTGGTTACTGTGTATTTTTTAGTACTTGATTATACAGCTGCTTTGGGAGTGGCCGCAGGGGGACCACTCCCCACCCCATCAGTGAGATTGACCATGGGTTGCCTCCCCGGGCAGTGAGATTGCCCCCCCAGCTGCTGATTGGTTGCTGGGGGGACACGTGCCCCCCCCTGACTAAGGTAGCACCAGTCACCCATGACAGTAGCTCATTACTACTGAGCAGTACAGTCGCCACACAGTTAGTGCCCAGTAACACTACTGCGCGGTAGCAACAAGCTGCGACACAGTAGCTCGCTGCTACTGCACCATGCTGTCTCATGTAGACATGCTCACTAAACATTTTTTCACACCCAAAAGTGATTTGTCAGTTGCTTTCATATTTATTGTAATCCATCCCTATGCTTGCACCTATCACAGATGTTTCTTGCCAGTAAAGGATGATTTAATTCTGAAATATATTTGTCAGGTGTTCTTTTAAAAAAAACGATGTATATGCCCAAACAGAGAAAGTAATTTGCTGGGTGGAGGGTACATTACCTTTTAGGCACACCCTGTAGAGAACAAAAAGCTTAAAATGATTTCCTCAAATTTTCCACACCCACACAAATGTATTTTTGGCTTCAAGCCAAGTATGGAAAGTTTCCATTCCAGAAAAAGTAATCCAAAAAGTTATGAGTTTATGAGACAAAGAATGATAATGAAAACTGTTTTGCAGCCATAACTATAATTTTCATTACTGAGCAAAGGTATAATCAAACTGATACTTCTTTTAATTAATTCACACCCGACAACAAATGTAATCATACTTCTCTCAATTATACCTTCTCACCTAATGTTAGGCCTTCCCTAATGATATGTTAGATTTGCCGGTGAGTATCTATCTGAATAACTCACTTATCCATTCTGCATAGTTGTAACTCAAAGTTCTAAAAACTTCTCAGCTCGTGCTCTCCTCCTTGTATCTTTTCACTCACTCTGCAGATTCATCAGCTTCCTTAACTTAGTCCTTAACAACTTTGCTCCCCACTTCTGAAAACTTTCTTTTATTAATCCTCCTGTCTCTGTCAGTGCAATTCTTTGTCCTGCACCACTAAATGTTTCTGGAGCAGGTCCCACGACCAGGCAAACATCTTCCACCTTCTCCGTATGTGCTGCTATATTCCTCACCAAATACCAGCATTTTTCCTTGCTTTCGTTTAATCCCAGACCTAGAAGCCCTTCATCTCCCTCCTAAAACCCTCATGTACCTTCTCCATGCACACAGAATCATGCCACCTTTTTCTAGAAGATGAACAAAGTCTCCTTCTAATCCTAGGTGACAGGATCATTTTTGTGCTCTTCCACAGATAGGCCCCCCATAGCTGAGCAAGCAAGATTTTGGAGGTCTTTTAAATGTGCAGCTCAGAGAGGGTAACCTAGCAAGGAAGAGTGCATGCATTCCTTTGAGAGCAGAGATGAGACCATTGCTCAAGAACAACCTTAATGACTGAGGAAGTCTTCAGATCCTAAGTACACACACTGCGATAGAAAATCAATTTGTAACTCATTCCTCCACAATGAATTTGCATCAGTGTTGTCTCCTGAAAAGCCTCTAACAAATCAGATTTGCTAGTTGTTTATCCTGTTAATTTTTGTTTTGCAAAACAGCAAGATCCTAGCCTGCAGCTGAGTTCATTCTAATCTTGTTTTCTTTAAGTGCTTCCAGAAATGCAGCTGGTTGAGAGACTTTTCTTTGATGGAGCTACTCCTGTTTATCATTTTGTATTGGCTCCCATGGCTTGCCAAAAATAGGGCCAAGCCAAAAGCCCTGGTTCCTAACACTCCAAACTTTCACATTATACACATAGGATCCAGATCCCAAAAGTGACAGTGAATGCCCCCAGTATGGGGAATCTTCCAGTCTTCATGTAGATCTCTCTCTCAAGTGTTGTGGGTTGAGGCCATCACTAGTTTTGTACTTAACATGGGAAAAATGTTTAATCTATTCCCCACTATTTTGATTCTTCTTCTGCTCCAGCTTGTGCTCTGAAGGAGAGTGGGGATGGGAGTGAGAGGAGTGATTCCTCCCATGCTTCCTCACACATCCCTTGAAAATGTTATGATCTCCTGAGGGAGGGGGACCTTTCCATTTGAAAGAAGCGCCCACAGGATGTGGACTGGCTTTTTGCTTTTTTTTGGCTGCTTGCATGTGTGTATTTCTTTCTTTGCAATCAGAAGTATTTTCTTTACGGATCTTGCTTGGGGCTAGAATACATTATTCATGAGCCTCATTTTGGTGTGTAAGCCTTTCACATAGATATTAATTAATCTAGAGACCATAAACTTCAGCTGCTTTCTTAGCCAGGGAAAATGTGGCCCAATTACTGTCATTTTTAATACTGACAGGATCAATTCTTATGTATACTAGTTCTTTTACACCACTTTCTGTATAAAGGACCCTAAGGAAGTTGCTATATTTACATGTAAAGGAGGCCCCGTTACATTTTTGAGGCCCCATTATAGTCTCAAAATGGTGCAAAGAGACCCTGGTGTAAACAAGGATCAGGCCCAGACAAAGCTTTACTGATTAGCATTTTCAGGCACCAAGCCAGAATAAAGGAACAAGGGTGATAAGGAACAATGGTGGCAAAATGCAGCCCACAGAGGCTAAATGACCCAGGATGCAGCATTCCATCTTGATCTGAACAGCAAGGCTTCATAGGCAACATGAGCATTGCAAAATTGGAGGGGAGGGGGCATTTAAAAGTCTACCCGAGCCTAATAACCCATCAGGCTACTATAGTTCAAGCATGCCAGTTTCTATAGCTAACAGCAAACAAAAGAATGATACCACCAGCATCACATCCAGCCACATGCGACCACAACAGCTTGAATAACCAGATACCAACTTACAGCTGGGTTGCTTGGGGGCAGCCTTCAGCAGATGTGCAGATTGGGGCATGGAATTCATACCTTCCGCAATTATCCCAGGAGTCCTTAACTGCTCTGCCACTACACATTTGTGTATGAATGTCAGTTCCTCTGATTAGGATTTGCTGATCTGAGCTCTTATAGGTTGTCTATGCAGCCACAGGTTGGGTTTCTCTTGAGAGATGGCCCTGGTCTGAAATTCAAAGCGAGATAGCCTGGTAGTGAAATTCAAAGTCTTATAGCTCTTTTCCTCTCAGCAGATTTTTGTCAGAGATAGGAGTATAGGATAAGCTGCAACCACAGGACCAAGTCTTCTTGCCAGAGTGGAGGGGAGCACAAAGAAACCAACACAGGCTATGCAAAAGGCTCAAAATACTCTATCGCACACCATTCTGTGGTTCCATGGAAGCCACAGCATGGGTATATTGAGGCCTGGACTACAGAGCTGGGAAAAAGTGGGCCACAGAAGGCTTTTCTCACTATCTTTCATAATATAAGAATCAACAAGCTAAGGATATAATCACCACTGGGTGGATGCAAACTGATCAGGAAAACAAAAATCACCAGAAAGTAGTTATCAGTGCTTACCTGTAAAACTAGAAGGACATCCCAAAATGGGTCCCATAAGGGTATGTCCTGGGTGCAGTTCCATTCAATATTTTTGTTAATGCCTTAGATGATGAAATTGAGTAAACAGTTTGCAGAAGAACACAAGTCAGGGGTGGCTGCTAACACTGAAGAGATGGTTTGAAATCAACAAGAGGAAATTCAGTGAAGACGACTGTCAAGTGCTACATTTTGGAAGGAAAAATCAAATAGACAAGAATAAAATGGGGAATATCAAGCTAGGCAGTAGCATGCCAGAAATGGATCTGGGAATAATAGAGGACTGTACACTAAATATGAGTCAACAATAAGAGTCAACTGTAAAAAGGGAAAATCATGTGCCTGGATATATTAATAGGAGTGTAGTACATAGAAGAACAGTCACTTGTGAGGCCTTGTATCATCTATCTTCTTGACTTCTAACTTGTGTCCCATTTTGGACCCCATACTTTCAGATAGCTATAAATGAACTTAAGAGAATCTAAAGGAGAGCAACTTGAATTAGAAGCTTGGAAAATGATACTGCCGAGAAATGGTGAAGGACTTGGGTTTGTTTATCAAAGATGAAGGCTTGGGGGAACGGGACGCTGATAACAGTTTTCCAAAAAGTTGTTATGGAAAGGGATGATGATCATTTTTTCTCTGTGGCTACTGAGGCAACAGCAAAAAGAAAATGGTTTAATTGACAGCTAAAATGTAGGCGTGGATGTTAAGGTGAGATTATACATTAAAGTTTGCATGTGCTAATGGTAAGGGATGTTAGGTGGTGTCAAGAGTATCATGAGCTAATGATCAGAGGCACTTTAAGACTGAGTGCCCTCTTTAGTGTGCACAGCTCAGACTTGCCATCAGAGTGTTAGTGCCTCAAGTAGGGACATGTCTGAGCTCAGGAGCCTGGGCTCTCCCTGCTCTGGGGTTAAAGGGAAAAGCATGCCTGGAGATGGAGGAGCACAGAGCAGCATGCCAGGAGGTAGAAAACATGGACATGTGGCATGGGGGTTTGTAAAGGTTAGTTATTTTAAAGCAGCTTTATTTGATTGAAGTTAAACAAAAGAGATAAAAAATAAAGACTCTAGACTTTCACTTGTTTCAATAAATTGAGATGGATATGAGAGGGCTGGGCCCTGGGGAGCCCTCTGCTTGAGCCCCTAGTGCAGCTGGCCCCTTTGGCTTGAAGCTGGAGGAGACCAGAATAGGCTGCAAGGCAGCTGTCCAGCAGGGGGTTGGCGCAGGTCGGGAGGGGGGGCGGTGAGGAGCCTACATACGGATTCCTCCTGGTGGGGGTGGGGGGCTTGGTTCTGGATCCCCAAGCCCCTAGTAACTCACCACTGGCTGCCTGCATGACATCTGGCTATTCCAGCCACTGCCCTTGCCCCTCTGGGGAAGCTGAGGGTGGTTCCTACTAGCAGGCAGCAAGGGGGAGCTAAGGAGAAGGGAACGAAGGATGGTGACTGGAGATCCCACACCCTTCCTGGTTGCCCCCTAACCCACAACAAAAGGGGTTCAAGCCTCAGCCATAGCCAGTGGCAGCTCTCCTCCTGCAATTTTCCCAGCTGCTGGCTCAGGTTTAAAAGTTTCTTCCTGTGCAGCAGCTGCGATGCTGCAGTTGTTCACGTGAGCGCCAAGGGGTAGGCAGAGCAGGGTGCTGGGGGTGGGTGGGTGGGTCCTTGAGGAGCTCCTCCACAGCTCCCTCTTGGGGTCTGCCAACTTGCCATTGAGTTTAGGAGGGTGGAAAGTTTATCCTTGGAGCAGGTGAGCGTGAAAGGCTGGGAATGGTGCCTCCTGGGATGCTGGAGGACTCCAAATTGGTTGTTTTATGCCAGTGGAATGCTCCAGAGTTCTAGCTAGTTACCACCATTCATGACAATCCTCACCTGAAATGTCTTAACTTTAAGGGCGCCTATAGATGTGCAGTGAAGCTGCTCCAATGTGCTGTAATTACAGTGCGTCAGAGAGGACTCGATTAAATCTGCCAGAGCATGGTAATTAACGTGCTCCAGCATCATGTGTATCAGCATCCCCTCACTGAAAATGGCAGCAGAGGCACTTTAACTAAAGGTCATTCAATGAGCTTTAGTTAAAGTGCCCCTGCCACCATTTTTCAGCATGAGGACACTGATACACATGATGCTTTGGGCAGCTCCAAGAGCCACTCTAAGTAAAGCACCCCGTCCTTCCCCCGCCCCCGCTCCCAGAGTACATCTATAAACACCCTAAGACACCAAAAAGGCACTTAGCATGAGTTAACAAGCCTGAACTGCAATCTTTCACATTTTAAGAACTCCTAACAAAAGCTAATTACAATGTGCAATCTCACCCTTAGTGGTGAGATTCTGGGACAGGCTACTTAGAGATATCAAGGGATATAAAGAATAGATTAGACAAAGATACATCAGGGATGGTCTTGGTATACTTGATCCAGCCTCAGTATGGGGGATAGACTAGACAAGATATGTTCCAGCCCCATATTTTAGTGTCTTTCCTTTTTAAAAGTAAAATACTTAAAATCAGAGTGTTGTTTTTCTTTTCCTGGTTTACATTTCAGATCACATGTTCAGCAACTGAATATATACCTAAACATGTTAGCCGCTGCACAGGTCACTACATAAGTTTCTGGTACTTGCAGAAGAGGACTGTAAAGAAAATGAAATGGATACCAAGAAATAAGTGGGATGGAAAGAATCTGACACTCCTCATTAAAGTGATATCTTCAACAACAGATGGTCTGTTTGGGAATGCTTGCTGTTGGGAAAATTGGAACCTAAACCAAAGGGAAATGTAAGCCACTATTTAACTACTTGCATATGCTTGGTTTTTGGAACAGTTTCTCATCAGATCTAAAGTGAGACATTTATGTGCTGATCCCATGTTTTTATTTACCGGTATTGATTTTTCCCCCCACACATTTGTGGCTATATTTGCTCTGCAATCCAACATGACAGCCAAATGTACAAGGCTGCTTTACTGCCTAAAAGAGAGTACACATATAATAAAAGGATTTCTTAAGGAAAAGAAGGCTTTTGATGATGGAAGATTTTAGACATAATTATAGTTTTGCAATTTGCTATAAACAGAGCTGGTAACTTTGACTAACACTGTGCTTGTCCAAGTCTTTCCAATAAAAGACCTGCTTTCAGTTAGTTACAACTCTGCTTAAGCTTTTGGAGTTACAACTATGCCAGTGTCTGCATCATGCTGAACTTTGTCTAGAAAATGTTCCATGACAAATACTTCACAGCCTGTTAGTTAAGGGTTTATAGATGTGGGCTTAGAGTAGAGATTGTCTCTCTCATATCCCACTGGACTATTGGTTGTTAAGTGAAACTGGTGGTATGTTTTTTGCAAGAATAGACTGACTTGGCTTAGGCACCTAACTGTAGTTTAATGACTGTGAATGCCAAGTAGGAGGAGATACATTACTGCCTTTTGGGCTGTAATACCTTCTCCTTAGTGTCTTCTATTGTGTACCTAAGGTGTGGGGGGTCCCCACCCAGCATGCTGGCTTCTATGAATCTCATGCTTAAGTACCTAACTCTCCTTATATAGGTAGCAAGGGCATTTGGCTTCCAGCTGATGACTGGACTAAGCAGCAATGTGCATAGAAGTTAGGTACTGCAATAGTAAACTCAAGTCCCTTATTTTCATTTTAGCCCATTGCCTCTAAGCAGCCCAATATACTTGTTCAATTGAATAGTGTCTTAGAGGCTTAATATCAATCTCCAGGTGTCACCAAGAAAAGAATATCAGCCGCTGAGGCAAATGTTGCCTTAGGTAAAACATCTCAAGAGTCCTCAAGTTGCAGCAAGGCTGTCTGAGAAATCAATCAATTATCAATGATCAGTTCTGGCAATTGTTCACTCAGTAGGGAAGTGTATGCCTCTCCCCCAAGTCTGCTTGGTCCATAGGATATATTATATGGATCTCTTTGCTTTGTCACACAGCTAAAAACTGCTAAAAGGTAGGAGGGAGGAAAGGGTACCGTTGGGTATGCTTGAGTAGTAGACATGCTTCCCTGTGCTCCTCCAAACCATGCTTAAAATATGCAAATTAACAGTGATAAACCTATATGTTTTCTCACACAACTGTTTTAGATTGAGGATAAGATGAAGAACAGTTGAACAAGTTTAAAGGCACTTTAAAAGATTTTTTTCAGTGTTCTACCTCTACAAGATCTACTGAGGATCAGAGCCCTCTTCCTTCTACTGCAAACAAACTGGAGGGGTGCCTGGAAGAAGAGGGAGGTGCTATCTGGGCTGATGATTTGGAAAACACAAGCCAGAGGACTAATCTATGCTTTTTGGGGTTCAGGGAAGGAATTGAGGAAGACAACTGTATAACATGTGGACAAAAATCCATACAAACTGAACCAGAAATTAAGTGTGCACACAGGCCTGTGAGGCCATGGCCAGTAGAAAGTGGCCCTCCTAGAGCAATCATAGTACAGTTCCTCAAATGCCAATAAAAAGAAATTTGAACAGAAGCAGGAAGATTGGGGGGGGGGGACAGCAGTAGAAGTTCCTGACATTAGAGCTGAGATTGTGGCTGCTGAAAGCAAACTTGTAGAAATGGGTGCAGAATTATATACTTAGTTTATAAGAAAAATCAACCAGACCTTATACTGAAAATTGCAGCGTGTGGGGACTAGAGGAGCAAGCATGACTATACTGTTTACCTGAGATTATGCCATGGGCTGTACAAACTCTATTGTTAATTTGTTTGTAGGAACACATGTACATTTTAAATACAGCAAATCTACACTACAAAAACTATTTGGCTGTGGTGGGAAATACTCTCTGTGTTACTCTGTGTGTGTGTGTGTGTGTGTGTGTGTGTGTGTGTGTGTGTGTGTGTGTGTGGATGAGGAAGGTACAGCAGGAGGGGGGGGGGGTTAAGAAAAGAGTTCTTGCTTGTGTTAAGATAAGTTTATTAGCATATCCTCAGGCTTGGCCGAATTTGAGTTTCATTCATTAATAATTTTGATGGATAATATATCAATGTTTGTTTATTTTTAGTATTTATTTTTATTTTTATACGTTTTATATTTTCAGGATTGCATGACATTAGGGATGTGGGGGGAAGACATTTTATAAATGACAAATGTAACTACTGTAGGACTGCCTCCAGCGGAGCAGCAGAGCTGCCATCAGTCCCAGTTCCACTCACCTGTAGCTTCCCTCCTCCACTTTGTCACCCCCTCTTCCATTGTTCCCAGTCCCCTGGGGTTGCATTTCAAACTAAAGTCAGCACTGTTCTGTAGCACTGCTTCCTGCTGTCATCTCATATTCCATCAGCCATCATTTTTTCTATGTCCCCTTTCTATAAATTTTAATTATTAATGATGGAAATATTTTTCGTTGGTCTGTGAGTGTGACGTGAAATTGACATTTATTGTTGTTTACCGATTAAAAATTCAATCCTGACAAGCCTACATATACTGTGGTGACAGTCCTCAAATGCTCTGATAAAGGATGCCTTTGTCATAAAACCTCCTAGAAGTGGCAGACCTGACATAAGAGATTACAAAAGCAATAAGGGTGAAATGAAAGCTGATATAGTAAAACTAGGCTGTTCAACTTCTCAGCAGCCAGAGGCCACATGCCACATGGTCATGCAGCATTGAGCTATGTATGCAACACCCCTTCCCACCACCTCCTCTCCATCTCCACCATCTCCTCCTCTTCTCTCTCTCCCTCTCTTGGCTGCATTGAGGCAGGAAAGAGAAGCTGGGAAAGGGAAGGGAAGCCCCTGAGACCCTAGCAGTAAAACAGTAAGAGTGATGGAATGAGGAAGGTGGATGGGAACCCATGGGGAGGTGTTAGCTAACCCCTCATGGATCACATGGGGCTCACAGGCCAACAACCCTATCGTAAAGAAATGATATGGCTATTGAAAAGGTATCTCTTTCAATGTTAAAGGTAGAAATACTCTTAAAAAAAAAGAATACTAAATGAGCTAAAAGATCATGGTGTAGATATATGCATGTTACATGAGATGCATCTTTTAGAGAAAGATACTAATAAGGTTAAAGCAAAATGGGTTGTTAACTATTTCTTCTGTGCTCCTGCAAAGGAAGGAGAAGTAATGACTGAGATTAACTAAAAGGGCAACAACAAAAAAAACTTGCCAGAATGCTGCACCACTCAGAGGTTCCCCATGTCTGGCCAACAAATGGGTTTTTGATGAGCTGGTGAGGGCTCCTTGCTTACACTTTCTATAGCATATGTTCTTTGTGGTCTCCTGATTACTCAGAGTGTCGTGTAGCCCACATGTATATTGAAATCATTCTCCAAGGTGGGAGTGCACACTGTATGTGGGCCTTGAGCAATGCTGGAGGCACCAACAGTTTGATTTTATCAGAACCTGCCCCAGTGGCAGTAGGAAAGTTGTGCTGCTGCTGCTAACAAGCAAGTGGTGTGGCCAGGGAATAGGGTCAGAAACATCCAGATGCCCAAGAATTGTGTAGATTGTTCAGCGGACTCCCACCTGTGATAAATCGCAACCAGGTATGATTCATCACCCAGCATTAGAGAAGCTAATGGACACAATTCTATTCTCACTTATTTCAAGTGAGGTTGCACCAATATAACTTTGGCTCAGACTGTCATTTGCTGTCACCAGCAAAACACATTTTTCTAACTGTAGTTTCACCCCAAAGATGCTATCAAAGGAAAAAATGTCTGATGTCAAGTGATGGATGTGCTGTCTTGCTGGGAACAGTGAAGCCACATTGGCTAAAATATGACTTGAAATGATACTGAAAGTACTCCATTGTGAGGCAAAGGAAAATATATCTAAAAGGATACATCCACATTCTCACAACAGCTCACCAAGCACACCACATCTGTCATGCACACAGACGGGCAAGAATACTGAGGACTCTACAATCACCGGGCACTTTAAAAAATATGGTAGGTATCATTAGCCCTATTTTGCAGAGGGAACTCTGGGGCTGAATGATGTAAAGTCAAATAAGTCAGCAAAGACCTTGGAATAGAAAACAGGCCTCAACTTATAAGCTCCTCTCTCCCCTAGGCACTATACCTCCCTGGCATCCCATGGTGTCTTCAAAAAATTAAATAAGTTCTACCGGGAAAAGTACCCAACATCGTGTTTTGTGCACCGAATGCTTAAACAAAATCGCTTCTCATCAAACATTTTAGATTTGCTTGTCAACACTAGAAAAACCACATGTCATTTTTCAATTCTTTCATCTTGGTGTTGATATCTAATTACTATTTACAAATTATATCGGTGTATTTGTCGAGCGAGGACTCAGCCTGTGCTGGCCATTTGGAACTTGAAATTAGCACAGTAATTTTGTTTCGCAAGCCACTGATTGACTTGTGAATTCGTATACTTTGAAATAGGTCAGCCAAGCAGATGGCTTTGAAAGAAGAAGTAAAAAAAATGTTTGTCTCTTGTTTTATTAGACTCATTCTGCCAGTGCAAATGCTCAAATCAAGTTATATGATTCAGAGTAGCTGAATGAATAGTTGAAATTATCCTTGGAATTGTCCTGAGGGAGATCTTCTGTTTCCAATATTGCACACAGTATGTCAAGAAGTCCCAGCTCATAGCAGCAGCAGTGGAAATCCTCCATTAATAAGATTTAAAATAAGAGGAAATTAGCTTCTCATCTGAGAGTCAAAGGGTAGAGGAGGGGCAGTTTTCCATCACCGTGACTCAGAAACTGTAATTAAATAGACAGTGCCTGAATGCAAGATCTGTGAGAAGAACTTTCTGAATGTGCGAATGCTTTTTCAGGAAAGTGATCTCAGCTTGAAGTACTTTATGCATCTTTGGACACTTTAAACATTCACAAGTAGGACATTTTTTCCTCAAAGCTTCAGTCAGAAGAATTGCCAGGTGTGTTTCGGAAAGCTGCTCAAAGCGCATGAAAGGCCAAGATCCTTCACAACACTGCAGTGTCTAAAAGAATCAGTGTTGCCATGTGGCCTGTTTTTCTCTCTCATGCTGTGCTGAGACAGCCATAAACTATGTGATAATGAAGAATGTCCCCCTCAAGGGCAGTGTTTCATTGCTGCCGGATGCAAGAGTTGGACTCTGTGTGCTGGTGTAACCAGGCTGCCCCCTCACTGTGGATATCTGGACATGCTGTACACGAGGGATAGGAGAGAACTCAGAGCCTCTCCTCTGAAAAGAGGCCTCTTTTACTTAGTGTGGATTTAGGAGTCTAAGTTCAGACACTCAGCTTTGGAGATATCTTCCCTCACTTCAAACTCATACCTGGTAAAATCTGTCTAGGTATTTTATTTATCCTTTGGCACAGTCATTAAGGTTTTTCCTTAAGTATTTCAACACCAAAATTCCCCTCTCTTCCAAGCTTACAGAAGAAATGTATTGTAGATATTTTGCTTGTTTATGTGCACTTTGCATGCAGGAGAGAGGGGTTAAAGAACATGTTGTGTCAAGCAATCAAGGGACGTCAGTTTTGCATCTTGTTTGGAAGTGGTTAACTCCATAACCATTCTGATCTCCTGGGAGAGTGAACGCCATACATTATGTCCAGCCTCTGTGGAAAGGGCTGAACTCAGCAGTTACAAGTCTGTTTCTAGGAGCGTTTGTACACATGACAAAAATTGCCATTTGTGTAGCTTAATAGTGTCACACTATACACACACGCAAGGTTTGAGTGTCTGAAATTGTCCCACATTGTGACAAATTAAACTACATCCCAATGTAGTTTAGTCTGACATGTAGCCAATTGCCCTATTGTGGCCAAAAATCTGTCACATGTACATGGCAACTCATTGAACCTGTGTCCTGAGCCCCACTTGCCCACCAGGTGCTACTACAATTTTCAGGTACTTGCAGGTAATTTGCAGTGCAATTTGCAGGTATTCTGTGTAATGAATGTTTTAGCACACCAGATGTAGCCTACCCATATGTAACAATAGGTACCATTACCACAGCCACAGCTAGGCACCAGAACCCAAAAGTAAAATCCTGCTTCTAATTTTTCCATGTCTCTCAGCACCCCCTTTTTACATGAGGCGCCCTCAGCAGTAAAAATTATGGGCGCTTAGCAGAACACTTCAATGGCCAAACCCTGAATTCAGGCTTGGGTGGCTACTGTGGGTGTCACATCCCTGCTCCCATATGGTTATGGACACCACAGGACACCCGTCATGGCTGAAAGCATCCCCCACACTAAGCACCCCTCTCCAGGGAGACCCACCTCACCAACAGTAGCCACCAGCCACAAGACTGATGCCACACAGATAAAGCACTGTGTACACTGATTGCAAACACAGAAACTTACAAGAATAAAACTTTAATTAAAATATAAATAAATAACAAAGGCAAGACAGTGAAAAATGATTGAAACACTTCTGTATATCCACTCCCCCATCCCACATACCCACCTTTGAAGTCTTCTGCCTCTTCAAAAACCAAGTTCAAGCAGAGCAGGGGCAAGCCTCTTGCACAGAGCCAAGTGACCCTCTTCAAGAAGCGATGGGTATGTTGCAGGGGAAGAAAGAAGACATTGGAGTTTGCTCCATACTCCCAAACTCACTTCCCCTTACAGCAGATTTCCTAAGCGATATATCCCCAAGCCTTCTGTGAAAATACATATGCACTCACTGCAGCTAAATATCCTTCAGCAGGGGTCTGTGTCGATGCATCAGCCTTTGTCAAGCGAGGCACAGCTGGAGAGCAACTGGGAGAAAGAGAGCGCAGGTTGCCTGACACGTTCAAACATACCCTAACCAATACTTTCATGGTTTCTCTTATCACCATATCCTGAAGCCCCCCTCAATGGAAAACTTACCACTGGCTGCACTTCTGCTTCTGACTACTGGTGCTCATGTTGCTGCTGGTGGTGGGGGGGACTGGGATGGGTGTGTTGAAGGTAAGTGGGGGTGAGGGGGAGCAGTGAAAGCCACACCGCAGTGCACAGCTACACCACAGTGCAGAAGCATGAACACAGTGCGTGGCAGGAGCATCACCACCGCAATAATATATATGGGAGTGGTGAAAGGCATAGGGTGAAACAGGACAAGATTGGGGCGGGGAGATGGTGGTGGAGAATGGGGGAAATGGCGGTCGTCATGCCTCCTTTGTGGACCTGAGCATCTTGCCTGCCTGGAATCCATAGTTGTTTGAACCAAAACTGCTGTCCTGCCCTGCGTTTCTCAAAGGACAATGCCCATTGAATTTAGGGGGCAGATTAACTCAAGTCCTATGAAGCGTTAAATGCTCAGAGCAGAAAACAACTAACAGGGCAAGGGATGACCTCCCCTGTTGTTGCAAAGATGCCTGGTCTAGCTTTGGATGTTTTAATGGGACCTATTGAGAAATAAGGTGCAGGGACCTTACACCTTCATTAGCCACCCGGCCCTGAATTCGGGTTTTGGGCATCTCAGTGCTCTGCAGAGCAGCTCACCTAAGTTTGGCTGTGATCAAGTAGTGATTTCAGCTGGGCACTAAGAAAACCAGATGGTCTTGTTTCTGCTCAAGAGAGGAAGATGTAGGCCTGAGGGTTCACTGTATGCTATGCGAGTCACTTAACTAGCTTCCTTGACAGCAGTTAAATGTTGGATAAAATGCGGGAGAGGCTTTAGGAGAGGGCTTGAAACAGATGAACAGTCTCCTGTAACTATTCTCTGGCTTCAGTCTGGGAAGAAGGATATGAACTATTTCAGAGCACTTCTGTTCTACTCTGGTAGCTTCTTGGCAATGGCTGAGAAATCCAGCAAAAGAGTTATTTCCATTATCTAATAATAGGAGGAATTCATGCACCAAGACAAGTACAATCTGTGTACTATTCCATTTTCTCAAAGCTAACAGGAATCAGAAATATTTTTGCTAGCTCCTTGGCTAGCTTCCTTAGAAAAGAGAGGCCAAACATTGGGGAATGGACTGTGAGATTTGTAACATCAAACAATAGTTTCTTCAACTCTATTCAAACTATTGCATTTTTTAGATGGTGCGTTTGTTCCGTAAAAAATGCTGTTGGTCTCATAGTAGCAACATATTCATGACCTGGTTAATCTCTTGCCTCACTAAAGAGTTTTGATTTTCTTATTTTGGCTGACTACCATTTGATTTGTCCTCAGGAAAAGCTACAAAAAGACATATTTATTTTCACATGATTAAAATACAGGTTGAGTACAAAACAAGTGAGTTCCAAAAGAAATTTAGTTTATCACCAGCCTTGGAAAAGGATAGATTTCTTGCAAGATTCACAACAGAAAAACCTTTCAGAAAGAAAAAGGCGCACAAGATAAAGGTTGTCAGCAAAGTGCATGTAAAGAAAAACTGTAACAGGATTAAAATAAGGAAAAGGCAAAGGAGGAAAGTACTTGATGCCAAGTCCAAGGTTCTTCCACCTGCATGTATATGACAATCAACTCCATTATCAAAGGACTACATGTACTTTCAAGTTTCAGAGGTGCAAAATGCTTCCACATGACTGACAGATAAATAAGAGAGCAATAGGTTAGACTGCACAGACAATTCACTCATTGTAATGGGGAAAATCGAGCCAGTCCAAATTTTAACAAAACCTTGGTCAAAAACTGTCTTTTGTTGAACTATTTCAATGAAATCCCAGCAGATCTCAGGCAAATGCCCATCTTATTCCCAGTCAGCTTGCACGTCCAGTCCATCAGTACCCAAAGCAGCCAAGTTTCCTAAATATCCAACTCCTCAGTAGCCCAACTCTTGAAGGTTTCCAGGATTCATGTCTCCTTTTCATGGCCCTGCAACACCTCCCTGCTTGTCCAACACATTCTGGTCCCCCTTTCCCAGCTCTCATCCCTATGGAGCAGTCAGCATTGCCACAGAGGTTTTCTTGAGCAGAGGATGCAGGAACGTTACAGGGAATGCCACGGAGTCATTGGTAGTATGGGTTTGACATGGGAAGGAGTGAAGGATGGGAAGGGGAAACAGCTATCCCATACTTTGCATGTTCTGTCTCCCACTTGTACTGCTCTGACCTTCTCCTCTCCTCTAGGAGTTTCGACAATCAGGAGAGGGGGGGACTGTTGTCCCTTCTCTGCTCCTAGGCAGCAGAAGAAAGATGGAGTTCTAGGTTCCATCCCTTGAACAGGAGAGGGGTGAGACATCCCTATGTTCCTTCCAGCAGCTTGGTATAGACCCTTTGGGAGGGACTGTTGGGCAACAAGGTATTTGTAGGAATGAAGGAGGGAAAAATGGCCTCTCTTTCCTTTCCATCCCAAGTATGTGACACCCTTTCAACTCTCTAACTCTGTCCCCTTATATTTCTGCTCTGTCAGCATTTCCAAGCTTCTGCAGAGAAAAAGTCCCTTAAAAATGGCCTGTTATTCATTAAAGGATTGTATTAGAAGCATATTTTTGGAAACCCAGGCTTTTCACCAATAGCTCTAGCCATCAAACTCTGTCTCCAAAGACATAGTGTTTGGATGATCCCTGATACTAATGGAAGTCATGGTCTAAGGCTGTGTTTCTCAACCTGTGGGCTGTGACCCAAAAGTGGGTCACAAAAATATATGAAACGGTCATGAACAAACTTTAAAATGAATTAACAAACTTTTAAAATGGATCTACTTTAAAGGAGAAAAACCTGGGAAACAGTGCCTTTTCCCTTGCAGGCTGTCAGAGTTCAGCTTGCAAGGGGCTGCTTGGGGCCCCCTATGACCCACACCTACCTCCTGCCACACACACACTGGGGGCTGGGGCCTGGAGGTGGGAGGCAGTGGGTCAGGAGTGAGGGGCACTGGGTGAGGACAGGCCATCGATGTTTACACATGGGTGCTGGTCCAAAAAAGTTTGAGAACCGCTGGTCTGATACAGTAGTGCTTAAACTTCTAGCTTCATGGGCCAGGTAAGTGGCATGAAGTTGGTTCATGAGCCAAATCCCATGTTTGAGGTTAGCCTACAGGCTGCATCCAGCATGGGGTCAGCACATAGGGCTGGTCTTCAGGTGAGATCCAGCATGCTGGCCTGGCCCAACCCAACCCAACCCAACCCCATGCACCTGGACCTAGCCATGGAGTGACCCCACATGCCAGTGTAATATAGACTACAAAGCCACATTTCCAGCCCAGAGGGCTCCCCACGGGTCCAGAAATTTGGCATCAGGGGAGTGGCAATTAATGTTGCCACTGCTTCTCCAGTACCAAATTTCTGGACCCATGAAGAGATCCAAGGGTCAGGTGATTGCCTCCCCAGGCCAGATCTGGTCCACAAGCTGCAGGTTGAGTACCACTGGTCTAAGAGAGTGCTGGCATCAAAGTATAGCCTTAAGGAGTGTAAGTTGGCAAAGGGAGGGAGGGAGCCTGATCCCCCTAACACGTTCTGCTTCAACACATGGCTCCCCATACCCCCTCACTGCCTCAACTCTGATGCCCCATATTCCTTACCTCTATATCATATGGCATAAGGACCTTAAAAATGTTACAAACAGCTTATGCAGGGTTTGTACATGAGAAAACCCCTTGAACAGATGAGCCAGCACTTTGCTTTCCTTTGATCATACTCAGTCCCTTTGTTCAGGAAACTGTTGACCAGGTAGAATTGCATTAGTAAGCAGATGAGCCTTTCTGTAAAAAAACTGAAAAACCCAAAACCCAAAACTAAGCACCACAAATCATCAAGGATTGTATAGAATACCTAGACAGATTTAGTACAAGGGCAGATATCTTCAAACCTGAGTGTGGATTTTAAGGTACCTGAACTTATTGGCTCAAAGGAGAGCAAAACTCCCTGCAGAATGCAGATCAAGAAAAACCAGTATGTGCAATACTTTCTATGACAAGCGTCCAGGTGAATACATGGGTGTGTCTCAGGTTCAGCTGTCACAGTGTGTTTCCATATGCCATGCAGTTACTGGGAAAACAGACTGCCTTCCAACCCGCTGACTGCAACAGAGCCCAGATGCAGGTGCTTGCATGCATTTTATTCTGTGGCTTGACCCATGTGTAGTCCTAAACTTAAGCCTGAACTGTTTGCTCCCAAAGGGGGAGGGTGTGTCATGCACTAGCTCAGATCTAAGTAGGTGAGATAAGTTTGGAGATGATTGGAGGCATTGTTTGAATCCCAAGTATGTACAAAACAAGTTAGAAGGACCATGCTATTGTGTAAAAAGAGTATCTTTCTTTCAAAGGAGGATTTCATCTCAGAAACTACCTATTCAAATGACCTTGCATCCTATCAGGTGCAATGAATTTCAAGACAATTAGGTCACCCAGTGGCATTTAGAGCACTTAGTACGGTTGTTTTATCTTAAGCTGCCACTTTTCTATAATGAACAACATTCTAATGCCCATTAAACCAGGTCACCAAATCAAAAATAGAAACTATCAAGAGGGGAGGAGAAAAAAAAATCAAAAGTACTGTCAGGACCATTTACCATGCACAGGGAACAGAATGAGAAAAGGCTTCCACCAATTTCTGATGCCAGATCTTTGTTGTCTTGGGCTAAGTACAGAAAGTCAAAAAGCCAGAAGCTGAATCAATTCAGTCTTTGCAGGTTATTCAAAGCTGCAGAGATTAAACTGAGAAACAACTGGACACATTTACCTTTGACTGCAGTGGCTCAGGCCAGAAGCCAGGGAGTGATACAGCACAGCTCTCTGGCATGTAGCCAACATGAGCTGTGTGTTTGCTGCTTCTTCTTGCTGCCCCCAAGGTCTCTGTGATTTGCAGTCCAGAATCAAAGAAGCAGGACTCTGCAGTGTTGCTCATCATTTCACTTCCTGCTTCCAGGTGCCTCTGGGATTTGTAGTCTACAGGCACAGCCAGGAGTAACTTTCAGTAAGTGTAGCAGAGCAGGGCAGCCCTGTACTTGGGGAAGGGAGGTTTAACCAGGGGAAGGAGGGGTTAACCATCCTCCCTGGCCCCAGACCCTGGTTAGGGTCTGCCTGGGGGGGGGGGAGGGCAGTCCCTGCCTCTCCCCTTTCTCTTCCCCATCCCTTCTCTGTTGGAGGAGACAGCACAGCCCAGCTCAGGGCTGGAAAGCATGCAGGGATGCTGGAGGACTCTGATTTAACTTAAACCAGGAAGGGGTCTGGGACAGAAGTTTCATAAACTGCTTTGACCCAAATTGGTTAAGTCTGATATTACATTTCAACCAGGTTTATCTTAAACTGGTTTCAGCCATTTTGAAACTGGTTTATGTGCACTAAACTGCTATACTTTTACAGGTTTAAACCAGTTTTTGATCACTTAAGCTAGTTTAGGTATAACTTCTGTCCCTAGCCTTGATGGCATATTATCATGAAGGCATGTCACAGTGAGAGAGACATGTCAAAGTGAGAGATGCACTGAGACAGACTGGAATGTAACAAATGATTTGTGCAGCTGTGGGTATCAGGGACAGTGCCAGAATGCCAGATTTTAGTGAGAAACCTACAACTAAAACTGAGGAAAGAAAATTATTTTTTCTTTACAGAGGAGTTTGAGGTTTCACAATTTGGCTTCACTCCACTGTTAAATGATTCCATGGCTCCTATGGGGAGCTGTCCCACAGCAAAAGGGTCCTGAGAATAAAGGAAATATGGCCTAATTATTAATAGAGTGGAGATAGCCCAATGGTGCCTCATATCAGAACACATTGATCAACCTCACTCAGACATCAGCATACCAGAAAAAATGCAATACAGAACCACCTTAACTCTTCCCTCTTTGAGCAATGCCTAAACACAGTAGTAACACAAATATTAGCACCTTACACTAAAAGAACAGCTTGGAAACTGGAAGGCAAAGTCTAGAAGTCTTACAGACTTAGCCCTGACAGTCTGCTCCAAGTATTCCCTCTAGCATTCCACGCAGCTATGCCGAAGACAGGAAATTTGGTGGACTGCATAGAGGTCAATGATGCAACTTACATCTGTGGAACAGAACACAGGGCCTTGTTACACCTTACACTGTGAGCTGCACAAACATTGATGAGTGTTAGTGCTAGCTTGGAGTTTGGAGCAGTCACACCCTTAGTCTAGAAACTAAAATTACTGTATAAAAAGGCCTACAGGGCGCATCTACATGTGCACATTTACTGCACCATAACCAAAATTACTGTGCAGTATGGGCACACGTCTACATGTGCACACCCATACTGAGCAATACATATTGTGGCTTATGCTGACTTGAGTGTAAATTTGATACCTGCCGCATGCAAGTATTAAATTTACACCCGATTAGTTACTGCACAGTAATGCACGTGTAGATGCCTCACTGTGCAGTAACACTGTGTAGACTGATCTGGGACTAACTTTAGTCCCATGTCAGTCTACACACAGAATTAATGTGTTTTAACACCTGCATGTGTAGACGCCAGCCTATTCCTGCTTACTGTTCAGTAACTTACTGTGCAGTAAATTTAAGCCAGTGTAAATGCACATGTAGATATGCCCACAGGCAACAAATCACTTTAGTCAGTCTTTTTCTCTACTTATAGAATCATTGTTCCTGAATCACTTCTACCAGCTATTACCTGCTCCAGGGAGCAGGGGGAAAGTTGTTGCAGGGGTGACCCCTGTATTATTCATGGGTTCAGCAGAGAAGCTGTAATCAAGCTTTCAGGAACATGTTAAACTATACTAATAAATAAAGTAAGGGAGAGGGCTAGAACAGGGAAGCAGCACTTATATGGTACAATTGCTTGGAACTCTTAATTCTGACTATGGGTAGACCCAGGATTTTGTAATCCAGGATCCAGGTTGTGTGAAAGCAGCACCTGGTGCAGCAGGAGTGGGCGCACTCTATATTCCCATCCTCCCCTCTCTCATTGGGGCAGACAGATCACACTGCAGGAGCGGCACCTGGGCATTATTTAAAGTCCTGGAATCAGGTGAGAATCTCACAACCCACTCTCAGCATGTGATGCCCTCCCCTCTGTACTCAGCGGTAGGTCCCTTCCCATTCTCCCTCTCTCCTGCGGAGGGAGGCTGGGGCGACGCGGACACGAGCGTGAGCGAGGGGCACCGCTGCACGGAAGAGCGGGCAGCCCGGTGATGGAC